>NC_060073.1:49482500-50101666 GCF_922984935.1 Meles meles
GTCACCCGGCTCTTGATTTTGGCTCAGGTTGTGATCTCAGGGTCATGAGACCAACCCTCCACATTGGGCTCCACTATGGGCATGGGCCTCCTTAAAATTCTTTCTCTCTCTCTCCCTCTACCCCTGCCCTGTTCACCCCCCTCTCACTTTACCTCTCTCTCCCCCAGTCCAAAAAAAAAAAAAAAAAAGAAAAAAGAAAAGAAAAGCGGACTGGAAAGAATTTCTGATTCACCAAGCATGTTCTAAATGAAACCTTTCAGAATATCCCTTCAGAGCCCTCAGAGGAGACAAGCACTGCAACTCCAAAGAATGACAATCCGTATTTCCACAGCCTTCTCCTGGCCTCTGTCCCGCCTGCAACGCCTGCACTAGAGAGCGACAGGGTTGCCATTCTTCCTGAGGATGTCCAACACAGACCTGGGGCTTGAGGAATCAGCCTTTTTTTAAAAAGACAAAAGCTGGTTCCAAGCTCCGAAGGAGTTGATCCTTCCACAGTCTAATCATCTTCTGCATACATTTTAAAAAATCAGAATTTTCAGTTCACTTTGCTGTCATTTGTGGGGAGTCTAAACGGATGTCATCAGGTTTCTCTGTGGGTGTGACAGCAACAGCAGCCATGAGCGCCATTATTTTAAGGCATGGCGGGGAAGGCCATTGCACCCATTGCACATGGGCTCCAGAGCCTGAAATCCCAACCCAGCTAACCCCACTGAAGAACTCTTTAAAAATTCCTTACAGGGGCCTCTGAGGAACCGAAGATGGGGTAACAGCAATGAGCCAGAAAGCCAGCAATAATCAGGAGAGCAGGTGCCATTATAGGCACCAATATCGGAGGACTTCTGTCCCTTCTCAACATATGCTTTCGTACCCCTGCCACCGGCAGGAGCAACAGGAGGAGACAGCGAAGCACGAGTGAAGGGCCTTGCCAAGCCCACCGCCCACTCCCCTGAGCCCCCATCACAGGTGCCTGAGTCAGGGGGCAAGCTGAGCGCACAGCAGGGGCAGAGCAAGGAAAGGGATGGGCAACTGAAGTTTTGATTTCAGCCCGGACTAGACCGCCAAACCTACGTGATGACCTAAATGAGATGCCCTTACAGCTGGAAGAGACTGGAAAGCCATGCAGTCCACCTAAGATGTCACGGAGCATGTTTTAAAGCTGTGCTTGCACAATAAAGAGCTTTTTCCTGATTGAATGCCTCTAGAAGTCTGCCTATTCAATCAATTTGCTATAAAAATCAAAAGAACATTAGAATATCATTTTGGGGAAGCAAATTAACCAAGAGAAAAACACAACGGCCCGTTTCGAGGAGAGTGAAGTGAAACAAGTCTCTACATACTTCTGGTATATTTTAAGTCCATTCAGGCTGTTGTAACAACAAACCCCAGACTGGGTGGTTTATAAGCAACAGAAATTTATAGGTCACTGTTCTGGAGGCCAGAAGTCAAAGGTCACGGCACCAGCAAGGTCAAGTTCGCTGGTGATGAGCTTCTTCCCAGTTTATAGCTCTTCCTTCTCCCTGTGTCCTCACACGGTGGAAGGGGCTAAGGATTATTCTGGACCCCCTTATTAGGCACTAATCCCATTCATAAGGGTTCCACCCCCATGGCACAAGCACCTCCCTAAGTTTCCACCTACTAATAACATCACATCAAACATTAGGGGTTCAATAGGACACCATATTTTCGGAGGACACCAACATTCAGACCATAGCATGGTACAGATTTTTTTGGGCAGTGCCTCTCAAACTGTGGTGTCCATACAAGTCACATGGGGATCTACTTAAAATCCAGATTCTGACTCAGTAGGTCTAGGGAAAGGTCCAAGAATCTACCTTTCTCAGGAGCTTCCCAGCTAGCCTGGTGCAGGAATTCTACTTGAAAAGCACTGTCCTAGAGAAAACTTAGCAATGTACATCAAAAGTCTTAAAATCTCCATAACTTTTGAGCTACTAATGCCCCATCAATGACATATTCTAGGAACGAATAAGGAATACATAAAAAGAAAATGCACTGGGGCGCCTGGGTGACTTGGTTGGTTGACTGTCCGACTCTTGGTTTCAGCTCAGATCATGATCGCAGGGTTGTGGGATTGAGCCCTGGATCAGGCTCTATGCTCAGCAGTCTGCTTGGGATTCTCTCTTTGCCTCTCCCTCTGCTCCTCCCCACTGCGTACCTCTCTCTCCTAAATAAGTAAATAAGTCCTAAAAAAGAAAGAAAGAAAATGTACCCAAAAATGTCTATCATGAATAAAACCAAAATATTTGACAATAGGGAAGTTCCTGAATAAATTGTGGTAAAGTCATTGAGTGGAAAAAACCAGCAAGTATCAACTTCTTATAAAATGTTTCACGTTATGGAAAAATATTCATGACAGGCAAAGTGGAAAAAAATAAAAATACAATTGGGGTATACGGTATGTGATGGTCAGTTTTATGTGTCAACAGGGCTAGTTTATAGGACCCAGTTATGGACCCAAACACCAGATGCTGCAATGAAGGTATTCTGTAGATGTGGGCAACATCTACAACTGTCTGATTCAGAGTAAAGCAGATTACCCTCTGATAGGTTGGTGGGCCTCATCTAATCAGCTGCAGGCCTTACAAGCAAAAACTAAGGTTTCCCAAAGACAATGGAATTTGGCCTCAAGACCACAGCCTTCATTCCCACCCGAGTTCCCAGATTGCTGCCACAGATTTTAGGCATGCCAGCCTTTACACTCAGGTGAACCAAGCCCTTAAAATAAATCTCTTTATATATGTGTTTGTGCTTGTGTGTGTATCTGTGTTTCAATAAGTATATGCATACGTACATGAGCATATAAGTGTATGTGTTTAAATACATATATATCCCCTATTGGTTCTCTGGAGACTCCTCACTGATACACAGCATGATTCCAATTTTGTAAAAACAAAGCTAAAAACAAATATATGTATAAATTACACTGAAAGAGCCTGAATCTATAGCATGATTCTAATTTTATTAAAAGAGTAGGTATACAAATGATGCAAGAAAAGGAAACATATCCAAATATTAACAGTGAAATGACTAGGGTTTATTTTAATGTGTCTCTATGCTTAATATTTTTTCCTAAATTTTTTACTCTCAGCATGTGTTCCTTAGGTAATCAGGGAAAACATAATCACCATATGATTTTCCAGGGACACTGCACAATTTTAAGTGGTCCTCTCCCCTGCCCCTCAAGGTAAACATTTTATTCTTGGCCCTTCCTCCAGGCCTGTCTCAGCCCCACTTTCTTGTGTGTCCCATTCAGCTTCCTGCCCCTTCCTTTACTCTCTTGAAGGGAAAACCCAAGCTTTTGCACAGCAAAGGAAATACTCAAGAAAGCCAACAGAATGGGAAAAGATATTTGTAAATGACGTATCAGATAAAGGGCTAGTACCAAAATCTAGAAAGAACTTATCAAACTCAACACCCAAACAACAAATAATCCGATCAAGAAATGGGCAGAAGACATGAACAGACACTTCTGCAAAGAAGACATCCAGATCGCCAACAGACACATGAAAAAGTGCTCCACATCACACGGCATCAGGAAATACAAATCAAAACCACAATGAGATATCACCTCACACCAGTCAGAATGGTTAAAATTAACAAGTCAGGAAATGACAGATGCTGGCGAGGATGCGGAGAAAAGGGAACCCTCCTACAGTCTTGGTGGGAATGCAAGCTGGTGCAGCCACTCTGGAAAACTGCATGGAGGTTCCTCAAAAAGTTGAAAATAGAGCTACCCTATGACCCAGCAATTGCACTACTAGGTATTCACCCTAAAGATACAAAGGTAGTGATCCAAAGGGGCACATGCACCCCAATGTTTATAGCAGCAATGTCCCCAATAGCCGAACCATGGAAAGAGCCTAGATGTCCATCAATAGATGAATGGATAAAGAAGATGTGGTATGTGTGTATATATATATATACACATATACACACACACACACAATGGAATACTATGCAGCCATCAAAAACCCCCCAAATCCTGCCATTTGCAATGACATGGATGGAACTTATTTCACTAAGCGAAATAAGTCAATCAAAGAAAGACAATTATCATATGATCTCTCTGATATGAGGGGTTTTAGAGGCAGGGTGGGGGGTGGGGGGAAGGGAGGGAAAAATGAAACAAGATGGGACCAGGGAGGGAGACAAACCATGAGAGACTCTTTTTTTTTTTTTTTTTAAGATTTTATTTATTTGACAGAGAGAGATCACAAGTAGATAGAGAGGCAGGCACAGAGAGAGAGAGAGGGAAGCAGGCTCCCTGCTGAGCAGAGAGCCCGATGCGGGACTCGATCCCAGGACCCCGAGATCATGACCTAAGCCGAAGGCAGCGGCTTAACCCACTGAGCCACCCAGGCGCCCCACCATGAGAGACTCTTAATCTAAGGAAACAAACTGAGTGTTGCTAGAGCGGTAGGGATAGGAGGGATGGGATGTCTGGGTGATGGACACTGGGGAGGGTATGTGCCATGGTGAGTGCTGTGAATTGTGTAAGACTGATGAACCACAGACCTGTACCCCTGGGGGCAAATAATACATTATATGTTAATAAAAATAATTTTTAAAATGGGCAAGGGGGTAACTTTTATCATCCCTACTTTGTAAATGAGGAGACTGCGGCTAAGAGGGTCTGAGTGGTTGGTACACAGGTGCCCACTGATAGCTGACCCAACCCTAAGTCTCCCGTTTGGAAAGCAGAAAATGAGACACGGGTGAATAATTCTCATTACTGTCCCACACTGACAGTGTGAGTACCATGCCAGTTACATCATGGGATCTTCTCCCTGGCCTTCCACAGCCGCTTCAGACAACAGAATCATTAAGCTCCAGAGAGGATGAGGACGGCACGGTCAGACACCAGGACCGACGTGGTTCTGGGCTCTGCCACATGTCCGAAGTACTTGATGACTCAAGCCCCACAGCTGGAAGCAAGCGGGGCCACCCACATGGCCCCAAATGGGGCCAAGTTCAGGACTCTCTTTCCACTCTCAGCAGCTTGTCCAGTCCCCACCTAATTATAGGCATAAGGCCCTGACTGGCTGCTGTCCCCGTGCCCATGAAGGAATGGCCCCATGGCAGAAGACTTAGGATCCAAGAGCAATTATCTCTGCCGGCAGCTTCACGGTCTCGAATTGGCTTCTGGCACTGAGGTTTTCCCTCTTCTCTCCTCCTAGGTCTGTGCAGACGGAGCATGTTCCTGAACCCTTTCAGGGCTGGACCCTAATGCCCCCCTTGGCATGTCCAGGGAACTGGGCCCTGCTGTAGCAGCATCTTTGCAGCAAATGGGCTGATCTCCCCAAATTATAAGCTCTGCACCTCCAAACACAGTGCCCCCGAGTATCCTGCTACAACATGCAACCCCAAGACCCAGTGGTAACCCAAGCTGGAGTAATACCCAGTGTTTGCTGAAGAAATGAATAAACACAGTGCACATAGGCCATAACTGAGATCCTGGCAAATCTCCTAAGCATTTTCCCAATTAAAAAAAAAAAAAAAAAAAGAGCCATAATAAATGGTGAGCTAGTTGGGCAGCCACCTGGGATGCATGTTTATAAGAAATGTTACAACTCCCTGGAATAAATTGGAAACATGGTATCAGTTAAGTCAGGTCTCCCCATTCTGCTTCTTCCATACCTGGCAAAATAGAAATCGGTCCCACTCTTGTCAAAGAAGACAGCACACTTGGTGGGAAGGGATGATGAAAAAAGTCCGACTGCACTCCGATAAACCTCTTTGTAAGCTGCAAGTTCTAACTAGAGGCCACACCAGGCCACCAGGCCTAAAACCAGCCGCTGACAGCCACCTCAAGTCAGCAGGTCCAGGTCAGCTGAAATTTTGCAAACACACTAACCCTAGACATTGGAGCTGTTTTGTGGGAATAAATAATGTGTTTGAGTAACTAAATTTTAATTCCTTTACTGTATTTTCCGAGATCTTGCTTAGTTCAGAAACTTACATGAAATAAACACATGCAATCCCCTAGTTTACATGTAAAGAAACAGGTTTACTAGCTTTATTTATATACATCACAGCTTCTCCCCATCCCGACGGCATAAATGCTGACACCGTACTTCAAGTACTTGGCGGATACTCTCTCTGTCCTACCACAGCAGAACCCCTCCTGCACAGCTGGAATGCTCAGAGCACTGGCTGGGCACTGGAAGGGGAGGGGGCTCCTATCTCAGCATGTGCAAGCCTCCAGGAATCAGCGGCCACGAAGGTCATGCGGTATCCCACCAATTCAGGGCACCTGCTCCGCATCCTGGTGTAGAGCTTCTATTGGTTCACGACGAAGTTGCAAAAGCCAGAGGATTCCTTCTGCCCCCCCCCACCCCATTATGATTAACAGAAATAGCAGAGGAGGAGGAGGATTTAATGGGCAGAGCTAACCACCAGTTATGGAGAAGGATCAAGAAGTACCTTCTCGGCCATGCCAAGTACATCACAGACAGGTTACCATAAGCATCAAAAAAAATATGTTCAGGTTTCTGGGACTGATAGGGGTCCGGAATGGAGACTCAGCCACTGACTCACAAGATCAGGAAGGTATTAAGCTTTCAGACAGAAGGTCAGACCCAGGAGGAAAATGAGTTCGTTCTATGCATACATGTGCATCACCAGCAGCAAAGCAGACGGTAACAGCTCCACACTCCACATGCCTGAACGCTCAGTGCCAGGCACCAACGGGTACTCATTATCTGACGTCGCAAGAAAGATACTAAATAGAATCTCCTCTGGAGAGAGAGTGGGAAGCTGAGGCCCAATGAGGTCAGGTTATTTTCAATTTTCCAAAAATGAGGGACGCCTGGGTGGCTCAGTTAGTTAAGTGTCTGCCTTAGGCTCAGGCAATGATCCCAGGGTCCTAGGATCGAGGCCCGCATAGGGCTCCCTGGTCAGCGGGGTACCTGCTTCTTCCTCTGCTTGCCTCTCACTCTGCCTGCTGCTTCCCCTGCTTGTGCTTTCTCTTTCTGAGAAATAAATAAATAAAATCTTTAAAAAAAATTTTTTTTTCCAAAAGCGACACAGGTAGCAAGTGACCGAGGTCAGAATAGAAAGTAATGGCACAGAACCCACCAAAATTAGTCAGCACGGACTGAGCTCTTCCCACCTGAGCTATCCATCTGCCACTCCACATCCCCTCTCTGCCATGGTTGGGTTCAGTCAGGGGATGCGGTAGAATGTCCGTTCCCCAACCCCTCCCTGTTGTGCCATGAGCTGGCAGGGACTGTGGCCCCAGCAGCTGGTCAGCACCCCATTCCCTTGTCCCAGAAGGCTTAAGGGTAGTCCATGTGCCCCGCTGTTGTTGGCCCTGGGGTGCTTCACCCTCACTGGTTCCCTTCATTCCCCCGCAACTGCTCCTAAGAGTGTGCCAACTCCCCCACCCCCCTGCCAGGACCTCGGTACTCTGGGTACTTTACACACATTTTTATTCCTGACATCAATCCTAGCAGATGAAATTATTCTTATTCTACAGCTAGGGAATTCAAGGATTATGATGGGTTCACTAAGTGCCCCAACCCACTAAGTGCCCCAAACTTCACTCCGTGGCAAGGCTGGATTAGGCACAGGCGGTCATACCCCCGTGCTGGTATTCTCCTCAATGACTGTGTAATACAGTCCTCTCACCAGAGATGCGTAAAATGTCTCCACTTACGGGGCTGCCTTGACCATGGTCTGTTTTAGTAAGAGGAAGAAACGCTTCCAGGGCCGTTAAAGACTAACCCTGGGATCACGGTTTCCCAACCCTATTCCTCCCCAATGGTTATTGATGTACCCTGGACATAAAGGAAGGCTGGCAGGCAAAGAGCTACAGTTCAAAAACCAGTCCTTATAAGGTGTGAGCGATCGCTCCCATTTCACAAATGACTGATGCTTCAGGACAATGATCCCCAGCTTCCAAGATTCATGATCCGTGGGACCATCCATGCCACAGAAGCTGGCCTGGCTCCCGCATTTTCCATGGTCTGTTGTGTGCTGCTAAAAACCATTCTGCAAGGGGTGCTTTTGAGCTTCTCGAGAAACAGGATCCCATAGGCAAAAGAAATTTGGAAAAACTGATTACTGTCTCTTACTTTGCTGCTGCTTTGGGAAATCAGAGTGTATTAGGCTTTAATAGGAGGAAATTA
The DNA here is from genome assembly GCF_922984935.1 of Meles meles. Classification (NCBI taxonomy): domain Eukaryota; kingdom Metazoa; phylum Chordata; class Mammalia; order Carnivora; family Mustelidae; genus Meles; species Meles meles. The sequence continues at coordinate 49,490,648 of NC_060073.1, forward strand.
AGTTCTTTTAACCTAGCTTTTCTGAACATAGTAAACAGTTTTCTGAACAAAATTTGAACATAGTGTGCTTTTCTGTGGACACATATTAATAGCTTTCCTATGTATAAAATTAGATAAACCTTCTTTCTAAGTTCCATTTATATCCACATGTTTTAGCTAGTTTAATTATTTGCCTAGAAGGTCACTACAGGTTCCAATTATGATCTTTTGCATTACTTAAAAATTCTACCGAGCCAGGGAGGGGGCCCAAGGCTTGTCAAGGGGAGAACTGGCTGCAGGGGACCCCTTGGTCCCACCATTACCACCACACTCCGCCATTGGCATATACTTTGAAAGGGCACACTTTGGGGCATATGGAGATACCCCTGCCTTATTCACAAATATCTCCTAATGTTATTATAAAGTGAACAAGTCCCTTTGGGAGAAATTCAGGTGAGCATTTAGTGCCAGGCTCCAGCCCAAACCGCCCTCGTCACTCCTCAGGCCTTGCTTGCCCCGCACTGCTAACATACACAGTTATATGGTTAAATATTGAAGGTCGGGCATCTAGAATTTCCAAATCAACCAGATTTCAAAAGGTCTTCCTACTTTTCCCATAATTATAACAAAAGTACCTCAGAAATTCCAGAAATTCCAATGGATCAGTAGTTTCAAAAACTGACTCATTCAAGCTAGCATGCAATACTTCCTAAATAGATTAAAAAAAAAAAAAAAAGAACGAGAGAAAGAAAAATAGAGGAAACAGCAGAGGACATATTGGCGATACTCAAGAAAAGTCCCTGTGTTAGTAGTTCACGGGCACTGGGATAACACATGCTCGCCTGGGTGTCTTCGAAACAACAGAAATACAGCTCCAGGTTTTGGAGGCTGGGAGGTGCAAGAGGAAGGCACCAGCGTGGGTGTGTCTGGTGAGAACCTGCTTCCTGGTTCAGAGCCTGCATCCCCTCGCTGAGTCCTCTCGTGGCGGAAGGGCCAAGGGCACTCTCTGGATCCTATTTTATAAAGGTGCTAATCTCCTCCAAATGATCTCCCGAAGGCCCCAGAGACTAACACCATCACCAGGTGGTTAGGATTTCAACATACGTATTTGGGGCATGGCTGGTACTCAAATATTCAGACCATATACTTGCTACATTATTGGTATACGGTATTAGGTAGGAATTCAGATGGGTTTTACTTTCTTTTTTTTTTTTTTTAGATTCATTTATGTATTTGTCAGAGAGAGAGAGAGCACAAGCAGGCAGAGGGAGAAGCAGACTCCCCGCTGAGTAAGGAGCCCGATGTGGGACTCGATCCCAGGACCCTGGGATCATGACCTGAGCTGAAGGCAGTGGCTTAACCCACTGAGCCACCCAGGCATCCCAGATGGGTTTTTCTAAAGATGAGGACCCCCAGCTAGATCATATAAAAGCATCCCCCAATTCTGGTAGCAGAGGAAAGCGGAAGGACCTCAATAATGGAATATCATACATCAGCAGGTACAGACTTTATTTATGGGTTTTGGCTTCCAGTCTAAAGTAGTGTGAAATCTGTGCCAAGTCATAACATTTTGTTCTAGTGCTCAACTAAGTATAAAGTCAAAGAGTACATATAAAAGGCTACAAGCATGGAAAATGTTCAACCTCATCAGTAATCAAAGAAACTCGAAACAATTAAGATTGTTCCCTTAATTCAACAATAAGAATGAATGCAGAAAAGGACATAGTTAGCAGACACTCCTGCAGACTCCTGTGGGAAGCACGTACACATCCCTTCTAGAAAGTCATTTGGGGGGCAACTGGGTGGTTCAGTCAGTTGGGTGTCTGACTCTTGACTTCCACTCAGGTCATGAACTCGGGGTCGTGGGGTCAAGCCCTGCATTGGGCTCTGCACTCATCGGGGACTCTGCTGGAGATTCTCTCCCTCTCCCCCTTCCCCTGCGCTCTCTCTTTCCCTTATAAATAACACCTTTTAAAAAAAAAAGTAATTTGGTAATATCTAACAAGAAATTTAAAAGGCTTTATATTGTTTGACCCACTCATTCCATTCTAGGAAATCTACCCTATGGAAACGATGTTAAATATGGAGAATTATACTAAATCTATTTACCATCATACTTTTACCATGGCAATTAACTGAGAACACACCAAACTCCATGAAAGAGGGATTGGGTTAGTAATCGATGGTACATCTTCCAGATGGATTATTATTATTCTCATTAAATATTATACTTGAGGGGCACCAGGGTGGCTCAGTCCTTGGGCGTCTGCCTTCAGCTCAAGGCATGATCCCAGGGTCCTGGGATCGAGCCCCGCATCAGGCTTCCTGCTCGGCAGGAAGCCTGCTTCTCCCTCTCTCATTCCCCCTGCTTGTGTTCCCTCTCTCACTGTGTCAAATAAGTAAACAAAATCTTTTTTAAAAAAAAAGATTATATTCGAATTGGGACACCTGGGTGGCTCAGTCAGTTAAGCATCTGCCTTGGGCTCAGGTCATGAGATCAGGTCCTGGGATCAAGTCCCACATCAGCTTCCTTGCTCTGAGGGGAGTCTGCTTCTCCCTCTGCCTGCCGCCCCCCACTACCCATCTGTGCTCTCTCTCTCACTGAGACAAATAAATACATAAAACCTTTAAAAAAAAAAAAGATTATTCTCAAGAATAGTTTACAGTAACATTGTCATGGGAAGTGTAGTGAGCAAAAGAAATGTCTATACAGACCAAAAATAAATAAACAAAAAAAAAACCCCAGAAAAATACTGGAAAATAAAAATGCTAAAATCTAAACAGTGTCTAAGTCAGTGCTGCTTAGAGACCGGCATGAGTCTGTGAACCGTGTGTCACTTCGCATGACAAGAAAATAACTGAGAAACTTCTAGCGATCTGCTATTGCTGTGACATCCGAGTTCCCAGGAGCTGTGTAGGTCAACAGGGCCCAGGCCAGCTTGAGGGCTGTCACCCTGAGAGGTACAGGTTACGTGAGCTATGCACCAGTCATGCACAGGAGGACAATACGTAAAGTACAAAAAATGAAAAAAGAACCAGTCTTTATCTGGCCCACCAGTCAAGTGATAGTACCATAGACAAAGACTTCGTCTATTTGCTTTCTGGTGTTATAATGCTATGTTGCTATTATGAGAAAATGAACTTTTATTTAATGCAAGCACAAAGCAGAAAAAAGTATCACTTAACTGCTGTATCTTCGGAAAACGGTCTTACAGAAACATACAAACCTACACTGAGAAGCTGAACGATACAGTGGTTAAGAAAGCAGCTGTTGGAGCAGACAACCTGGGTCCGAGTCCTGGCTCCGTTACTGACTAACAAGGGGTCAGCTGTCCAATGTCTCTGTGTCTCCGTACCTTCGTGCGTAAGATGGGGATGATAACAGAAGCTATCACTTAGCTACTCACAGGGTTTGGCAGGATTAAATGAGTCAACATACGTAAAACCCTACAACACAGTAAGTTCCACCTAAAGTTCACGATTATTTTTACAGACCACGGGCAGGGGTGAGAGCCACAGCCAGACCACGTTTCCTAATTTCTTATTTGCAAAATTGCCAAGAGGAGGGTAGCAGGGGTACCGATCACAAGTATCATTAAGGTTTTTGGGGGCACTGGGTTCTGTGCTAAGCACTGGACAGGAATTACCTCCTTAATTATGAACAACCCTAAAGATTGGTACTGAATTCTTCTTTGCCATTTTGTCAGGGAGAAACTGAGGTTCAGAGAAACGAAGTGACTCGCCCAGGGTCACCACACCATTAGGTCTGGAGGGAGACAGACCAGGGCGCGGGGCTAGGCATAGGAGGACAGGGGTCCCTAGAGGCTAGACCACAAGCCCCTTGAGAGCAGACCTGCCCTGTGCCTGCTTCCCAGGGGTAGCCAGGGTCACCAGCCCCTTCAAAAGATAGGGCGCAGAGGGAAAAAAAAAAAAAAAGTAGGACTTGCTTCCAGCCAGAGCCCTCGCTGCATCCCCCTCACCCAGCCAGCAAACAACAGCTGGCCTTCCTCCACGGTCTGGTCGGGGTGTTGCTCTCAGGGAGTGATTTAAGCCCTGAGGAAGGCAGCTCTTGGAATGTACCAGGAGGATGTAGGGGCTCATGAGTCATTCCTCTCCCCTCCTTGCCCGTGGCCCTGGACATAATTTATTATCTTCGTCACTGGGTTTTCTGCTCCTGGTTGGCTGGGGGTTGGTGAAGCAGTCATCCCTAAAAGGAAATCAGTCTGTTGGAGGCAGAAGGAAGGGCATCGGCGGCACCCAGCTGTTTCTGGGCCTGGAGGAATTCAAGGAGGCCAAAAGGCCTGGGCCAGGCTGGTGGACACTTAGCAAGACGCTGGCCTCAGATACTCACTTGAAGATGCTCTTGTGGGACTTTCTTCGCCACTGCGAAGTCTTGACCTCTGCGGCAAAGAGAGACCTTTCCAGAAAAGCGTGAGGCCGATGTATTCTGAAAGTTAGAGAACAGAACTCCTTCCCTCAGAGAATGGGGAGCAGGGGCCCATGTATGGAGAGACAGTTAAGCACACATAGGATTTTGCCTTAAAATCTAGAACATTCTGTCTGTACCAAGCACTGAAGACAGGGCCCTGAGAATTTGATGCCTAAAAATGTGTGGCCAAGGAAAAGCACTCCCAGTAAAATGAAAGATCAGGTTGACTTTTCACTTCCACCCTCTCTTTCAAAACTGAATTCTCCACAAGAAAGAGGAGTTTTAAAGCTTGGGTAGCATTTTTCTTCCCCAGCATTTCCCTTTTCAAAAGCAATTTGGTAATAGCCAACAAAATCTAGGCATAACATAAGAAATTAAAAATTTTTTTTTAAATCTAGACCTAACAAATTTTTGACTCAGCGATTCCATCTCTAAGAACTTACTATACAGACAAACAGATACAGGATGCTCTTGTTTGCAGCATGCTCAACGTGGCACCGTTGAGAGCAGCGAAACACCACAAAAACCTTAAATGTGCACCGATAGAGAAATGGTTAAATTTAACTATGGCACACCCAGGCAAGGCACAAAATTGTTTTAAAAATGAGGTGAATCCATATGCGAAAGACCTGTGTATACCTTGGAGCTAATGCAGGTTTGGTTCCAGACCTCCGCAATACAGCAATTATCACTACAGAGTCAGTAAAATGAATTTTTTGTTTTCCCGGTGCATATAAAAATTATGTTTACGCTATATTACAATCAATAATTATATGTGCGATAGCATTACGTCTTTAAAAATGTACATACCTAAACTAAAAATATTTTATTGCCAGAAAATGCTGAACCGTCACCTGAGCTTCTCGCGCGTCATAATCACTGATCACTGATCGCCGCAGCAAATGATAAAGTTTGAAATATCACAAGGATAACCAAATTGTGACACAGAGACATGAAGTGAGTAAATGTTGTTGCAAAAATGGCACCCACAGACTTGCCTGACGCAGGGTTGCCACAAACCTTCAATTTGGAAAAAAAAAAAAAAAAAATGCAACATTCGCAACGTATGATAGAGCAAAGTGTAATAAAACGAGGTATGCCTGTACCCAAGAGGGATGAATAGGTAAGAGGAAAAGTATAAACTACCAAACACCCTTTACCATGGCACTCCAGTTGTACAGGAGAAGGCAAGTGTGTATGCTTGCACAACAGCACATTCCTGACGCACAATTATTACATTATCATATACTGTTATTATTATTATTACTGTTATTATAGGCTACAACAGTCTATCTAAATCCTGACTACAGGAAAGCAGAAAGGAGCCTTTCCTTTTCAGTTTATATTTCGGGCCTCTGAATTTTTCACTATAAATATGTTTAGCTCGTTTAATGAAAACAGGAGCAAAAATATTTTTTTAATATTTTATTTATTTATTTGACAGAGAGAGGTCACAAGTAGGCAGAGAGGCAGGCAGAGAGAGAGGGAGAAACAGGCTCCCCACTGAGCAGAGAGCCTGATGTGGGGCTCGATCCCAGGACCCTGAGATCATGACCTGAGCTGAAGGCAGAGGCTTAAACCACTGAGCCACCCAGGCGCCCCGGAGCAAAAATATTAACTGGCTAAACCCGAGAGGTGATTTCCATGAGCACAAAGATAGAGGTCTTTCTCTAGAGCCTTGACGGTGTCTGCCAGGGGCTCAGATTTCTAGAATACCCACAGAGAGCCAGGCCCTACTTTAAACACTCTGCAAGCACATACTCCTTTCATCTCCATGACAACCCTATGGCAGGGGCGGGGCAGGGGGGGTGGTGTGGGACTGGTAGGGGTACCATCCCATTTTACAGATGAGGAAGCCCCAGCTCAGAGAGGATGATGAACTTGTCCCACGTCACACAGCCAGCATGTGGTGGAACCAGTCTGGTGCACTCCAGAGCCCAGAAACTTCCTTGCCAGACTGCCCCTCAATAAACATTGGTTGAACAAATGGACAAACCAGAAAAACTGCCAACATCTTTTAAGACTAGAGAAACTAAAGTATTAAACAGTTATTCTTGTTATGGTTAATTCATTGTCACTATTTTTTTTTAATTTTTTTAAAAGATATTATTTATTTATTTGGCAGAGAGAGATCACAAGCAGGCAGAGAGGCAGGCAGAGAGAGAGAAGGAAGCAGGCTCCCCGCCGAGCAGAGAGCCTGATGTGGGGCTCGGTCCCAGGACCCTGGGATCATGACCTGAGCCGAAGGCAGAGGCTTTAACCCACTGAGCCACCCAGGCGCCCCTGTTACTAATTATTATTACTGATGCATGAAGAGTCAACACTATGCAGAAAAGCCAGCTGTGTTACCATGAGCAAAGCACTGGACTTGAGCTTGGAGAAAGCAACTCAAATCCTTCCTCTACCACTTAGTGGCAGAGACCTTGAACAAGTCACTTCACCCGAGCCTCTGTCTGCTCATCTGTGTAAGTGGGGATGACGGACCCTCCCGGGGTTCCTGCAGGGATTAAATGTTTTATCACATCCCAATGCCCTTGTGTGCTGACGCATGTTGCATACGTGTCCAGGTAGGAAAAGATGCTGAGCACGGAAAAAAGTAGGCTCAGAGCACCACCAGCCCGACCTCCCTCCTTCTCGACCTGCTGAGTCTGAAAAGGGAACGGACCAATTCTGTTCATATATACGCCAACGATCTGAGGAGGAAACCAGGGTTTTTAATTGTTCTGATCCTGCCCCTAGAATATTGATTTAGGACATTTAATACCATCTCCAAATGCCAAGCTTAATTTGCATCAGGTCAGAAGCTGGGCTGTGGAGCCCTGGCTGTTGATTTTAGGCAGGGACTTGGGAGGGCCCGCAGCTCACCTTCCTCCTGGCCCACGGCCAGCCGAGAGCTGGCTTCACCTGGGACTCAGAGAACTGGCCGACTGAGAAGGCCGAGTCTTTGATGGATTTTCAGTGTTTAATTAAAGTGCAGCTGGGGCCCGGGGCCGTGCAGTGTCTTTCAGCGAGACAGCTGTCGCAGGCTTCACAGCTAGCCTGTGTGGAGGCTGCCCGGCCAGGGCAGAGCCCACCCTCTGCCTGGATCCCCCTCACCCAGGGAGCCCATGCATCTGCCTTTTGGAGGCCCCAGGCTCGTCTTCAGGAGCTCAGTTCCCTGGGCCCTAAACACTGCCTTTGGGAGAATCTCAGATTTCAAACACGGGGCCAATGGCACCCAAACGGGTCCCCCCCCCTCCCCCGCCCCCTGCCCAACCCAAAGGCCTGCTTTAGAAACCTTGCCGGTTGCTCAGCTGTTCTTTTTTTTCCTTTAAAGATTTTTATTTGAGAGAGAGAGAGAGAGCATGAGAGGGCAAAAGGTCAGAGGGAGAAGCAAACTCCCCACTGGGCAGGGAGCCTGGTGCAGGGCTCAATCCTGGTGGCAGACTCCTAACCAACTGAGCCACCGAGGTGCCCCTGCTGCTCCACTGTTAACAGATGTGCTCTGTGCTCTCAGCCCACCCCCATAACTTCATTTACAAACAAGGGCGCTACAGAAAGCCCACTCATTAAAGTCTTCTTTTTTATTATAATTATTACGGAAAATCTCAAATATACACCAAAGTGAGAGGCCAGTACAGCCAACCTCCATGTACTCATCATCGTTCTGCAGCAATGAGCAACCCGGGGTCCCTTGTGGTCCAGCTACACCTCAACCCCTGCACTGCATTACCCAAAACAATCTCCAGACATTTTATCGAGCCATCCCCTGCACATTTCCATAGGCACCTGGAAAAGGCAAGGACTCCCTTCTTTTTTAACATGACTACGATGCCGTTCTCACACCCCACAAGTTAATAATGATTCCTTTATGTCATCAAATCTCTAGTGAGTGGTTGCTTTTTCCCAATTGTCCCACAAATCCCTTGTAGAAGCTGACCTTTCTAGAGCAGGATCCAAACAAGGTTCTAGCTGGGGTTTGGTGGCAGGGGCTTTCTCACCTTCCCTTCAAACTCCACCGTGGTTGGTGGTTTCGTGTGAAGGCGTGAGAAGACCAGACATGCCACTTACTTCCACCGGGAAGCATACCCCAGTCCTGGGCATTAGTCTCCTCCATTAGTACTATCCGGAGAATGGAGAATGGGAATAATCATAGTCCCCATAACTCATGTGGGCATATGTGAGGATTCAATGAAACAGACCATGTAAAATGTAGAGCACAGAGACCGGCATTGAAAGACAATGACTTTGATAGAATTTGATAGAATTCCCAAGCACAGCATCCAGAGTGGAAGGACGTGGAGTAAAAAATGGTTTAACTCTCCACACTCTTCTCAGACTTTGAGCTGTTGTTTACCATAAGGTGGTAGAACATTCTGGTTAAGAGCAAGTCTCTGGAGCCAGACTGCCCAGGTTCAAATCCTACATCTTCCACTTGCCAGCGATGGCAAAATAACGCATGTATTTGCCAGAACTCATTTCCTTTCCTGCTGGGCAGACAACTATGTTTCTTTGCCTCTTTGCACTCATGTGCAGCCACAAAACTGAGCTCTGGCCAGTGGTTAAGTGGGCGCAAGTGATATGCATCAAGCCTATGCTTGCCAGGTCAGTACCTCCCACTGAAGTATTGCTCTCTTTCTCACCAGGCCCCCAGGATTGGTGAAGACTCAAAGAACCTCGAAGAAAGAAGAGCAGTAAGATGAAAGGCACCTAGATCCCTGAATGACCATGTGGAAGGCAATCCAATCAAGAGGGCTGGAGGTGGGCACCGGCTGGCTCAGTTAGCAGAGCATATGACGCCTGATCTTGGGCTTGGGAGTTCAAGCCCTGGACTCAGTGTAGAGATGACTTAAAAAAAGAAAAAAAAAAAGAATGATGCCACGGGATTCTGCTATAAGCAAGAAATAAGCTTTTATTATGTTAAACTTCTGAGAATCTGGGGGCTTATCTGTTATAGCAGCTAATGTTACCTTAACCAGTACATGAGCCTTAACCTTGGGCAAGTTACCAGGCCTCCCTGTCCTTCACTTTCCCCATTTGTAAAGGGACAAAGCTGCTATTAATACCTATTTCATAGGATTGTTAGGAAGGTCAAACCTTAATGTATCTGAAGCATGTACTACTTTGTCTGGCCCACACAGCATCATAGGTGCTTGCTCCTGACACCCTGATGGTATTGTCATTGTTTTTAGTATGATTATTTGAAATGTAATAGTATACCATCAGGAATTTCCCACATTTACAATCTGGGCCTAAAGTTTTATTCTAATCAATTTCCAATTTAATAATGACAGCCAGTGGTATAACAGGATTATGATCATTTGCTTAACAGGAAATATTTCAGGAATACAGTCATTCTGTAAGATGAATTGCACCTCATACAGGATGCGGCAAGTCTCTGGCACTCCCGCCAACATGAAAAAACAAAACATGGGAGGATGAGACTTTCTGGGCGTGTACCTTTCTGGGTAAGCAGCCAGAGCCCTCTTCATGCTTACGACTGAGGAGATGTGCACTGAACTCTACAGACCTGAAAACCTGGGCACCCAAGAAGATCTCCAAATGTCCAAAAAGCACATGAAAAGATGATCAACCTCATGACGTTTCAGGGAAATGCAAACAAGAACCACGGTGAGCTACACTTCACACCACCGCAATGGCAACCATCAAAAAGGAAAGACAGTGACAAGTGCTGGTGGGGTTGTGGGGACGCTGGCCCCCTCCTGCCCTGATCGGGGGAATGGTCAATGGCACAGCCCCTTTGGAAAAGAGCCTGGCAGTTCTTTAAAATGCTAAACATATTCTCTTGTACTCGAGAGAAATGAAAACATATGTTCACACAAAAACTTGTACATGAAAATTGATAGCTACAGTCTTCATTCCAGCAAAAAGTGCAAACTATCAAAATGGCCATTAACGGATGAATGGATAAACAAAACATGGTATTATCCATCAAACGGACTACTTTTCAGCCATGGAAAGGAACAGAGTATTGATACAGGCTACGACAGGGATGAACCTTGAAGATACTACCCTAAGGGGATGCCTGAGGGGCTCAGTCAATTAATCATCTGCCTTCGGCTCAGGTCATGATCCCAGGGTCCTGGGATCCAGCCCTACATCGGGCTCCTGGCTCAGCGGGGAGCCTGCTTCTCCCTCTACCTGCCCCTCCCCCACTGTCTGCACGCACGCATGCTCTCTGACAAATAAAATCCTAAAAAAAAAAAAAAGGGGAAGAAAATACTACCCTAAGTGAAAAAAGCCAGTTGCAAAAGAACACGTATTGATTATATGATTCCATTTATATGGAATGTCCAAAATAGGCAAGTCTGGAGACAGCATATAGATTAGTGGCTCCTGGGGGGAGGGGGCTTAAGGGAATCGGGATGGAAGGTGGGGTGACTGCTAATAGGTACAAGATCTCTTTCTGGGGTGACGAAAATATGCTAGAATTGCGTCCGTGGTTGCACAACTGTGAATATACTAAAAACCAGAGTTACACTGTTCAAATGGGTGAACTATACCTCAGTACCCATTCCTTCATAGAGCTCAAACCACCACTCCTCCAAACTTGAACTGCCACCAGAAAGCAGAGCACCCCCCCCCATCTGAAGCCTTTGAGAACGCCATGGCCTGTGTTAAAATGCGGCTTCACCTCTGTGAGCCTAGAGCTCAGGAGAGAGGTCACAGCTGCAAACGGGGTGTGGGGGGTTACCAACACACCCAGGCAGGAGGTGAGATGGTTAGCCGCACTCCCACCAACACTGACAACCCAATGATGCCAACCCCCCCCCCCCCCACCAAACACAACCGTCTGACCCAAGAGATACAAACCGGGTTGGTCCCCCCAGCCCTCCCTCTTGAAGACCGTAAGCTAGACCATAAATCCCAGTCATACTAAATAGGCTACGGAGCTGGGAGCCCAAAATCACTTAAATTGATGTCATATCATTTGAAAAGCTGACACTCAGGCCTTACAAATTGAACGACAATTGCTACCCATCCAATTCATGGCTCTGGACTCCTGTTTCCCACCTGCTCCAACACCAATTTAAGCAATTCTGAACTTTGATCTCCACGGCAGAATGTCTCCGATTTATTGAAGTGTCAGGTCCCAATTGTGCGAACATCCACCCCTGGCAGGGCCATTACAAGGTGTGAAATCTGGGTGCCCATCACCCCGGCGCGGGGAGCACAGCGACAACCACAAGGAACAGATCGATCTGCCGCTCTGTAGTCATTGTGGGAGCCTTGCAATTTACCATAATGACAGGCGTGGAGGAAAAGCAGGCGGAGGGATCGTTCTGTTCCCCAGGCCCTTGGACGTGTGCTGGCGGGGCTACTGAGTCCACCAGCAGGAGCCTTGCCACTGTCAGCCAAGACGCACCTGCTTCTCCTTGCAAAGGGCTATTTCAGCACTTGCCTGTGTCCTGGGTTGCTTTTAAATGGAACTGTGTTACCCTCCTTTCGTGTTTTGCAGATAGCATTGCAACTGTGCGTTCCTGCTGCCCCTGCTTCTCCCAGCTGTCACTGGTAACTACCTGTCGCCTACAGGTGAGCCCCACGAGGGCTGGGAGTCAGGGACAGCTCAGGCTTATAGGAAAACCGCTCTCCACTAAAAGGAAAGTTGATCTCCAAACCTGGAGTGTAGGGGAGTGGGGGCAATGAGTGAGGCAAGACCCAGGGCTCCTGTGTGAGCGTTGGCACACTCCTCACCTCCCTCCGCCTGTGGGGCCAAGGATTCCAGAGTCCAAACTGCGCCTGTAGCCTGCCCCCGCCCCTCACCGACTCAGCTAGGGCCCTGACTTGCCTGCTGAGTTCTGCCAGAGTCAGCCTCCAAGCCCCTGAATCTGAAACCCCACCCTGGACTTGAATAAGCCCTTCAGATTCAGAACTCAGGCACTCAACAGATGCCAAGAACCTCAGGACCCAGTCACCTCCAACAAACCCGGAATGCCCCATCCCCTTAACTGGGAGATTGGGACCACAGACCCTCTTCCTGAACCCCTCTCTGTGTCTCTCCACAGGGGCTCCCAGCCCACCCTACTGCCAAAGCCCTGTTGGCTAAGCCAAAATCTGCTTTAGGAAGAATCGCTTCGGGTTGAAAAGTCAAGGTCATACTACAACTGGCAGATGAAGGGTTCTACCGATGCATATATCCCTGGAAGAACTAAGCCCAGAGCCCGCCCCGTGGCGCACCCTGGTGTTTTGGGGAGCCCTGCAGCCTGGATTTGTGTCACTGAGGGAACAGAAAGAGGCCGGTGGCCTCATTTTTTTTTGTAGTCCCACATCAACATTATTCCCAGGGGACCCACGGCGTTCATGGCTCCTCAGGGTCCGACTGGGTTTTTAGGAGAATAGAGAAGGGGAGGGCCCTCTGGATTTTAAAAGAGATAAGGGAATGAGTGAAGGGAATGGAGTAGAGTTCAAGGCTGAAAGAAAGGCTCTGACACACCCTGCCCAGGGAGGGAGTCCGCCTCCACAAGCGACTCCCCAGAAACACTCCCTGGGGTGCTGGGTGTGATCATTACATGCTCCAACTGGCTCAGATCCACTCTTAGCCGATGAAATGAGACACCTGACTGCTGACTGCTAATGCAGGTTGAGGAAACTGAGCCCTGAAGGCATCGGCCCAGCCGGCTCTTGGCTCTTGTCAAAATCCATCGGAAACTCTGAAAGCTCCCGAACCCTATCCCTTCTTTTGTCAGCCTGGGGCAGGGAGGGGTTTCTTCCTCCAGCTTCAAGACCCAGCTTGCAAGCATCATGTGTCCTAAGGAGCCCTCAACCCTGGCAATCTTAATTTGTCGCCTGGAGCCCTTAGCTCACAGTCTTGTCATGACTTCCCATTTGTGGCTACCAGGGATGAGACAAGTCCAGGAATTCAGCAGTTGGGAGGTAGGGAGGGAGAGGTGAAGACAAGGAGGGACTTCTTGACCCAGGCTTCATTGGATCTCACATGAAGGAGTGAGAACTCAGGGTGGGGGGGGGGGGGCGCACTGGGACTCTCAGGGCAACTTCAAGGATGACCATTCCCAAGGAACCTTGGACCATGTTAGAAGAGCAGACACTTGGGATGATACACTGGGCCACATGTGGATGAAGGATGGCCCCAAGAGAATGTTCTGATAAAGATCTGCCTATCCCAGAGCTCACTATGAACATGTTACTGACTGGGAGGGAAATCTGTACTCCCCTGACCCATTCCCCCTCCCATCCTACCCCATCCTGCAACTCAGGGACCTGGTCCTGCTGGCCAGGAGCACACAGAAACTTTCGCAATAACACTGTTGGTTTGACTTTCAAACAGCCTAAGGGGAAGACCCCCCAGACTCAAAGCAGGAATCTCTCTTTGGTTATCAGTGATAAACTATCAGGGTTAAGTAAGCCAAAGGTCACCCTTTGACCCTACAACTGTACTTCTGGGGCTCCAAAGAAAATTATTCTTCATTTTTAAAAAAGTTTTAGGTAGGATTATTTCTTTTTTTTTTTAATTTTTTTTTAAAGATTTTATTTATTTATTTGACAGAGAGAAATCACAAGAGAGGCAGGCAGAGAGAGAGGAAGGGAAGCAGGCTCTCCGTCAAGCAGAGAGCCCGATGTGTGACTCGATCCCAGGATCCTGAGATCATGACCTGAGCTGAAGGCAGCGGCTTATCCCACTGAGCCACCCAGGCACCCAGTAGGATTATTTCTAGAAAAAAATAAAAGAGGACCAAAAGAAATGCGTAAATGAACAAGAGCACATTCACTCAATGAATATTATGCACCCATAAAAAGTATGTTTATAAGATATGCAACACAAAATATATTGATACAATAAACGAAAAACAGAGATACAGAGATCTATGTAATATACATGGTATACTTACAATTATTAAAAAGAAAAAAGTTATAAGGAAGAAAAAGAACCAGACAGAGGTAAATCAAAGTTCTAATAGTGACTGCTTTTGGGCGGTGGAACTCACATGTCCATTTTCTATTTTCCCATAAATCCCCAAAGCATGGGTTAATTTTATAATGGGGAAAAAAATTAGATGCTAAGCAATTTGGTTCCTTCTTCCTTCCCCTAAAAGAGTATGCGGGAGTGAAGAGTACTTTTGTTTCCACTGATTAAGTTCACTGCTTCTTCTGTCCCTGGCCTAACTTCTCCCTAAGGCTCGTTTGAAGGGAACACAAGGTCTCTAGCCACAAAGACAGGTTTTCTAAGGCTCTGGCAGGCTGGCGTGTTCCCAGCAAACAGAATTACCACTTAGTAACTGCTAGTGGAACCAGACTTTCGGCAAGTCCTATGGCGATCTGCACCCCCTGCAAACGTGTGTCCCAGGCCAGCGCGCAGAAGCAGCAGCTACAATTCGCTGCTTGGGCCTCCAGCTAGTCTCTCCCTTTAGGAGGTCCTTTTTCTGAGTGGGTCAGAGTGGGGAGCATGGCAGGGGTGGAGCTCTCTCATTAAGGAGTCATGAGGGTGGCCCTGCTCTGGCTGGCGTTTGGATTTCCCTGGTTTGGCAAGGCTGAGAAGGGCAGGAGGGGATGGGCGGGCAGGGGAGGTCGACCAGCAGGCTCTGGGGAATTACAGGAAGTTTGAATCTCTCACAGTTCCAGTCTGCACATTTCTTTTGTCTCCCCCAAACCTTGCCCAGAGGCTGTTTCAGCTCAGCCCTCCATCATTTAAGCTTCGTCAGGTAATTGTGCAATGCCATTTTCACAGAGCAAGCTTTTCTGGATGAAAACAAAGAACACTGGCCTCTACACACTCAGATGGGTCTCTACCCTTGACCAGCAGGCCAACACCCCGGCTGCCCCATCACTGCCCAGAGATTCTAGGGCCCAAAACTTCTGGTCTTGAGGGCCTTAGCATGCTTGTCCAAGATCAGGGCTAAATGACAATGTCCTTCCACAAAGGATAAAGAGATTCCTGGTGGAATGAAAGCAGGGGACCAAAACTGTCATTCAAGCTTGGGCAGAGTTTGAAATAAGCTGGGGACACCCTCAGGAGGAATCAGATGCCCACTAATTCAGGAAATTAGTTCGCCATTTTGTAGGGTGACTGTTAAGTACCTGAAGCCAGGAAAGACACATGCCGTGCAAATGTGAGCAGGACGGACAGAACCCCTGCCCTCTCAGAGACCACAGGGAAGAGAGGGGAAGGGAGGAGGTCCAGGGCCCAAGCAAGATGAGGTCTCCCTGTCCTGGGGGCTCCAGTGGTCAGACAAAACCTTCCTAGGGATTTCTTCCTGATTTCAGGATGCAGAACGCACTGAACACTTAACGGTATATTTTTACCCTTTCTGAAGTATTTTATTCTTAAAAAGTTGTTTTAATTACAGAAATTGTTGTATACAGAAATACAGACATTGTTGTCTCCCAAACGTGTTCTTTTTTCCATGACAGTGACTAGTGATCTTAGATGCTTACACATGTTTACATGAGGATTTCATCTCTTCTGCACTAATGGCTAAAACATAATTACGAACTGTGCTTGTTAACCAAATAGAGATATTCCATGAGACAACGATTCCTAATATGGAGGTGTCCTTGGGCCAGGGCCCGCTTATCCTCGTTCCCATCTCCTCCTCCCGACACAGAGGTGCCTTCATTAGCAGAGGAAAGAAAGAGGTCTTTGTGATGATGTCATTCCCAGACCACCCTACACAGACAATAAAACTGAATTTGAGAGAAGCCTGGTGAAATAAGAGCTCAGAAATTATAGAATACCAGAGCTGCAAGGGCCCTGAGAGGTTATGCAGCCTAATCCGCTGATGTGAGAAGTGGGCAGAGAGGAAGAGGCCTACGATTACACAACCCGTTAGTGGGGGGACTATTTTCACCAAGGTAAATATGGGGAAACTCATCGCATGGAAACTCCAGTATCATCATGTGTTAAATATTATGCCAGGCAGGGGGCCTACAGGAGGGGGGCCAGCCCTCAGCATGGCCTGTGACACGCACAACCACAGAGGGCCACAGGGCAACGTGGCCAGTGCCACAAAAGAGCCACAGACAAGGGGGTGTGGGACTATAGAGAAGGAAGCACTCACTTCCCCGGGGTTGCTGAGGAAGACATTCAGCAGAAGGGGCTATCTGAACTGGGTTTTAATGACTGAATAGGAGTTTGTTGTATAAGGAAAGGACGAAGATCATTCCAGAAATATGGAAGAGCACATATAGAGGTGAACACATGTGAAAGGATGTGATGTGTTTGGGGAATAAAGAATGGATGGGTGCGGCTAAAAATGGAGGCTTCCTGAAAGGGAAACAGAGGCAAGACCAGAAGGGTGACTAAGGAGCAGCTGGGGAGATCATGAACGCCCCGAGGGGGGTGTGATCTTGGTGTTAACAAACAACAACCAAATATTGGCCAAAGGATGAAGGTGGATTGAACCGAAAAGGACCAGAGACAGGAAGACCCAAATGGGGTGGATACTGCAACATTTCAGGTGGAAAATAAAAAATGGTAAAATTTAAAAAAAAGAAGAAGAAAAAAGAAAAGAAAAGAAACAATCTCAAAGGAGACAAACAGCACTTCTGGGGCTGGACCCAAGGCGGGAAGTGGGGTGGGGTGGGGTGGGGGACCACTGGCCAGGGCCGCAGCTTCAAGTTTTAAAAGGACCGAAAAAGAACATTTTGTGACACATGAAAATTACATGAAATTCAAATGTCAGAGTCCAGCTGGAGCACAGCCACACATGCTCCTTCACCTCCCGTCTATGGTAACAAGGGCCAAACCCAGGACAGGCTGGGGGTGGGGGGCAGCGAGGTTTGCAATATTTGCTATTTGCCCTTTAAGAGGAGGTTGCTGAGAGGAAGGGAACCCACAGCTTCGGGCACCTGGTGGGATGGTGGAAAGAGAGAAGCAGACTAGGGCAAGTAGCATGGGTAATAGTGTCCTCGAGGGCATGTGGAGTTGGAGGGTCCCATGAAAGACCCAGGAGATAGGGGAGAGTGGTGTCTGCCCTTCATGTGAAAGATCTGGACTTCAGACGTCGATTTGAGAAGCATCAATGGGCAGAGTCGTTGAAGCCCTGGGAGTCAGTGAGATAATCCATGGGAGAGGGAAAAAAAAAGAATACCCCAAAACAAAGAACAAAGCTGGGAAAGTCAGAGCCCCAGAAAATGGTGTGAGAGGGTAAACAGGCACGAAAAACTTGAGGAGTCTGAGAAAGACTAGTCAGAGACACAGGGAACAATTTCAGTGAGAATAAGGTCAAGGGAGATGTTTTGAGGAAAAGAGATGAAGAAATATCAACTGTCAACAAAAGCCCAAGTGGAACGGGGATGGAAAAAGAGACCGTGGGCCCTGGGAGCCCTCAGCCTGTGAAGCTTGAACTGTGGGAACAGGCGAATGCGCTCCCACTTTCCTCCATCCCACAGCCACTCCTGCTCAGCCTCTCTCCATGGGTCCTTGATGCTCGAAAGCCTCAGGACACAGGCCCTGGGCCTCTTCTTCTTCCCAGCCCAGACACCACCACCCCCCACCCCAAGCCGGGCTCCCGGAACCAACTGTGAATTCAACATGGCCGCTGCAAAGTCCAGCAGCCCCTCTCTTCAACAGGTCCCACCCTCTTTCTCCCCAAAACAGCTCCCCCTGCAACTGCTCCAGCTCAGTGAGTCAGCTCTCTCTCTCCACTGTTCAAATCCGGATCCCTGAAGTCACCTCGATTCTCCTCTCATCTTCCATCCAACCACTCAGTGAATCCTACCCACCGCACATCTTCAAACTACACTCAGGATTCCGCGCCCACCCCTCCACTCCAGGCCCTCACCGCACTCCCCCACCTCCTAGCTCATGTCCCTGCTTCCAGCTCGGCCCCCATGGTCACGCAGCACCACATCAGAGCAATCCTACTGAAACACAAGTGCAGTCATGTTATTCCTCTACGCAACCCCCCTGAAACTTTTCCATCTCACTGAGTAAAGTCTCCAGGCATACGATGGCCTCCAGGGCCCCACACAACCCACCCCTACCCTCCTTCTAACCCCTGAGACCTCACCACCTTCCACAACTGTCTCACACTCTCCTCCAGTCACAGCAACCTCCTCACTGGCCCTCCACATATCAGATCCACTCCTGCCTCAGGACCTTTGCATTTGCCATTCCCTCTGCCTGGAGTGCTCTTCTCCGAGACGTACACATGCCTCTCTCCCTCTCCTCCCTCAGATTTCTCACAAATACCCTTCTCACAGAGGTCTTTTCCAGCCATCCCATTTTACAGTGCCAACCATCTCTCAACCGTCAACACTCTGTGTTCCTTTGTCCTGCTTTATTTTGCTCTAAAGCCCCTGTCACTACTCTAATACAACGCGCACAATCTACCAATTGATCTTATTTATTATCTGTCTCCACTAATAGAATATAAGCTCCATGAGGGCAGAGAATTTTGTGGGGTTTTTTTGTTTTTGTTTTTTGTTTTTCTGGGCCATATCCCAGCACAATCTAGTCCACGGTAAGCACTCAGTAAATGATTACTGAAAGAATGAGGCTAGCGGGTCAAGAAGTAACTAGGAGTGGGGCACCTGGGTGGCTCAGTGGGTTAAAGCCTCTGCCTTCCGCTCGGGTTGTGATCCCAGAGTCCTGGGTTCGAGCCCTGCGTCGGACTCTCTGCTCAGCAGGGAGCCTGCTTCCTCCTCTCTCTCTGTCTGCCTCTCTGCCTACTTGTGATCCCTTTCTCTCTGTCATGTAAATAAATAGAATATTAAAAAAAAAAAAAAAAAAAGAAGTGACTAGGAGAAAAGTGAGGGAAAGCCATTAAGGCAACTCTTTAAAGACCTGCAGTCGAGTACCTTGAGAAGAAACCAGTGCCAGGAGATTTTCTTCAAATGGAAAAGATTTGAGCATATTTGCAGAATGTTAGGGGGTAGAGCGGCATGGAAGAGACGGAGGGTATGAGAGCAAAGGAATCCAGCTAAGCCAAGTCTGGGAGGGGGCAGAAATGAATGGCCTCACAAACAAGGGGACAAGGGACTTCTTTGTAAGGGACTAAGGCAGGCAAGGAGCGTAAGAGGAGGTGTAGATCCAGGGGAGCAAAGGGAAAATGAACAAGTTCATACTTGGGCCTCAGTTTTCTATTTCAAGGTGTGGGGAAGAGCTTGGGTGGTGAGGGTTTGAGGCGGCACTTTGGAAAATGAGAACGTACACCGACTCAGGGAAAAGAGAATTGCTCAGCAGGGCTCAGGGTTCCCCCCACTCCTGAAACCATTAATATGTTGCAGAGTTTGGGGAATCTTCCCCAGTTACACTGGAAGGGCAATGAGAACCACGGTGGTAAGTCCCAGTGTTCTTTTAAAATTATTAAGTTAAAGCCCTTATTGGATACTTTGGGCACCAGACAAAACGTCAAACTCTAAGGGATAATAAATAAATGGGTAAGTAATAGGAATAATCATTGCTGCTGACCCAGCTGAGGGCACTTCCAACTGGGAAATACAATTCCAGATGGTGTCCCTGGAAAGAGCAAGTCTTGAGGACAGATCTGGAGAAAGATGAAAGGTGACCCTTTGGGGCAAAGGACTCTGGAAGGCTGGTCTCAGGACCTATACCAGAGGGCTGCGTATAGCATAAAGGAGAGCTGGAACCACGAAAGAGAAGATCCACAGAACAAAAGCCACTTAACTACAACTCCTGACAATGGGCCCAGATATGCTAAAATGCTGAAATAGGGGGCGCCTGGGTGGCTCAGTTGGTTAAGCATCTGACTCTGGATTTCGGCTCTAGTCGCCATCTCTCCCTGCTGTAATCCGGCCCCACCTGGGGCTCCGCAGTCAGCGCAAGTCTGCTCCAGAGTCTCTCCCTCTGCCCCTCTCCCTGCTTGTGCACAAATGCTCACACTCGTCGCATTCTCTCTAATGGATAAATAAAATCTTCTAAAAAATG
The DNA here is from genome assembly GCF_922984935.1 of Meles meles. Taxonomy (NCBI): domain Eukaryota; kingdom Metazoa; phylum Chordata; class Mammalia; order Carnivora; family Mustelidae; genus Meles; species Meles meles. The sequence continues at coordinate 49,510,903 of NC_060073.1, forward strand.
CTCAGATACGATAGAATAGAAACAGGAGTATCTGATGTACAAGGAAAAATCCCTAATTTCCAAAGGGACCAAAGCTGGGTTATAAGAGCTTCATAGGCATGAGCTCCTAGGCTAACTGCAGAATCTGTAGACTCTTCCAGAGTCCATAACAAAAAGACTATTCCAAATTTTAAAGACTATGTCAAATTGAGCTATCGATTTTAATAGCAACCATTCATTATTCATACCATGCTATGCATATTACATGCTTTATTCCCATTTTATAGATGAAGAAACAGAGGCTTCGAGAGATTAGGAAGTTGTCCTAAGTCATAGCAATAAATAAGGGGTTGGACCAGAAATCAAACCCAAGAGTGTCTGGTCCCAAAGACCATGCTTTTAACCTCTATTTTTTCTTTCTAAAGTTATTATTTTCTTATTGAAAACACAGGAGTGATGACTACTTTTAAAGCATTCTAGACTTATAAGTCATTCTATGATGTATGTAGCAGGCATTTGTAAAAAGATATTCTTACATGTATTATGTCTTTCCAATCTTAGTGTCCTTACAGTGGGACACAACAGGTGTCAAGTGAATGAATGGCAGTCCGTGGCCCAGGAGAACTCAATGCTCAAGGTCACGCTAGTGACCTTGAGGAATCATGTTCTAGAACACTAGTAGGGGAGAAGTAGGAGAAAGCTGTTTCTGCAAAGCACAGAGCTGTGAGTTTTTGCAGGATCCAGAGCAAGATCTAGGCGTACTCGTACTGAAGTGATGGATGGTGGGCCCTGGACAGGGAAAGCACTGATCACTGAGACCCAGCACACATACACACCGAGAGCCGGTCATTTCAGACCAACCCAGCTGCCTTCTTTGCGCTCACAGAACTGCCACCCACAGCGGCGAGCAGTTGGGGCTGAGCGGTGGTGGGCCCTGTAGAAGAAGCAAACTCACCACTTATATCACCTGCATTAGTTCATAGGCTGAATGACAAGAGTCAGGACTTAACAGTTAAGGATAGCAAGAGTAAGATCTTGCACCTATTTCTTTTTTTTTTTTTTTAAGATTTATTTATTTATTTATTTAACAGATAGAGATCACAAGTAGGCAGAGAGAGAGAGGGAGGGAAAAGCAGGCTCCCGGCAGAGCAGAGAGCCTGATGCGGGGCTCGATCCCAGGACCCTGGGATCATGACCCGAGCTGAAGGCAGAGGCTTTAACCCACTGAGCCACCCAGGCGCCCCGATCTTGCACCTATTTCAAAAACCCAACAGAGTAAATCTGAGACAGGGAAGGGAACGGTTCAGAAGCCACAAATATGAGACTGTTTTTAACTGAGCTGGTAGCCAGCTCAGTACGAGCTAACAGTGTGAGGTGGGCAACAGAATAAGGAGAAGCAATACTAGAACCTGGTGTCTGGGCTAGAACAAAGGAGGGGCCGGCCGGGTTCTAACCTGGGTGAGCTGGACTAGACTATGAGGCTATGTGGGTTTCTGAGCCGCTCACTTTGGAAGGGTCTGCTAGTTATCTTCGCTTCCTGCGCTCCCCACCATGATCGCTGCACTGCTCTGTGCCCTGAGGGAGCTGACCCCTACAGGTTGCCCTGTCCACATTCCTTCCCCCTGGGTCCAGTCAACAAGAGAATCAAGGGCAAGAAGAGAGAAGACACAGTCTCTCTTGTGCCACTGTCTCCCCGTTCCACCTCCCCATCACTGCCGGCCACTGTGTCTCTCTACAGCCACCGTTCCGTCAGGCACCCTCCCCCTTCCACAGTTGCAGCTCTCTGTGGGTTCCCCTTGGCTCCTCTTGTCCCTTCCGGTAAAAGCCTCCACTGGTCTGTCGCTAGGCCCTAGGTTCCTTACCATCCCTTCTGGCTTTGCTTACCCTTGCCCTCACCTCTGAAAATGGAGCCTTCATGACGGTATTTTCCAAATCCCAACTGAGCTGACCTTGTCCCTTGCAGGGCTCCCAAATGAAACTGAAGGGATAGGATGCCAGCAAGCCATAAAATCATGCCCATGAGGACCAACTATAAGAACAGAGGATGTTTGTTCTGGTGAAGGAAGACTCCAGGAAACAGGCTAATCCACTTGGAAAAAAAAAAAAAAAGTGAAGGGCTACGATCAGATTCATTCTTCTGGCTCCAGAGATATTCTCTCTCTCTAAGTGGAGACAAATTCTGTATTTTTATCACAAACTTTTCTAAAGAGTTAGCAAAGGTGGGCTGAGCACACCTGGTAGGTCAGGAGCTTCAGAAACTCTGAGCTGTTTAGTCCTAGCTAGAGAGCCCATACCAGGACTATAGCAGGAAAAAGTTAGAAGGGTAATTAAGGGCTTTCCAAGCCAGGATTTCATGATTTGCTACCAGCTATATACTACGCAGACGGTGGTTTACCAAAATAACCAAACCAGGAAAAACATTCTGGGACTGTGTTTCGCTGCTTCTCACTCCTTTGTGTTAAGCTGGGTAACACTCAGCAAGAAAGTTCTTTTTACACTAGAAGGTAACTCAGAAACACAGAACTCACTTTACATCGCAGCATCACAGCCTGCAAAAGCATTATTCCCAAACCAGCTAGCAGCCTCTGACAACTTTGAACCAAGCAACTTCTATCTACACATCACTAGAGCGTCTTCTGAGCTGTCACTTCATTTTTCAAACCAAAAACCAAGATGTCAACTCTGCCAATGAGACAAAGTATTTTACATGCAAATGGTCCTGGAAAAAAAACAAGATCACTTCCATTCACCCTTCTGGGGAAAAGAAAATGATTTTTACAAGACTCCTGAGTTCACAGAAGGGTCACAGCGCGATGCTGAGTGTATCTAATCCAGGCTTTTCCCTTGAGTAAGAGTTTGCCACTTATTACAGGGCCCGGCCGCTAGGAAAGCCACTCATTCATTCAACAAACATTAATAGCGCCCGGCTGGGCCCCGGGGGCGGACTCAAGATCCAGAGGCCAACTCTGCTTCTGAGGTTCCCTGGGGCCAGGAAACGAACTGATCTCAAAGGCCAACGAAGGCAACGAGCGAGAGTGCGGCGCCCAGGAAAGTTTCCGCAGGAACTTGGGGAACGCCAGCCTTCTGCCGCCGAGAGGGCGGGGGCGCGGGCCTTCCCGAGGACGCCGCCTCCGCCTGGGGGCCCAGCCGCCTCCCGCGGCTCTCGCCCCCAGCCCAGCGCTGGCGTCTCCGGGCCCCGGGTCGTCGCACCCCAGCGCCGCCCGGCCCTGGCGAGCAGCAACCCCCACCCCCGCCCCCGGCCACCCGGAGCTGGGCGGCGGCGACGAGCCGCGGGGCGCGCTCAGCCCCGGCCCCGCGTTCCGGGCAGCGCGCGCACAGCGCCGCCACGCGCCCCACCGCGCCGGGCATCCGCGGCGCGCTCCCGCTCGGCCCCGGAGCCCCGGCCCTCGGCCCTCAGCCCCGGCCCTGCCGCGCGCCAGGCCGGGCCGCACTCACCCTCCTTGGCTTTCTTCCTCCGGGCCAGCGTCCCTCCGAGTTTCCCCAAGAAGGAGTCATCTTTCTTCCGGGACGGGGGCGACTTGGGAGTGGGGGACTTGGGGACGGAGGGCGACTTCTGCGGGGACGTGGCCATGGCGGCGGAGCGGGCAGCCGCGCGCGGGCCGGCCGGGACGCGGAGCTGGCGCTGGGCGGGTGCGGCGGGACTGAGGCTGCGGCTTTCCAAACGGAAGCGGAATTATTCCAAGCATTTGAGGCAGCTCACGCTCGCCTTTCCCTTCCCTCTCTCTCTCCCTCGCGCCGCCCTCCGCCCTGGAAGGAGCTGCGCGCTCTGGGTCCTCGGCCGTTCGGGCCTGCACCCGCGCCCCTTGACTGCCCAGAGCGGGGAGGGTGCCCCCAAACTGCCCCCTTGCAGGCCATGCGGCCTCGTCTGTGTGTTTATGTGAGACCCTTCAGCCTGGGAGTGCTCCAGCCTGGAAGCCACCTTTTCCCCAGGCTCAGCACCCCACCCGGCACCGAATCTGGTGCAAAAAGGGGCTTCGGTGAAGCGACCTGCTGCTCTATCTCCCAGGGTCCCCGCCGACTGCTGGCTGGGGACCTTGCTCTTCCCCTGCATTTCTGCCTGTACAGTTGTTAGGCCATGTCTTGTGTCCACGAAAGAGCATGAGTCCGCTCCGGGAAAAGAGAGTGAACCAAAATGTGCTTAGGCATATGTCCATGTTGCTACGCTTTCCTATGGCGGTTAGCCTCTTCACCCCCATCCCAGGGTGAGAAGTTTGAAGTTCGTTAGAGCAGGGCTGAGGCTTTTTCTTACCAGTTTCTGGAAGCCCAATGGCTTGTACAAAGGAGGATCACACAAATGTTGGTGGAAGTTGAATGGGAAGGTACGACCACGGGCTCCTGTGAAACAACGCCGCACCCCAAACTTGGTTGCGTGAAAGCAACCAAACTCACTTGGGATAACGGAGTGGCACCAAACCCCCGATTGAAGGACTTGCTAGAAAGGATTAAAAGGCACGTTTTCTTGTGCTTGCCCCCCTTAAGTTTGGGCTCTCGGAGCTGTCTCTCCCCCTCACACAGCCCCCTTGGCAACTGTGTTTCCTCCAAGTAGCTACAGCTGGTTGACCTTGGGTGACCACCGGCCCCAAAGGGAGCAAATGTTTGACTGGAGAGCAGCCAATCAGATGATCTCAATAACGAATCAGAACTAAGTTAGAGACTGCTGTCAGAAGTCAGGCACTTAATGATGATCAGAAGACTCCATTACTGGAATGTTCGTTTTTAGCAGTAGGCAGGGGATCAGCAGAGAAACAAAACAAGGGAGCAAGGAAGTGGGTTCAAAAAGCCAGGTGGTCTGAATAACAGAAAGCCTCGAGGGAGTAGCTGCCTGGACCTTGAATCTCTGCCCAGTGCCCACTGCAGCTCCCCAGAGGGCCAACCGGTACTTCCTTCCTAGGACATGTTCCTAAAGCTTTAAATAACACATCCGCCTTCACTCCAACTAATCAGCAAACTGACAAGCGGTAATTCCTGAGAACAAAAATTTAACACACAAGACCACCAATAGATTCTCAGTGGAGTGTGTGTTCATTTTATCTTTGTGTGAGAGTCATAACCCTACCTTTTGGGTTTGTTTGTTTTTTTTTTTGAAAATTATACTTTTCTTTCTTTCCCATTATTATTATTATTATTATTATTATTATTATACTTTAACCGATGCCTCTTAACTAGCAGAAAGCAGGGAGGTCATGCCAACTGCTAAAATTTTCACCCAGGAGCAAGGAACGATTACGACACCCTCCCAACGCCAACCACCACCTTGATAAATCTTAAGGGGATATGGAGAAGCCAAAACAGACTATGTTTTACATCACTAATAATTCTTGTTCAGGATATTGGATACATAAACATATCTCCAACATCTGATCTCCAACCCTGTGAACTCCTGTCAGGGAATCAGGAGACACACAGCTCAATATCTATGTGATCGCCGGCAACTCTACTCACTTATCTGGGTCTCCATTTCTTCATCTACAAAATGAAGTGGAGGAACAGAATAGTGGTTCTCTAACCTGATTGTGCATCACAACTCCTCAGGGAGTCGGTAATAAACATTCACAGGCCCCATCTCTAGAAGTTCTGATTCAGTACATCTGGGGCGAAACCAAGGAATAGGTCTTTTTTCACCAGTTGCTGGTATCTGTAAGCAAGGCTGAAGTCCTAAATATGGTGCGATCAAAATTATACATGGAGATCTCTTAAATTTTGCTCCTGCATGCTTTTGCTTTCACAGCCCTCTTTGGTAATGTTTATGCACACTAAAGTTTGAGAGCACCTGAGCAAGACTACAAAAGAGGAACAGTCTTGGTTGTTGAAAGTTGGCTCTCAGAAAATACCAGCAAAATGAGCTGTGGAGAAGACCGAGCTTGAATTTATTGTAAACCATGATAAGGAGAGCCCTGCCTTGGCCAGGACTGGGTTGCATCTTCGCCTGGAGGAGGGCAAAGTGGCAGATATTTATAAGGTTTTGGAATCTGGCTTAAGGGAGGTTTTTTTTTTTTAATATTTATTTATTTGACAGACAGATCACAAGTAGGCAGAGAGGCAGGCAGAGAGAGAGGAGGAAGCAGGCTCCCTGTTGAGCAGAGAGCCCGATGTGGGGCTTGATCCCAGAATCCTGAGATCATGACCTGAGCTGAAGGCAGAGGCTTTGACCCACTGAGCCACCCAGGTGCCCAAGGGAGGTCTTTCAAAGAGGGGGTGCTTGTTTAATTTTGGCTAACGACCGTACTAGTTTAGGATTGGTAGGTAAAAGGCAGCTCTTTTAAAGAGTCTTGACTAAATAATGCTATTGCAAAGTTTAAAGGTTTTACGTTCATTTCAGTAAGGTTTGGGAGAAGGTCTTGAAAAGCATGATAAAGTTATTATTTTTTTTAAAGATTGGACTTATTTGAGAGAAAGAGCATGCAAGCAAGCAGGAATGGGAGTGGTGTGGGTGGGAGGCAGAGGGAGAAGCAGGCTCCCCACTAAGCAAGGAGCCCAACATGATGCTCAATCCCAGGACCCTGAGATCATGAACTGAGCCAAAGGCAGGTGCTCACAATAAAGTTATTTGTAACTCTTATCTTTCTGTGAAAGATATTTTTGGAATAGTTATGTTGATAAAGACAGTGAAATGGTGAAGTCCCATTAATGTAAACAGAACCTGTATGGGTATGAATGGTTTCCAGGGTCTACATATTTTGCAGATGTCTTGTTGACAAATCTTCCTGCCTGTGAAATAATTATCAATCTCTCTTGAGAGATTTCGGTTGGGGTATGAGCAGTGAGATATAAATCAGTGCCCCTCAAAGTTTAGTCTGAAAACCAGTGTTGATCAGCAAACAGTTATTGGTCCTCAATGACAGAAATACAGAAATTGAGGTTTAGAAACTTTTATAGGAATTTAGTCATGCAATTCTATATTTGTTTAGTATAATAAGAAAAACTGAAAGCTGCTATTTGTAATATCTTTTTTTTTTCTGGTAATTCTTTTTCTATTGTATTTTCCAAAAATGTTGGTCTGGGTTGAATTGTTCCTTGGCCTTAGATCATTTGGAAAGCACTGTTCCAACTGCTCCAGTGTGTTTACAGAGTTCAGACACTCTTTTCTGATGGTATGTGTTTATAGTCCTTATGGATATGATCTAGTTTCTGCTCAGAAGATTAAATGAGTTAATACACGAGAAGACATCTTACCCAGGGTCTGGCTGGGTAGAATCTAAAAGGTGCTTGGGGTGCCTGGGTGGCTCAGTGGTTTAAGCCGCTGCCTTCGGCTCAGGTCATGATCTCAGGGTCCTGGGATCGAGTCCCGCATCGGGCTCTCTGCTCAGCAGGGAGCCTGCTTCCCTCTCACTCTCTCTGCCTGCCTCTCTGCCTACTTGTGATCTCTCTCTGTCAAATAAATAAATAAAATCTTTAAAAAAAAAGGTGCTTAATCAAGGACACACTTCATGCTGTTCTTTGATAAGACGCAGAGAAGACCCTGCACCAGCCCCCTCACTGTATATTGGTATCTATAATAATAGCCCCACTGATGAGCTGCCCCTCTTGTGCTTGGTCATTGGTCTCGTCTTATCCAAGGGTTAATGATAAGAGCAGCTCGAAAATGAAATGTGTGTTGCTGTGAGACTCTACTGAATCTCTAGGTCAGTCTCTCCTTGAAATCTAGACTAGACATCCTGCCCTGGGAGGGCGTGAACCCAGGCTCCAGTCCTGGCTCAGTGGCTGAGTGACCCTGGATGAATGGCTGTCCTTTCTCTACTTCCATTTCTGGGAAATGGAATTGCTGGGGAAGTGAGGGCAGTGCTTACTAAAGCTAAAAATGTAACACACCGCTGATGATCCACAATTTCAATCTAGGTTAGACCCAAGAAGAATGAGTACATTTGTGCACTCTGATACATCTTCTAGAAAGTTCATGGCAGCACCATTCGAATGCCCATAAAGAGCTGAATCCATAAATAAATTGTGGTAGTCGCACAATGGAATGTTATACACCAAGGATAATGAACAATTTGCAACCACAAGGAGCAGCAGAAATGGAGCTCACAATATTGAGTGAAAAAGGATCAGATGCACCAAAAAGATCATTCTATTCGTATAATCAATTCTATTCGTATAAAGTTCAAAAACAGACTAATGTCTGATGTTACAAGTCAGGATAATGATGAGCCTTGGGAGAGGTGGTGACCAGAACGGGGCAGTGTGGGTGGGAAGGCATGAGGGGAGGCTATGGACTGGTAGTGTTCTTTTTCTTGATCTGGGGACAGGTTGCACAGGTGTATTCACTTTGGAAATTCATGGAGTGTGCACTTAATAATTTCAACAATTTTCTATATGTATGTGGTTCTTCAATATACAATGATGGCACCGCCTGCCCTGTAGGGTCCCTTTCATCTCCATGGTCTCCTTCTCCAACTCCCTGGGGTGGCCCACATCACTCAAAATTCCATTGGTCTTAAACTAGGTCTCTTCTGTCCCCAGACCTTCCCTTAGGAGTTTCGAGTGGAACATGTGCTGTTCTCACCCACCCAGCATTGTTCCCATCCTGGGTCTTTCATCTTCCCTCAGTGATTCCCATGGTGGGGCGGTGGGGGGGGGGGGCATGTAATTTATAAAGCAGGAGCAGGTAATGGCGAAGGTTGGGGGTTCGAACTGCCATTCTGCAGTCAAGAATCTGTGCCGTTTTGTGCAAGTGACATCACATCTCTGTGCCTCAGGTTTCTATCATAACGTGAAAAACTGAGCCCTTGCCTCATAAGGTTGTTGGGAGGATCAAGAGAGTGTAAATAAACTACATTGTTCAGTGCCTAGCAGATAACAAGTCTTAGCTCAACGAAGCGTTGATTATTACATTTCATCGGAGACCCATAAATGATATCATTACCTCCGCTTTACAGGTGAGTAACTTAAAACTCGAGGAGTTTAAATAACTTGCTTCACAGCACATAGCCAATAACTGAGAGATTAATACCATAGCCTTTAGAATCTCTTCACCCAAATATCTATAGAAACGACAATTTTCAGCTGGGCTGTGGTTCCTCAGAATAAAGACTGTATCTTCCAGCTAGGTGCAGTCGCATGACTAAACTTTGACCAAGGGGATGCGACCAAATGTGTTACGTGACAGCTTCCAGGAATCCTGACACATAGATGGGGAAGGGGCGTTCAGTTTCTCATGTCATCAGACTACATACCATGTGCCAAGCCTCCCACGGAGAACAACTGGAAAAGATTGACACTGAGTGTAAAGTGAGTCTTCTTGAGAGCACCGGAAAGCTAATAATGCTTATGGGGCCACAGTCTCGGAGAAGAAGGGACGGAAGAGAGGCGAGCCCATCGCTTGGGACTACTTTCAACCAGTTTGAGAAGAGACAGCTGGGAAGCTGGGAGGTTGAGTAGTGCAGGTGCCAACCTCACAAGGATAAGCAGACAAATGCCCAGAGGTCACCAAACCAGGAACCCCCAGGAACCTCCCCCTGCTTGCTTTAATTTGCGACTTGAAAAGGCTGTCCTTTGGTAGACAAAGAGAAAATAAAGGCGTTTACATTAAAAAGCACAACTGAGAAAAATTGTCAATAGCGGACCCAAACTGAAATAAAGTGTATGACATAAAGAAAATCATTCCAGATGGAAGCCTGGTGACACGTGGGGGAAGAAAGCACAAATAAAAAACAAATAAGTTCAAAAGGATATTAACCAAATAAAATAATCATAATGTCTTATAGGGTTTAAAAATATAGAAATCGAATTATAATACACAGAAGCGAAATCATTTCAATCGGGAAGTGAATAAATGTTAGAGTTCCAAGGTCCAGGCACTATCTGGGAAGGAGTAAAGGTAACAATTTATATTGGACTTTGATAAATCAAGCAATTGTGTTGCAGCCTGTAGGGTAATCATGAAAGAATAGTGAAGGAGTAACTATTACTGGTAAACAATGGAGAGAAAATTGGAGTCTGCTCCATTCAGACAGATTTCATAAATCGTATTTGTGATCTGCACCTGTCATATTTAAGCAGCTTGTCTTTTGCATTCTGTTTCCTTTTTCTTTTGCTGTGTTACTTTTTGTTGTTGTTGTTGTTGTATAGATTATCCTGAATACAGAGGTAACACAAGCATCTCAAATTAAGCTGAAGTCAAACTGGAAGAGGTTTTCACTGAGGAAAGTTGTACATTTCCCAAACATGAATACCATCTGTTATGGGTTGAGTTGTGTCCCCTCAAAATATATTGAAACCCTAACCCCAGAACCTCAAAATGTGACCTTATTTGGCAACAGAGTCATTGCAGATGCCCTTAGTTCTGTTAAAATAGGATGTCAGGCAAACTGGATGAGAATGGGCTCCCAATCCAGTAAAACTAATGTTCTTGACAGAGGAAAATTTGAGTACAAACATGCACAGAAGAAAGATGACGTGAAGACACACAGAAGACAGACAGCCACTGAGATTATGCTGCCATAAGCCAAGGGATGCTTGGGCAGGCTTAGAAGGAAGCATTGCAGGGAACACACCTTCATTTTGGACTTTTAGCTTAGAGAACTGTAAGAGATCACATTTCTGTTATGTTAAGCCATCCAGCTTCTGGTCCTTTGTTATGGCTGCCTACCAAAATAATACACGTCTAAGGGACAAAGGTCTCTTAGATCATGAAGAGGGTTCTACAAAGGGTCTGGATCTTAATTAATAATCAGAGTTGTCTGACCACATCAAAGTGGTGGGGGCTGGTTGCAGTGGGGGGTGGGGGTGGGCAGGGGTGCTGGTGGTGAAGAGAAGCCAGCCAGAGCCTCCTGGGGACTTCTTTGATCACTGAAAGCGAAGAGCTCTCCGGATGAAAAGAATGTGTGAGAGATAAAATGGCTCTGGAGTGGGACTCTTAAGTAAGAACTCTTAAGGGAGTGCCTCTTGGGAACTCTGGGGTATTAGCAGTGGCCTCTGAAGGCCAGGCTGCCAGCGAGCATGTCCTTCAAGAGTGCTGCTTGCATGGGCTAAGGCAGCCAGATGGCAGGGTGGGAGTGGCCGAGCGAGCAAAGCGCTCAGGGCAGGGAAAGTTGAAAGACCTAGGCCTTGGTTTGTGACAGGGGAACTGAGGGTGGGGTGTTGTCCAGGATCACACAGGATGATGCCATTCAAATGGCTGGTGATCCAGCCATGGCAGAATGTGTCCCAAGATCTTTGAGACAGGTGACCTGCTTACCCATCCTTTAAGAGCCCAGTAATGAACTGTAGACTTTAGTGGGGGATTCATCACCTGAGCATGGTAACTGAGGGCCAACTGCATGCAGAGACGGAGCTCTAAAATCAGTGGCTGCCACTTGAGTGGTCTAACAGAGCACTGGAGAACACTCTAGATGAACAGCAAAAGGGGCAGAGCTTGTAAGCAGAGAAAGGAGCAGTGATCAGACACTTCAGACACAGCTAGACAAGAATTCCTGGAGTCCCAGTGATTCTGTTTGTGTGTGGTCTGTGTCACAGGCCACGAATATTACTCCCAAATCTCCCCTACCCTTTCCCATACAGGTGTGATTGGAGGAGCAAGGTCACGGTTGTCACGGTTGTAGTCGGTTATAATCCACCTTCCTCCCACACCTGCCTCCAGACTCCTGTGGCCTGGAGGAACAACTCTCCACTCCCATCTTCGCTTGGGATGTTTCCTTGTAGGGAGGAAGGTGATAAATATTATATCCAGCCATAAGCTGGAAGCCAGTCACCATGGCTAGATGGTGTTTTCAGGGTGTACTTGAGAAACCATTGGCCAAAGAAGTCAGCAGAGCCCCGCTCGGAGACACAGAGTCCCAAAAGGGAGGTGATGATGCTCTGGGAAGTGTGGTCCCTGGCCTAGCTTACAATTTCTACCTCCTCTCGTGGGAACTGCCCCCATTCTTCCCTGTTCTGCTGAGATTTGAGACGTCGTTTTCTGCTTCTGCTGTTGGGATTAGAAAAGTTCAAGATTCACCATGGCCATTCCCATTTTAAAAACTGGAGCCTAGGTACAGCAGACAGACTCTTGCAAGGAACCTGGGAGGGAGGGAGGAAGGGAGGCAGGGTCAGCTCCATTTCAAAGATGAAGACATCCAGGCATAATCGAGGTGTCCAGTGAGCAAAGGCAGAACTGGAACTTGAGCCCTGAAATAGAGACTCTTAGCTCCAGTTACCGTGTCTGGAATGTTGTGTTTTTCTTGAGCTATCTTTTCAGATCACACACTTACGGTGTTGGGACTACTATACATAAACACACATGCATTTCTCCCAAACTCTTATGGGAACATTTTCAATTATTCTGGGGACGGGGAAGCAACTAAATTCAGATGTATTCCAACCTATGGCCCCAATAACAGGTTATCTGGTTCCATTTCACCCAGGACCATGAGTGCTGTTTTCTGGTGATTTCTGTCCTACTCCTTTCTATCTGCATGATCTAAGGGCCTACAAAAACTAGCTGGTCCCCAAGACACTCCATCTGTCCTCACCTTCTCCCATCCCTTCAGTGCTATGTTCTTGCTTCCCAACCCTTGGGACCTGGGATTTGATGGTGTCATGCCATGCTTCTCTATTTGGGGCCAAAAGGTGCCCTAGAGGTCCCTGGCAGTGTGTCAGGGGTGTTTGGTAACCTGGGATAAACAAGATATATCTTCCAAGAGTATCATGCTTATTGAAAGATTTTTGTGAGGGGTGGTGTAGGTTAGGTAACTTACCTGTTCTAGAAGATTGTTCTCATGTTAGAGTATAGCTAGATGCAGGTTGGAAGGAAACACAAAGCACACCAAAGGGGTGGCTTGGGCTTCCATGCCCAGTTTCCCCTGAACAGGGCTGGGTACTGAGCTGCTGGGGGAGAGTGACAATGGGAACCAATCTAGGAAAGGAAGGGAAGGAACAGGTAAACAGCAGGTGCAGGTCTGGGTGAGGACACAGGGTAAGGCTGTACAGCCTGGTGGTCGAGGGCCCAGGTTCTGGAGGCCGACATCTGGGTCTAGCCCTAGTTTCACTCCTGCGTACCTGGATGACCAGGTCAACTGTGCCTCTGTAGCTCAGTCTTATCCTCAGAATGGGTTATCTGAAGGATTTTGCTTCCAAGATTAAATGGAATAATGCACTCACAGAGCTTATTATAGCACCTGGCGGGTGAGGTGAGCTGAATTCACAGTATCCAGCACCACGATCAGGGTCTGAGGGCTCCTCAGGAGGAGCCCTGACAGCATTGGTTGGGCTTTTCATTTTTCTGGAAACAAGCTGGGAGAGGGAGTGAGCATGACACTCCCACGCATGCCTGGAAAACTGAGGACTGGTGAGTTGCAGCGAACAGGCCAGCTAAATGTTGAGAGTCTGTGGCTCTGAGAGCCAGAGGAGGGCAGATGAGCCCCACCACCAGCACAAGAACATTTGTAAAGTGCCATCAAAAGTGTCTGGCCTTAGCTGCTGCTTCCCCTGCTGCCGAAATGTTAGCGCTTGCAAAATAGGGGCTCTTATCTGCAGTTATGTTTACTTTTTGTTAATATTCAATGGGAAAAAGTAGATCATAGCAAATATTCCATCAGCAGACAAAGCTTTTCAACAATGGGGAAACTCAGTGTGAAATGCTGGGGACTGGCCACTTGGTTAACCTGATGTGGCAATTCTGGAGGATCAGGCTGCCACATTTCATGAAAATTTGCATGCACTGGGATTAAGAACAGAAACAAATAAACTCCGTCTTGAAAGTATGCATTGAAGAAAGAGGCCAATTCGGTGCAGGCGGGAGCATTCCTGCTGAGCGAAGGTAATACAAAATCAGGCCGGGCCAGGTGAGAAGGTAAGAGGAACCGGGAGGTGGAGCAAGGATTGGCTCCTTATCTCCCCCTCCCCAGCTCTGAGGGTCACTTTCTTTGCTGGAACAAAAGACCCGAGGCAATTCACTCCTCTTCCCATTCCATTCTTTTTTTTTTTTTTTTAAAGATTTTATTTATTTATTTGACAGAGAGAAATCACAAGAGAGGCAGGCAGAGAGAGAGGAAGGGAAGCAGGGTCTCCACCGAGCAGAGAGCCTGATGCGGGACTCGATCCCAGGACCCTGAGATCATGACCTGAGCTGAAGGCAGTGGCTTAACCCACTGAGCCACCCAGGCGCCCCTTCCCATTCCATTCTGATCTGCTGTCCAGGTAAGTCCTTCCAGGTGCCCCAGTGGGAATAAAGCATCCAGCTGTTAATTCACAGACTCCCCCGTGAAATCAAAGCTTTGTGGAATGGATGCTGCCCTCAGAAGTGCCAGACCAAGCCCACATGAAAACGTTGTGATTGCTTTAACAGAAAACCATTTATTTTTGGTTCATTTCAGTATTTATAGCAGCGTACATGTAACGCTTTTCAGTCCACATGAATAGTTTCCAATGCTTGGAGCAAATTAATCTTTTACAAGCTACTCAGCAGTGAGGTTAGAAGATAAACAGTAGGTGAGATAGTGCACGCTCCCCTGTATGTGAACCTTCCTATTACAGTAAACGCCATTCGAGCTCACCACGTCCAATGACTGCCACTCTTTCTGTTCGTGTGGCAGCCCCCACTGTCCCCTGCCACCTCTGCCCTGCTGAGGCACTTCTCTGATCAGCCACCTGGGTGGGACTTACTGCCATTTTCAGTTTGGAAGGAAAAGCCCGTAAATCTGCTTCCTGGGAAGACAGACATTGCTGAATTGTCATTTGCCTCCAATGCAGAAAACATCAATTTCATTGCAGCTCATCAGAGTTGGAAACACCTGCCACTTCCTTTCTCGGTTGCAATTAACATGCTGCATCTCAGCATTGATTGATTCCAAGCAGCCTGACACTGCCCAAGTCAAGGTTTAAAGGAAACGGTACAAGCTGATATTACTTTTCACAGTTGTAGAAACGAACTTATTTTTATTGCCCCAGGAGTGCTGAGGTTGCTGGGGTTTAAAGTCCTTATGCTTGAGACAAATGTGAGTAGACTAGGCTGATGCTTATAATAAAAATAGTTATCTTTGTATTTATTTGGGAGTGGTACTTGTTTATCTTTGCATTTATTTGTGAGTGGAGTGGAGGACGAATATTCTTCCCTCATGCCAGTATCTGCTCAGGGCTGCATGACCCCACAGGCAATCAGAGAATGTTTGTTAAACACATAGATCAACCAACGAATGGTTTGGGATAGCAAGCTTAAGAACTGTCCTCTCCGTCCCTCTTATGTTAAATCCTTACCTTGCAACCATTGTGAGCCCTTTAGTTTAACTTAGAAGCTGTGTGAGACTGTCTCTAACACATGACCCAAGGCTGGGCCTTTATGTCTCATCCAGAGTCCTACGTTGTCCTGCTTTGATCACGAGTGCTCTTTTATGGGACAGAAGAAGTTGTTTTCATCATAATCCTTCCTACCCGTATTGCGTTAAAAAAAAATCTTTAAAATGTACAGTATTTTACATTTTGAGGGTCTTACAACATTCTTTATTTGTGAATAAGGAATGGAACTATGGAAAATAATTCAACAGCCACATTATTTGTGTCCTTTTGGAAGTGTTCGTTGAAACTGTTATGTACCGCCAAGCTGAAAGCCGTGGTAAGCTGTTACATATGAGGTTTATGTTCCAACTTGGCCAGATAAGACTCAGCTTTAAACTACAGAACAGTCTGCGGAAGAGAAAGTGAACAAATTGCTTCCCTCGTCTATTACAGAAGACGAGGGCCAAGAAACACCTTCTTTCTTGGCCCTCTTGGGAGAACCTTTCTTTTAGATGAAAATAGAACAAATTAAAATAAGTGGCAATTAATTCTTTTTATAACAACAACCCAGACACTATACATGTGAGCAGCCTCTGTGAAATGAAAGCACTGCTTTCATGTAACTGACAGAAAAGACTGGGTTTGGATATTTCTAAACATTCTAGAATAAAAACCGAAGTGCTATATCTCTCTTCTTTAAATGAATTAAAATTCCTGAGTATTCATAGTCTTACCTTTAAATACCTAAAGACTGAAAATATTGTTTCAACTACCTCTATAAATCTTTAATACTCTGCAACTTACTGTCCCCAACAACTGGGTTTTTTGTCTGTTAAATAGCTTATATACCAATATCTTAGTGCCCGTAGCATAACACAGGAAAACCAGAAATAGGAGGAAATCCTATTAGCAATTTCCACCAAATATATAAATAAATAAGAATAAATAGCCATAAATGGCACAGTTTTGATAGCTCGATGCCTGCACACATTCCCTCATAGAAGAATTCATGCACTAGAAGACCTGATTCTTTTTTTAAAGAAAGGAAAAAGGAAGAGGAGGGAAGGAGAGAAGATAGGAAAAGAGAACTGCAACCTTTGGAATTTGGTATGCCATGGAAAGTTTCCATTTAACACCTCCCCAAGGGTGGGTGGGCTTGGGAAACCCAGTTACATTTCTAATTTCTGGCTTGTCAGCTGGCCAGATTGGCATGTGTGGACAGCATCTCAGACAGACGTGGTTCACGGTCAACTTGCATTGAGGAGAGTTGGGTCTCTGGTCAGAGTCAACTGTCCCAAAGCACCTTCTGTTCAGTGACCCATTTACACACTTGCAGAAATGAGAGAGGCCAGATACATAACAAAGACTTCCTCAGTCTGTCTCTTGTCAGTGACAGACTGAATCTTCAAAGAATCCCATTGAGGGAAAACAATCAATCAATTTGTGAGAACAGATCACTATGTAAAACATGGTTCGCATGGGACCTGGCAGAAGGGCCCAGGAATCCCCCGTCAGTGCACAAAACTCCATCTCTTGGCTTTCTTTTCACATTGAAAATGTCATTTAAAAAATCCACGACCCAGTCTGGGATTTGGTCCCTGCATTTGATAAATGGGGTCACGGCACTCAGCTACCTGGGGGAAGTCGGAAGTGATTTCGTCCTTGTCTGGTGGAGTTCTGAGGGGATCCCTGGAGAAAGTGTTGGAGATGCTTGTCTTTGGACCCGAGAAGACCGCTTTCAGGAAGCATCCTCACGTTGGATCTCTAGTGGGTGTGTTTTTGGTAGCAGCACCTCAATGACACTTTATCAACAAGTGAGTTTCCCTTTTGCCATCACCAATAGCCATATAAGAAAAGCAATGGAAAACTATTCATCTTTTAGAAATGCTTTTCACTATGTTCCAGGGGCAGCGTTTTCTTTCCTTTTCTCTTTCCTTTTTTTTTCTTTTTTTTTTTTTTAAACAAAATTAAGGCTCAAATGTTGTCTTCAACTCTCATTGCTTATGTATATTATATTAAGGCTTACAAATACAACTGGTAAATTAAATCCAGGATTGAATTAACACCTGCTATATGAGTTATTTGCTTTATGTAACCAGTAATCTCAAGGTTTCTCCTTTTTTCTCTGGAAACACAATTTAAATATTAACCTAATCTTTCAAACTGCGGCTGCTTCTTTCTGACATTTGGAAACCGGTCATCCATGCAAAAAAAAAAAAAAAAGGCAAATATGGATATATTAATGAAAAGGCAGCTTCTTAAAAAACCTGGAGATGTGTAACTCAATGAATTGGGAAGATAAATGGTAAAGGCAGCAGGAAAGTCGATCTCTGCGTCCCTTTCTCAGGAAAACAATGCTGGTCATCTGCCAAGGTCACCTCCAGTGTGAGACCTGCCAGAGGGACTGCTGATCTCATAACAGTCTTTGTATTTTCTTCATTAGACTCTCTGGAAGGGTCTTGGGCAACTGTACTCCAGATGGGAGAATTTTAATGTTTAAGAAAAGATAGCAATAGGGCATCACTTAAGTTCCAGGTACCCCAGATCCTGCCAAAGGAATTGTGAGTGCATGGGGTGATCCTGGCCCCATCCGCCCTCAGCCAGCATCCAGGGGGCGCCCCTTGGGCCTGCTCACGTCCTGCTCAGCTGACAGCCCCTGGAGAATATGAAGCTTTCAAAGTGCTGGTCTTCAGCCTTTTCTTTTATGCGCTGCTCCTCTAAGGAGTCCACGAGTCTGTCCCTTTGTTCAATCACTTGCATCATCTCGCTGAATATTTCTCGCTCCTCGTTCAGATCATTCTCATCTTTCTGGCTCTCTAAAAAACAAAAAAGGAAAAGCATGAGACCTCAGGTAACATTTGGCCCAGGGAGAGAGCTCTTGGCGTGGACGTTTCTTGATTGTTTTGGACTTGTTTCTGCCTTTTAATTTCCACGGAGAAAACAAGGAAATGAATTTAACACCAGGGAACTGTTCTTGAAGCCACAGATTCGCAAGGAGGGTGCTCTGCGCCGCAGTCAGCTCAGTTTTCATCCTGGGGCTACGGATAAAGCAACAGGGGGAAATCCCTTTGTGAGCGAAAGAGTATCCGCCAAGCCCGACCTAGTCCTCCAGCCTCTCCTCCCCCACAAAAAAGAAACCAGCCAAACAACAAAAAGGCTGTTTTCCCTAAACATGTCTGAACTGCAGCAAAGAAATCTACGTGCAAAGTTCTGAGTAAACCATCTGCATCAGCAGCTACAATTTAATGCGGAGAATCCTTTTCTTCATGTGTAGTTCATGACAAATTGTAGCCTTTGAGTGGAGACCAAGCAGGAGCAAAGCAAGACTCTGGTTGGCCAATGGGACCGTGTCTCCAGCCTGTGACTATGTTTTCCCTTTTGCCTTCAGAGCACAAGAGCTTCTTCCTAGTTGGCCTGATGCCTCCAATTGCCTGGGGGATATGAGATGGTTGCAAAAGGAAAGGAAAGAGTAAGAAACAGGTAGTAATGGCTTTCCGACAGTCAAAAGAGTTGTTAAGGCAGATGGAAGTCTTGTCATCCAGACTACTGCCGTGGGAGAGGACATTATATTAAATACCTTCGCCCCTTCCCTTCAGCAAACTGGGAACTAGGCAGTGAGCCCGATCCTGGAGCAGCCAAGGGCCTCGGTTTCTCGCAACGGGATTTGTTCTGAGGACAGGGCCAGGAAGAAGGTATACATGACAAAAGGGAGACGGAGAAGCATCATTCCCTTTCCACCTCATGTTTTATGGGAGAGAGAAGAGAAGCAGAGGATGAGAGCCCAGTGCTCCAGCCTCTCTCTTCTGGGCCAAGAAATGTCACACCATTTGATGGGAACACTGGGGGCCGACGGATTCTTACCCTGCCCCTTGGATGGAATTCTGGGAAGAAGACGGCTGGAAGGGCGCCTCATGTATGAACACGGGGCAGTACACTGCGGTTGTGCAGAGAAGGGTCTGAGTCTGGCTTTCCAGCTCTCCATCTGCTGTGTATGGCCCAGGTGGGACCCAGAAGTGCCCACCAGCCCCGGAGCCATCAAAGTTAGCTGTTCAATAGGCCTCCAAGAGGGCTTCCCCATGTTGAGGAGTGATATGGTCCCACAGCGGAGACGTGTGGCCAAGTTGAATGGAGGAGGTGCTGAGGTGAGGCCGAGTAACCCAGGGAAGGCCACCAGGCTCCAGGCACACCGAGGAGGGCCCAGGCTAGGGCGGATGCCAGCCACGCTCCTTAGCTGCAAATGCCAGCAGAGAGAATGGCAGCCCGATGACCGGACAGCCGTGTGGGGGCTCAGCCAGTCAAAGCAACCAGTACAGATAGCTAATGCCTCAAATTCACACAAACCTGCCTCGAGCTTCCCTGGCCTCAGGGAGAAGAACAGAAAGAAAAGGTTGCCATCTCCAAGACTGAGCATTTTCATCCCAAAGAGACTGAGCTCTTCCTACACGGACTGTCTAAATTATTCCATCAGACTGAGTTTACTAGAGAGGGATACATGTCTTTTCTTTTCTTTCTTGCTAACTAGGGGGATAAAGCTTTTATGGAAGATGAGCTCAGGTATAGTCAAAATGAAGAAGCTTTTTGGGGGGGGGGGCAGTATACCTGAGAGGAGTGAAGAGATGTATGATCCTCGCTCCTCATGAAAAATTTAAAAAAAAAAGAAAACTCAAAGGCGGCTCATGGGGTCTGTTGGTGGTATTTGTTTTGCCACCCTGAAATGGAGCAAATTGAAATTTTTATTAAATGTATAAATCAGATATTATGTTGTATGTTTTGTTCATCTAGATATATCCTAGTGTTGGTCCTTATTTGATAATCAAGCAGAAACAACTTCTCTCTCTCAAAGTCGGGTTCTCATCAGGGGACTCATCTGAGTCCATCTGACACATACGAATGACGTATACTAATTTTATCTATTCTGTATAGTGAGTGCAGCCCTGTAAGGATTTTGCTAGAAAAAGAATTTTTTGCTATGAAGAAAGTCCACAGATCACTACTACGTGGGAAAGAGCAGGTGCCCCTGAGTCTGTGGTGGTTTGTTCCAGAACCTTAGCCCCCTTACCACTTATCTCGCGCATGCCAAGCGTGCTGAGATTTGGTTTCTAAACTGTAAAATGGGGATAAAATGCCTAAGTAAAAATAACCATGATGATGACTAATATTTACTAATATCCAATATTTACTAGGTGCTTGCCCTGTACCAGGCAACCCCATAGGGAGGTGCCTTGTTTGGGCCATGAGGTATAAAGAAATCATTGAACTTGTCCTTTCAGACCTAGGTCTAAGGCACAAACAGTGAATACGCCTGGCGTGCTAGAGCCAATGAACACATAATCAAGACAGCAAGTCAACTGAATTTATTTCCACTCTCCCTCCTTCGTGGTGGAGATCATTTTCTCACGTGGGCCCTGGCCTGGCCCACAGTGGGGAGGCTGTTTCTGGTACCACGTCTAGTGCCCCGCAGAACGAGGCCTGCCTTCCTCAGGCACCTGTGTCCTGGCCCTCATTTCGGTGTATGACAATCCCCTGTCTGCACGTTGGCTTCTCCAGGGAGATCCCAGGGCAGGGGAGCTCTTCTTCTTCTTCTTTTTTTTTTTTATAAACATATAATGTATTTTTATCCCCAGGGGTACAGGTCTGTGAATCGCCAGGTTTACACACTTCACAGCACTCACCATAGCACATACCCTCCCCAATGTCCATAACCCCCTCCCCCTCTCCCAAGCCCACCTCCCCTCAGCAACCCCCAGTGTGTTTTGTGAGATTAAGAGTCATTTATGGTTTGTCTCCCTCAGGGGAGCTCTTCTTCATGTACCAGGCCCACACTAGACTCTCAGCAAATATTTCTAAACTGAATAGAGGGGGGAGTGAATGAACGATTTTGTTCTCTTAGCTGGTGCGACAGAGTCCAATGCTGCCCTCATAGACCAGGTGAACGAAGCCAGCGAGAGCGTCTCGCTGGGCAGCCGGTGGGCTTCCCCCTCTCCAGCCTCTCCCTCTGCCTCCAGGCTGCTCACACAAGGTGGGAAGAGTGCCCTGCGTTGGGATTTGGGGCGTGCTCTGTGCAAGTGCCTTTCCAGGGGAAAATATCCTTCACAGGGGCCCAAACACATATTCCTGTACTCACCCTCCTTGAGCATTTTCTGTCTTAATTTCTGTTCCAGTCTGCTTTGATGATCTTCCAATTCTAATTCTTGAGCCCTGGGGGTAAGAAAATGTTCACACCTTGTAAATACTGAAGATCTGCCTAAAACACTCAGAGAGTAAGTTCACGGACTATAGTTACTATATTCTTTTTCTTTTTAATTAAAACTGGGGTCTTGGAATATCTCTAAATGGGAAGGTCTGGGGCTGAAGGAGCTGAGAAGAGCTGCTGGGTTCCGTTGAAGGCCAGAGATGAAAGAGCAGCTGAAGGTTGGGATGTGATCCCAGGGGGCATCTGGAAGGCCACTCGGGCCACCCTCCGGGGACGGATCATTACGAAAAGGCTAGAATAATCCAGGGGAAAAGCAATGACAATCTGGAACTCTTTTCTCTTTTAGGGCAACATGACTTCGAGTATTGCCTCTAACAGCTCCCAGATCTCCGATTGTGGTAAACGACAAAACCAGGAGGAGGAGACAGGAGTGAGCCATTTTGTTCAGGCAGAGCCATAACCCCCGCACAGCTCTCCGTCCGGTGGTAGGAGAGGTGCAAAGAAGAGTCTGTGATGCTTTTGGAGTCATCAGGCTGGGGTCTCCGTGCTTCCGCCAATAGAAACAGCGAGAGTCAAGGAGTGAAGTTCGTTCTCGGTGAAGGTCAGTTAGGCACTCCTTGACCTTTCAATGCCTGGGGCTATCCGACGTGTGGGCAAGGGGCCCACATGCCAGGCCATGTGTAATGTGGAGGTTCCCCCCCTTCGGAAACCCAACTCTGGAGCGTGTAGGAGAAATCAGGACCACACACAGATGTTGCGGGGGTCAGAGATGGTGGTTGAAACAAGCCTCTGCCTTCGGCTCAGGTCATGATCTCAGGGTCCTGGGATCGAGCCCCGCATCGGGCTCTTTGCTCAGTGAGGAGCCTGCTTCCCCCTCTCTCTCTGCCTGCCTCTCTGCCTACTTGTGATCTCTGTCAAATAAATAAATAAAAATCTTTTAAAAAAAAAAAAAAAAAAAAAAAAGAGATGTAGCCAGGAAAGAAGCCATCTGAGCTCTGAAAAGCGATCAAAACAAGTGAAACAGCATCACAGAAACCCAGAGGAGAGAGTTTTGAGAGAGAAGAGAAAGGCTGAGGTGAGAGAGGCTCACTGCTCCAGAGACACCCAAGTGGGGAAGGGCTGAGAATAGGGTCCTCTGTTTGACAGCGCCCGACCTTCCCTCCCAGCCCCTCTCGCCGTGTACATGGAGCTACCACAGCTTTGGGGTCATTTTGCTGTGCCCTGCTGTTGCTGCCCTATTTCTGTGACTTCTCCTGCTTCTTGGGCCAAGATCCCTGCCATGTTTAAAGTATTCTGCCTTTTGGGGCACCTGGGTGGCTCAGTGGGTTAAATCCTCTGCCTTTGGCTCAGGTCATGATCCCAGGGTCCTGGGATCGAGGCCCGCGTCGGGCTCTCTGCTCAGCGGAAAGCCTGCTTCCCTTCCTCTCTCTCTGCCTACTTGTGATCTCTGTCAAATAAATAAATAAAATCTTTTTTAAAAATCTGCCTTTTGTTATTGACCCAGAACTTCTCTTAGGTCCTCTCTGGTCGCCCGTGGAAATGGACCACTCAAGGCTTCCTTCAGGAGAGAACTTTCTGGGCCAAGTGCAGAGCTGGGGTACAATCTACTCAGTGTGGTGCTGAGGCCACACTGTGCCCAGACAGTGTCCTGCCAATGACAGAGCACAGCGGGCAGTCCTAGAGCGGGACTCCTCTGATGGCATCTTTGCTCCTGAACTCTCTTTGGCCGGGCTGAGACGCTCTCGGTGCTGCACCGCAGTTCGGAGTTTCCTCTGCCCAATTCTCTTTCCTCCCCACTCCCTTCACAGGTGTCAGGACCCCAGAGGGTCTGTGACTTCCCTCTTACTCCCCTTTCCATTCTCCTTTATCCCACTATGTCTCTTTCGCTTCTTTTTTTTTTTTTTTTAAGATTTATTTATTTAGAGAGAGAGCGAGCAGCGGGGAGGGGCAGAGGGAGAGAGAGAATCCCAAGCAGACTCCCCACTGAGGGCAGAGCCTGACAGAGATTTCGATCCCAGGACCCTGAGATCATGACCTGAGCCGAAATCAAGAGCCGGCCTCTTAGCCGACTGAGCCACCCAGGTGCCCTCACTCTTGTGCTTCTAGTCCTGTCTTGGCATCTGCTTTCCCAAAGCACTCAAGTCGCTTGTCTAGGATGTTTGTCCCTGTTGCACCAGCTCTTTCTCTAAACGAAAACCCATCCTTTAACAGAGCTCCTGCCTGCTTTCATCTAGTTCCCATGCCCGAGTTCTTCCCTCCGGCCTCTCTTGGAGAAGAAGGTTCCCTCTGGCCGCGTGTAACTAGGGAAGCCAGGCACTGAGCACTGGGAGCAGGAGCCACTGCCTTCCTGATCGTCACAGGGAGGACCTACGCACAGACAAGGCTGCTCCTGCCACAAACCTCCACAGAGCTCTCGCCATGTTTTCTTATTGCTGGTGTGCTATGTGTTTGCATGTCTGTCTCCCCTGAACCACGAGATCCCAGAAGATGGGGACTGTGGCCCGCTCATTCTTCTTTCCACTGTACCCAGCACAGTTCCTGACACAGAGGGTGTGTTGGATATGCTTTTGTGGAATGAACATTTTGATTCAGATCTGGTCCAGGGGCAGATGGTAGGGTTGTGTCAAAAGGGCTTTGCAGCCAGGTGGACAAGGACAGGTGTTGCTCAGAGTCTCAGCACATGCATCAACTTAAAAAACAGTGATCGAAAAAATAATTCCCAAGGAATATGCCTTCTTCCTCATTCCTGGATGTTCTTTCAATGTCCAAGGAGTTCAATGAGTGTAACTCCTGGCCTCCTTCCCCAGAAGAGTGGAGACCACTCTTACTCACTCTCACCCCCGGGAGGGGCAGATTTGGGAAGAAACTAGGTGAACTCAACTCACATCCTTTTTTTCTTGGGATCAGCCAGCCTGGAGCAGACCGGCATTCCTGATTACTCTGAGCCTTGCCATAGATCTAGGGCAAGACTTCTCAATCTTGACACTATTGGCATTTTAGGCTGAATAACTCTCTGTGGGTGGCGAGGAAAGGGGCGTCCTGCGAATCGTACAATGGTAAGTAGCACTCTTGGCCTCTCTTCACTAGATCCTAGCAGCACCTCCTAGGTGTGACACCCAAATACGTCTCCAGATATTGCTGAATATCCCCTGGGGGGCGAAACTGTCCCCAGGTGAGATCCGCTGGGCGAGAGTAAAAGACTTGCCCCTAAGAAGCAAGTGGGTCCATTAACTTTTGTGATGCCATAGGGGAATATGGGTAACAAGGGGGTCAGGTTAGTGCAGTGGGCTGAATGGTTACCCCAGAGATATGTCCGCGTCCTGACTTGAGTGACCTTCAACTCTGTCCCAGTGTGATGAGATCCAGCTCCACCTTCTGATCTCCCAGCAGCCTGCAAGCTCGCATTCAGAGTCCCTCAGTATGGTAAATACTCAAGGACGTGGCCAGGAAGATCTTCCCAAGCCCTTCGCAGGGTTCACACCCAGAGGCCAGAACATGCCTCCCCATCAGAGGTGCGTGGCTGCAGGTGCCCCCTGCCCCCACCGGCCCAGGGTGGGGGACAAGGATAGACTGAAAATACCTTATCCAAATGCTCTCCAGCTCCAGACCCGTCCCCTGACATCTATTTCAGCCACAGAACTCCAGAGAGAGAACAGACAACGGAAGATTCTCTGTGCTAATGCCAACATGATATGCAAGACACCAAGTATCAATTTGCCTCAATCACAATTCTGTATGCACAAGGAGAAGAATTCTTGGGGCTTCAACCTGGGCGGGCGAGCTGCCCCTCTTC
This sequence comes from Meles meles, assembly GCF_922984935.1. Classification (NCBI taxonomy): domain Eukaryota; kingdom Metazoa; phylum Chordata; class Mammalia; order Carnivora; family Mustelidae; genus Meles; species Meles meles. The sequence continues at coordinate 49,536,078 of NC_060073.1, forward strand.
CACCCTCTTTGCTTTTAGGACTCACTGTTATCTGTGTTGCCTTACTTACATGATCAGTAGCTCCGACTCATATCGCATTAATTTATTCTTCTCCAGAGCCAGCTTAAACCATTCCTGCAAAAGCTGTGCTTCATCTTGTGTGCCTGAATCTGCTTAAGAAATCAACAGCAAATGCGTTAGATTGGCGTTTCTCTCCCCGTGATCAACCTGGTTAGGAGCTGCGTTAGTGGCCATGTTTGTAGCGGAAAAAGCCTCAGCAGGTGGCAGCCCCCCGACGGCCTGTTGACACCTCCGTTGCGGGTTGCGGGCCAACAAATCGCATTCCCCTGTGCATGCTCTGGGGGAGAGGTCCTCTTGGACACTGAGGGCAGGACTCCTTGCGCTCCAACAGCCATGTAATCTTGATAACGCCCTGCCGTAAATGAAACTTCTCCTGCCTCTGAGTACGTCCTCTGTAAAACTTCTGTATGTTTGCACATCACATTCTGCACCAAAGAAACCCTAGAAACTCTCCTCGTTACTATCTCCTCCTCCCTTTCTTCTCCCAAATCAAACGATTAGTGAGTGCCCAGGTGGGGTGTGGCTCCCTTCGTGGGGCGGAAACACCCACGCCACATTTAATCATAGAGGGGTGGCGATGGCTATTTTTTATTTTTGCACGAAGAAAAGCCAATAATGAAAAAAATGTTACCAGCTCTGAGTCTCACTGGGAGAGCTAAATTCCTATCTTCTTATAACTTAGATGATGACCTTTATTGAACGTAAGAATAACCATGAGAAAACTGACACTGCTTTCAGATACACAATGCTAGCTGCTAAAAGTTTAGATGATATAATGATAAAACCCGGGTGTATTTCTAAAGTAGCAACATGGAGGTGGCTTTTTAGTATTTCACCCTGAAATGAGGACACGAGCTGTACTGCAAAGCCCATGGCCACTCTAGGAGGATTTGTACAGGCGTGTCCCATAGGCAGAGGGGATGACAGTGCAGACAGAAGTTATACGTGACCTTGAGCCTTTGCTTCTTCACTGGTTAAACGGAACAACAAGACATGCAAGTAATGTAACCGTGATAAGCTACTGTTTATTATGCAGTGATCACACGCAAGTCAGCGGGTTCCATGCATTACATGGGACATCATATTTAATCCTCATGACAAACTCACCAGTAGGGCAGCTTATTGTCACCACTTGAGAGCTGAAGAAAGCAGAGGTGTAGAAGGTTAATTTTCCCGAGGTCACAGTAAGTGGCCAAACCAGGGCTTGAACTCAAGTGACCTTTATCCTAAGCCTAAGCTTTCTCCTGCTTGTACAGCTCTCCCCCTCCTCCTCACTCCTTCCCTCTTTCTTAAAGGTATGTAAGGTAAATCACACCCTTAGCACACTGCCTTGTTCCTAGTAAGTCATCCATAAAAATGAGTTCCCTTGTCTCCCTGTCTTTTTGAAAAAAAGATTTTATTTATTTGAGAGAGAGAGAGAAAGTGGAGGGAGAGGCAGAGGGAGAGAGAGAAGCAGGTTTCACTGAGCAGGAAGCCTGAAGTGGGGCTCCATCCTAGGACCCTGGGGTCATGCCTTGAGCAGAAAGCAGATGCCCAACCAACTGAGCCACCCAGATGCCCCCCTCGCTGTCTTCTTGACCACCTTTTTGTTGATATGGACAGTTGGATCTAGAGAGATTTTATAAAGTGCCCCAAATTACATAATTAATGGGTAACTGGTGCTATAATGCAGATCTTGACTTCTGATGAATTCATTCATTTGTCCATTTCATCCAGTCATTCATCCATAAATTCATTATTTAATAACACCTATTTATTGAATAGGTATTGGATACTGCTTTAGGTACTAGAGATACAGTGACAGATAATGCTACATTTCATGAGAAATTTGGACACAGTAAGGCATAATGCCTGCCCTCTCTTTTTTTTTTTTTAAGTTTTTTTATTTATTTATTTGACAGACAGAGATCACAAGTAGGCAGAGAGGCAGGCAGAGAGAGAGGAGGAAACAGGCTCCCCACTGAGCAGGGAGCCCGACGCGGGGCTCGATCCCAAGACCCTGGGATCATGACCTGAGCCGAAGGCAGAGGCTTTAACCCACTGAGCCACCCAGGCGCCCCTCTCTCTCTCTTTTTAAGACTCTTTTGAATCAGATGGATTTAGAGGTAGAATAAAATAGATCATTAGGAAACTCTTGCAACAATAAAGCAACAAAAAAGTACTCCGGGAATACAGAGGAGGGAGGCTTTTTATGGCCAGGATATGAGGCTGGCTTCCCGAGAAAGGTGGCATTTGAACTGGGGTGTTGAAGGATGAGTAACACCTGGAGAGGAAATAATGAGGATGGGAGAGGACATTTCCAAGAAGGAACAATGTCAGCAAAGACACAGGGATGGGACAGAGGCAGTAGAGCCATAGATCAGGCAGGGCTAAGGGGGAGGGAGGGGTGCATGGTGAGATCTGGGAGTGTCTGAGGATCTCATCATAGAAGCCCGTGAACGTCATACTAGGACTCTCGTACTTTATGCTGTGGAACACGAAGGGACACTCAAGGTGGCTGAGTAGGATAATGTAAGTGAAGTTTTACCCAAAAAGGATTAAAAGGGAAAGAGGGAGGGAGAAAAATAAGCCATATATTATTCTTCCTTAGGTTTCTTGGGTGAGTGAGTGAATGAATGAATGAATTTATAAATGTGTTGAATACCAACATCTCCTAAGTCACGTTCATGGTGCCAAGGGGCAGGGATGAATAAGCATCAGTTTCAACTCTTAGGGAAACTGGGAGCTTGCAGTTCACCAGGGAAATCCAACACTGCACAGCCAAAGAGAATACAATGTGTCCCTTGCTATGACAACACAGAAGGGAATGAAAGAATAAAGTATATAGACCAGAGATCACATAGAACATAGAAGTTACTTTAAACTCAGACTTGGGATCCAACTTGCACGCTTCCACCCCCCACCATGTGGGCTTGAACACTTAGCATAGCCTCCCTGAGTCTCCACCTTTTATCTGTTACAGAAATGCAGGGGGGATTGACTGTGTACATGAAGACCTTAACCCAGTCCCCAGCAATGCCATGTGGTTTAAGCTCAATAAATGGTAACAGTCATTTTCCAGGGTGCAACTGAAAGCTAGTCTGAATCAAACAGAGTATCAATAGCTCACAGTGGAGAGACCTGCCCTGGGGCTATAGAGGTTCTTAGCTGCCCTGTGTCTTCACTGGGCTCCTACTACCTTGCACGTGACGGTGGTCTTTCCACATTGGCAGCGGTGAAGTCTGATGACTCTGGGTTCTATTTCTGCAACTGATCTTTTCTTTCACCTGATTCAAGACTTTCTGTATCTTGTTAAATATCGTCTTGTTTATTCTGTTTCATCATAGGGGAATCTTTTGAATATTTTATCTAGCTGACACAGTCCTTGCTTTGGGATTTCTGCAGAACTGATAAATGGGCATCCTGGGCCTTTATGCAATACTGAAAAACAAAATGTCAGATGGGACTGGACCAAGAACAGAGCCATCTGGCCCGTCATTAGGGACCCTTCTCAGGCTTTGGGTAAGGCTGTTCTACACACTGTGAATCCCCCCGATCATCCAGCACACATGTCTATATTTTGTCCATGAGGCTGTTACAGGAAACTTTGGTAAACTAATTTCCTGAAATCAAGCTTCACAATGTCTGCCATGTCCACTGGCACTACAAACCTCACAACTCCACCCAGAAAAGGAAATGGCATTTGTTTTCACAGCTTCTCAGTAAACACCAGTGGTTCCTAATAATCTCTAAATTTCTTTCTAAATATTCACAATTTCTTTCATAACGCTTTCTAGAATTTTGACCAGGATCAGAATTCATATTTCTTTCCCATGTGATGTGAAACATAGAAAATAGACTAGCATTTGGTCTTTGGTTCTGGAATTCTCCATGGGTTTCCAAAGAGGCATGGGTTTCCAAGGAGGGAGGTTACACCTACCCAGTATTTCAAACACCAGGGGGTTAATTTGGTTCATTCAACCAATTCTGACTGAGTAACACCACACCCAAGACTCTAGTCTATATACCATCTCTCACCTGGGCTTATAAACCTTAATTCATTGCTGTCTCATTTTTCTCATCTAGATTTCTCATGCAGTTTCAATTCCCTCTTCTGGATGTGTTTAACATTTCTAGATTGAGGACCATTTTCCTTGATAAAGAGAACATAAAAGCTGAGAGTTGGAAATTCTGTCTTTTTTCATCGTGTAACATTACACCATCTGCCTCAGCACTGGGCCTCTCCTTTCCTTGTTGTCAATCCAAAAGAAACAGCTTTAAAGGCACTATTTTGCTGTCTTTAGAGTTTTTTGTTGTTTGTTTGTTTGTTTTGTTTTTTTCTTTAAATTCCAGATTCAGCCTCTTTGCTGCATTATACCCACAGGTTCAAGCCAGACTTTTACCCTGCATTACATGTCTCTTTAATCTCTCTTATGTGTCCTTCTAAAATGTGATCCAGGAGAGAGCTGCCTAGCTGCACTGATTTCTACTGATGCTACCTACTATACTCAACAGACACAAGCTGAACTATATCGTTCCATCCAATTTTCTTTTTTTCCCATGAAATAATTTACAATAGTTTTTTTGTTTGTTTGTTTGTTGGAGTCTTCCTTTCCTCAACAGTCAAAATCACTTTGGGGGCTATCTTTGAACATCCCACAATTGATGTTGATGGAGATCTAAGTTGCCCTTCACATTCTGCTCTGCAATATACGCTCGCAAATGAACTTCTTGAATAGTATGGTATGCAAAGGGTCGGTCAGTTTCACAGCAGAAAGCCGAAGTGTTTTCCAAAGAGCTATGACTGTTTTTACTCCCACTAACATTGAATAAAAAGCCCTGCTGTCTTCTTATCCTTGCCACATCCTTAGTGTTATAAAGTTTTTTAAACTTTGCTGATTTAAGTTTAAAATAGTTTCTCCTTGTACTCTTCATTTGCATTTTCCTAGTTACTAATGAGTATTCCTCCTGTGAAATATATATTTTTATTATTTGCCTATTTTATTTTTTTAATTTAAATCCAATTAATTAACACATAATGTTGTTATTGGTTTCAGAGGTAGAGGTTAGTGACCCATCCATCTTATATAATACCAGCGCTCAGTACATCACGTACCCTCCTTAATGTCTATCACCCAGTTACCCCATCCTCTCACCCCCCCCCCTCCAGCAACCTTCAGTTTGTTTCCTGAGATTAAGAGTCTCTTATGGTTTGTCTTCCTCTCGGGTTTCATCTTGTTTTATTTTTTTCTCTTTTCCCCTATTATCCTCCATTTTATTTCTTAAATTCTACACATGAGTGAAATCATATGATAATTGTTTTTCTCTGGTCGACTTATTTCACTTAGCAAAATACTCTCTGGTTCCATCCATGTCATTGCAAATTATTTGCCTGTTTTTATATCGGCAAATATTTGCTTCTCTATTTCTTATTGATTTCCAAGGGTTCTTTACATAGTCTAGAACACTGATTCTTTTTTGGTTATATTTGTTGCAGATGTAGTTTCTGAAGTAGCGGCTTATCTTCTCTTTTCCTTCATAGTGTCTACAGACTACCAGCTTGAGGTTAAAAAGATTCTAACTTTTCAAATTTCATTTTTCATATTAAATCTTTAATCCTTATGAAACTGATTTGTTTGTGTGATGTAAGGCTCAATTTCATCTTTTTCCTCTGTTGAAAACCACTTGTCCCAGAATCACTCATTTCCTGTGATCTGCAATTCTACTCTAGGCTTGCATCAGGTTTTTGTACATGTGAGATTATGTTTGAATCTTTTGGTGGCTTTCAGTGAAACATTAAAATTGGCTTCATAAAGGTTCTGTACATTTTTTGTTTCATTTTTTCCATAGGTACCATATGTTTTTATGCTAATGCAAGTGACATCTTTGCTCTTTCATTTTTTAATTGCTTTACGCTGAGATCTAGAAATGCAATTGCTTTTTCTATTTTAAGCTTATATCCAATCACAGTCATATAGGCTCTTCTTTCTTATATTTAATAATTTATTTGTCCATTTTGGGGTGCTTCTCATGTGGATAATTCTATTATCTGGAAGCAACAAAATTTGCTTCTTCCTTTCCAAACCTTATGCCATTTTCCCCTTGTCTTACTGTACTATCATCTCCTAACTAACATCATGCAATGCTGACTAGAAGAGGTAGTCATTCTTCTCTTATTTCTGATTTTTAAAGAAATACTTCTAATATTTTACCATTTAACAGTGATGTTTGTTATAACATTTTCAAATATATTCTTAAACTAAAAACATTTACCCTGTTCTAATTCCTTTTTTGCTAAAAGTTTTTGTCCCAAATGAGTGTTGAATTTTGTCAAATGATATTTTCTTCTTATATTGAAAAGACCATGTAATTTTCCCCTTTCATTTGTTAATATGGTGATTGTTAAATCACCCTTAGTTTGCCAAATTTTATAATTAATGTATTAAATATTCATTTATATTCTTTTTTTTTTTGGTATCTTCCATATCTATGGTTATGTCTGCCCTTTTCAATTCTAATCTGTTTATTTCAGTCTTCTATCTTCTTTTTAAAAATCAGTTTAAGAGGGTTGCTTCTAGTCTTTTATTAGTCTTTTCAAAGAACCAACATTTGGCTTGCTTGGTCCTCTCCCTTTTACAATGAATGACTCTATTTCATTTCCTTCTGCTTATTATCCTCTTGCTTAGGCTTATTTTGTTTTTACTTTTTCTAAACTAAGTTGGAGGCTTAACTCATTAACTTTCAGCCTTTCTTCTTTTCTAATAAAAGTATTTAGGGCAATACCTCTCAACAGTTTTCACTACATCCCCTGAGTTTTGATCTATTGTTCTCCTGTATGTAAAGGTATATTTTGGTATATTTTAAATATATTTAGATATTTAAATATATATATTTTATGTATTATATATATATATATTTTTTTAAAGATTTTTTATTTTGTTTATTTGACAGTGAGAGAGAGATCACAAGTAGGCAGAGAGGCAGGCAGAGAGAGAGGAGGAAGCAGGCTCCCTGCTGAGCGGAGAGCCGGATATGGGGCTCGATCCCAGGACCCTGGGATCATGACCCGAGCCGAAGGCAGCGGCTTAATCCACTGAGCCACCCAGGCGCCCCTGTATTATATATTTTATATATTTAAATATTTGGAATATTTTAAATTTCCAAGTATTTTTAGATATTGATTTTTTCTTTGCTCATGAGAAATGTATCTTTTTAAAAAGTTATTTATTTATTTGACAGAGAAAGAGAGAGAGAGATCACAAGTAGGCAGAGAAGCAGGCAGAGAGAGGGGGGAAGCAGGCTCCCCGATAAGCAGAGAGCCCGATACGGGCCTCGATCCCAGGGCCCTGAGATCATGACCTGAGCTGAAGGCAGAGGCTTAACCCACTGAGCCACCCAGGCACCCTGAGAAATGTGCCTTTTAACTTCTGAAATGCACAGTTTTAGAAATTATCTCTTGGCTACTGACTTCTAAGTTAAGTACATGGTAAGTACATGGTACTATCGGATGTGGTCTGTATACTTTAGGTTCTCTGAGATTTATTTTACGAACTAATATGGTTAATTTTTATAAATCACCATGTGAACTTGAGAAGAATATACGTTTTCTACTTTGGCAGTAGAGGAATTTATAAATGTCTTTTAAATTAAGGTTATTAGTTGCATTGTTCACATTTATACATTTGTTTGGTCTGCTTGACTGCCATTGACAGATATACCAAAATCTCCTGCCGCTGTAGTAGAAATTCTCCCTGTAGTTTATCTTTTTTTGTTGTTATATATATTATGAGCATATTATCGTCAATACATAACATTTAAAACCGTGATATCTTCTTGGTGAGTTGATCATTTAAGACTTACGAAGTAATATGGGGCACCTGGGTGGCTCAGTTGGTTGAGTTTCTAACTCTTGGTTTCACTCAGCTCCTGGTTAGGGTCCAGGGATCAAGCCCTGCATCAGGCTCAGTGCTGGGAGCCCCTCGGGACAGAGGGAGAGGGACTAGCACAAAGTCTGATTGTCCCTCTCCCTCTGCCCCTTCCCATGACTTGTGCTTTCTCTCTCACTCCCAAGTGAATGGATAAACAAACTCTTTTTTAAAAAATAAAAATTATGCAGCAATTTTATTCCTGTTTATTTCTAATCATCGTTTTGGTATTAAGGGCTATTTTATCTGCTTTTAATGTAATTACCTCCAGATTTTTTTTCTAATTTCTTAAATATTTTTGTCATGGAGAATTTTAAATACATACTACCCCCAGCTGTGTTTAGTTAGTATACTTGTGTATTTATATTTTATATGGATTTGCTAAACAGCATACAGTTGTCTTGTTTATTAACTTTCATTATGATTACTAAGATATTTGGAGTTCCTTCTATAGCTTACTTTGTGCTATCTTTTCATCTTTCTAAAATGCTCTTCTGTGTTTATTTGGAATTGAGTTGGGATTTTTGTTTGGCTGATTATTATTTTTAAAAATTTCTTCTCTGTTTCCTCCAACAGATTTGGAAGTTACTAATATTATTTCCATTGTTTTAGTGTCTACATTTAAAATTTAAAGAGGTATTTTTAATACCTTAACAAAGTCGACACTGTCTCAGCCTTCTTTTAAACAATATAAGGGCCCTGGGACACTTTACTTCCAATCATTCAACTCCAAACTTGTATCTTGTATCCAGTACTTCCATATTATTTTATATCAACAATGTTTATTTGATTTACTTACATGTTTATTATTTTTTATTCACTATTTCTTCTTTCATATTTCAGACTATCCTTCTGCATATATCCTTTTCTCCTTAAAGTATATTGTTAGAATTTTGTTTATACATGGTTAACTCTATTTGAGAAAAAAAATGAACATTTCTTTATTGTGTACTTGTTCTTGAAATACAATTTTTCTGTTATACTGTTCTAGCTTGAGAGTCGGGTTTTATTTTTTTTTTTTAGCTGTTCGACCCTTTTACTCCACTGTCTTGTGATGCCCATTATGCTGTTGTAAAAAGGGCAGTTGGTAAAACTTTTGCTGCCTTTTTAGATGATTTATCTTTACACTTTATCTACTTAAAGATCATCTCTGCCCTCGATGTTCTACATTTTCCCTCGTTGTGCCAAGGTAAATATGGATGTATTTCAAATTTATCCTGATTTCTGTGTCCCAGAACCTCTGTCTCTATAGATTTATGTCTTTCACCCACTTGCAGAAGAAGAAAGCTAACACTTATAAATGCCTCGTTGTCATGTTTCATCCATTATCTCTTCAAATAATACATGACCTTAATTTTCTCTATTCTCTCCTTCCAGGACTCTGATTGAACATGCACCACACCTTCTTGTTTCATCTTCTACATCCATCCACAAGCCACGCTTCCATATTTTCCATCCCCTTCTCTCTCTCTGTGCAGCAGTCTGGTTCATTCCTCAGATATACTGTCCAATTTACTCATTCTCTCTACAGCTGTGTCCAAGCTGCTGTGCGATACATTCAATGAGTTTTTAATTTCAATGAATATATTTTCATTTTCAGACTCTCCATCTATTTTTTTTAAATCCTTAAAAAAAAAAAATCTCCGGTCATTTTCTCAACTTTTTACTCAGAAAAACTTAAACCTAAAGGATCAAGCATTTTATTGTTATGTTTCTTTGGTCTCCTAGTCTCATCTAGAACAGTTCCTAGATATCCCTCCGCCTTTTGTTTTTGTATAGCATTGACATTTGTGAGTTATTTTGCAGACTGTCTCTTAGTTTGCAATTGTCTGATTATATCCTTTTGGTAAAATTCAGGTTAAACATTTCTGCCACGTAAGGGATGCTGTGTCTTTCTTGGTCCATCACAGCAGGAAGCTCATGATATTACATTTGACTGTGGTTACAGCTGGTCAAGGCAAAGGTGGTGTTGCCTGTCAACTTCTGTAGTGTGTTTTTCTGCTGGCTCATTTTTCTGTGTCATCTATTTCTGCAAACGTTTGTCACAAGGACATAATATATTTGGTAACAATTTATAGTAGTTGAAGTTCTTGGTCATTTAAATTTGTGGTTTTGGCCATTCTAGCAGCTCACTTCCTTGTGTTTTGTAGGATTATTTATTATTATCATCTCATAGTTTATTGAACTTAATTTGTCTGAATCCTGAGTGCATAAACTAAAGCGTGGTTTCTTTCACAGAGGATCTATACTTGTTGTTCAGGGAGCTGGAAGAACTGGTGTGATGCGGACTCCCAAGGTTAGCATCCCTCCTTTTTGTTAGTCCCAAGGCTTAAACTTTAAAACCACTGATATTTATCCTTAAGGAAACCCTGGATTTCTTTTTTATGCTTGCTTCCTTCCTGGCATGTGGAAGTTTCAGCACACTTGTCTTCTTCTTCTCTTCCTTCTTCTTGGCCCTAAGAGGTTTACCTCGCTTGCTTGGGAGCCTAGTGGTATTTCAGAAAGTAGACTTGTGGGGAATCGGCTGTTACAGCTTCTAATCCACCATTCTGCTGCTCCGGGCTTCTTGGGAACTGCATTCTGTATTTCTGGCTGAGTCAGCCACTTGGTAATGTAGTTTCAAATATTTTTCCATTATGACCGTGTTTTTTAAACCTGAGGGTTGCAAAGTTACCTTAATGGGCCACCACAAGCACTAAATGTAAGACAGAATGGAAAGCACTAGTCATTTACATGTAGCAAAATTCAATATTATTTCTTGATGAATTGTATTCAATTATATATTTATATGTACTAACTTGTGATATAAAATGCACATCTTGCTGTTGTCATGGTGGTTTTTTTGTGTAAAGAAATCCTCTAGGGCAGATAACCTTAATGTGCCTGGAATCCACACAGTGGAGAGGACTTGAGGCTTCTTCCTCAGGAAGAGAATCTTGGGGTCACCGTCACAGAGCCCATCTTTGTTGTGAGGCCCCTGACTTTCTACAAGGTGGCCACGGAGGCTGAATCCAAGGGGAACACACAATCAAGGGATAATTCCTAGTTGTTGAGTAAAGCAATTTGCAGTAGATTGTGAGCCTCTCTGCACGGTCTCTGCTGAGTGTGCCGAACGGCAAGTCCCTACCATCCTCCAGCCCCGAGCCACTCCTGCAACCAGCCAAGGAGATAATTCTGAGAAGGAGGTCAGGATCCCACAGGGTGACTAGTGTACAGCTACCTGGTTCCTGGGAAGGGGTTGGCTTGTTCAGTGCTTGCTATAAAGGCTGCTGAGTGCCCTGGCCTGAGCTCCTGAGCTGTGGCACCATCCACCGTGTGCATAGCTGCCATCTGGGCCCACCAGGTCACATGGCCACACTCAAGTAGAGGACAACTTGTACCATGCTACGTTCCTGCTGCTTGCTGGGCAGTGAGTAAAACACTCCCATGCTCTGATGCACTGAATTTCACTGTTTACTTGCAGCGTTTCAGCAAACCCATCTAAATTCCTGGCTTGCTTAGCCATCATTTTTGGAATCTTTTTACTCCTGGCCATTTTCTATGAATGGCGTTGGGACTCAAACTCACAAGTGCCTGATCCCAGTACCTGCGTTCTTTTCAGGACACCTCATTGCTACATTACCAAGGAAAGTATCATTTCTTCTGCTCCCCAGAAGTCATCAAGATGGAAACCAAGCTACTTCCCACTTCCTGGCTAGTTTAGCATTGCAATTTCTCTCAGCATAACATGTGCTCCTGCTGCCACCTACCGGCAGCCTCACACATTCTGCTATTTCTTTGTAAACTCCCATTTTTGCAAAGGAGAAGCCATCTGGCTCTTAGCAAACCTTCCAAACAAACAACAAGCTCAATGCAGACAACCAGCTGGTAAACCTTCTCCCAAAGTTGGGAGAGCTATAAGGGAGAAGTAATTCCCATATACCTCCCTTAGGGACAAAGCTTTTCTCCTTCTAAGCTGCTCTCAGTTTCCAAGAGATTTCACCTGCTTCCTTGTAAGAAATCGCAGATTCTGTGATCCACACCATCTAAATTTGGATGGCGGTCTCCTGCAAAACTGGGGAATTCCATGGCCCTAGCACTTAACACTGGCCACCACATCGATATCGATAACAAAGCAGTGGGTAACCGCGCCTTGACCAAGAAGGGTCTAAGTGGCTGGCAAAGCTTGGCTTGTTTTCCTCCTGGAGGGTGGGGCCTGGGGCAATCATGCTCCTGCACATCCTGGACCATCACTCTGGGCAGCTAGGAACACCGAGGGAATCCATTCCCTTTTCCAAGGACATCCGTCCATGACACTTCTCCCTACCTCCCAACACCCACCCTACAGGACATCATGACTTATCATCCAGGGTGGGTGGTTGGATTTTTGTTTTTCTTTGTTTCCCTTTCCATGATAAAATGCAGAACAACCCTTCCCGGGGGTGGAGGAGTTTATTTCTGACTGTTGGGGAGAAAGAAGGAATTGTTGTCACGACAATTAGGAGCTCATCAAAGCTTCATTCTGCTCATCAGCCATCATTGCCCTCCGTCCCGCACCCCCGCATGTTCCTCTAATTCAATGCCCGCCTAATGAATAACTCCTAGGAACAAAAGAGCCTTTCAGGCTGGCGCACGTAATTATTAGAGGAGCCTTGCATAACTGTCACAGACTACTCATGTTTTCAGGCCTGTCTCTAAATTTGGTTATTCACAACCTTTATAGCTCAATATTATTGCCTAACTGTGATCATTTTCTAATTATCCTAATAATACCTATTAAATAATTCCCATTAAATCACTTGAACCAGAGCAGCACAGGCCAGCTCAAATACAACTTAACCTAATAAGCATTGGTCATTCATTAAGCACCAGGGCAATCTTTTAAAGGGGCTGAATAGAATATTAAACTGCAAAGGAATATTATTATTGCACAAATGTTATTACAAGTTGGAGTGTATTAATTTCGATGCCTGGTTTGCACATCTTCCGTTCGGTTTCCTTCGGGGCCACTCTCTTGACTCGACTCTTCCAGGCTCCAGCCCCGTGTTGATCTGCATCTGTCACCCACACAAGGACAATCAAGGGAGGAAAAGGCCCATAAACTGAACAAGAGAATTAAATTACTAAGGATGTAAAGGGAATGAAGGGGATCCATCTTCTGGCTGGGTCGACACACCTTTGAAAACAGAAGCTGGCTTTCTTCAGCTGATAATTCAAAATAGCCTTTCTGTACACTTGGGGGAGAGGGAGATTTTCAGAAGCTTGAAAAATCTGGTGCCTAGAATTTAAATTTTAAGCGGTAAAGATTAGCGAGTCAAATCACAGTGCATGTGTGTGCGGATATTTAAGAGTACTTTGTAAAAAAAAAATGGGTATCGGGTGGCATTTGTTGAATGTCTGCAACGTGGTAGACACTCTTGGGAGGCATTCTGCCCACCAATGCCCTTAATTCTCAAAATGACCCCATAATGTAAGGGTTATTAGCTCCATTTCTCACGTATGGAATCTGCAGCCCGAGAGGCAAAGCAATTCTCCCAGGGTCACGCAGCCTAAATGCAATGGGGCAGAATTCGCACACAGGGCTCTTGGCCGCCTTTCCCCAGCACACCAACCTGCCTCCCCAGCAAACTGAAGTATGCCCCAGCTTTGCTGGCTTATTCTTTCCATTTCTAAGGCTCTCATTGAACCCTGTGGATTCCCAGAGACCAGAGCAGAGCCTTCTTGATGGGGAATCTGGCCATGCAGCCAACAAGGGCAGTTCCTTGTGTTGAATGTCCCAGCAACAGCTGTAGAGGTAGGCAGGGACCCTCCCTCCAGACAAGAAACAGTTATTATTTTTGTCATGAAGTCTACTCCTGATAGGTGGATTTGGGTTACCTTTGCCAGGAAACACACAGTGTATTTTAGTAAGAAAAGGAACAGAGGCGCCTGAGTGGCTAAAGGTCTGCCTTCAGCTCGGGTCATGATGTCAGGGTCCTGGGATCGAGTCCAGCACTGGGCTCCCTGCTCAGCGGGGAGTCTGCTTCTCCCTCTGTTCCTCCCTCACTCATGCTCTCATTCTCTCTCTCAAATAAATAAATAAAATCTTAAAAAAAAAAAAAGAAACAAATACTAATCGTCTCTCCCATGCCAGGTGCTATGCTAGGACTTCCACATAAACCATTTTAGCCAATCCTTACCACAAATCAAAGACACAGGTATGCTGATCACTCCCACCTTACAAACCAGAACTGAGGCTCAGAGGGAGAAAGTCAGACCCCAGTATGCCCCTGCCACGCAGAAACAAGCAAACCGTGCAGCTACAGAAGCCCACACCGCCGGGCCCCTCACTTGGTTGAGACCTCGCAAGGCTCTGGGAGCAACCCTCCAAATTTTGCCCATGGAACTTTGTACAAATTTCAGGCCTCACGAAATCCAGGTCTGCCCCTGTTGCTGCCATCACTCTCAAATAACTGAACTTTTAAGAGAACTGAAATCCCAACCTTCCTCTATGTTGTCGAACAAGTACCATGTTGCTTACGCAACTGCACGTGGAGATGTTTTCAGGGTCTGGTTTTTCACACGTGATATCCAAAATGCAGAAGGTTAAAGACATCACATTCGAAAACTAAAGAGACAATGCCACTCCACCCCCCCCCCCCCACTAACTGTAAGGGTCCCTCCAATTCACTAGCCGTGGACTAGTGCTGGGGCGGCTTCCCAAAATGTAGGCTTCTTTAAGCCATCCCTCACCTCAGAATCCTTGGCTGGCTCCCATCTTTTCCCATCTGGCCTTTGCAGGTGCCATTCCCTCTTCCAGAACAACCTCCTCACCTCCTAGTGAAGAGGTGAATTCCTATCCTTCCTGAGGTTTCCATTGCCATGGATCGCCCCTTCCAGGTGCTTAGCCTGAGCGCCCTTTTCCCCAAGGTCAGTGAGGAAACTAGTGACTATGTTCCCATGTCCCCTTCCCCAAATGCTGTTCCTATCCCTACCCCTGTCCTTCTGTAGTGCAGTCTGTTTATTTACATGTCCGCATCCGTCAATGGACCATGGACCTCTCAAAGGCAGAAACTGGGCCGTGCTCATCATTATAGACCCATTGTCTTCATGTCTTCCACATGGTAGGTCTTCACCAGAGGAATTCTCTTTGGATCTAAGAGTCTGAAGCTATTGGTGGAACACTTACCATTTCTTGTACCAGACAAGACACTAATTCATTTTCTTTATTTTATATATATATATATTATATTATATTTTATATATATATATATATATATATAAAATATAATATAATATATATATTATATTTTATATATATATAATATATATATAATATATATTATATTATATATATATTATATATATAAATATAATATATATTATATATATATATATGAGATATCTAACGTCTTCTTTAATCCTTATGTCAGTTCTAAAGGAAAACACAAATATCCCCATTTTGGAGGAGAAAATGAAAGTTTGTAAAGGTTTAGGATGCAACTGGCCCAATGGACATGGCTAGAAAAGGAAGAAATGAGGACTTTGAGTCCAAGTCTGGGTTCTGATTCACTACCAATGTTGTCTGAACACCCCAGTGGTTCTTCCGAATTTCTCATCACCCCTGGATTGCAAAGAACATTCACACAGAGATGAGACAGGCAGGCCGGAAACCCAGGTACAAGGTCCACAGGTTGGCCAGGACCCTAGGAATTTCCAGTGGGACTGTCAGTTTGATATTGGAAACCCAGCAACGCATGTCCACGTTAACGGTTCCATGGGGTGACGGCATGGCTAGACAGGCACATTCTCAGACCATGGACGTGGGCCCACACCCACCTCTCCAGGGCTGCCTACCTGCTTCCCCTCTCAGTGCCTTCTCCAGCCTCACTCCTTGGATCTCTGAAGCCCTCTGGCGCTCCTCGACCTCCTCCAGCTGCCTCTGGATGGCCTGCAAAGCCAGGATTGTGTGTCACACAGGGACTCTGAAGGCGCAGTCATGCGGCGCAGGGCGGGGGATGGGGGCTCAGTCTGCTACTTACTGTTTAAGAAGAGGCCCTGTTCTTATGCTGTCCCTCCTTGGGTAAGGACCTCTGAATTCCCAAGTAACAAGATCTTTTTTTTTTTTTAAAGACTTTATTTATTTGACAGACAGAGATCACAAGTAGGCAGAGAGGCAGGCAGAGACAGAGAGGAGGAAGCAGACTCCCTGGTGAGCAAAGAGACCAATGTGGGGCTTGATCCCAGGACCCTGGGATCATGACCTGAGCCGAAGGCAGAGGTTTTAACCCACTGAGCCACCCAGGTGTCCCCCCAAATACCAAGATCTTGATGTCTCTCTTCTATAGTGTGACAACATAAAGCAAGGAGTCTGTCTAAAAGCTCTATCTGCCCCCATGGAGACGTAAGAACAGTCATCCTTGACAGGCCAACCACACAGATGTGCCCTTAAGCAGAGGATGCTGGGCTAGGTGGGTGGTTCTCATGGCTCCCAGACTCTCCATGCCTTTGCCTCTGACTATGGTCAAAGCATATGCAGACAGGCAGCAACTACTCAGAGGACACAGTTCTGGGGGCAAACAAACACAGAGCATGGTCGCATTCCATTCTGCCAAGAAGAGCCAGCAGATACCTCCTGAGAAGCTGGTCTGGAGCAGGAGACCCCAGGCCAATTCTTGGGGTTTGGTACACCTTGCTCGGCGTGTCTAGCTCCCGTCCTCAACTATAGACGGTCCCTCTTCTTTCACTATACCACGGGGCTGACACCCACGGGCCTCTCAATGTGCAAGTGTGCAGCGGCTGTTAGTAGCAGACGATGAACACGAGAGCCAGTGAGGGACAACCTCACACCCTCCGCAGACTCACTGTTGGTACCCGTCAAACTTGGGTTTGCATTTACGCTCCCAGTTTCCCGACTGGCTCTTTCTCTCTTGTCGGTGTTAGAAAGAAAAATGAGGGGAAAGACTTTCCCATGTACATTCTGTGCCCCATCGGTTTCCTCTACTTTCAAACAGCATGCTGCCAGAAGGCGGATCTCACGGCAGAACAGACTTCGCACCTGGCCAACAGGGACACAGAAGGAGCCGGCAGCTGTCTGGGCAGTTAGGAAGTGTGTGCTCTCCCTCCTTCGCCTCACGGCAGCTGTCTCACCCCCCTCCTCCTTAACTGCACGTCTTCTCGGTCTCCCCTGGATTCAGAGGACAGTCACTGAAGTACCTCCAACCCCATGAAGACAAGCAAGCAGGGGTCAGGCTTGAGGGGCCCTCTGGCTCTCCTCGTCCCAGCTAAGGGGGTTCACATCCCAGGGTTTAATGTAAAATCTGAAACCAACGGGAATTCTATGTAACACCACCGTACTTTCATGCCCTCTGTCTCTCTTTTAAGGACAATTCTGTTGTTATAAATCCGTCTCTTGATGGCATGACATAGAATCACTCATGGAAGGGAAACACTTAAATGACTTTATGACCAACTATCATGCATTTATGGCTGTATGGTGGTTACAGACTGAATTGTTTCGCGCCCCCTCCCCATTCATACAGTAAAGCCCTAACCCCACAGTGTGACTGTATTTGGAGACAGGGCTTTTAAGGAAGTAATTAAGGTTATGTGAGATCATCGGGGTGGGCCCCCAATGCCACAGGACTGGAGACCTGACGGGAAGATGAAGTGACATGAGAGACATCTCTTTCTCCAGCTGGGCCCAGAAAGAAGGCAGTGTCTACAGGCCAGGAAGAGAGGCTTCACCAGAACCCAGTCCGGAAGGCACTTTGATCTTGGGTTTCCAGCCTCCAGAACTATGAGAAATAAATTCCTGTTGTTTAAGCCACATATTCTGCGTTCTGTGGTTACGGCAGCTGAGCAGACTAATACAGCAGCCGTTCTTTGGAAGCCAAGGATGAAAATCTTGAAGGCTAGAAGGGGCTGCTGTGAGCACTAGCAGATGAGGCTCCCAAAGGCTGTGGTGGTTCTCATCACCACCTGCAGTCTGGTGGGAGCAGGTAAGGAGGGGGAGTGCCAGTCTTCCAAGCCACAGCATGAAGACTTAGCTCATTCTCACAAGGCCAAGTTACAATGTTTCAAGGAAAGCTGTTTCAGAAGTTGAGAGAGGACAGAGGGACTTTTGGGGGATTTTCCCAGTCTGTTGGGTGAAAGGGGTGGCTCCCTTGTCAGTCACTGTGAAGGGCGAAGGAGGCTGGGTTAAGAGGCTTCCTTCCTCAATGGAACTACTTGGCCAGACAAAGGGGGCAACTGTAGGAAGGAATAGAAAGGAACACTGAGTGAATATGAGTGGTCACTCTAAGTCCTTCTGTCCTAAAAGCTCGCTGTTTGTCAGACCTAAGTCTGGGGTCCTCGGGGACATGGGGAATGCCTTGACTTTCTGTTTCCTTTGCCTGTCTGTGACAGACGGGGGCAGTCCCACTGGGGCAGAAATGTTAGTGCTAACAACCAAGAGAGGGAATCTATATATTGAAATGCTAGATGCCAGGGTTTGTGATAAACCCTGGAATAGAGGGGCGCCTGGGTGGCTCAGTGGGTTAAAGCCTCTGCCTTCGGCTCAGGTCATGATCCCAGGGTTCTGGGATCAAGCCCCGCATCCGGCTCTCTGCTCTTCGGACAGCCTGCTTCCTCCTCTCTCTCTCTGCCTGCCTCTCTGCCTACTTGTGATCTCTGTCTGTCAAATAAATAAATAAAATCTTAAAAAAAAAAAACCCTGGAATAGAGACAGCTCCTAATAGCTTTCAGTTCAGCAGGGACACTGGCAGGAAGTCAGGGGAAAGTTGTATCCTCGTGGAGCACAAGACCAAGTCCACTGCCAATGTGGCAGTCAGGGCTTGGGATGGTTCCCACGGTCCTGTGTTGGATGTCATTCCAGGCTCACTTTGTACGACACGCATTTGCAGGTGGAAAGGCAATTGGGAGTGGGCCAGCTCTACACCAGGGACTGAGTCAGGGCCTTTAGGATGCCCACAGATCTGGTCATTCAGAGAAGAGAGGCTGAACTTTCCCCCAGCCTATCTCCCCCAGTACAATAGAGACTTCCAAGGGGCTCTCCAAGCCATTTGCCAGGTCCCTGACCCCAGGCTCAGTCACCCAAGTCAAGTTTGTTTTCTGACCTGAGCTTTATGAAGTCTTTTCAATTCTTCTTGCTTAACCAATTGTTTTGTTGCTCTCTCCAGCTTCCTTCTTCTTCTGAGCGT
Source organism: Meles meles (assembly GCF_922984935.1). NCBI lineage: Eukaryota > Metazoa > Chordata > Mammalia > Carnivora > Mustelidae > Meles > Meles meles. The sequence goes on from NC_060073.1 coordinate 49,555,201, forward strand.
CTTCCTTTCCTACAAAAACCAATAGAGAAGAAAAAATGGATGTGAGAGAAATGGGGTTAAAATCTGCAAAATAATGACACAGGCTTCTGCTCGCTCCACCCAAGCTACTGCTTAGCTTCTGGAACAATGACGTCCAATAGAACTTCTGGCCATGATGGAAATTTCTATATCTGTGCTAAAATATGCAAGCCCCTAGCTCCATGTGGTTATTGGACATTTGAAATGAGCTAGCATAAATAAGAAACTGAATTTTGAATTTCATTTCATTTGCATGCATTCAAATATAAATTTAAATAGCCACATGTGGCTTGTAGGTGCTCGATTGGGAAACTGGTGTGTGTGTCTAGGGTTGGGAATGGTGTCTATGCAGATACGTAGATGGGCTTTATAGAGAATTGACTTGGTTCAGTTGAGGAAAGGAATAACACAAAAATTATACTTTACACAGGTGCTACCATAAGGACCAAGAAGGATGAGCTTGAGAGGAAAACACAGACACACTCAAACATAAACACACACACACACAACATGAAAACCATTTAACAACTTTAAACAATCCTCAGGTTAGGTCTACGTTGCTTAATTAAATCTGGGAATAGAGGAATATGTCTAAATATTTCTAATATAAATGTTTCTTGGCTTAAGGTAGGCATAAGATTGCTCCCTTTCCACTTTATTTTGCTTATGCCAATAGGTCATTGATGTCACTGGATTTTGTGTATGCCTGTGCTTATAAATCCAGAACACTCAAAATCTATTTGAAATAGAAAATAGATAGAAATTGAAAATAGAGGAACGCCTGGGTGGCTCAGTGGGTTAAAGCCTCTGCCTTCGGCTCAGGTCATGATCTCAGGGTCCTGGGATTGAGCCCCGCATCAGGCTCTCTGCTCAGCAGGGAGGCTGCTTCCCTTCCTCTCTCTCTGCCTGCCTCTATGCCTGCTTGTGATCTCTGTCAGTCAAATAAATAAATAAAAAATCTTTAAAAAAAAAAGAAAAAGAAATTGAAAATAGAATGTGAAATAGAAAATAGAATAGAATATTGAAAATAGATGTGGGTCTTGGTAGTGTCACTTCCAGGTTTGGAAGACCAGAGAAAGAAGAAGAAATGGTATGGCCAGATCCACATATTGGAAAGCAGAGGAGACACTTCTGGTTGCAAAGAGAGCAGAAAATACTGGTGGAGCACTGGGCCCAGGCGCCCTGCAAAGCTGACATCAACTCCCAGCCAAGCTGTGTGAGTTTCAGCCTGCCACACAACTTTCTGAACTCCAGAGCGACGAAAATGATTGAATGCCTACCCTGTAGGGATGTTATAAGAATTAACTGAGAGAATGTGGGTCATTCCCTTCGTAGAATACTTGAAAAGGATAGGGGATAAATACGTAAATACCATGATTTTTATTATTAGTGACACGATTATTAGATCATCGTATTATAAATTAGCATGATTATAATGTCCTAAAATCAATTATTTTTCATATATGTGTGCATATATATAATATACACCCACATACATACATATAGATATCTCTCTATATATATCTCCTCTGTATACAAAGTAAATGTTCAATTTGGCCTAGTTTTACTATCGGTTTGTCTTCTTGGAGCATACTCATCCACTTTCTACATATTAAGATAAAGATTAGAGGATGCTAGAGATTTCTTTTTAATGCTGGCAGAAATAAACATGAAATTAAAATTTTGCTACAGCTAGCCTAGTGCCTGGGCATTCAGTATCTGTGGTTGAACTGGATGTTTGCCCATTAAAGGGTGTATAAATCCACAAGGACAGAATGGACCTAACAGGCGTATTCCAGATACGCCAGAGGAATCTAGGTCCACCACAGAGATCAGCGATTATGTCTGAAAAGCACATTCGGGCTACAGGGCCCCGTGGATCCTGGTCATTTAGTCACCCATTCCGTGGATATGGTTGGGGAGACCATCATGTTCCTCAGCAATCAGCCAACTCTGAGGCCTCAGAGTGTCTACAGATCATCAGTGAAAACGTTTATCTTGATGAAATTTCATTTTTCTAGAAATTTCCTTAGGATCTAGAATCCCAAAGACCTTTCTCATCCTTGAAAGGAAATTCTAGCTCTCAGAACTGAAACGTATTCCATATCATATCATCTCCATTTCTAGGAGCTAACCTCTAGATTGACTGTCAAACACCCTGAACAGAGGATCTAGGACATTTAGGGGGCAGGAATGGGACCCCACCATTAGACAGCCAGGATCTTTCTGGAAAGGTTAAGGCAGAGGGGCATGGTGGAAACCCTGGTGGTTGTTGCCCAGAGACTGCCTAACTCCATCACAAATATCTCTTGAGCTTCCATATATTAATTTATATAATAAATCCCAGTATGTCGTGAGTGCTACGTGGCAGATATTACATGGATTATTTCACATGTATTAGCTCATATATCCCTCAAATTATACTTAATAATATAAGGCAATCAAATCTTGGACCAAAATAACTTGCCCAAGATGGCACAATTAGTCATTGGCCAGGAGTTAAGCCCAGGTAGCCTGAATCCAGCAACCACATTTTCAGCTGGTCTACATGGCCTTTTCTAGAACAAATAGCGTGCAGGCACATCAAGGACCCCTGCCTTATAGAAATGTCAAGGTTTCCTCCTAAATTAAGACCATTTAACATGATTTCAAGGGGGGTGGCTTGACAGCATCACACCATGTTAACACTTCGAGCAGCAGAGCTGCCAAACGTTTCCTGCTTTATCAAGAGTCAGCAAACCAGAACCTAGAGGAGGAAAGAAAGCCACTATTGCCTTTTCTTAAAAGATGTTGACACAGAAAAGAAGGACAACTTGTTCACAAATGCTCATCTAGTCTCATGATGCGCTGGGCACGGTCCTTCCATGCTCAAGAGTGGCAATGACGGCAGAGAGAGGCAAGGAGAGAGGCTCAGGGCGACAAAGGAGAAGACAAAGAACGGAGAGATCTGGCAGGACCCAGGACGAGTGCCTGCCCCAGTTTCCCAGGTCCAGGCCTGGCTTTGGGAGGGGAGAGGGTGGGGAGGACCAAAGCAAAGGGAAGGGGTGGAGGGTTCACATCCTGTCTCCAGTTTCCTGCGCAAAGGTTCATTTGAGCTGATGTGAGCTCTGTGCCAAGGGGCTGGAGACACACCTGTAAAGAGAGGAGAAAACCCCTTTTCCTTCAGGGTGGGCCCTTGGGAAGTAGTAAAGAAATAACTTTTGGCCAGCTTCCCTCCCCGTAAGAGTGGTCAGACACCAGGTGAAGCAGGCAAGCTTTTCCATGCTGCAAGTTTAAGTGCTGACAGGCTCTGTTCTGGGCCAGCAGGAGGACAAGGAGCTACTTGCAAGGCTTACCCTAGATCTCATAGTCTTGCTATTCGATGTGTTTGGGCTATTCCATTCTCTTCTTCTCCTCGAGTGTTGGAATAGCTGTTAGCATGACTGATGAATGCCTGTATTCATGTGAATACAGACTTAACTCAAGGTCACTGAAAGGGATGAGAGGGACAGGAAAGAAACCCCAGGAATCAACATAACACACCAAATTCATTTGTGTTGAGTACTGAACTAATCAGAAATGTCCACAGTTAGAAATGAAAAATGCATATATATTCTTTTTCATTTGCATTCCCTCCCTCCCTTTTACCCTGTCTCTCCCTCTCCCCCACCACACACAGATACATGCGTGCGTGCGCGCGTGCACACACACACACACACACACACTCTCTCTCTCTCTCTCTCATGCCATGTCCCAGCCCCCTCCTGACTTGCTCTAAGCTGGGCCGTGGGGAGCTGGAACCCCTGAGTGACTTGAGATGACGCCAGAAGTTCCTAATGCCAGATATGGAAAAGTTGAGTCTAAGTAAATAAATTTGGTTCTCTCCCCTTCTCCTCAGATCCTCACTGCTCCAAAAAATAAACACTGTTAGCACAGTGAACTGCTTCTCTGTTCTCCTGGGAAGCATTTTAGGTCCAACCATTCATCCCTCAGTCCCAGTGAAAATGCCCCGGCCCCAGTGGATCAAGAAAACAACAGTGAGATTTGGTCATGGGATGTGTCTTCATGTCTGTGACACACAGATGCCTTTAAAGACATAACCATGTCTGTGTTTTTAAAATCTGTGGGTATGGAAGTTGCTTAAAGTGTTTGCCAGAAATACGGTCATGAAGCCAAGAGGACAGCCGTCTCCCTAGCCAGCACGCCGCTAGACCCTTCCACAGTGGGGACCCTTGGAGTACCCACGTCTGGATGCAACTGCATGGTTCATTTCATAGTTCTGATTAGAATAAACATAACATTTTCCATGCAATCTGCCTCTAGTGCTTCTTAAATGAAGCTGTGTTTCCCCCAGGGAAATATGCATCTGCTTGTTGTAATTTTTTTCAATGGTTTGCTTGTTGGACCACATATTAAACCCACTTTAAGAGCTGCAGTCACCAAATGATTTTAAGTAAATATGTCTGGTTTGTTGTTGTTGTTGTTGTTGTTTTCTGCCGGTTGAAGTTTCTGAGAAAGGCAAGCTTCTAAAAGTTAAAAAAAAAAGATCATTCCAGGTAAAAAGCAGTTGTTGTGAGATGCGATGAAACGTGATCCTAATGAAACCACCGCAGCCGGAGTCTACCGCGGGTCTGAAACCTGGAGGGTAAATGGCCCCCCAAGCCAAGGCCTCCTTTGGTTGGCCGGGTGTGGTTACCTTTGACCGCAAGGAAGGCTGGGGATGAAAACCTTCATCTGCAGAGGAGGAGTTGCTGGAGGAAGTAGAAGAGGCGGCCCCCGTCACCTGCCCTCGGCTAGGGATGTGTTTGGAACCTGAAATGGGAAGAGAAGAACTCACTGAAATCCCAGCTTCTTTTCCTGCCTTGTGCCCCAAAGCTCCTTCTCCCTCTCCCTTCTTACCATCATTCCCTTCCTCCCTGCTCTTTCCTCACTGCACCTGCCGTGAGCTGGAGGAGGCAGTACCTGAGGGCAACTGAAAATTTGGCCCTCCATGTTAATTACATTTCTGGGTCCCTGCCAAGAGCTCTGCAGCTCTCCTTTCATATTAAAAAAAAAAAGGTATTGTGCAGAAATCAATTAATTCCTTAAACACCATTTATATGGTGTGTTGCTTAGAATGCGTTAGGCGATGAAATCTATTATTAAAACGCTTGTCTGAAGTTAGCTGAGTTACCTAAATGCTCGTGTAAGGTTCGTTCTGCAGAGTAATTGAATGCAAAAAAGTCCGAGCCAGCTCTTAAACAAATCGCCCTTCTGTGGCTCACAGCATCTGGCACCCATTTTTACTACATGACATCTGCTCAGTGTAAAAGAGCTGGCGTCAGAATGTCTGGTCATAGAAAAAAAAAAATCCCAAATGTAATCAGAAGCAAAAGGACGCTAAGCCTGAGGTTTTATCACATAGTCTCATGCAACATAAATATTTCATTAATTATGGCTAAACAAATGCCACTTTTATTTTCCCAACTTGCAGATATTATCACATCATCGAAGTGATGATTCAAATGCCAGGAAAGGCAGTTGAAGATAGGGAGGGCTCGACAATGCAGGACCCAGGGGAGAGCTGGTGTCCAGGAGCTCGGCCAACCTCCGAACAAGAGGTAGATGGTTAGAGGCGGAAAAGGGTCCGTGTTCGCTAGAATCTCTTTGTGATCTGGCTGGAGACCGTGTGTGGTAAAGTCCTCCAGGTGCCACAGGAGGCTTTTATTCTTTGCAGCAAGGACATCTGTCCCTGGACATCCTCCTGATGCGGAGCTAATGAATGATGTCTCGATGAACCCGTGCTGGATACTGACTGTCACAATGCGTGAGGAAGCCATGAGAGGAAATGTACAAATCTTCACTCTGCCGTGACAGCTTATATCCGAATAGAAATACGTGCCGGGCAGAGAGGGAGGAGAAGCAATTCCATGTGACTCACATTCTCTCCAGTCTGCCTTTTCATCCCCATAATTTTCAACTATTTACCCCAGTGGGAGAGGCCAAGTTTTAAAAAAGAAGGGTAATTTTAACCTCTGGGAGCACATTTACATATGCTGTTATTCAAAGCAAAATAATGCAAAACATCTATATACAAGCACAGCCTCCCCAGGGAAGGAGTTAACTGTTTTCCACTACAATTTGCCAGATGGGGACGCTCAGGTGAAGAGAGCATCAGAGGACAGCATAGTAGTGGAAGGGGGCGCCGGGTGAGCTCAGATTGTCTTCCAACTCCGGCTACTGGGTTACTATGGAGTAAGGTGGTCACGGAGTGTTCACTTCTTAGTGTGTGAGCTTGAGGAGCTAACTTCAATTTCCTGAGTTTTTGGAGCTCACAACTTCTGACTTGCAGTACTATAGTTAAAGAATAAAGGTAATCAATGGAAAGACCCTAACACAGTGCCTGGTTCATTGAAGAGGTGGAAATAAATCTTGTCGTCATCATCAACAGTAGCAGCAGCAACTGCCTCATTGTTCCCATTGACCCAAATCAACAATACTGTAATATTAGCAACACTGCCTAATTAGCCTTCATTGTACAGAGAAGTATAGTGACCTAAAGTAGAAACTTCCAAAAATGAATATAATAGTTTCACTGAATCTTATTTTGAAATCGAGAAGAAAATATTTCCAAATATACTGCATTTCTTAAACTTCTGGCCAACACTATATATAGTTACCTCTGAGTCTCTCCCCCGTTTACTCTTTTCCATCACAGAACCATCGATTCCAGAAATTTACTTTTCAGTTGCAAAGTTAAAAAAGACTTGGCAGCATTGTTTCACTCTGGCTATGATGGACTGACTGATTCTGGGATTGATCTCCCACCACAAAGCACTAGAAATCAGGACAAAATATACCATGCAGCTGTTCCCAGACATTAGACAACAGGCAGTGCAGAACTGTGATAAAGGTAAGAACAGAACCAAGTGAAGCCCTACAATCACACTAGCTTCCTCTCTAGAGACACTTTCCAGGTCACAGTGTAGGTAGGAGGAACCTAAACAATGTACCAGGTTCGTTGAGTTGAAAAGACAGAGATCAGGGTTTGGGTGAGTGGAGGCAGCTGGAATGTTGGGGGAGGGGGTAGAGGAGAGAGCTATGCAGAAAAAGCACGTCAGGAATAAGCACAGAAGTCCCCTTGAGTCTATTGCTTAATAGTAAACTTTAGATGCATAGAGTGTAACTACATGACGCTGGGCCTGTTACTGTTGGGAAGTTACAGGCTAAATAACCTCTAAAGCTTTTTAGAGGATTGAGAAATCCCCAAGTTCCACCCAGCTAGGGTAGAACAAACTTTGAGGGCAATAGAATAGAGGCCACAGAAGAGTCATACTTTACTAATAAGGATAAATTAACCCTAGGGTAAAGGTTATTATAAACTGCCCCAAATAAGTTTGAAAACAACCTTGAAAGAAACAAATTCATCTTCAAATTACCCTACTGTCTGACAAACATTTTTACTGTTTACATAATATTCTTTAAATGAAGAAACAAAGTCTAGACACCATACAATGTAATAGTCACCAAACCTAGCAGCCAGAAAGCAACTACTAGATAACGCAAAAGAGCAGGACAATGAAATCATCAAGAGAAAAATCAGTTAATTAAAAACAGACTCAGAGATAATGGAATTAGCAGACAAGGATTTGAAAATAACTATTATAAATGTGCTCAAAATGTAAAATGAGCAGGTAAAAAAAATATAGAAAAAGAACCAAATGGAACATATAAATATGGAAAATACAAAATCTGAAATGAAAATTTCACTGGGTCAGCTTAATAGTAGATTAAACATTATAGAGAAAAATAGGCTATGAAATTAAGTAACAGCAATAGAGATAATCCAAAATGAAACATAGAGGGGAAAAAAGACTGAAAAACTGTACAGAACTTCAGTGATCTGTGGGATAACATGAGGTGGTCTAGAATACATAAGATTGGAGTGCCAGAAGGAGATAGCAGGAGATAGGAAAAGTCATTGACGTAATATTGTTGAAAATCACACAAATTTAATGAAAATTGTAAATTCACAGTTCCAAGAAGCTCAATAAACCACAAGCAGGGTAAACATAAGGAAAATCATAGCAAGGCTCATGATAATAAACCAGACAGAGAGATAAAATCTTAAAACCAGACAAAGGAAAATGATATATTACATACAGAGAAACAAAGATAAGAATGTTCATGGACATCTCATCAGAACCTAAATAAGCCAAGGGATAATGAGACATCAGTAAAATGCTGAAAGAAAAGTCTGTCAGATTGTAATTCTATGTCCAGTGAATGATTCATTTAAAATGAGGGAAAAAATTAAGCCTTTAGGATAATTTGTTGTTAGCAGATATACATAAGAAAAATGTCAAAAGAAGTTCTAAAGCAGAAGGAATATAACACATGGAATGAAGAATTCCAGAAAGAGTAAATATAAAATAATTTCTCTTTTGGTTTTTAACTTCTTTAAAAGATAATCAAGTATTTAATGTAGGATAGTGTGAAATAATAAGAAATATATAATTTGGTCTCTGTCCCTCATTCCCACCATATTTGGTCTTTGATTTCAGTTCCTGACACAGAGCTCCTGAAATGCTTGTCATTCTGAGTGAAGAGTTCCCAAGTCCCCTGACTGCCAACAAGCTGAGAACAACCAGAGAAAATACATCCTTTTCTGGAGCACGTTGAATATTTACTAAATTGGTGCTATGCCAAACCATAAGGAAACAACTGAAGTCATACATAGTATGTCTTCTGACAATAGTGAGATTAAGCTGAAAATCAACAATATAAAATATAATTAGAAAACCTCAAAATTGTTAGAAATTATGTAATACTTTTCTGAAAACCAATAAAAGTAAACTGAAGCGGATGGGATAAGAATATGTCATAACAACATAACTAGAATGTAGCTGAAGTAGTGACTTGAGGGAAATTTAGAGCTTTTAGTGTAGACACTGTGCAAAAGAAAAGTTGAGAATCAATGTCGTAAGATCTATTTTAAGAAGCTAGAAAAAGAACCAGCAATGAACCTAAGAATCTAAAAGGAAGAAAATAATCAAGATAAGAACAGATTATGAGAGACAATAAAAACAAAACACAAATAAAATGGAAAATTAACAAAGCAAAAATATGGTTCTTCAAAATATATAACATTGATGACTTCTAAGAAGAATGATTAAGAAAAAAGAGAAAGAAAACACAAAAACCAATATTGGGGATGAAAAGTCCTCTGGAGTATTCAGGACTCTATTATACAAACTATCTAAATTTGAAAATTTGGATAAAATGGGCAAATTCATTGAAAAACATGACTTACCAGAACTGACATAAGAAGAAATAGAAAATCTGAATATTTACGTATCTATTAAAGAAACCGAGTCCACAATTCAAAACCATCCTACAAAGAAAATACTAGGCTAGATGACTTCGTTTGTGTTCAAATGTTTAAAAAACAAATAACACCAGTGTTAAAACAAATAAACATACAGACCCTCTTCCAGAGAACAGGAAAAGATGGAACACATCTTAACTTGTGTTACAAGGCTAGCATAAGTTTGAATCCAAAACCTGACACAGATATTGCAAGAAGGAAAATTTCAGACCAGTAACTCTCATAAACATAGCTGCAGAACTACTAAAAACAACTAGCAATTCCAATACAGTGACAAATAAAAAGATGATACACTATGACCAAGTTGGGTTTAGTCCAAGAACAGTAGCATAACATTTTCAAATCTCTATTAAAAAAATCAATGTAATTCAGTACACTTTTGATTAAAGTAAAAAAAATGATTATCTCAATAGATTTTAAAAAACACTTGATTAAATTTACCATTACTCATGATAAAAAGTCAGAGTAAGCTAAGAAGGAATCTTCTTTAGTATAATAGAGAGTACCTATCTTAAAAACTTAAAGCAAATAATATATTCAGCAGTGAAATATAATCCCTCTGTTATTGGGAGAAAAAGACAATGATGTATATTCTTAACATTTCTATTTAGCATTGTATAGGAAGTTGTAGGCAGAACAATAAGGCAAGAAAGTTAAATAAAAGGTATACAAATTGAAAAGGGAAATGTCAAACTGTATTTGTAGACAACATGATTATTTATTTAGAAAATCCTACAAAAAAGCTCTTAGAATAATAAGTGAGTTTAGTAAGGACATGATAAAAAAAATCAATTGTGTTTCTTTATATTAACAATGAGCAAAAGACCTAGAATAGCCAAAATAATTTTTTAGAACAATACTGGGGGACTCCACCACCTGTTTTCCAGACCTGCTCTAATGCTACAGTGAGCAAGAGTAGAACGCTATTAGTGTAAGGATAAACATACAGAGCAGCGGGCAGATTAAAGGGCACAGAGACATACCACACGTATTTAGTCAGTTGCTTATCGTGAAGGTGTCAGAATAACCCAATGGAGAAAGAATAGTCTTTTTAACAAGTAGTGCTGACAACTAGATATCTATAGACAAACAAACAAACAAAAACCACAACAACAAAAACAAAAAACCTTGACTTTTATTCACTATAAAAAGTTAATTAGAATTGGATTACAGATCTAAGCCTGAAAGCTAAAAACTGTAAAGTTCTGGGAGAAAACACAGCAGACATTCTTAGTGACTTTGGTCTTAAAGATTTCTTAAATATAACTCAAATTACAAAAGAAAAATTAATAAATTTGACTTCATCAAACGAAAAAATCTTCTATTTTTTGGAAGATGTTGTGATGAAAATAAAAAGACAATCCACCAACTAAGAGAAAAATATTTGCGAATAAGTATCTGGTAAAGGATTTATAGCTAGAATTTTAGGAACTCTGGCTAAATAGAAGACTAAGAATATTGTACATTCTTAGATCAAAAGACTCATTATTCTAAAGCTATCAAATGTCTATAAATTGGGACACCTGGGTGGCTCAGTTGTTAAGCATCTGCCTTAGGCTCCAGTCATGATCCCAGGGTCCTGGGATTGAGCCCATTCCTGCTCAGCGGGAAGCCTGCTTCTCTCTCTCCCACTCTCCCCACTGGTGTTCCTGCTTTTGCTATCTCTCTCTGTCAAATAAATAAATAAAATCTTGGGGCCCCTGGGTGGCTCAGTGGTTTAAGCTGCTGCCTTCGGCTCGGGTCATGATCTCAGGGTCCTGGGATCGAGTCCCACATCGGGCTCTCTGCTCAGCGGGGATCCTGCTTCCCTCTCACTCTCTCTGTCTGCCTCTCTGCCTACTTATGATCTCTCTCTGTCAAATAAATAAATAAAATCTTAAAAAATAAATAAATAAATAAATAAAATCTTTTTTTAAAAAGTCTATAAATTAATCAGTTAAAGGCTATCATTTATAACTGCATCAAAAAGTCAAATACTAGAGAATATATCTAATGAAAATCGGGCAGGATCACTACAATCATAAAACATGGACAGAAACTGAAGAAGACCTCAGGGAAGCGTCATGTCCATGGATTTGTTCATTCTCTCCAAATTTATCTATAGATTCAATGTAATCCCAATCAAATGTTCAGAAAATATTTTTGTGGAAATTGATTAACTGATTCTAGAAGACACATGGAGGCCAAGAATAGGCAAGACAATCTTGAAGAAGAATGAAGTGGATGGTCTATTCCAGGCTGTGAAGATTTATTATAAAGCCACTTAATGAAAACAGTGTGATTCAGGCACAAGGACAAACCAGTCAGTGAAACAGGATAGAAGGTCTGAAAATAGACCTGCCTAATTTATGACAAAGTATCACAGCAATGACGTGGGGGGTGGGGTGGGGGAAGACAGCCTTGTTACTGAATGCTCCTGAATCAAGTGGATAACATAAAAAAATAAACAAACATTTCCTCTACCTCACAGAATACACAAAAATCTATCCTAGTTTGGTAGCAGACTGAACTGTGAAAGGTAAAATAAAAACTTCTTTAACTGTTGTCCAATAGAAATATAATATGAGTCATACATGTAACTTAAAATTTTCTAGTAGCCACATTAAAGAGTGTAAAAAGAAACAGATGCAATTAGTCTTAAACATATATTTTATGTAGCCCCAAATTTCAAAAATATTATCATTTCAACATGTGGTCCTATGCAAGTTATTGAGATATTTTATATTATTTCATTCATACTAAGTCTTCAGAATCTGGTACATGTTTTATACATTCTTATTTAGGTTACACTTTTTTAGTGGTTAAAGTCAAATATAATTCAAAAAGCAAAAAGTTGTGTTTAATAGAACACTTTCCATTGATTTGCTATTTAAATGGAAATTTCTTAACATTAAATTAAAAATTCAGCTCCTCACTCATACAAGCCACATTCCAAGTATGAGATCATGGCTACCATATTGGATGGCACAGTTCTAGAAAGTACCGCAGAACATCTTTATGACTTCAGAGTAGGGAAAGGTCTCATGACTGGGGTATAAAAGCAGCAATACAGGAAACTATTGATAACTACGGCTGCATTTAAATAAGTAATGTGTGTACTTATAGAAGTTTATTATTAATATTTCACCTTTAAAGAGTGAAAAAGTGAGCCTGAGAATGGGAGAATTACTTATAATATGTATATCTGACAGAGAGGACTTTTGTCCAGAATCTACACAGATTACAAATCCATAAGGGAATGGCTGTCTACACAGCAGAAGTATGGGCAAAAAGACTTGACTACAGACCTCACAAGAGAATATCTAAATAAGCATGTGAAAAGTAGTGTAATATCACTAGCAGGTAAATGCTGATGAAAACAATAATGAGATACCACCATAAAAATGGTGGCATCTAAGCACAAAACAAAACTGAGACTGTCAAGCATTGCAAAGATGGAGGTCAAGGGGAGTTCTCCTTTCCTGCTAGAGTCTATACCCACTGGTACAAGCACTTTGGAAAGCTGGGGGACAGTACCTATTAAAGCCAACCACGTACATGCCTACCCCACCACCTAACAAGTCCACTCCTCGGCATATACTGACAGATTCTGTCTTTGAACAAAGTCTAGGCAAGCTCTTCTGAACCGCCTTCCTTAGCTGGGCCTCAACCTTGGCCTAGAAACACTGCAGACTCTCGGCATAAACAATTTAGCCCACCCACTTCCTCCTACATGGAAGGAAATAGAAAGAAAATGTACCTGCCTGAGAAAACTCAAAGGCTGACAAAGGAATTTAGTGTTTGTTCTAGCCCACACCTGCTGATAGGTGGCTGACTACCCTTTTTTAGAGAAGTTGCTAAAAAGGGTTTTAAATGAGAATCCTTCCTCTCTCCCTTTGAGGTGTGTATGTATCTCCTACCACTCAAGGGTGTCTTTCTCAAGCACCTGAAAGCCAGTCCTTTGAAATGCAGTCATCGGGAAGGATAGGACCTTTGTCTCCCCGTCTCTATGTGGAGACAGAATCCTAACTTCAACAGTCTCCAGCTAACACATGTGGCTGGCCTAAGCAGCATTGATGCTCACAGGGCCTTTGTAATTTTTCACTGCCTTGACGCTACTGAGCCTCTGTTCAGCCCTTCCTCCATCTCTCAATCTCTCTGTGAAGCCCCCAGCCACCTCTGCGGAAATCAAAGGGGAGTTCAGTTCATATAGGGCTCTCTCTCTCTTCTGTTGCAATAGTCTATTATTAGAATCCATCCTTAACACTTTTCATAGCATCTGGCTTTATCTTTGACAATAGCCAACAGAAACGATTGGTCTCCAAAGGCTCAGAAGCATTATTCACCCTAGAAAGCAACAGAAAACCCCTAAGTGCCCAGCATCAGATGTCAGACAAGTTGTGGCATATTCGCACAAGGGAGTAAAAGGTAGCGAGGCAAAGAAGGAACCGCAGCGGCACGTGACAGCATGGATCCCCACCCCCACCCCAATAAGCCAGCCACTGTACAGACATGCACATTCTGTTGCGGAAGCAATATGCTCAGATTCAACACCGAGGAGACCCGTTTATTATCTCACAGTGTCTGGGTCAGAAGTGCAGGTAGGCAGGGCTCAGCGGGGTCCTCTGTGCAGGGTCTGACAAAGCTGCAATGGAGGTGTCTGCCTTGCCGGGGTCTCAGGGGCAGCTCAGGGTTCTCTTCCAGCTCATTCAGGTTGTTGGCAAAATTCCGCTCTTGGCGGTTGTAGAAGAGGGGGGCCGTTTCCTCGCTGGCTGCCCGCTGGAGGTCTTAGCTCCCAGAGGCCTCCTGGCCACATAGGGCCTCTCCTAATGTCAGTTTATTTCTTTCAGGCCAGCAGGATCTTATCTTTCTCACCCTGTGAGTTTCGGGAAAGGGTCCCATCCTTATTAAGGGCTCCTCCGATTAGGTTAGGCCTACCCAGGATAATCTCCCTTTTGATTAGCTCAAAGTCAATTGGTTTAGAACTTAATTATATTTGCAAAATCTGGTAACCTAATCACGGGAGTGAGATCCATCATATTCATGTTCCCACCAGAATCAAGGGCAGGAGATTCTACAGCGCAGAAAGCATAAGGTCCTCTGAGAATTCTGCCTACCATAATACTGAACGATCCAATGTTTGTACAGTCAAAAACCTGCTGAAGGAATCCAAGATGATTGAAGTGAGATGGTAAGCAAACACTTTTGTTGGGAGTCACATATATGTGGGAAGAGGCAATGATGGACACTTCTGAGTGTAAGGGCCTATTTAGCCAGAGCAGCCCCACCTCGTTTGAACAGCCATTTTGTTGTTTATGCAGTAATACTTAAATGGACCCTGCCCCGCCCCCCACCCAGGGGAACTTATTTAAAGCAAGCCCGGGAAACCAGTCCCAGGTAACAGAGCCCAAATACAAGGGTGGGTCAGGTCAGGTGGAAATAACGCCGGAATGCAGGGACAAGTCGGGTCAGGTGGAGACTTACCAATCAGTAAAGCAAGCATACGGTCTCCCTAGCTACCAAGGAGTGTGGGCCCTGCCTTTTGGGTGCCAATTCTCACCAAGGTGATAGGCTAGTTCAAACGTCTACTATGGGGTGAACTGTAGTTCAGTTGGCCACCGTGTGTGACCTAGCATGACTGTGCAGCTTTCTCTGGGTGTTGCAATCTCATTGGCCACCTGTGTGGGGCCAGGCTCAACCACATGGCCTTTGCTCTATAAAAGTTAGTCTATAAGGCAGGGAGGGGACGAGCTCTCTGTAAGAGGCGCCCCAAATGGTGGGTTTGATTCTCTATGCTTGGCGTGAAATAAAGCTTTGCATGACCTTTGCTTTGTATCGTCTCACTCCTTTAATCATGGACCCATTATTGGGGGACCTAACATTGGAGACCCAATACTGAGTGATGGTGATTTTCTGTATCTTGATCTCAGAGGTAGTGGTACAAACATGCACTTTACAAAAATTCATCAGTTGTGTACTTAAGATTTGTGTATTTGCTGTATATGTTTTATACTACAGTAAGGACTTGATGCAAAAATTTAAAAAGACATTGTCACGGTGCCTTGTTTAATTATATCCAAGAATGATAATCTGTGTTAAATTTGTATAAAATCGGCACTGGTAAGCACTTGAAATCAGTTTATGCCCCTAAGTAATTTAAAGAGAAGTTTATGGGGCGCCTGGGTGGCTCAGTGGGTTAAAGCCTCTGCCTTCGGCTCGGGTCATGATCCCAGGGTCCAGGGATCAAGCCCTGCGTCGGGTTCTCTCCTTGGTGGGGAGCCTGCTTCCTCCTCTCTCTGCCTACTTGTGATCTTTGTCTGTCAAATGAGTAAAATCTTAAAAAAAAAGACAGAGAAGTTTTGTTTTTTTTTTTTGGAAAGACAGAGAAGTTTATATATACTGTTAATTTACCCAGAAAGTTCTGTTGTAAAAATAATAAAAATTAAATTTCAGCCGATTTATTTAAGTGATCATAAATCTGAGGTATTTTCATTCAAATACATTTTCAGAGTTTCTCATTTTCAATTAAAATGCTGTTTTCTCTCTCCATTGCTTGAGAGTATACCCACGTGTTAAATGTGGAGATAGCAATGTCAGTGTGTGTGTGTGTGTGTGTGTGTGTGTGTGTGTGTGTGTGTGCGTGTGTGATTGGTGGGTGGGCTGGGCAGGGGAAGGGAAATAAAAGGAAACTAATGCATCTAATCTGATAGGGTAGGTAAAATCTCTTAGGATACTGACCTAAGAACACCTGCAAGAAACACAAATCTCTTCCATGAAATGGGCCCAGACAGTATTTCCAGAGTTGGTCAGCCTTAACCTAATTCCATTCTCTACCTTCTCATTCTGTTCCAAGCCAAGGAGTCATACCATTCCCTAGTAAATATAAATGAAGCTGTTCTCCATGATAAGTAAGTCAGGAAAACACATTCACCCCCAGTTACTGTAATCAGCATATATAAAAGCCATATAAATGTGAAATAAATGATCTAAAGGCCAATCTTACTAATGAATTTGATACAAAAATATTAAATAAAATATTAGCAAACAGAGGGCACCTGGGTGGCTCAGTTGATTAAGCTTCCAGCTCTTGGTTTCAGCTCAGGTCATGATCTCAGGGTCCTGGGATTGAGCCCTGCATTGGCTCTTTGCTCAGCTCAGAGTCTGCTTGTCCTTCTCCCTCCCCCTCTGCTGCTTGGCCCCCTCCCACCTGTTCTCTCCCTCAAATAAATAAAATCTTAAAAAATATATTGGCAAACAGAACAGAAAAGCATATTAAAATAATAAGACATCAGGACCAAATAGTATTCATTTCAGCAATATAAGGATGGTTCAATACCAGTGAATTTATTATATAATTCACAGTAGTAGTCAAACATGGAGAAAAAAAAATCACACAATACCCCGAAGTGTAATGAGTGACATTTGATAAAATTCAACAACCATTCATGATTTAAATACTTCCAATAAAATAGGATTAGATGGCAATTTCCTCCAAGTGTTTAAATTTATCCTGGTCAACCCAGAAGCCAGTCAGCATCATGCTTAAATGGGAAAACATTCACATTAATGAGATGCATTCTTTTTTTTTTTTTAAGATTTTATTTATTTGACAGAGATCACAAGTAGGCAGAGAGGCAGGCAGAGAGAGAGGAAGGGAAACAGGCTCCCCACCGAGCAGAGAGTCCGATGCGGGGCTTGATCCCAGGACCCTGAGATCATGACCTGAGCTGAAGGCAGAGGCTTTAACCCACTGAACTACCCAGGCGCCCCGAGATGCATTCTCATTAAAGTTAGGAATGTCATAAGGAAACCATATCACTACTTTTATTTAATATTGTTCTGGAGGGTCTAGAAACCAAAGAAACTAAGGTAACAAAATAAATTGGAGGTATACATCTTTTAAATAAGAGGTAAAGTTACAGTTTAAAAAATATTACTTATTTGTTTATTTGAGAGAGAGAGCAAGCATGAGCCGGGGAGGGAAAGAGGGAGAGGGAGGAGCAGACTCTTCACTGAGCAGGGAGCCTGATGTGGGACTCGATCCCAGAACCCCGGGATCATGACCTGAGCTGAAAGCAGATGCTTAACCAACTGAGCCACCCAAGGGCCCTAAAATTATCATTATTTATAGATTTTATGATTGCACATTTGGGAAGGACCCAGGAGAGGCTATTGGAAAGCTTTTACAAGCAAGGAGAATCTAGCAAAATGGATGGGTGCAAAAGGACTATACAGAAATCAGCACATTTCAGGTATACAAACAATAGTAGGAAGATAGATCAAAAGATTTTATTGACAATAGCAATAAAAACTAATATATGAAAAAAAAAACTAATATATGGCAATAAACTTAATAAATATGCATGACCTATAAGACATAAAGTTTGAAATATTCTGGGGGCACCATAAAAAAGAGAGCATATGGGAAGGCAATTCATATCATACGGTTGTGAATTCTTGCCAAGTTCATTTGTAAACTTAATCCCATAAAAGTAGTCATAGGATTTTTGGGGTATATAAACAAGCTGATGTTAAATTCATATAGAATATCAAACAAAGCAGGAAGAGCCAGGAAGTTTTTGAAAGAGCGGATCAATCATGGGATACTCTTCCTACCTAATACATACAGAAATTTTAAAAGGTATAAATATATAAAGTAACATAATTAAAACAGCGTGGTACTGATAAGTAACAGACAACTCGACAGAATATAATGGATGGTATTGAAATCAGTCCAAGTTCAGGAATCTGATGCATGACAAAGATGTCATCTCACATAAGAGAGGAGAAGATGGGTTAGTCACTAAATTACTTTAGAATAACCAGGGAAACGGCTTAAAACATAAACAAAAACAGGGTTGGATCCATACCTCACATGTGATGTTAGGATAGTTTCCTGATGTAAAAATCTAAATGTAAAAAAGTTTAAAACGAACAAACAAAAAAGACTAAGAGCAACTATAAGAAAATTCTTCTATAAACTTAGAAGAAGCTCTTTCTAAACTATTATACAAAGCCGAGGAGCCATAAACGAAAAATTGCTTATAACTACTCTATATAAATAAAATTTTTATACAACAAAACCCACCATAAACACAGTTAAACACAAACAAGAAGCTGGGAAAAAATATTTGTAATTACCATGGCAAAAAAGGGCTATATTTCCCTTTTGATAGAGTCCTTTCATATGATTCAGAAAAATACCAACTGACCCATCAGAAAGCTGAACAAAAGACAAAGGTGATAGCTGACAGAAAAGGAAATGCAAGTGACTTTTTAACATATGAGAAGATACTCAACCACCTATCAGACTGGTAATGATGAAAAAACAAATGCTGGGTAGCACATTGGTTAGTGCAATTAGGGAAACACCACCCTCGTCTTTTGCTGAACTAGCACCCGGTGATGAAGGACAATTTGGCAGCATCTCTCAAAATCCCTGGTCCACAGAGCCTCCGTTCTAGAATTTCTACTTCCAGCACTTCCACATAAGCCAAATGGCCCAAGTTCCCAGGTCATTACTGCAGCACAGTTTACAACAGGGAAAGATCAGAAATAAACTTGCCATCCCAGGGGACTGGCTACCTACCTCCACACCCACACAATGGAATACAGTGCAGCTATAAAACATAAAGCTCTTTAGGTGCTAATATGTGATGATCTCCAAAATAAAATTAAAAGTATAATAAAAAGTCTGTCTAATACGCTAGCGAACTACCTTAATGTGAAAAAGAAAGACTATGAAATTTGCTCTTATATGCATGAATTCTGTCTGCAAGAATGCCCAAGAAGCTGGTGATCATCATGTCTGTCCTCAGGGACATGACCCGGATGGCTCAGGGACAGGGAAGGGAGATAGGACTATTTATTCTGTGCATTTTGTATCCTTTTATTTTAAACCACACAAATTATTATCTATCAAAAAATGCAAACACATCAAAGTTTACAATGGGATATAAAGGATGTAGTTAAACTCCAGCCTGTTTGTGCTCATCCTGAGCTTGACTGAAAATAAAGTCTCTTGTTAATCTATGTAGCTTTCTGATTAAGGACCCAAAGAAGGAAAAGAATTTTTCACTTGAAAACTAAAGCTCTAAAATAAAAGGTAAGTAAGAAAAAAGTTAACAAAATAAATAAAAACAAAGTTGCTCAGGGATAGGAGGGGTGCCTGGATGACTCAGTCAGTTAAATGTCTGACTTTGGCTTAGGTCAGGGTCTCAGGGTCCTGAGATCAAGCCCCACATGGAGCCCCATATTGGGCTCCACACTCAGGGGGTCTGCTTGAGATTTTCTCCCTCTGCCCCTCCCACCCGCTCATGCTCTCTCTCTCTCAAATAAATAAATACAATCTTTAACAAAATAGGGATAAGAAAATCACAGTTTGTTTAAACGCAGCAAATAAGTATCAACAACAACAAAATAAACCCTGTGAGTGTTTAGCTAAACTGTCCCTAGGGATATACACCAAAACTTTGGCAGTGGGGAGAGAATAGACATTACTTTAAAAAAAAAAAAAATACATTGCGGTATTGTTGAATTATTCCAATTCTTTGATGTATTAATTACTTCAATAATTTAAAAAATTACAATCAGATTTAAATATGAAAAAGCCCAAGTTTCCATTGGTAAGAAAACATATGAGTGTGTTTAAACAGTAAATTTAAAAAATATAAGCTTAAAAGAGGCACCGTTTTTTGACTAGTAAAACAGCAATGTTTTAAAAATGTACTCAATACAGGTGACAGTCTGGTGAAAAAGATATTTCAGACATTAGTACTGAAATATAAACTGGTACCCTTCCCTCCATTTAATTCATATTTACAACAGGCAGTTGTAAGATATAACACAGAAAACTCTCATAGATCATTTATCCACACTGTTAAAAAGTTTGTTAGTGTAAATTAAGAATCTTAAAAATATTCACATCTTTAACCCAGTAACCTCATTTCTTGGAACCTATCCTAAAAGAAAAATAATTCAAAAGAAAGAAAAACCTATATGCATAAAAATGTTCATTCAATACCATGTGTAAAATATAAATACATCCATATGTATAATTTACATATACATATTATGTATGAATTAATAAAACAATTGTTTTCTAAATAAAAAATAAATTATTTACTTAATGAAACATGTCCACTACATGTAATATGGCCATCAAACCACATTTGCGTAAATGATGTGCTAACTGTCGTAATAGCTATGATATACTGATTTTTAAAAATACAATTCTGGGGGTAAAACTTAGTAAAAGTTGCCATATACAGTTGGAAAGTGGTGTGAGAGTATGGCTGATCCTTTGTTGCTTTCAAAAACTCTGTAACATCATTTCAAACTTAATTTTTTCCTAATTTTTCAAATTCAAGTTTTCCTACTTTTGTCAGAATTTAATTTGGGAAGAAGGAGAAAGTGAGAGATGACTATTGTTAGTCCAGTAAGAATGACTAACTGCCGAGCAGGAACTGCAAACTTAAGTTAGGAGAGAGCCACTTACTTGCATCTTTGTCTGGAGAGGGAGGAGGGACTCTGTGCCCCAGGCCGGTGCTACTGAAAGGCTGTGCCAGCTTCTCCAGGGGCAGGGAGCTGTCCATTGTCTCCCCTGCTCCCCTGGGGGTGCTGAAGAGGTCCTGGAGGTCCTTTCTTTGTTTGGATTCTTGGAGGGAACTCTCAAAAGATTTGTCTTTGAGTCTGAGGGAGGAAAAGAGCGAGATTTTTCCCTTTGGAACCCTAGAAGCATCTGGGGACGTCTCTTGCAAACTCACTTTCTCAAGGAGTTTGGGGACATCTTCCATCTTGTGGCAGGGAGGGGCCAGGAACGCCGGAAACACCTTGGACGGTCGGTTGGGCAAACTGTGGGTGCGGAGGGCAAGGTCTGGAGGGCTAGGGTATGAGGGCTGGGCAGCCCTGGCAGGTGGGGAGCCCCAGGAGAAGAAGGCTGAAGCCCTACTCGCCATGTCTCTCCCCGGAGACTGCTGGCTGCCGTCTTTATTGGAACTGGTTTTGCGAAGGCTGAACGAGCGAGTGCTACCATGTGGCTGGCTGGTGGGCAGGTTCCTTGATTCTGGCTTGGCAGAGGCCTTCCTCCCACCTTCTGAGTTGGGGAGGAAGGAATCCAGGGACCTTCGGAAGACATTCGCTATGACCCTAAGCGGAGACTTGGGTGGAGCCCGTTCAGCTGGTGTCCCTGTCTTCTCCTGAGCCCTTCCCTGGGCGGGCGGGCTCTCTCTCGCTGTCCAGGGGAGCTGCAAGGGACTAACCGGTTTCGGCACACGGCCTCCCCTACCATTGCCAGCACTTCTCTGGGCAGGCTGTGCCCCAGCTTCCAGGCTCACATTCTCAGGGATGGAACTGTCCCAGTCCAGTAGCTTTGTCTTCTGCTCCGGGGTGAGGACTAACTTCTTCAAGCCCAACTTCTTCTCCTCTGCCAGCTCTGACCTGTTCTCCTCTCCCTTGCTGGGTCTGCTGTTCTTTTCTCCTGAGTCCTCTCCAGCACTGGGAGATACCTCTTGGTCTGGCAAACACCTGTTCGTCCCTCCAGTGGGGTCTGGGCCTCTGTGGATGCTACTGGTGTCCCCAAGAGAGGCCTCCGCTTCGTGACACCCATCAGAAGCCATCTCTGCAGGGCTGGGGGGCTGAGGGCTGGTGAGGCCATCTTCACCAGGCCTCACCATGAAGTACTCTGCTCGCTCCAGCACTTGGCCATGGGGCAGATACAGGGGCATGTCCTTGGGTACCCCTTGGGCTCTGGCTCGCCTCAGAAAGATTGGAGTGGAAGGGCTGGAGTGACCTCTTGAGACATGTGAGGGCTGGTTGTCAGCTGTCACCTAGAGGGGATGGGCAAAATGAATGCATATTTAGGAACTCCCAATATTTATTTATAAGGAGAAGCATATCTCAGCCCACAGACCCCTCCCTTCCTCTCTTCAGATCTCAGCCACCCAAAGTCTAAAAGAATTCTGCCCGGGATGATTTCAAAGGGCCGCTCTTCATTCTCAGTGGCTGCTTTGGGACCTGCTGGGATCTGCCTGGAGTCCCTGTATCAGCACTGATCAAAGGCTTTGCTGGGTGCTGGATTAGGTAGGTAAGAAGCCAGAATAGAAGGCAGAGGCATGAACAAGCTGCCGGGCCAGCCAGGCGGAGCCAGCCTGGCCCCTGTGAATGGCCAGATGTGTACGGGAGGACAGATGCTTCATGACTGGCTTGGCCATGGTCCTTATTAAGGGGTACCTTGCACCCATAGGTATATTCTTCCAACAACCAAGAGGCCAAGGTTTCTTCCTTGGAGACGACTAAGTTAAGGAGAGACAGTTACCCTTCTGGGCTGGAGCTGTGGTGGCAGAAGAGGGGCCTTTGGTCTTTTCAATAATCCTTCTAGACCTGACTCATGCCTTGCACCACTCAGAAAGTAGTCATTTGTAGCATGCAAGAATGTGGCCCTTGGCAAAGGACGAGTTTAGGGAAATTCTAGAAGTGGCTGTGCCCTGCCAAGAGCGCTGGTGCCTGAGGGGCAGGTCACAGGACAGGAGCTTACGAGAGCACGTACCTCTTCCCATCTTGTGCACTCTATTTGCCAGAGCCTGGACCAGGGTCCAGCAGGTAATGGAGGCTTGAAAAACTCATGTTGAAGGTAAAGTCCAAACTGGAGTATCTCAGTGATACCATTTTCTGTTCAAGGGGGATGTGCTTCCAAGAGTCTCCGGTTCCACCAAAGGGAGCCTCGGTCTGTGTCTGCCTTCCTTCAGCTGTGAGTTCCTCAAAGTCGCCTGCTGGACCCTCAAGGGTAGAGCTTATATCCTAGCAACTCTGCACGCCACAGTCTTGCCCAGAGTTTGTGCCCCACAAAGTCTGCTGAGTGAGTGGCTGTGCCCCAGGGCTGGCTGAGAAGGAACAGGATGGTTGAGCTCTCATGAAAACGACAAGTCAAAAAGGCCTGGGGGGACGCTTGACAGAGAGCATCTCATGGCCCTGGCTTTGCACTTGGGTGACCCAAGAGCGTTAAGAATCCAGAGTTAAGTGTGGAAGTGGGTGAACTATGAGCAGCTCACCTTCCTAACACCCGCACGGGGCCCCAAAGGTATTTACCTGAGGTAGGGAGAAGCCATCCAGTGCATTCCCTGGGACGTTGGCTGAAGAGAAATATGGCGGGGAAGATGGGGGAGGAGATGATGAGGAAAAAGAAAGAGGAGCAGGTTCCTTTGAAGGTGACATAGTTTTTTTGTTGTTCACTGGCGTCAAACCTACCGAGGAAAGAACACACTCTCCATTATAGAGCTCTTATTACCTTATTACCTTATTTTATCGCAAAGAGATTTTAAGAGAAGCGCCAACTTGGTAAATAGAGTCAGAAAGAGGAAGGTGTTAGAGACTGATTGAGAGGCTCTGGTGCCCAGAGTTTGAGCTTAGGAGGAACGGGTGAGAAGTGGCAGCCTCCTGGGGGGGAACGGAGGTCGGAGGATGAAAAGTCTAGAAACCATCACACTTCACACTCCCACAAGGATATTCCCGAGAGATGGAACAAGGAGTCTCCAGGACATCTCTTGGAAATGGATGCCTACTTCTGAAGTTTCCCCTAAAGCCGTCGTGGGTGGGGTCTGGACTGCGTTAAGTCACTTAGTCCACAAACCACCTGAGGCCTTTTCCCACAAAATGCCAGATCCTCGGCTGCGGGCATGGGCAGGGTGGGCCATCCCCGATAATGAATCCTGCTCTTCCTTCTCACGTGGGCGCCAAGGGGCTCTCCGCCGAGATGGTTTGCTTGAGATTTTAAGAGAACACGAGGGAAGGAGGTTATAACGAGCATCAAATCATCTGAAGCATATGGAGTGGGGTTCGTGCCAAGCTCTTGTTGGTCAGGGAACGAACGAGATGCAGTGTGTGTACTCAGAGCAAAGTGAGAAAGGAGTGTGGGGCTGGGACCCCGAGGACGCACTGAATTCCGCCCTGTGGGAGCTGGAGCCCGTTGGTCTGGTAACTGTAGAATTGTGACAGCCGTAGCCGGTGAGGTCAATCTCTCTCTCTCTCATGAGTTCACACACGTGCCCTCTGGGAACCTTAAATCTAAAATCTCAAGAGCTTCGCTTCTGTAGCCGACCATCCCAATGATATGTCCCTGAGGGATTCAGAAAATGCCACACTCTTTTGGAATTGTCCGCTCAGTGTATGACCCTTCAGCCCAGCCACCTCTCCTGTGAACCCTCCCAACAAATGAGTCTACCTCCCAGAGACTTCCCAGGACCTACATGTGTGTATACCCACTCTTGTCAGACTCCCTGCCTACGGCCACTCTGCTGACCCATTCCGAGTTCCCTCCACGGTATCCAACCTTCAGATGTTAGCTCACTTCCTAACCTAAGACAGTCCTCCGGCCTCAGTTTCCCCAAAGCTCCTCCTGTGAAAGGATATATGGATATACCAGGCCAACCGCGCCGCCAGAAAAGTTCCTTCCAGACCCATCTAGGTTCTTCAGGATTCTGTACTGCTTTCCTTATACACACGGGCAAGTGTGTCAGAACACGTATCCCAGTTCTGGGCTCTGGAAAGACAGCCACCACACACATATGTTCCGCAGGCTTCCAAAGTGAAGCCCTCCAGAATGCTTCTGAGGAAAAGATAACCCAGGGGAAGAGATCCGAGGGTGGCAGGAAGGAGCTGCTGGGAGAAGGCTCCAGGCTGCCAGGAGCCGGTGCAGGGGAGGCTGGCTGGCCTGTCACCCAAACCCCCGTTGCAGCCCACAATTAGATGGTTCGAGCCTAAAAAGGCAAACGCTGTGAGTCAGTTGTTGCCTTGCTTCCTGTCCTCAGCTTGCCAAATTCCTGCCGAATTCCTCCTCCTCCTCTTCCTTGCCCCCTCATTCTCTTCCTTCAGCTACCTCCTGAATCAAACTCCTCAGCTTGTCTCAGAGTCCCCTCCGCTCAACAGACTGCTTCTTTGTTCCCCCTAGGAGCTCTCTGGAACCTCTGACACAGAGCCAGGGACACCTTGGGAACCAAACCTGACAGGAAAGTCTTGGGGTTCATGAGGTCATGACCCAGGGCTGCTCCCTCTCTCCTTTTTTTAATCCCTGCCCCCACCCTCACCACTGGGGAGTCCTCTCTGCACACTCATTCCTCATGCACTGACTTCAGGAGAACTGGGACAGAGCTCAAGGGGACACCTGCCCGTCAAACTGCCACCTGGGAGGGAAAGGCCAGAGCTACGCTGAGAGGCGACGGGAGATCTCACCTGCCTGAGGTGGCTGATGTCTTTGGGTTCCCTCAGAGGATGCAAAGAGGAACCTGGAACCCCACCCTGCTTCACATCCACACCAGCTGCCTGACATTCTCCTCACGTGAAAAACGGGATGGCTAGCGTTGCTTCACGGGGAGGCCGAAATGGATAAAAAGTGGCGCCCGGGGTAGAACACAAAGTCAGTGCAGCACGCTAGCTAAGTATGAGCTCCAATGCCTCTCTTCCTCCCACGCACACAAGTTGTGGCCAATCATGACACCACTGAACTGACCTGTTCCAGAGGGGGCTGCGCACCCCTACCCTGGCCGGGATTTCTCTAACTTGTAGGCTCAGGGATTCCTCATTCACCAACTCAGATCCTTCCCTGCAGGTTCCTTCTTGTTTCCCATGGACGCTTGGCACGGTCCAGCCAGGCTGCCTCAGTCCCGGGTGCTGCTGGCCCTGCTGGTCCCATCACGCCAGGGCTTGATGAGCAGAGCAGGCCTGGGTTATGGCCCTCAAGCCCCCTTTGGCTCAGCTGCCTCTTCTCTGGGCCCTCTGGCAGTGACCTCTCACCTTGGCTCTAGAGGTCACTGTGGCTATGGTCAGCATGGGGAGGGTGAGAAGGGCACTGACACAGCTCCTTCTGTCCTCCCACCAGTGCTGGAGCCAGAACTAGCCTTGGCGGGGCAGTGAACGGACCCAGGAGACCGCGCCCCGGGTTCTGCTCCTTACTACAGTAGGACCAGTGTTGCCCTCTGGGGTTTCCTGGTGGGCAAAGTGAAGATGATCAAAACGACGCTGTGAGGATTCTTACAAAGATGGGGATTCCAGGGTGCAGCTTCCCAGAATTTGGAGTTTAGGCAATGCTCCAGTCTCCCAAGGTCTCAGAGCGCCCTCTAGGGGCAGATGCCTGCACAGGCGGAGCCTGTGGGCTCCGTTTGTTTCTGCACCAGGTCCAGCCGCCTCATTCCTTGGTTCCTGTGTTTGTTCACTCATTTATGCTCATTCATTCAGCAAACAACGACTGGACACCTCCTCTGGGCCAGGCCCACAGAAACGACCCCAACTGAAGGCCTGCCCTCAAACCAGCTTTTACATACACTTGAGAACCAGCATCTGGGATAACTA
Organism: Meles meles; assembly: GCF_922984935.1. Lineage (NCBI taxonomy): Eukaryota > Metazoa > Chordata > Mammalia > Carnivora > Mustelidae > Meles > Meles meles. The sequence continues at coordinate 49,581,884 of NC_060073.1, forward strand.
GAGACACACCGATGCCCTCAGGGGCATCCCAGAAACCAAGCTGCTGGTTAGCCATCCTCTCTCTCCTGTGCCTCCTCCAGCATCCCCTAACCTGCTAGCAGGGGCCCCCACCAGACTCACTGCTCGTACCCCGAGGAACTTCTCGAGGGCAAAGTAGAGCCCCTTGTACTAGCGGCACTCAGTGAAGCCGGCTGTTAGCACTGGGTGAAATCCATACCCAAACAGACCGCCCCACCCCACAGAAGCAGAATGCCCGTGATCTGAGGAGGGGCTGGCGGGGGGGAGGGGAAATGGAGTGACCTGGGCCTTCAGTAAATATTAAATCCCCCCTTTTCTCGTCACCCTCAGTGCCTGGGACTGCAAGATGATTCCAGAGTCATTTCAGGGTGCCCCAGGTCGGGTGGCTTGCCCGTGTGCCACTGTAGTCCAGCTCCAGAGGCACCCATTATCCCAGCCTCACCCAAGGGAGGGGAGGCCTCAAATCTGAGGGTTGCTGGGAGAATGAATGACTCATGGGCCAGGAGTCCGCGTTGACTCAGAAGGAAGGAGCCAACTAACTAGTGCTCTGTTCCAACTTCAACAATGGCTCTTTTTAGAAACTTTTGTCTAACCCAAGGCTTTCCTGGGTCCACCTCTCCCAGAGCAAAGCCCAGAGAGAGAGAGTGTGGGGGCAGGGGAAGATGGAAGGGGGACTTGGAGATGGATTAGAGGGCCCAGGAGGGGATGCCTGCCCGGTAAGGGAGGCCCCACAGAGACTGTGGCCTGCCCCAGAATGCTGTGCCACCATGAGTGGGGTTACTGCGCCCCCTAGTGGTATATCCAGAAGCCTTAGTGTCTGTTGTAGTCCCTGGTCCTCAGCCAACCCTGTTCTTCTCAGGGATGCTGGGATCAAAGCCTGCTCAGAGAAAGAAGCAGATGTGTTTGTATGGATGGGTGTGTGCATGGATGTGGGTGCGGCTTCCTTCATTGCTTTGCCCATGACTGCATGAGGTCATTCAGCTGATCCCCTCAATCCAACTCAAATGCACAGAATGAAAACACATAGAAGCTCTGGGTCTCGGTTTCCTCATCTGTGTTTCAAAAAGCTTGCAGCCAATCATTACTAACACCCCTTCCAGGTGCAACAGTAGAGCTCTAAGGCTCCATGATTCCAGACTGGGGAGCTGAAGGAGAAAGAAAAGTCCTAAATCCTTGGAAAATGCTTCCTCAGGTCAGCAGTGGGAACAGTCAACCTTCTATTTCTTTCCTTGCCCCCAACATCCCAGAGGCCAGGTCAGAGAGGACATGCATGGAATGAGAACAGCTGCCCCTGAGAATTGACCAGAAGACACTGCCCATGCCCCTCCCCACCCACTCCCAGAGAGCTCATGACTCACTCGACTGGAATTTTCTTCTCCAGCTCTGGTATTTGCTGGGACTTGGAAACTGGAAGCTACTGGCCCGTTGTAGAGCTGTGGTAGAAAAAAAGAAAGGGGGAGAGAAGTCAGGGAGGGAGGAAGTTAAACTTACAGGAAAACCATGGGGTTTTCTCCTGTGGCACATTTTATAGACTAATAGTCATAATTGACTGAACCCCTTCCTTTTCCAGACTGCATCTTCCCATCCCTACAACATATACCTCCCAACTTTTCATTTGGTCTCATATTGAGACCGCTCTGGACAGGTACGGTGATCATTCAGAAAATGCCTCAAATTATGAGCCATCATTCTAACTCACCCATAATCAACACACATGTGTGCCTGTGTATGCACACATGTATTCACGCATGCCCATATATACGCGTGCTTTTGTGCACACTTGTATGCTCGTTTTCAGCAAAGCAGTTCTTCAAAGCTGGTCTCACATCAACGTCCCACATATGGAGTAGACAAACCGGAGCTGCTCTCACGGAAGCCTGAAAGCGCCAGGAAGTTCTACGTCCTCTCCCTCTCCCCCACAAAGCCTCCCAAACCCTTCAGGAACCAGGATTCCACGGACTGTGTATGGAAGAGCCTCCACCCAGGTGGGTCTTGAGAATTAGCTGAGCGAGATGAATATCATATGCAGAAGAACGTGGGCTTGGCCTTTCAGGGTGTGAGAGATGCACATGCCCCATTCCCACTCTGGACCCTCAGAGTTCCAGGTCCCTGTGGCGGTTCCTTCAGAGAACCTTCCCTTCAGAGAAAGAATGGGAACCGCATGCACACAGGTGGACAAGGGGGCGTGGAAGGAAAGAACGCCCCAGGAGTGATGTGGGTGTGGGAGAACGGGGTCGGGAAGGTTTGAAGCCAATGCCCAGCCCTCTCTCGGTAGGAAATCCTGGGTCCCACACCCTGCCAGTGCTCAGAACTGGGCATCAGCTCTCATCAGCCAGGCTGTGGGGTGCAGATGGCAATCCCTTCTGGGGGCTTCTCTTCCTTGGGACAAGATATGCCAGTTCCTTCGGTCCCTGACTTCCCTCTTTCCCTTACTCTCCCTGGAGACCACGTGAGCCTGTTCTTGTCTGGTGGGTTCTTTGTCCCACAGGCCTGCTGTCATATTGAAGCCACGGGTTTGAGGGGGAGCTGTGTGGAGGGGTGCAGGGCCCAGCCTCCTCTCCCCCCACCCTCCAGTTTGGGTCTGTTCCTCCCTTCTGCAGGCGCAGGGCAGGGTCAGCCTGGCTGGACAGTGTGCGGCAGGGGCAGGCAGGCCTCTGGGAAAGCTACATCCCGCCGGCCATTACCACAGCCCCTCCATCTGCTGGTGGAGACAATTCCTGAGAAATGTAGAAGACAGCTTCAGGCTCCTATTTTATTGCTTCTCCTCAGCCTTTTCACTTTGTGGAATGGAACTTATTAAAATTGGCTAAAATTCACAAGCGATTTTCCATCGCTGGTGTTTATAGGACACACATGTGCACATTTTTAACCACAATAGGAACAACAGGGTGGGTAGCAATGATTCGATCCAGTCGTTTTGAGAAGCATAAAGCAAGCCTGGTTCCCTTTTTCATCTTATATTTTATTTATATTTATTTTTAGGGAGCGCTTTTGGAGCTCTGACTGCATGACCCACTACAAAAGGAGTAAGGGGTAAGTATCTTGCCATATGGTGTTAATGATAATGATAATATTGTTTTATTGTTACAAACTAGCAGTATGCCCTGTAGGTCATCGGACCATCCCTGTTGTCAAATTATTGCCAGAAAAAAGAAATGGAGAAATACCATTTTTTTCTAAAGCAGAATAAGATGGGGGGAGTCCGCCCCCCCAGCTCTAACTGGTTTACGCCCCAAACCCAATGGACTCGACTGATTCATTTAATTGTTTCAGTGTGCACGTCACAACAAACTGACGCAGACAGGTCCTCTTGGAAGCTGCTCTTCTGTGATCCCCAAAGTGTGGGATGTGGCCCCCCTGCATGGGAGCAGATGGGGCGCTTCCATAAAATGCACATACTTGGCTCCACACTAAACCCACCAGATGAGAATCTCTGTAGGTACGAACCTACATATCTGCCTTTTAAACGAGATTTCAAAGATCCACTGAACTAGGTGTTTGGGGGGAGCATTACTGAGCCTTTTCCACTGAGCCCCGATAACACAGGGCTTAAATTCTATTTCAGGCCATCCTCTTGGGGATGCTCTGTACTAAAGAACCTTGAGGATACAGTAGCTTCCTTGAGGAGCCGAGGTAGTCCCAGAAGTCTTTCCCTAAATCGTGGAGAAACACTATGTAACACAAAAGGTACCATTTTTGCCGTGTTAGAGCCGAGCTCGGTGCCGTAAGATCATTCACAATATTGTTCAACCGTCAGCACTGTCTACCTCCAGAACTTCTTCTTCATCCCAAACTGAAACTCTGTCCCCACGAATCTAACCCCCCACCTTCCTACCCCCTGCCCCCGTCATCACCATTTGGCTCTCTCTATGAATTTGACTATTCCAGGTACCACACAGACGTGGAATCATGTAATGCTTGTTCTGGCTTGCGCATCGGGCTTACTTCACTCAGCATCACGTCTGCAAGGTTCATCCACGTTGGACCGTGTGTCAGAGCTTCCTTCCTTTCTAACACTGAATAATAGTTCATCGTATGGATGTCACCCAATTTGTTTATCCACTCACCACTTGGCAAACTGGGGGGGGTCATTTCCCCCTTTGGCAATTGTAAATAATGCCGGATGAGCACGGGTGTGCAAATCAGGAGTCTTCTTAAAGCAGGTTGGCCTGGTCTGGCATTCCCTTGGCTCAGCTCTGAGCCATTTACTCAAGTGTAAACTGTGGTGAGTGATCAATCCTATATGATCTGGTAAAGTAACCAATTTACCATAACCAGCCACACAAAACACAGCTCTGAGACCGTGCTGGAGGTTTTAACCTTTACAATGCGGTCTGGCTAGCAATGATCAAAAATGTGATGACGGTGAAATCAACAAAAGTTCGCTTGAAAGTCATGCAGTCTGTCCACGTCTCTGTCTACTCTGTATTTTATCCTGGAATTAAGCTGGACTCTTAGAAACAAAAGTCTTTGGCCACACTGCCTTGTCGTCTTGACCCGGACCCATTCCCCTGGAAGAACTCCTCTTACTGAGTCATGTGTGGTCGTGATGCCCTCACCAGCCAGGCAGGGATGCCGCACGAGACAGCCTCACCCAGGACGTGAACTCACGTGTCTCCCAATGCTGTCTGTTTGACACGAAGCACTAGGGAAAGGGCTACCAGATCTGGAACTTGCAGCAAACCAATATGTTGTTTTTCTCATGAACAGTGAGAACAATGATGGTGGTTTTTTTTGTTGTTTTTTTGTTTTAAGATATTATTTATTTATTTGACAGAGAGAGAGAGAGATCACAAGTAGGCAGAGAGGCAGGCAGAGAGAGTGGGGGAAGCAGGCTTCCTACTGAGCAGAGAGCCCGATGTGGGGCTCCATCCCAGGACCCTGAGATCATGACCTGAGCTGAAGGCAGAGGCTTAACCCACTGAGCCACCCAGGTGCCCCCAATGATGGTGTTTTATTTTTAACTCTGGCTGCCAGAAAACTCAGGACCAAATTTATGATTCCCTTAGAGCAACTGCTTAGGACCACGGTCTGCCTCTCTGGGGTTTCTACCTCCTAAACTCATTTGGTTAACCCTGATCTTGAGGATTTATCTTTTAGAGAGAGAGAGAGATGTAGAATTTTGTTTTATGTCTCTCTTGTAAATTGCCTAAGATCCCCTGGCAATTGAGGAGCAAGGAGAAATGGAGAGAAGGAATGAAAGGCAGGCAGGCTTCATATCTGCACATGAGGAGGATGGAGCCCAGGGAGACAGAGGCCAAGCCTGAGCAGACAGAGGCAGGCTGCCCCAGCTGGGCACGGTGCAGTGTTCTGTTCACTGGCCATGCTAAGCCCTTCCAGACCACACCGCAATGCTATTGAGCAAATACGTTCAGTTGACAATTGTCCCCTTTTTTTGAAAGCTCACAGGGAAGGTAAATCCAGAGTTTCCAAGAGGCCTGCCTCAGCCCCTGGTTTTCCTGGGAAACCAACCCTAGGTTCAGGTGGAAATTCTGCTCTCTGCCACCAGAGGGATGTGCAGGACAAGCTGAGTCCTGGCTGTCCCAGGGCAGCCAAGGCCGTTGGCGCCCAAGGCGGCAAGTTTCTGTTCACCTGCTTCTGCTGCTGACCGAGGCAAAACATTCAAGGCCACCTTTATTAAAACAAACTGGGCTGCTAAAGACAACTTTTTAGGGTGTGGAGGCCCTTGGCCCTGGGCCGTACGGTTTACTAGCTGTGAGACTTAGGGAAAACATGGTCTGTTTGCTCACGGGTCAAAGGGTAAGCTTACTTACCCACAGGGTCGTCCTGAGGATGAAATGGGGCCACATATGGGAAAACCCTCAGCTGTTAAAGGTGCTTAGTAGAAGTACATTTATTACTGTGTAAACTTCTAGGGCATTCCGCATGTTCCAAGCATGGTTGATGCCCTGTGCTGCCCCTGGCTGACTGTGGTCCAATGGCAGCTAAGCCCCATTCTTCCCTAGTGGGCTACGGAACACCAGATGGGCCCCTAAGGAGATGCAGAGAGGAGACTGTCCCAGGCAAGAGGGTGCTGGAGTCCCCTTATCTCCGCCAGCCTGGAACACACAACAGCCGGTCAGACCCCTCTGCCCCCTGCCCACTTGAGATTCCAAAGCTTCTCATAGAGAAAAAGGCTGGGCCTGGATCACTCCCACTTACACCCCAGCCCCGCTGCCCCTAAGCCTGAGGGCTGGACCTGTCACTGGATCCTCTGTGATGAAAAACTGGCTGTGAGGAGTCTCCACTCCCTCCCCATTTGCCAGGATCAAGCAAGCCTGGCCCCCACCCAGGCAAGCTCCCTGCTCACCGTGCACAGCTTGTGACTCCTCAGGGCACCGTGGCGAGACTTCCCTGGTGGAGGCTTCTCTCAGGGAGCTGTGCCTCGTGAGGGGCTCCGGGAGGGGCGGGGCTTCTGGCCGCCAGGGGCTCTCCTCATGGGGCTGGGCACTCGAAGACTCACTGCTGGGGCAGTCTGGCTCTGCCTCGGAGCTGGAAGGAGGAAGCACAGGGTGGGTGAGCGGGGAGCCCTACAGGACACATCCCACACCCCACTGTGCCCTGCCTGTCACTGCTTCCCTCAGACCCAGCACTCTGGGGCAGCGAGAGTGGTTTTGTCCCCTCTGCACTCCAAGCCCAGCCGCAGGCTTTGTTATGGGCTGGACTGTGCTCCCCAAGATTCATATTAAGTCTGAACACCTAGGACCTCAGAAGGCGAGTGCATTTGGAGATTGGGGCTTTAAGGAGGTAACTGAGTTAAAATGAGGTCATTAGGGTGAGCCCTAATCCAACAGGGCTGGTGTCCTTACAAGAAGAGGAAATTTGGACAGGCATAGACGAAAATATCCCATGAACACGGGGTCAGCCACCGACAAACTGAGGAGAGGGGCCTGGAACAGATCCTTCCCCCTCGTGGCTCTCAGAAGGAACGAGCTGTGCCGACATCTTGATCTCGGACTCCCAGCTTCTAGAACTGTGAGAAAGCATGTCTCTGTTGTTCAAGCCACCCGGTCCGTGGTGCTTTCCGGAGCCCTAGCAAACAAATACTGGCATGGATCCAAGCAGGAGAACGAAGCCCCACGAACGTATGTTGACATGCTTGTGGGACGGCTGGTCTACCTACCTTCAGCCATCCTTGAGCATGACTCCTCAACTCTCTGGGGCAAAATGAGCTTATGATTTAGGACCTGGTCCTAAAACGTTAGGCATTTCAGTGCTGCTCGTGTCCTGTGGGAACGGATGGGAGGAAAAAGGCTTCGGGGTTGGAGGCGGGGTCTGGAGGCTGGGCCTTGAGTGATGGGCCGGAATTCGCAGGGCAGAGAAGTGGAAGTGGTGTGTCCTCAGCAACAGGGACAGCACAGGCACAGTCCCCTGGGGAGGCGCCCACCTACAGGGCTGTGACTATTTACTGTCTGTGTGTGTAAGTCAGTATACATCTTTCCACTGGGCCACTGCTCCTTATCCGTCTGTGTGCTCTGGTGGACTCTCCATCCATCCCAGGGCCCAAGCCTGCCCACCACAGTGGCTCTTCACCAATGGGTCCCAGAGGTAGTAGTACCCACTGGAGGTCTACCTTGAGATCTTGGGACATGGACATAGACGGATGGTCATGGGCTGAGGCCCTCTGTACCCAGGAGTTCCACATGTGGATATAGCCTCCTCGTGGATGTTTGTAAATCCGACATGCAAAGGGGTGAGAGCAGAGAGTGGCTACTTGAGTTCTGGGCTCCAACCTTGCCTGGAGAGAGGACTACCCTGGGACTTCCCAGCCAGAGGAGCCAAAGTATTTGCTTTGTTACTTAAGCTAGCTTTGGGTTTCTGTCTCTCACAATGGACATGGTCCTGCCTAACTGAGCTCTAGAAGGCTGTATGAGACTTGGGGCAGAGCCTTCCTTTTCTGGGCCTTGCCTTTTATCTCAGTGACTGCAGAGGGCACTCCAAAGCAGAGGTGCTCATGCTGACGTGTGGTTAGAGTCACCTAAGGGACTTGCTAAAATAAAATGTACGTTCCCAGGCCTCTCTTCCAGAATCTGAAGGCTCCAGACTTCATGAACTAGCTGTCTGCATGGCGGTATCCATATTCATCCCTCACATTCTTCCCACACCTACTCCAGTCAGGTTTCTGATCCTCTTATTGGAAAATCCAGAGGTCGCTCCTCCAGCTCCTCCATTCTCATCTGAAACAGTGAACCACACTCTCCATCCCGAAACTCCCTTCTTCTCTTAGCTTCCACAACTCAGCCTCTCTTGGTTTCTCTCCTTCCTGGGTTTTGCCAGCATCTTCTCTGCTTGCCCACTGAATGTTCAAATGCCCTGGGGCCCTCATTCAGGCCCAGCTCTTCTTTATCTATGAGAAGATAGCCTCTTTTTTTTTTTTTTTTCTTTTTTCTGAAGAGACATTCTTACTCCACAGGTGACTCATCAACTCCCTTGGCTTTCATAGCCTCTATGTGCCACTGGCCCCTAAATCCTGTCTCTAGTCCTGCCTCCCAGAAACTTCTCTGTTCTACTGCTTGCTTGACAACTGTGCAAAGACATCTCAAAGCCCACAGGTCCAAAACAGAACTCTTGATTTTCTCCACAGACCTGCATCTTTCCCCAAATCTCGTCCTCCTAAGGCTGCTCTAGAAATGACTGTACCTTTCATGCAGCCACCTGGTGCAAAGTCTGCGAGTCACCCTTGGGCTCACTCTCACCTTCACGTTTAGTCCATTAGCAAATCTCCTCCCCTGCTCCCAACCTTGGTCCAAGTCCCTCATCTCTTACCTGCACCACAGGCTCCCACCGGGCCTCCCTGCCTCCCCTCCCACCCACCTCTGCCCCACCCATTTTCTGTACCAAGCCCTGCTGATCTTTAGAAATCATAAATAAGATGTCACTCTCTGGGGCTCCTGGGTGGCTCAGTGGGTTAAGGCCTCTGCCTTCAGCTCAGGTCATGATCTCAGGGTCCTGGGATCGAGCCCCGCATCGGGCTCTCTGCTCCGCGGGGAGCCTGCTTCCCCCTCTCTCTCTGTCTGCCTCTCTGCCTACTTGTGATCTCTATCAAATGAATAAATAAAATCTAAAAAAAAAAAAAAAAGATGTCACTCTCTGACTTAAGAATTATCTAATGGCTTTCAATAGGACCTGGAATAAAGTTTAAAGTCCTTGTCCTATCTACTCAGCCTTACTCCTGCCTTAGTTTCTGGTCTGGTATCTTACTCTTCCTCCCTTCCTTGTGTGCCAGCCACATTAGAAGACATCAGGCCCACACTTGCCCCAGGGCCTATGTACTCCACTGCTTGGATGCCATTTCCTCCGTCTTCACATGGCTGTCCCTTCTTGTCAGCAATTCTCAGGTTACATGTCACCTCCTCGTGGAGGCTGTGGTCGATTGTTTGCAGAGGGCCAGCAATCGTTCCCCTCCGGGATCCACACCCTTTTTCAATGGAACTTAGCAGCTCCTCCCATAATGGCAGAACCAATTTCCCCACCCCTTGAATCAGGGTTGGACTTGTGACCATGTAGATGTGATAGGAACAGCCAAGACCTCAAGAGACTTGGTGTGATTGTACTTTCTCACAGGACTGTGTTAATAAGCACAGGCTGCCTATTGGAGGACAAAAGACCCATAGCCCAGTAGCCTCCTGGCACCCCAGCTGACACCTAGCCATGCTCTAGAAGTGGGACCCTGCTGGCCCAAACACACGGGAGCCCACTGAGACCAGAAGAACTGCAGGACTGAGCCTGACTGAATTGCTGGCCCACAGAATCGTGAGTAGAATAAGCAGTGGCTGTTGGGTGCCTTGTTACACAGCATGATGATGAGAACAGATAACCGATACAAAGGCCTTTCCTGGCTTCCTGATTGAAAGTAGCTGACTAGTCACTATCATAAACTCCTGTTTTATTTTTCAACCTGTAACAAAGGTGAGATTTCTCCTGTTAACTATTTACTTGTTTACTGACTGCTTACCTAGTTTGAACAAGAGCCCTGTGAGAGCAAGGCCTGTGTCTTGTGTGGGTCACTGCTGTATCCTCAGAGTCTAGTACATACTGAGCCATTGGTCCCTCTTGCTGGTTGACCTCCTGGATGAATTCAGTGTCTGGGGACAGCCTGGAGTCAGCACTCCTAATGACCATTCTGGGTGGTTCTGGTAATGGAGGTAAGGATGGCATTCTGGGAAATACTCATCTAGGGCAGCAGGGCTTCACTTCTCATGCCTTCTCCCACCCCTGGCCCAGCCTCCCATCACCATGCACTGCCATCTTACATTTTACTGTGACAGTGATGCCCACTCGGCACCCCTTGCTGCAGCCTACATCACAACAGCCTTTGGGGAGAAGACAGTGGGGCCAGAGCCTGTCGCTTCTCTGAGAAAACAGCAATTTCTGACACTTATAGTGCTTATTATATGCCGAACATGGTTCTATGTGCTTTATGTATGTTAATTGTTAGATCCTTACGATTGTCCATGAGACAGGTGATACCACTGTTTCCATTTTACAGATGAGAATATAGAGGTACAGAGAGGTCACATGGTCAGTGAGTGGAGAGGAGACTAGTCCATGAATGCTGTAGCTCTTGTCCAATCCCTCTTCTGTCCCCATCCTGCAGCAGCCTGAGCATACCTGCTGTCATCACTGGTGACCAGGACACGCACAGCCATCATGTCTTGTCCAACTACATCCTCCCCAGGGCTGATCTTCACTGAGGTCCACTCAGAGGACAGGAGAGAGGTGCTTTCACCTTCCACATCACTGGGCTCTGGCTCCAGAACACTCTTGGGCTTCTTGGGGGAGGTTGGCTCATCTGCTGGGAGGAGAAGAGGGTCTAGAGAGATGATGGGAATAAATGGGCCCTACAGGGTACCTGCTTCCCATCCAGAAGATTGGGCAGGCTGCTGGGGGTGGGGAGGTGGGCAGGAAAGCAGGCTTTGGGTCTACTTGGACACTCTAAGACTGACCTTCTCATCCTCTGTTCCTACCATTTAGTCTACCAGATGCCCCAGGATTTAGAGCACCTCTGTGTATAGGACAGGAATACACACATCTCATTTAGTCCCATAGGAGTGTCCTGAAATGTTCAGAGGGACCACCCAGGCCCACCAATCTCTAGACTGCCATTGTCAAAATCACAGTGTCCAACATACTGCTAAACCTGGTGGCAACTTCTCCATTCTTGTCTTGATACATTAGAAGCATTTGACCCAGCGGTTCATTCTCTCCTTCTAGAAACAGCTCTCCTCTCAGCTTGCTTCTAGGATAACACAGCCTTGCTCCCTTCTCCTCAATGGTTGCTCTCCTTCCCTCCTCGTTTCTGTGCTGGGTATACCTTTCCCTGCACCACCACCACCCCCAGCCCCCGACCTGGTAACATTGGAAGGCCCCAGGGCTGTCTTTGAATCTCTTCTCTTACTCATGCCTGTGATAATCTCATTTGGTCTCCTGGCTTCAAATAATCCTAGATAACAATGACTCACTCCTACATCTATATTTCCAGCCTGGACATTTCCTCTGAATCTAGGCTTACATATTCCATTGCTCTCTTGGCCTCTCCCCATGGATGTCTAGTGGACACATCAAACTCATGTCTGAGCGGAGCTCTTCAGCCACACCGCTTCCCAACCCTGCTTCCCCCACAGCCCTCCCCATCTCGGTCAATGGCGACCTTGGCCTTCCAGCTGCTCAAGTCAAACGCTTTCACAGCATCCTTGACTTCTCTTGTTTTTTCATTCTTCACTCAAGTTATCAGCCAATCCTGCTGGTTCTACCTTCAAAGTGGGTCAGGAATCCAGTCACCTGTCACCTCCTCCTCTGCTACCACCCTGACCCAGCCACTGGGTCTCCCTACTTTCCTTCTTGCCATGCTCCCCCCGCCACTCCCCAGTCTTCTCAGCACAGCCACCCAAGTAACTGTCCAATGCAAGTCAGATGATGCTCCCCTGCTCCACACCCTCCAATGCCCCCTGTGAGCTCATCTCCCACTACTGCCCTGCTGTCTGTTCTGACCACGTGGCCACCCTACTGTCCCCCCATCTCAGCCCTGTGTACCACTCCTGCCTCTTCCTAGGAAATGCTATTCCCGCAGGCCTTGCTCACTCACTGCCTCAAGTCTTTGGTCAAATGGCACCTTCTCCAGGAGGCCTACCCTGTCATCCTATTTTAACTGCAACCCATACCCTCAGCACTCTGTTCCTCTTTATTTTTATTCATAACATATCTCACCTTCTAATGCACTCTGTAACTTTCTCTTTTGTTTATTGTGTCTCTCCCATGACTAGGACATAAGCAGTGATTTGTGTCTGTTTCCTTTCTTGCTAGAATGGTAGCAGGTAAGGAGTAGATGCTCGATGAATGCCTGTTGAATGAATCAATGAATGAGCGAGCAAAACAGGCCGCCCGAGGCCAGGTCCATTTTGGCCACAAATTAGCTGGGTGGCCTCTTCTCTGGTCACAGTGGGACAGGTGTCTTTTCTTTTGATGGCTGACACTTCACTTGCACTTGGTTCCCTCCTCACCAACCCCCCTCCAAGGACCATCACCTCCTCTTCCCTGTGCCACAGACGTCTATGTCTATTGGGCCTTTTCCATCAGTATTTGCATGTGCTGAAGCCTCTACCATTTTAAGGAAACTATTTTTAACCCAATTCCCATGCCTGGCCCCTAGCCAAGCCTTCTTCCTCTTCTCCCTCCTTCCCAGCCAGTCGTCTTGGAAGAGTCTGCTGCTCTCACTTTTTCCCTGTGCACCTTCCCTCCCTCAACTCCTCAGTCCCCTACAATCCTGCCTATGTCTCCATGACTCCCAAACTGTGTTCCCCCAAAGCCTGCCTATGTCTCCATGACTCCCAAACTGTGTTCCCCCAAAGCCCTCGGTGGCCTCCTTATTGCTAAGTCCAATTCACAAGCTCTGGGGTCCTCCTGCAGCTGCTGCAGCCCTCAGCCCTCCCTGCTCCAGGCACCCAATTCTCTCGCCCCCTCCCTGGCTGCTCCATTTCAGCCACCCAGTCTCTAAGCCCTAAACGTTGGGTTCTTCCCACCTCCACCAGCAGGAGGCTGGCTACTCCCTGACTATATTTATCATCGATGAAAATAACTCAAGAAATTTTTATTTTTACGGGAAATGCCTCATGCTTTAAAAATACTGTACAAATCAAACAAAGCACATCGCCAGGCACATGCGGCCAGTGGGTGGCCAGCTTGCCACTCTCGGCATACATGCACGCTTGCTTGTGCGTGCGCATTTGCACACTTCTGCATGGGTGTGGCTGTGCATGAGAGGCACTGGTAGAACAGGTGTGTAACTGGATGCTTGGCTCTGTAGTAGTAGCTGTAATAATATATGAATAATAGGAGCAGCTGACTTTTATTGAGCACTTTTATGGAGAAACGTTGTGTTTAAGGTATATTAAGTCTATTAAACTTCAGAGAACCTTCTAGACAAGTATTATCATCCCCATTTTGTTGATGAAAAAACAGGTGCACAGAGAAGTTAAGACATCAGAGGACGGGGATCCGTCTGTATGGCTGTGAGCAGCACAGAACCATAGACACCAATATGCGTGACCTTTATTCTGGGAGTTTGGGCTGGATTATGTTCCTGTTTTTCATCCCCTCTCCATAACAGAGCTGTGCTTTTTCTTCTGTGACCTTGCAGTCCTTCCTACAAGGGGTGGTTGGTAGGCCTCCTTGCCCAACTGGCGTGGGACTTGGCTGCGACACTTGCTTTGCCCAGTGGAAACGAGTGGATGTGACGTAAGCAGTGGCTTCAAATGACCTTGCTGTTTGGCTAGTGCACCCACACTCTTGCTAGTTTGCCATGAGAAGAGCTTGTCCCAGGTGGCTGCTGCCCCCGCAGCCGAGGTCCCTCACTGTGGGCACAGGGAGCATATCTGAAGCCTTGCCCAGCCAGTCCCATGGGAGCCCGGGCCACCCTGACCCCTACAGCCTGAAGCAGAGGTACTCGCTGACTGCACAGACCCACAAAAAATAGAACCTATGAGCCCCAGCAATTCAGGAGGCTTATTACACAGAATTACTCTATACCTGCCTTATACCTGAGTTCAGGTGCGTGTGCCTCAGCGGGCTGCACAGAGACCTGTATGGTCAACAGATGCCCCTTGGCCTCCTCTGACCCAGGCCTGCGCTGGGGATTTGGAGATAAATCAGCCATGCTCTGCCTTGAGGGGTCTCTTCCTGCCCTGGGGGCAGGGGATGGGGCATATTCACAGCTGCCTTATCAGGGAGACCATCTAAGAATCAGGCGAGACAAAGTGAAAGGGGAGGGAGATCTGACATCTGTACAATGAACACTTAGGTGGAAGGCACCATTTTAATGGGTTAAGGATGAGTAGGATCTGAACAGGGAAGGGAGAGACCATGTTCCACAGGATGGACCTCTGTGAACCAAACCAATGAGGAAAAGCACTACCGTCTGCATGGGAACAGAAACCACGTCCCCGTGGCCGGAGGGCAGGAGAGTGTATGAAAGAAGCCAGTGGGACATCATCCCATTGATGTGGAACCAGAAAGGGCCTAAAGGACAAAGTGAAGCGTGCAGAGCAGCGCCCGGGAGTTTGGAAGCTGAAGACTGGTGTCGTCTGAGTGGCCTCATAGAAAGATGGCTCTGGTTGCTGAGTGGAAGGTAGACCGGAGGACCCACCAGGTGGGGAGAGGGAGATCAGGGAAAGGCCCATGATAACCTGGAGGAGAGCGAAAGGCTGAGCATGCATGGCCAGAGAAGAGGGGAGTGAGGCTGGCGAGAGCAGCCCGGGGGGTCAGAGCAGCTGCGGCCACTGGAGGGGAGCCGGGCGAGGCTGTGGTGACACCACCTCAGGGACCAGGCAAACCTGTGAGGGGGAAGCCAGGGGTCTGCTTGTACCCTCCCTCCTCCTAGAAAGTCTTCACCTGGCCATCAGGGCCGAGGGGGTGGAATGGGGCAACGGCTCAGGCTGGAGGGGTGGGGACACGGCTGACCCATGAGCCCTTGAGACAGCGGGTTCAGGACCAGCATCTCTCACCATGGAGCCCAGTATCAGTGGAGGGGCTGGGGCAGGAGGAGATAGAGACTTGGGAAAAAAGAAGCTGGGACTTTCTCTGATCAACACCTCACCGAGGTGAAAAAGCCCCAAATACGGACATCCTCCTCCCCTCTCTTCTGACCCCCCAAGGCCTGGGCCAAAGGCTACAGCTGGGTCTCTGGGGTTCAGTGCTATGCCCCAGAGTAAATCACTCCTCTCAAGCTCCTCCTTCCAGACCCTCTCTCATTCCCAGGGGAACTCCTGTCTGCACGCACAGACCAGCAGCCCCAGTACAAGCGATGGGAGTAGTCTCATGGCAACAACGAAAGCAACACCAGCTCATTCTCAAGGCCTTTGTCCAGGCTCAGCGTCTCTAACATCCCGAGAGCCCGAAAGGTCAGTGTTGTCATCTTCACCGCATGAGTGCAAGACCCTGCTGTCCAGAGTAAAACTCGGCCACAGCCCCCTAGTGAGTCAGCTGGACTCACACAGCCACACAGTGGCTTTGTCAGCGGCCAGGCCAGGGGAGCGGCCAGCTGTGCTCACCTGGCCTGCCTCCCCTGGGCCTGACTGCAGTTTGTCCAAGATTTTGCCAGAGTTCTCTATTTCCATAGGGAGAAGTCAGGTCTGCAGCGGGGGTGCTGCCCGGGGAGGAGGTGTGCAGGGTGGGGAAGGAGAAAGATCCGGCCGCAACCTGGCCTCCTGCAGGCAAGCAGGGGCTCTCAGAGCCAAGACTCTCGGTCTCCTACCAGTGCTCCCTGGGGAAAGAGGTTATGCCAGAGGCAGAGCCAGCAGTGTCTGTCCTCACACGCTGCCCCCAGTTGCTGAGACCCAAGGCCTTTACCAGGCCAGACTCCTGCTACACTGTCAGCGTGAAGACCCCCGCCCTCATTCTGCTGGTGAAATTGTTTCTGTTTTCGCTCTAGGTCTGGAGACCCTTCCACTCTGCCCCAGAACCCACGCAGACAACAAAGCAACAAGTTCTCCTATGTGTCATTATTAAGTCCATTTTACAGATTAGGAAACTGAGGCTCATTTGTCCAAGGTCACACAGCTCCTAACTGTCAGAGCAAATTCTGGCTCTGGGCTTGGAAAAACTCCCTCTGCTGTCTTGCCCACGTTCTCTCTGAAGAAACAAATTTAAAAAGAGTCATGAAACTGGGATCTGTCGGAATCTAATCGGGAACATAGAACTCAAGCCAGAAAGTTCCACAGAGAGAAATACAGGTAACTCAGCAACGATGGTGCTAGATGAGCCGAAAAGCCAAGGGCAGATCAGGAGGCAGCCCAGGGATAAGCCAGAGCAGGAGGCTGCCGGCTGAAGTGACGGCAGGAGGAGCCACGGAGTCCAGAGGCCAGGACTGCCAGGCAGGAGTGGGTACCATGGGCAAGACCCAGCCACTGCCTGGGATGCAGAAGCCAGAGGAATACCCAGGCTTCTCCCTCCATCCCACCTTCCACCTCCCTCCCACTGGTCAGACCGAACAGGAACCAGGTGCCAGGGAGCCTGGGAAATGTAGTTTCCAGTGAGCATATACCACTACAGAGCAGAGCAGGGGGAAGGCAGGGAGGGTATCTGACAGCAAACAGGCAAATGTCTGGGATATGGAGCACAGGGCAGTCTCCCCAGCCCCTTGCGAGGTGGACAGTGCCAAGGGAGGGGACATTGACAGCCCCCAGCAGGATGGGAGGGTCTTGGGAAGGGGCCTGGGTCAGGCGTTCCCTCCACTCACTGCCAGGGGATGGCACAGGTGTCGATACCCCTCTCAAGGTCCTGTACAGCACATGTCCCCTTTGAAAGATAAAGGACCAGGCGCCTAACGGCTGCAGCCGCCATCCTGGGGCTTCTGAGAGTGACAACCCAGAGTGAACTGCCGGGAATGCTAGTTTCCAAGGGTCTTCAGGCAATGAGAAAATTGATGGGGAGCCCTGGGCCTCAGGTGGGGCTGTCCTGCCCTCCTGTACTCTTGCCAGGCACCTCCAGGCTGAGTGTGGGAGCCCGTCTGTGTGCACACGTGTGTACTCACAGGCCTGTGTGTGCTCCGCTGTCCTGAACCAGGCTGAGCAGCACCGTTTGAAGGGCCCTGCCTGGCCCGGGGGCAGCCTCTATGCAGAGACCAGCTCAGGTAAAGGCAAGCGGGGGTTGCAGGGGGGTGGGTGGGGGGCTCAGCCCTCCCTGGCTGCACGCCCCTCCCTCACGGCCTCAGCAGGGCTGCACTGCTCCTGCCACAGAACCCTTGGCCTTGATGCAAGGCCGGACAGTAGGGCAGCACCATCCACAGACAGACCCCGAACCCGGGGTGAACATGCAGAACAAGAGGGTCTCCCCTTTCAGGGACAGGAGGGGAGACACCTGAGGTGCCTTCCCGACAGCTCAGCAGACCTCCCAACAACCAGCTTTTTCTCCTTTCCTTTTGCCAGCAGCAGCAGGTTTGGGCCTTAGTCCTCAGACCTTGACCCTCTTCTTGCCATGGATAGGAACTGTGTCAGGCCAGCCCTGGGCCTTCAACTTGAGGCACGGCCAGGATCTACACTCAAGACTCTCTAAACGAAGTTGGGGTGGAGAAGTCTAAGTTTCGGTTAGGAACCCCAACAGCAACCCAGGGAAGTAGAAAGGGAAGGAGGCTTGGGGCCCCCAGTCCTTTGCTCCGGCACACACCCCATGACCTCTGCTCACAGGTCACCTCAGGGCGGGTGGGAATGGCAGGCACCACCGCAGGGCCCTGACAAAGTCCTCATGGCCAGGGGACGCGCCGGGCCTGGCTGGGCCTCATGCTGGTGCTGGCGGGAGAAGGGAGCTAAGCTTCTGGACACTTCTAGGCCCCCCAAGATCAAGAGGTTGACTTCTTTGTCTGGGTAGTGGTGGGGGTGTACCTCTGCTTCCTCAGTTCCCCTGCAGCCTGCCCTCTCATGGTGTCAGAGACAGTCGCAAGAAGACTAGACTCAGGAGGTCAAAGGCAAGTTGAGCCAACCACATGCCATGGCAACAGAGCTCCCCCACCCTCCCCGCCACCTCTTGTCTCAAACCTGCCACCTGGATTCCTGTGTCAGGATCCCAAGCATGGGAGAGGATCTGTGTGAGCAGGTGGCCTGGGCCTCGACACCCAAGGGCATCCCACTGGGACTGCTCTCCGTGGCCAGCCTCAGGCCTGCTCCCACCGGCCACTCAGGATGGCGAGAGATGCATGTGAAGGTCGCGCCCCTTGGAAGGCAAAATTCCAGTAAAATCCAGACCGCCCTCTCCCAATCAATCAAAGGGCTCTGTGGAGGCAGCAGGACTCACAATGTCATACTTCTCCTCCAGGTTCTCCTTTCTGAGCCATGAGCTGATGTCAGCAAGACCTTCCCGAGACAGGCTCCATAGTCTGGGGTCCAGGCCAGAAGTCAGGGCCCTTATTTATTCTACGAATGCTCACTGAGAGTCCACTCAGTGTCAAGCACTGTTGTACCTATGGGATCACAGGAATGTTCAAAAGCTACAAAGGTCCCTGTCTTCGAGAAGTTTATGTTCCAACAAGGGGGGTGGGTACATAAACAATACGCACCATCAGTAAGACGTAATATGGTCAGAGGCGGTAAACACTCTGAAAACCCGTGCAGGCGGCCGGTGAGGGGATCAGGACAGCAGGGAGGACGGATCGCAGATTGTGGTATTAAAGGCAGACCTCACTAGGAGGGAGAGGAGCCAACAAAGACCTGAATAAAGGGTGGGGCCAGTGATATGGACTCTAGAGAAGGGTGTTGTTGGCAGAAGGAACAGCCAGGGCAAAGGCTCTGTGGCAGAGCACGCCTGGTGTTGGAGGAGGTCAACGCCGTTGGGACAAAGCAGACGGGAGAGGGCGGAGAGACAGCAGGTCAGAAGAAGGGGGTCCGGCCCTCCAGAACCATCTGAGCCTGCTGTATGCATTGGCTTTTACTCTGAGCGAGCTGGGAAGCTGATGGAAAGCTCTGAGCAGAGGACAGAACTAAGTCCTGAAAGGATTACTGCAGCTGTTGTGTTGCAAATGGGTCGAGTGGAGCAAGGTAGCACCTGGAGGGGTGTGCGGGCCACAGAGGAGGCCACTGCAGTAAATCCAGAAGAGAGGACAGTGGCGGGGTGGGGGGGCACTTGCATGGGGGTGGTGATAAGTGGACAGGTTCTAGCTGTGCTTGGCTGGGATTCGTGGGTAGAATGGGTGTCAGGCCAAGAGAAAGAGTCAAGAATGACTCCAAGGCTTTGGGTTGAGCAATGGGAAGAATGGAATTGCCGTTTCCAGAAACGGTGAAGGCCAAGGGTAGACAGAGTCTGTTTCAGGGGAAGGTTAGGAGCGGGAGGTGGATATTTAGGTTTCTGAGACCCCTGGTACAATCTACGCAGAGGTAACAAGTAGGCCGCCAAAGACAGAGCTAGAGCCCCCTCAGTCTTTGCTGAGACTCAGAAGTCACTAAACCAAACCAAAGTCTTGCTGGCAGGTGGCAGGAGGAAAGGGGGACCCACAGCTGAGGCTGAGGTGTCTGAAGGGAGGTGACCAGTTACCTTCGAGAAGGCAGGGAGATCGGAAAAGGAGAGAAAAATCGATGGCACCGCCCAGTGTGAGTTGACCTCTGTGTAGTGGCCAACCTAAAGATGTCCTGTCGGGCACGCTGATCTAGAATGATCTAGAATGCCCACGAAAGTCTTTCCCGCTGCACAAAACCAGGAAGGTACCATCCAGAGCTCAGCGAGAGAGTTCCTGCTGCCCTGAGAGCCCTATCAGGAATGTTCCCCCATTCTACTGCCACAAAATCCAAATCAGAAGCACCTGTTTCTAGAAGGGACATGCCCAAGGCCACTGAGTCCACACACAGTGCCAGAGTCAGAGCTGGGTCTCTGGCCAGGTCCAGGGCCTTCCCACAAGCTGAGGCTCCCCTGACAGTGGCATCTGACTCCTGGCCGGGGCTGGTGACTCTCTGTTCCTTTAGGTCACATCAGACAACTCCTGTAACATCAAGGTTCCCCTCAAGGTGGCCGCGAGGAGGTGAAGTGCTAACGAGGTCCTGCACACTAGGGCCTTGGCCCCATTCCCAGCACAGGGGTGGGGGGTTGGGGGGATGCTCCATCAGTGACAGCTGGGCCCAGAGCAGTCTGAGCAACAGTCACTTTTTTTTCCTTATTGCAGAGATTAAAGAAAAAGCTGTAAAAGGGAATGAGTTCACGGAAATAAAGGAAAACAGCCCACCCACTCCACACGACCCACTTACTCTACTTAATACTCAGGGTGCACAGAGACTGATTCCTCCGGCTGGATTATTTCTTTAAGCTAAATTCCCTGGGGTAGGATTTCTGTGCTGAAAGGTCAGAGCCCTTTCACGGGTCTTCATCACTGCTGCCTTATTGCTTTCCAGAAAAGACTGTCCCCGTTTTCTTTCCTTTCTTTTTACCCAAGACTCTTTTTTTCCCTTACAATCAATCTACTTCGCTTTTTCTTTACTAATTCAGTAGGTAGGAGATAATGAATTTACATTCCTTCGAAGGTAATGGTTATAAATATTCGCTTTTTCTTTTTAGCATTTACTTGTTTAATATGACTGAATGAGAACTGTCTATTCATAGCCTTTGTCCATTTATCATTGGGTCTTTAGCCAACAAACATGAGCTGGTCACCGACACTCCCAGGTGCCTGGGAACACCTCATTTGTGTGAACTGTTTCAGGCCACGGCATCGAACTTCTTTGTGATCCCGTCTAATTCACATTCCCCACCCCCCTGCTCCAGTCTGACTGCCTACGGAATATTTTCATTGGTACTGTTATACATTAAGTTTTTAAAACATATACTGTCAGGTTTATATCACATGAATCCTACATTTTTTTTCTGTCAGGGGTTTTAAAGCTTAGAAAGTTATCACCCCATAATCTAATCCATAGTCGTTCTATTTAATATTTAATTCTATTATTCACTTTTGAAAGTCTTTAATCCACTGTTTCTGGATTAAAGAACATTCTACCAAATGCCTATGTAGAATGTGACATGCAAAACCAAAAATCCCACCCCAGACACAAAACTCTCTTCAGATAGATATGGGAAAGCCCACCTCAGCAGAATTAAGCCTCTTTAGTGGAGGGTCCCTCAGAGATTTTTACCATGACAGTTAAGTCCTGGGGATTACCAAGGTTTGGGAAGACCAGCATGTTTCCTGTAAAGCATTTCTCAGACTTTGGTCCTGTGGAGCTCCTCATTTGCAGAGCGCCTCTGGGAGCTAGTGTTCCCTTGCCACGCTTTGGAAAATGTTGCTTGAACCCAACTTCAGATCAGAACATCTAAACAAAACTCTAAGCTCCGTGGCAGTGAGCATGTTTGTCTATTTCACCCCTGCCACATTCCCAGTGCACTAGAGACGCTTAGTAAATACTAGTGAAGTCAACAAGTGAGTGTATGTACAAATAAAACCAATCAAATCCAGTGCACAACACTGAGATACGTTCTGAGAACAGGGAGGGGCAGGGACTTGGCGTGGTTTGCTGCTGCAGCCCTAGGACCTGGAATACGTCTAGGGTATGATGTGTGTTCAACAAATACTTGACCAGATGAATAAATAAAGGAATGAATCACTTGTCCAACCGAGCTCCTAACTTCAGTGCCTAACACCTTTCCTTTTATGGAAGAGAAAGAGTATCTCACTGGGGTACACGACCCCAGGCAGCTCCGAGGACACTTCCAGGAGCGGGCAGTGGAGTGCAGAGGCCTAAGGCCCCAGAAATGCCCCTCGGGGGAGGCTCATTGCAGCATCAGAAGCCCAGCTACATCCAGCCTGGCGATGTCAGGCATCCCAACCCAGGGAAGCTGAGGACCAGACGTCCTTGGCACTGTCCATACTAGCCAAGTGAGACGCTGAATCCTTCCCGTACGGGGAAGCCAGCCTGGAGCTGGGTCAGAGCCTGCCATGGGTTCTGTCCTCAGGATGGTTCTGCCGCCCAAGACACCGAGTAACTCGAGCCTTTGGGCTCATGGGAGGCCTGTTAGGATCACAAATGGCTCTCCCTCCGGATAAGCCCACCTGCCATGTTCACCGCCATTCTGAAGCCAACGTCTGGTCCTTTTACCTTTCATCTCTCACTCAGCTGGACCAGACTAAGACCTGTAGCAACCTTGGTCATTTCGGAACCTAGGCTAGTGAACGGTTCCTTAGGAAAGCTCTCCGACAGGTATGCAGTTTGGGTGGGGGGAAATGAGAACAGGTGCTGTTAAGAGTCTGTTTTTCCACAGCTCAGGTGACATTGACCCTCACCCAGCTACGCCCAGAATCTACACAGACAAAGTACCATGAGTTTTCAAGAAAGAGACCCAAAAGCCTGGCCCAGGAGCATTGGTGACCTTTTTCCAAATATTACCCCTGGGTAATATTTCCTTTCAGAGTTGCCCAGCGCAGCCCCAGAGCGTCCCATGTCACCATGAGTGCAGGCCCTGCCAGCAGTTTAGGGAAGACTGTCCCCCTAAACCAGCCCCCGTGTTTTGAGGTTGGAGCAGCTTCCATGGCAAAGAAGAGAGGAAACAATGCGCTTTATAAAGAACCATATTTATTTTCATTTACAGCATCAAATACCATAAATAAAGCTAAACATCATTGGCTGTGTGCAAAACACAGGGTCCCATGTGGCACTGTAAATGGCTACCCAAGGTCACAGACATGCGTTGCGAGGAGATGGGCGGGGGGAGAGGGGGGCTAGCTAAAGAGAAGGCTGAGAGGGAAGGAGGGCCCTCTCTGGTTGACATTCTACAAAGGGAGGGAGACTCTGCAAGAGAAGACAAGACAAGAGCGATGACTTCGTACTGGCTAGACTCTGCACCAGTGCAGCGAGCAATGCAGCATGCGGGCCCGTGCAGACAGGCCGAGAGGTCAGTGTGGCTCCGGCCGCATGCAGGACAGACGCCCCCTTCCGCCTGAGAGCCCGAGGCCCCACACACAACAGTTCCCCCAGCCTCGGCACGGCGTCCCCCTCTAAGAGCACTTAGAACGTCCCGCTGCTCTGGGTAATGAGTCAGCGGGCACATGTGTTTTGAGCAGAGCCAGGGCGGCATGGACGCGGGCTGCTCCAGGCCAGGGCTGAGTGGAGTCATGTCTCGCAGCCATCCCTGGCCTGGGACAACGATTGCTCCAGTGGATGCTTCTGCATCCTCTGAGACTTGATGAGCCAAGAACAGTCAGAAGAGCCACAGCAAAGCCCTTGTGTCTAAAGCAGAGGATGCGCTGGGAAAGGATTTGCCAGGGGCGGGGTGGTGGTGAGTTCAAAATACAAAGCCTTGGTGGCTCAAGCCTGCGATGAAGGCTGGGAGCATTTTTTTTTTTTTTTTTTTTTTTTTTTGGAGCCCTTCCCCAGAGTCACCCACGGTTTTAATCAAGAATCTGCATTCGAGGATCGAGGTAAGAATGCCTGTCTGCGTGTGTTTTTCAGCGGCTACTAGATCGAAGTTCTTTTCCCAGGGGACAGAGCCCTCTCTGGCGTGCTGTCTCACAGCTAGGGGACCTGTCCCGGGAAGGTAAGTGGTTTCGCAAGGGGAAAGGCATGCACGCAGGCTGCGCGGGGAGCCACAGGGAGGCGGGCATGCTGCCGGTGTGGACCGGGCAGCCGGTTCAGGGGTAAGTAGAGTCAAACATGGCTTTCGAGCAGAATGCCACCCCACGTCGCCAACCCCCCAGGCCATGGCATGAGTCCGTTAGTATGCAAGACGCTCGCAGTTAGCACGGCCAGGACCGCGGCACGGAGGACGGGGCACAGAAAGCACGTTAGGCGTTAGTACCATTTTCTGAAAATTGGCAAGAAAACCAGTCACCTCCGAGCAGAAGTGTGTCAGCCAAGAAGTGGGTGTAGCACTGGAAGGCTGAAACGAACTGGTGGCCACAGTGTAAGGTTGGCAAGAGAGAGAGACAGAAAGGAGAATTTAGTTCAGGGTGGGGAAAAAAGGGAAAAAGACTGGTAACACAAAAGGCACAGGAGTTGAAGATGAGGCAACCATCGATGAAAGGGAAACTTCCCCAAACAGATCATCGCTTGCTTAGGACCGATGGACCTTTCTGGTAGTGACCGCCTACCCATCGGTCAGAGTGGGTGCGTGTAGTTGGCCGAGGCCAGCGCTCCCACTCTCCCCTCCGAGTGGCACGCATCCTCAGGATTCCCTGCCCCCCAAGATCTCTTTGTCCCAGTTTGACTCCGGTGTCCCATGCTCATTCTTGAATGTGTTACGGAGGCCGAGAGATGTCTGCCTCCTGGGATCACCAGGCGTTTCAGTTCTGCCCACCAGGAAGGTTCACAGCCTCAGAACATACAAACATCTCAGGCTTCTGACAGGCACGCCCCGTCTCACCAGAGTAATTCAAACCAGTCGCTTTATGGCCGTAAACGACATTCTCCGAGAGTCTAACTCTGGCTTCACGGAGCAGAACTCCACAGAGCGTCCCCGCCCACCCTGGGCTGAAGACAGAAGCAGGGACACGGCTGTGCACGTGTTCAGATCATGCCCTCAAGAGCTTCCTTTTAGACTCAAACACAGCATGACTCCAGGGCTCCTCCCACCATGCTGAATATGAAAATTCCAGCAAAAATTTGGAAAAATCAACCCAAGTCATTGGACTGAGAATGGTTCCAACGAGGACAGAGGTGCCAGTTCCCACAGGCTGGGACACAGCCGTGCCCCTGTTTGCTCCAAGAATGTCAAGGAAGGCTTGGTAGAAATGCCTCTCCCCTTCTTCCTGCCCTATGGAACTTGTCATCTCCTAGCTCTCAAGCGCCCCGGCTCCTAATGCATGCCAGGCTCCATCCCTCCTTAATCTAGAGGAGCTCTCTCATGTCACGAGTGCACAGAGCCATCTCCGGCCTGGCCACTATACATCCTGAGCATGTTGGAAGGCCTCGGCCTTGCTCCAGCAGACCCAGCAGCGGCACGTGTAGGGGCAGGGCAAGGTGTGGAGAGGAGAGGCCTCCCCCTGGAAGCCCCGAGTGAAGGACACAGGTAGGGTGGACCCAAGGCCTGTTTTTGCCCTCCGCAGGGCATATTTCTTTATATCAGTCAACAAACAGCTTCTGCTCCCAGCCTCCCCAGCCAGTCAAGACACAGGAGGTCAGACACCTTCCTTTGCTAGGACAGCGTGAATACAAACTGGCTGCTTTGGCCAGATCCACGTGGCAGCTGAGTGGCTAAGCCACCAGGATGTCTGTGAGCAGGGCTCATTGGGGAGGTCACGCTTCCCAGAAATCCTATACCCTGAGGTGCTAACAGATGGCCTCAGTCCCAAAGCACAGGATGTGAGAGGGCAGAGTCTTCCCTCAGCCTGGCCATTACAGACCCTGAGTGGCCATGGCTCAGACAGCAGCCTGGGCTAAGGACCGGGCGGGGGCACAGCTCCTCTCCTGCAAGGCACCAGCTCACCAGAGCTCTGCACGGCCGGGGACCCTGGGGCTTCCCGGGCCGTGCTCATTGACAGGGAGGGACCATGTATGTTTGTAGCAATCTGCTCGAAACCCCATGGTCATCTGGCTGTGGTCTGGTGATGAGGGGGAAAACCTGTAAGCTACTAATCTGACATCAAAACCAGGGTGCAAAACAGTTCCCTCTCCATCTACTCTTTTCTTCGAAACTGATGATGCTTTTGTGTTGCCAAAACACTGTCCCTATGGACAAGTGGTACCAGGGTACATACATCAAAAGGCACTGATCAGAACGTGGCATGCTCACTTCTGTTTCTATAAAAGCCCAAACCATGGCCACGGACTACGCTGTGGAAGGGATTCGTGATACCAGTTATAAACTTCAAACCGTGTTGAGAAAAACGGACACTCATTGGGGGAAAAAATGCTTTCTCTTGGGTGACTGAAAGTTAAAAATTGAAATGTAAACCTAGAACTATGGCTCGCTTTGGTATAAAAGTACAAAGCTATAAAAAAACATCCTTCATGTTGTCCGGCCCCAGCACTAGGAGGGGATGTCCACCCTGATGCAGTCAGGCACAGGGGGCCGGGGTGAAGCTCTTTGGCTTGGAGCGAATAGGCTAGAGAACGCCATGCTGCCGGCCAGAATCCTGGCCACCTGCACTCAGACTGCCGCCTGAACTGGAAATGTGAGGGCGCTTTGGGGTGCTCGGCATTTCACTGGAGCTTCACCGGGAAGCATCTGAGCACCCAGCTGCGGATGGTCTCCAGGGACTCCTCAGACTCGCCGTACATGGAGCCCAGGACCTCTGAGAACACCCAGAGGAGGGGCAGCCCGAGGCTCAGGAGCTCATATGTGTAGCAGTAGTTGTAAGCATTGTCCCTGAAATGCAGGCCGGCTGCACACAGGAGTCCCCAAATCCAGTTAAGCAGGCTCCGGGGAACGTGAAGCAGGCCCCACGGCAGCACAAGGGGCCAGCTTAGCGCCTTCCTAAAGGAGGAATTGGTGATACCTGGAGGGCTGCCTTCAGGCGTGCCAATGGCAGCCGCTGCGCAAGAACTTTCCACGGGGGTGTCTCGCCGAGGGGCCTCTTGTTCCTTCCACGGTCCCTCCTCCTAAGAGAGGGAGCAGAGGGAGGGCATCAGGCCATGATTCTCAAGGAGCACCCTACCGATGGAGCAGACGAAGAGAGCCCACGCAAATGGACCATGGCAGACCCTGCATTTTGCAACCAGCCCCCTTGTAAAGAGCCCCTGTAGGCTGCTGAAGCGGGGGATGAATATGGGCATTGCTTTCCTTGGGGCCAACGTGACCACAGGGTTCACAAGCCTTCAAAACACACATCCTTTAAAAATAAAACAAAACCAAAAAAACACAAGGCACACACATCCTTTGACTCAGGAATGCTTTCTAATGATCTGTCCTCAGTAAGTAATTTGAAACAGGGACGAAGATGGCTGTACAAAGATGCTTGCCGTGAAAACAGTTATAAGGTAAAAATAGGACACAACATAAACATTCAGCAACATGGGGCTTGTTGAATTATTAACCATCTTTTACAGGCATCAAAAATGATGCTTCGAAAGAAATTGTAATGTTATGTGGAACGGCTCTTGGTATACTGTTGCTACATAAAAAGAAGGACATGAAAGTGTAGTGACAGGATTCCAGTGAGGTGAAAAGACAATCACATAGGGCAATTTCACAAAATGTTAGTTACGGGTTTCTCAGAACAGAGTAGTGATCTTTTAACTTTCCTTCTTTACATACTCTGTCCATCCGTTTTTCTACATTAAGCCTCTATGCCTCGTATAATCCAGACAGAGCTGTACGGTGTGGGTCCCTGCTGGGGAGGGAGGTGGTTAATCAAGCCGTGGAGAAGGTATTTGCTAAGAGCTGCCAGAGGGGACACTGTCACCAACTGGCCACACACCCAGCAGCGTGTCACTTTGCTGACATGGGAGGGGGGGAGACTTAGGGAAAGGCAGGCTCCACGGGGAGGGAGGGGCATCCCTGCCTGCAACACTGTGGACATGTGGGACCCAGGCATGGGGGACCTTGTAGTTTTCCCATGGCTGGGCATATAGTCCTGTCCCTGGGACATGGGAAAGCTCTTCTCAGGAGAAGCCAGCACCACCACCCACCGGCAAGTCTCCAGAAACAGCTAAGGCAGAGACCCTCCACCCCGCACACAGAGCATGGACTCTCGGCTTCATCTGCTGGTCTCAGCCTCTCCAGGGCCAGAAACTCTGGCCTCACTTGCAAGGACCTTTGAAAATGGTCCTATCCAGGGGCCTTCCCTGTTTCACCAGCACTTTCAGGACAAAACATACCTCTCTTTGTTGCTTCAACTCTGCTCGTCTCTTCCTCTGCTGACTGTTGGTCTTACAGTGAATGAAATGAGGCTTGCAGAAAAACTTGCCTGTAAAATGAAACATACACATACTTGCATGCATGGGTTTCCTCCTGTGAATTAGAGCCACGGCAGACACAAGCCAATGTCTGCCCCGTCTAGGTCAGGGAATACCAACATTGGGAGTAAGTGTGGGAGGCCTCAAACTTGGCTTCTGCCACCTGCCTTAAAGAAGGCACACTGTGCCTTAAAGAGCCACACTTTGCTGCCTCCGAGCAGGCTGTAGCAATGGGGGAGCTATGGGGGATGCCGGGGATGGGGCTGAAGCCCTCAGATAATCCCTAAGCCAAACAGAGGCCAAGTTCCTTCCCAAGGCCAGCAGCCGGGCTGCAGAACGGACAGCTCTGAGTATCAGCACTGTTTCTAGTTCACAGTCCTTCCGGAGGCCCCTGAAGCTGGGAAAGTCTCAGAACAAATGGCAGCAGTGAAGGAGAGGAAAAGACCCAGGTGAGGGCTGCCCTGGGTCCCCGGCCACAGCCCAGGACCATTGGGCACCTTCCAGAAAAGACTTCTTTGTTCACCATTACAATAGTAATCTCGGTAACAATGGTAGAACAGGAAAAAGTTATCCGGGACTCACAATATAGCAGACACTCCTCTGAACACTTTCCACAAATTGACTCCCATGAACAGCCTCACAACAACCTCATGAGCTAAGAGCTACTATTATCCTCATTTTTACTGATGACGTAACGGAGGGACCAAGAAGTTAGGTAACAGGCCCAAGGTTACGTGGCTGGCTGACGGTTCATCCTGGCAGACTGCTTCTCAGAGGAGAGGTTGCTATTATGATTGCTTTTGTAAGACATACTTTGTAAATAAAAACATTAATAAGTCATCATTTATTGAACCCTTGTTACAAGCCAGGTGTGATTCTCTTGCTGACACGGGGCCACGGAAGGTGGGGGTACTGGCGAGGACACGTATGTCGAGCACTCGGCACACAGTAGGTGCTGGCCGAGACTGGTACACAGCAGGCGCTCATGGCCCCCCTGGGCCCACTGGGGGGGCCTCTTGCGATAGCAGGATCTCAGGATCTCCCAGCTCCCAGAACAGTGCTCCCGGGGACGCCATAGTCCTTGGGAAGAACGGGGGCGCCCCAGAGGCTCGAGCAGACAGGAGGCCAGAGCAGAGCCTGGTGCGGCCCTGGCCCCCGGGAGTTACCTTCGTCGCCGTCGAAGGCATAGGCGGCCAGACGCAGGGTGCTGGCGCAGACGCTGCAGCGGAAGCACTCCCGGTGGAAGAAGTGGCCCTCGGCGCTCAGCCGCTCCATCACGTACACACGCTTCTTACAGAAGTAACAGGTGTCGCTGCCTCCCAGGTTCAGGGGGAATACCTTCCGCATGGATTCCTGGGGGCAGAGGGCGGCGGGAGAGGAGCGCCATGCGTCAGGGCTGACACCGAGACTCCTGCAAAGTTCTGAGCTCAATCGTGGGGACCCCCTGGGCTCCTGTTTGCTGCTCATCTCACTGCGGGCACTGTGGCCGAGGCTGAGGGGCAGAGGATCCGCTCCCAGCACAGACCCAACATCCCTAGCCCCGCATGGGCTGCTGTTAATTTTGCACCCAGACAGGCCATCTGACGACGAAGGAGGCCCAGGAGGGGTTCCTTCCGAGGCTGGTTGCTCTGGTTCAGGTGGGAGTGGCGTCGCTCTGTCTGACAGAGAGGGCATCGTTCACGAACAGGCCTGCCCAGCAACACTGACCTCAGCAATCTAACCCCAGGGATGAAGGGCTGCCTGGGTCCAGAGTAAGGTCCCCGAAAGGATGCTTTCCACACCCTTGTCCCCCTGCAGTGACTTAGGCCAGGCCAGGAAAGCCTGTGGCAACCAAACTGCTCAAGAGAACTGCAGGAAAGCAAGAGGCTGTGTCTTCCAGCCCCTGGGGCGACAGGCAAATTCCTAAACGCAAGAGAGGGGATGAGGGCAAGGTAGCCATGCGCCTGGGGGATTGGGTGGATGTGTCAAAAGGAAAGCAAAAGAACTGTCCAGTCAAAGGGCTGGTGATGGCAGCAGGCAGCCTTGTTGGGGGAAAAAGGGAGAATTCAGAGGGCAGAGTATCTCTCTGTTACTGGATTCTCAGTCCTGTGCCAAAGGGCTACTTGAGCTGGACGCCAAATGCTGAGGGTAAGGGGTGGCCTGCCTCGCCTTTTCACTGAGCTCTCTAGACATCAGGGGACAGGCTCTGCCTTGTGAAAAGACCTCAAGGGGAGCCGAGTGAGGTTAATCTGTCAGAAAACGCAGCCCTCCCTCTAACCTTGGCACCGGTCTACCCCATCATCACACCTCCTGTCCACAAGCCGGGGGCCTCGGGTGGGCCAGGCCATCCTCCCTGGGAGACCAGAGCTGGTGTCTGCGGGTGAAGGCTGAGGGGTGTGCGTCCTTACCAGGTCTGGAGAGGTGGCCTGGGTCTTAGGTCTGTGATCATTCATGTACAGATTGACCAGGACTTCGGCTGCAGCCCCTATTCCGCTGGACACTTTCCCTACCGTCAGCTACCCGAGAGCAGAGGTAGAGGAGACAGAGACAAAGGTAGAGGCCAGTTAGCACTGAGAAGGAAAGCGCAAACAGGCTGGATGTGGGACAGGGCTCCACACCCACATGCAGACAGTGCCCGACGTCCCAGGAGATGCAAAACCAGCCTGGAATGGGCAGCGGGCACTCTGGAGATGGAGAGAAGGACAGACGTGGAACGCTGGGGCCTGGGGTGAGCTAGGTGACTTGGAGAACTAGCTCCGTGGGCATGCAAGGCCTGCGGGATTCGTCGAGTTTCTTGGTTCACAGATGGGGTAAATGAATCCCAGAGAGAGGAAGGGAGCTCTCCCAGGCCACTTAGCAACGATGTGCAAGATTCAGAACTCCTCTCAGGTCTCCTGAGCCCCAGCCTGGGTGCCCTCATACCCTGAGGAACCAGGACCTCAAAGATAGACAGCTGACCGGCAGCCACCTTCCCATAGCCGTCCCCCTCTTTGGAGGGCTGGGAGCTGCTGCTTCACAGGCATCATGAGCAGAACCACTCCCCGCACCCCAGACTGGGAGGAAGGGTTAGGACCCCAGCTCCATCATGAACCAGTTCTCAGACTGGACACCAAACTCTCAGCTGCTGAGCTCCACTTCCTTATTTAGTAGGACAGGAGAAATTGTGCTTGCCTCATGGATGCGTGGTATGAACTGAGGGAGAGAAGGGGGATTCAAGTGCCTGGCACTTGGCGGGGCTAGGCCAGGAGGAGCTGGACTCCTCCCTCCCCATTTCCTGAGTGCAGCAGCTCCCAGCCTGCCTTGCGGCCTCCACAGCCCCGAGGAGCCATGGTGGCATCTAACCTGGGTGCCCCCCGGCCTACAGAAGCAGTGACTGGGACAGGAGCAAGGAGACTACAGGATGGAAGTCCAGCAGGCAGCTGTGCCCCGAGGCTCCAGGCTGCTGCTGGCATGTCAGCTCCATGGGGGCCCTGGGCCCCACTGCTGGCAGGTCGCCTGTGCTTTGGAGGGCATGACGGCCACCCCCCCAACTGTGAGCTTCTGGTTCCCCATCCACGTGTCCTGGGGCTGGGGCAGGGGTGGATCTGACATCCCAAGCGGACATGGGCTGGTCACCCAAATACCCCCAGCGAATCCCACCAGCTATGAAAGCCGCCCCAGGAACACTGCAGTCTCCTCTTCAGGGAGGCACACAGCACAGAAACGGTTCTGGAAGCACCGTTTCGGACTCAGGATCCGGGAAGAAGGCAGGTTCCGACCCTCCCCAACCTCTGAATCTGGCTTCTGGGAGGCGCGGCCAGAGAGAACAGTGGCTCACCATTGCAACGGCAAACAACAGTGACCGGCGCGGCTGGAGGAACGCCCTCCATCTAAACCCACGGCTACTCCTGGGAGGCCACGTCTAATCTGCTACGGAAGCCTCAGAGATAAAGCAGGAAGTTCCCGGGATGGCAAAGCGAATGGCAGCGGTCCCCCAGCTCCTGGTAGCAGAGCCCTGCCTCAGAAGCTGAGACCAGCTTACTGGATTCCAGCAACAACACAGCCACTGCGAGGGGGAGGGAGAGGGAAGGATGCCAGGCAAGCTGGGGAGAATGACAAGTTCCAGGAGGCTCCTGCTCCCTTCCTCATTAAGGAAGCCCTCACACTCATGGCCACTTTGAGCCCTTGGACCACATGGGGGGCTCCTGGGGATTAGAGCAGGCCATGGGCCTGCTAAGTGGGGGGTCTGAGCCCATGGCTCAGACAGACGGGAGCCTCTCAGACTTTACGAAGCCTGTCCTTTCCTGGGAGCACAGCGGCCAGGCCAGTTACCCCAGACCCTCTTCACCTCCCAAGCTGGCCCAGCCTGGGGGAGATCAGCCTTCTGCTTCCAAACACATTCTCTGCCATCTACAGGATGTCATGAATGCCAAGAAGACTGACTCCTGTTTCTAAGAAAGGTTCAGGTGCCCTGGCTCAGGACAACAAGCCATTGTTTGCCTGATGTTCCATCCCTCACCGGGACACCCACCGGGACCCCCAGTGGGAACCCCCAACCCCCGACCAGGCCCCTCAGAAAGGGGTTGAAGAATACTAAACACTTCTTGGGTTTATATCAAATCAAAGAGGGGGAGAAGACAAGAGGAGGTCAGATTTACCTCCCTGCCCACACTGCCCTTGTGCAGCTGTCTCCCGAGGCCCAGTGTGTGAACTGGCTCCGAGGCGCTCTCCCAGAAACACTGCACGGTGATGCCGTGATACCCACGCGCAATTATCGCCTCCCCTGAGTTAGCAGGGGTTGAGACAGTACTTTCTGAGGCTTTAAATACAAGTCCCTAATGGGACTTATTAACCACTTAGCTAATAAGCACTCTGTGCTGCTGAGCTTTTGTGCAACCCTGGCTTAAGGAGCAATTACAGAAGCACATCGAGGGCTGGAAGGTAGCTGACAGATGTCACCAGACCCATCTATGCGCTCATGGACTTGCTCAGTTGCTCTGCCAAGACTGGGCACTCTCCAGGTCACCCGGTCAGGTGATCTAGGATAAAGACAAGACCTGATCTTCCAGTATGGGCCAAAAAGGCTCCCTTCTCCCAGCTGCAATCACAGCCCCAGGCCATTGTCACAGCTTTCCTAAGAATAACAAAGGCACCCTTAAGGAGAGCAGCACTAGATCTCCCACATGCCCTTCCCAACTTGATGGAAACCAACCAGCATCACCACTGGCCAATACCAAGAGGTGGACCAGACTTTCTGGTCCACCATCATCACCACTGGCCAATACCAAGAGGTGGACCAGACTTTCTGGAGAGGTCACAAGGAGACCCGGTGATGAAGAACTCATCTCAAGAGGTGAGGGGAAGCCCCCCAGAAGCCCACCCCAGAAACCAGTGTGGAGGCAGACACTGCGTTGAGGGTTAGAGGTTCTCTTCTGTTTCTTGTCAACACGATGCCTTATTGGCTCCAGTAGAGTGAGGACATGACCAGCTAGACCAGTGCTAGTTCGTTGCTCCTCAAGCTGTAAGTGGCAAATGACCAGGTTTTGGTTAAAAAAAAAAAAAAATCTAGAGTCTGTTGTGACCTAGTATTTCTGGACATAGTAAATGTGAATTACTGGAAATAGGATCACACACTTGAATGTGAGCCAATGTCAGATTGCTCTAAAAGGTCTAATGCTCACTCTCACTCGCTATGCTCACTGGGTCACAGACCAGTACTTGCCCATGAACCACACCCTGAGTAGCACCGCTTAAGCCGATTAAGCTCTTAGGATCCTAAGACAGAGATCAATTTGTGGAGAAACTTCCAGAAAAGTTTCCAGAAAAGTCAGTCCTGGTATTGACCTCAGATCCAGGCGTTCTCAGCAAGGAGATTCGTGCACTAAAAGGCAGGCTGGTCAAGAGGAGAATTTATAATTTGGGAATTTGTTCCAACAAAAAGATGTGGCCAGAAATGATCACATCCCAGTCACTAGTTTTTAAAGAACTGATTATTCTGGAGGGCCATGGGGCTGTTTTTGCAAACCTTTATATAGCTTTCAGTGTTCTTGTAATTTTAAAGAACTGGAGTATTTCTTACTATCCTCCACCCCCTTTTGAATTCTAATTATTTTTTCATTAATTAGAACAAGCTGGAATGGCTGGACATTTCTGGTGGGCCATTATCTCACATTACATTAGATTAACCTCACATATACCATTTCCCTTCTGTGAGCCTCAGCTTCCTCATCTGTAAAATGGGGAGACCACTGCCATCCCTGCAAAAAAGGGTCACCATAGAATTCAGGCCATACCTCAAATGGTGCAAGGCCCCCAAGAAGCACTTTGCAGAGAGTTAATGCGTCCAAAACACCACCACTTGCATGGTTTTTACATTTCTAGGTTCTAGAACTTCTTTTTTCTTTTCTTAGATGGCCTTCACTCTGGGAAACTCTAGGTCACTTAGGTTCCCTCCTCTGCATGAGGAAGAATGATGTGGCCGACCCCAAATGAGCACACCGACGTCTCTTCAGTGAGTCAACCCAGATTCAAACATGTGGCACACGTGTGGTCTCAGCATCATCCCCAAAGGCTGAAGACAGCTGGGCCCCCCAAGGAGGCATGCTGGAGGCAATCCTGGCGCTCTGAGCTTAGAACGTGACCGTCAGTCCCTGCCTGCATATTGGAGCCTTTCTCACCAGCTCCGAGCTGGCCCACTTCCCTTCTGGTATGAACTCCCCGATGTCATGACTGTCTTACTCATCTCTACACTCCTGGCACAAGGCCTTTGCTCTGAATGAAGGAGGAAGCAGGTTCCTGGCCGCTTTGTGTCTGAACAATGCTAACTACCCGCCTCGGGCCTGGAACTCAGCCATGGATACCAGGTGTCCAGGCCGTGCTTCACCATGGAGCTGGGTCACCTGAGGCCACCTGGCCTGCTGTGAACATCATGAAGCCCACACAGCTCAGGCAGGGTAAGGGCAGAGTTTCTAGGGCCTCAAAGGTGAGGGCTCACAGGAAGGGGAGCAGGGCCAGAAGAGGTCTCCTGGGCCCACTAGGGCTGACATTCCCCTCTGTTGAGTCCCTAGGGGAGAAATATCATAGGGCAGACTGGGGGCATGGGTGCCCAGGGATATGCTCAGGGCAAGAGCAAGAGAGGCCAAGAATAGAGACCACCTCCTTCGAGGGAGTCCAGAAATGACATGCTCAGAGTTGAGACTCGGGTAGGCCTTTGGGGCTGTGACCTCTCCTGGGCACCCATGTCTGCACCTGTGTCCCCTGGCACCAGGCACTGTGCTATGATCACACGTGTGTGGCCCTCAGAGCCTTGCGAGGTGGGTCTGATAATCCCCCTTCGCAGATGAGGCAGCTGAGGTTCAGAGAGGCTCTAACTCACCTGAGGCCGGACTGTTGTTAAGTGGCTGGGATGGAAATGGGAACCTGAAGGTGACTTCTTTGCCTTTAGAAAGAGAGGAATCAACATGCATTTCAGGTAAGTGAGATTTCTCTGGGAAGTCCCCTCTGCTGGGGAAAGAGCACATTTACTGACACTACAGGCATTCTACCCTTGCTGGCTCACTGCATCATTCCTGGCACTACCAGGGTTAGCAGCCGTCACCTCCAGTCTACAACTGGGGGACTGGGGTGCTGAGAAGTCCACCAACTCCTCCAACGTCACGGGGGGAGTGCCCGGCGCTCTGACTCTAAGCCCATGTTCTTCTCCCTAGAGCACCCTGCTTCCCTGACACACACCAGCACTCTGCGAATTAAAATCCCCCTGAGAGGGGATGCACACAGCACACCTCCAAAGGCGGTCCTATCCCAGGAACAAAGAGAAGGATGAGGAGGTTGGGGGTAGCCTTGAGATCTATCCTTGTATCAAATGAAAGGAAGACAGAGTGCCCAGCCAAGACTCCACTAGCTTTCCTCTACTGTGCAAATCTCTCCAGGAAACCCTGCAAATCCAGTTTTAAAACAAACACCCCCCACCCCCAGGTTGAGAAAGCTCCTTTTGTAATGCACATTGCTCTTCTGACCCAGGAGGACTGAAAGCACAGCCCCCTTTTGCTCCTTGGCACAAACACTTGACCACCATCTTGTTCCTGCAAGAGCTCACCAGCCCTGGCAAATGGCTAGTAGCCACGCCAGTGCCAAATCGGCAGTGGCCTACTTGCTTGAACAAAGGAGTTAACTGATGGTTGCTAGGGGGTCGATAGCACTACAGGAGGCTGGTTTGATGGGATGGATGAGTCGAATGAGTGCTGGAGACATACAAGTGGACATGATCCCTGGTCGGGTCTTTGAAACACAAGACTCTGGTCATGATCTAGATCCTAAATGAGAGGACCTCAATACGCCCTGTGACCATTCAGGCCAAGCTGCCAGCAGCATTACTGAATCTTAAAGCAAACATCCGCTGAGAGGGCTGTCTGAAGGCACAGCCTGGCCACATCTCTTGGAACTGGTGACCCAAGTCTGCATCCCTGTAACATGTGACCCCATTTGAGGTTGGCTGGGTCTGTTCCCACAGGCAGGGGAGTATCCCTGCACCCTCAGAACTGGAGTGTAGGGCTCTAGGGCAGGAAGAGACACGCTGCCTGCCTCAAGGTTGCCAAGGACTAAGCATCAGTTTCCAAGTGAATTTTCCTTCCTAGGGCTTCCGTGAATGGAGGCTTGGCCTCTGGGTTATGAGAGCAGGGGCTTGGAGGAAGCACTGTGGCCTCAGGTTCTTTCCAGGGCGGAGGCTCCCAGAGCTCGTTTGGACTGAATGAAGTTTGTCACCAGGTCGTCACTGACTTTAAGGGTCAGCCAGTTCTCTCTCTAGAGGAGTCTCACCTGCCAGGTACCCCATGCACAAAACCCAGTGTTGACTCAGGGTGGGATGGGGTCCAGGACAGGGAGGGAAACTGGTGGTGGGGGAGGGGGAGACTGCAGAGCCCCTGGCAATACGTGGAGTAGAGGGCCTGGGACTGGTCTGCCCAAAGCCCACCCCATTTGCAGCTCTCAGTGCACCTGGGCATGGAGCTCTTTGTGGCTATGACCTCTGAGCTGGGGCATCTGATGAGGTCTACCATTCGTGCTCGGCCACTGGTACAGAGAACACTGGGCCAGGGGCAGGAGGCCTGGGATCTAGTCTCCTCTTTGCACCTTTGTGTTCTCAGCTGTGGCTCTACTCCTGATCAGTTCTCCTTCCCAGGAAGAACCCCTCACCCTCCCCCCACACAATAGCGTGTAACACTGTTACCTTTCCCCAGCACACTAGCTCCCTGCTACCTGCTATAATTTTTCCAGAGGAAGTACTATCTCGTATTTTGAGGTATTATATCATTTACTTATATATTACATTATCACCGATTGTTGGTTTCCACCCACTGGGATACAAGCCGCATCAGGGAAGGAAGGTAACTCCAGATCACTGAGGCTCATCCCAAGAGCCCAAAGGGCCGGAAACTGAGTTGTCTGTGGTTGAGTAAATGTTTGTTGAATGACTAAATGTTCACTTGTTGGCTCACTTCATGAGTGATGTTGGTTAAAAGCTGCTTGAGGAGCCCCGTGGAGGAGCAACCAAGGGCCTCACTGAAGCATGACGATGATGGAGCAATGCCTCCCAATGAGAAGCATCTCCATTAGACATGCGGGCGGCCCGCGTGTGCCTGGGGGACTGCCTCTTGCCTGCAACTAGAGCTCCAATGCCTACAGGAAACCAAGTCAGGGAACTTGGGACATGTGGGAGCTTTTCTGGCCCCAGCTCTGCCCTCAAGCCAGGCCACCCTGAGCATGAAAGAAAGGCAGAGGCTAGAGGGGACACTGATCAGGGCCAGCCAGAGGTGGGGGGTGGGAAAGAAGTACAGCGTGGGCCCAGCTACCCAGCCAGGAGCACCAGCTGCTGCCTGTCTGTGCCCAGGCACCCTCGTCCCTTCCTGTCTCATGAAGGGTGCCATAACAGGAAGCACCCCTACCCCCAATGGCCAGGGGAGGCTCCTTTCCCAAGCTGGGCAAAAGGGCTACTCTGGAATTTTGGTGAGGATGATGACAAAAATGTCAGTCCCCACCCAGAGAGATTGCTATCCCATGAGCCAGGAATCGCCTCTTGCTGATGAGAAAATACAGAAGCCCAGACAGGTCAGGAGCCCTGAGGCCTAATGCCTGACCACGGGCTGACCTGGAGGAAGACGCATGGCATCCTGGCCGTGGCGGTCTTCGGGGGAGCTGCAGGTCAGAGGTGATTGTGCTGCTCCAGGCCACCTCCTGCTGCCCTGTTGGGGATGCTCTGTAGCCTCACTGGGGATACTGGAGGGGGTGGGGCTGATCATATCCCTTGCTCCTTTCTTAGAGACCCTACCTGCACCCTTCTCCCCACAGCAGTGGGGGGCTCAGCTACAGACCAAGAGGCAGCTCCTAATTTTCCACTCAGGCAACAGCAGATGGCCGGTTTGTGCTTCAGCCCAACAGCACGGAGGCAAACGAGCCGGGACTCTGATGGGGTACATCTAGCCTTCTGCACCAAGGTGAGCCTGGGCGAGCGAGACAGACCAGGTGTGCTTGGAGGAGCAGAGTTTGCGAGGAAGAGACCAAGACCCACTTTCCGAGCGACGGCTGAAGAAGGGGGCTTCACGTCCATTTTCAGGCTCATCCAGCCTTGGGGCCAAGCTTCCTGGAGACCATCCCTCTGCCGCCCCAGCCCGCTAGAGTTCTCAAGCTTGCTTGGTAAGAGGAGGACAATGGAAACCATGAAAAGTGCTCCAGAACCCCGATTTAAAAATTATTCTAGGGTTGCAGTTCATGATCTACTTACTTGAAGTTAGCTTCCCACCTCCTCCCCTCCTCTGAGCCAACCTCTGCCCTGCTACTTGAGTCCTCCTTCTAGAACATGGAGCCGTGCCATCAAGGGCTCTAAGAGGGCAGAATGAAACTCCTTAACGTGAAGAGTGGGCTGACTTCCACCCTCAACCTCCACACTTCCATAAAATACTTTTACTCCCAAAGCAAGTTGCACCAGAATCTTCTTTCTGTTCACACAAACCTTGACTACCTTCCTTTGCACAGGCTAGACCTTTCGAGAACATTTACCTCTCTTCTTCCATGGAACATTTGACACTTGGTTCCCATATTGCCTCCTCTGTGAATCCCTTCCATGCTTCTCCCCTCTGGGTTCCTATAAACTTGCCTTTTATATCCCCCAGAAAGTGGCAGGTTCATTATGTGAGACTGCCGTTTTGTTGGGTCAAAAACAGCTACAGACTGGCAATCGACTATTTCTTGCCTAATGCGCTGTTTGTCCTCAAAACGAGTAAGAGAGCTATGCCCCTGTCCTCCCTGTGTCAGCATCTGGCACACGGTGGCCTAGGATGGGGCCCCGGTTAATGCTTGCTGCATGAACAGCACAGTCAGACACGTTTTCGCGTGCTGCCCATCCCGCTTTGTTGCTTGCTCCAACACAGAAACCACCGAATCTGGGACCACTGGAAAGGATCTTACACATTTTCAATGCAGTCAAGCCAAACAGGTTCCCGATGCTTGTCTGCGCAGGTCAAGCAGAGCAGGAGAATATCTCGGAACATGCAAGGAGTGGGGGAAGGTAATTGTTCAGGACGGCTACCTTTCTGGTGGGAGAAACAGAGTCAACAGTCGACGGAGAGGAAGCAGCAGCTGGATCAGGAGACGGAAGGCAGGAGGAAGAAGCCGGAGGGTGAGTGAGAGATAGGCCTTTAGAAAGTAGTTTATTCTGCACAGAACAGAAACAGAGCAAAAGGTGATTGTCCCTGAGCAGCACGCAGCAATGCTCGCCTCCACCGTGCAGCCCCATGCCTACACATTCAGGGAAGGGAAAAGAAACCCAGGGCTGGGTCTCAGGATGGAAGAGAAGCCTCTGTCTTGGGAGCCCAGCAGGACCGTCTGACTCCCGGATACACTGCATTCTGCTACAACCAACCTGGCTCCCTCATCACAGCAAAGTAGCGGGAGCAGACCCATGCTGTCTGTGTGTACATCTGCGACAGAATGCCACAGTGAACTCCCAGTGCTCTCGTTCTGCAGCCTTGTGTGAAGGAGCCGCTGCCAACTTAGGAGAGGAGAACCCTGGGGCCACTATGGGGTAGATGGCCACAGCAAGCGTCTCTACGGCCCCTGGGACCCAGAAACGAACTAGATGCAAAACTTCCTTCCCACGACAATGACTCCTCCTGGTAGCAGAGGACACAGATCTGGAGGAGACCAAAGGAAAGCAGCTCTCTGCACGCAAGGGGGCCCCTGACACACACATGCCCGGTGGCATCACATTAGCAACTCTTCCCTCTCCTTGCCACGCACTCCCTCTTCTTTTCAGCAAGTTTCTAGGTCAGTACCTGGCATGGAGGGCTGTGCTTACCACCCTGAGGCAAAGCCATTCTGCTTGCCTGATGCTGCCTTTTGGAAAAGCAGAGCACAGGTTAGAGCCCAGAGCTGGCTCATTATTCGGGATTTCCCTGGTAAGGGCCATGGGGAGATTTCTCCATTGTGCCTCCATTTAAGCCACTGGGATGGGATGCCTGCAACTGACCAGCTTTCCTTCTTTGTGTTTCCTCCTAGGAAGCTCAGCACCTACTCAGGCCTGTCTAGGATCTAACAGCATATGTTTCTGTTCGTCACATTTTCCTTGGACCTGAGTCTACGTTGCTACCTTGGTCTTCCCTTTGTCATGACTGATCTAGTGTTTTAGCATCGGCTTATCTGAGTCTTTCTTAAATGCTAGCCTGAATTCCTTAGTGGCTTGAAAAGTCAATAGCCCTTCTGCAGGAAGAGGAGGAAGGGGGGGTAAATGAAGCTCCGGGGACGGACCCATGGCCACTTTGCCAGATGTGCAGCATCAAGCTTCCTGGGGGGCTCTGAAAATCCCGTGTTTACCTGTGGGAAATCCCTGTGTCCAAACATGGAGGCAAGGTGAGCCGCCTTCTCCTTAATGTTCTTTTTGTGAAATTCCCTGTTGGCCAAGTTCTGAGCCCTCTTCTGCAGGCAAGGTGAGAGAGGGGAAAGAGAGAGAGACAGTGACAGAGACGATGGTGGCTGCCTCCAGGAGAGCGGCGGGATGAGACAGGAGACCGGGCGTGAACAGTACGAGAACGAGCCCACCCAGTGCAGAGGGGACAGAGGAGAGAAGGAAGGCACCCCAGACAGAGGCAGAGGAAGGGTCACGGGCAGGGCTTTCACCTGGAGAATCTTGTCCTCCACTTGCTGCAGCCGCCGCAGCACCCCAGAAAGGGCCAGCGCTCCCTGGCAGGTGGGAGGCAGGCCAGCGGGAGCTTCGGGCCCACCTAGCTGCAGGTCCGACTTGGCTCTGGCCCTCCAGGGCCTGTTCAGGCACCCACCGTCAGCAGACACTTGGTTTAGTTCCCGGAGCACATGCCCCGTCACAACCACCGAGGGGAACTGGGAGAGAAGGAAAGTCAAGCTTCCTTCCCGACTGTGGCCCATTCATACACCCCTGCCATGAGCCCTCCCCCACAAGGACCGGGGACCAAGGACAGAAAGGGCCACTGTGAGTCGGATTCCCCGCTAACCTCAGGTACTGACTTTCCTCCACTTGCCATCCTTGTTAGTGACACCCCATCTCGCCTCGACCCAGACCCACCAGGTCAAAACCACTACGAGCCCAATCTTAGTCTTAGCTGCCCACAAAAGTCACTTAGGGTGCTTAGAAAAAGCCACCCGAGTTTGGGCCCAACCCCGGACAGTCTGGTTTAACTGGCCTGGGGATGGGTAGCAGCTGGCGATACTCTTCAAAAAGCTCTCTAGGTGATTCTTCTGTGCACACAGGCCTAACATCACTGCCATATATCTTCACTGACCTCACCCAGCCTCCACCATGGGAGCAACACCCACCTCCTGCTGCGGGCAAACCATTTCTGAATACTGCACTCAAGAACAGTGATTCTATTCAAACCCCAAACCCAGAGATGCAGGCTGGACAGAGCCTCGGACCATGGTTGCCAGCGGCCTCCCTGGCCCCAGGGGGAGGGTCCTCATCTGCTTATCTGACCAGCACCAGAGGAGGTCTTCTCCACACCCCCGCCTTACCCTTTCAGTGGTGTGCAGCCAACTGGCCTCCCCCCCCAAGCTCATCTCACCATCCCTGTCACTTGTCTGTCTACTTAGAAATCTCCTATCCAATTGGCCTGCAAACAAAGCTAAGACTCCCGGAGCATCCCCCCAAATACCCCAAATACCCCATAAGATGCGGTCTGCTCCCCCCCAAGCAAATAAAGCATCAGGAGCACAGCAGCTGGGCAGATGACATTCAGGGCTGGCACGTATTTCCAGAGGCTGTAGACCTGGTTATTCTTACCTATATGGACTGTACCTCAAGTTCTGTCTGCCTTCCCAGAGAAGCTACCGTCAGCCCTAGCTGGGGCGCACAGAGAGACACTGACCCCACCCCTCTGCACCAAAGTCCCCTCTGACTTCACCAAGACAGGGTCCACTGGAAGGAGCCCTACCTGCCTTTTCAGAGGAGGTGACGGGCTGGGTGTGGGCTCCTCCGGCCTGGAGCAGCGAGGGTTAATAGGTGGGTCAGAGGAAGTGCGCAGGACAGGCTTACCTATCCCTGAGATGCGGCACTCCTGGGAGGAGGAAGGTGAGTCCGACAAAGCAGCCACAGGAAACACGAAGGAAAAGGAGAGTCAGACACTTGGAGGCAGGAGAGGAAGAGAGGCGGGCAGAGCGAGTTTGCAAGTGCAAAGACAGCCCTGGGCTGAGCTCCCATGAGCCAGGCCCAGTGGGGAAACTTGAACCCTGGTTCTCTGTCCATGTGAACAGCAAGTCCTGGAGTCCCTTCTCTTGGACAACGTGTAAACCCCAGGGAGGCCTCACTCTTGGCTCAGACCTGGGCCACTGGGCCTGCACTGCCAGAGCCTATGTGGAGCCCAGGTGGCCAGCCCTGGCATCCTCCTGGAAATGGCCAAGTCTCCTGCACACGAGATGACAGGGACAGCACATTCCTTCCGAGGGAAGAGAACCCTC
The DNA here is from genome assembly GCF_922984935.1 of Meles meles. NCBI lineage: Eukaryota > Metazoa > Chordata > Mammalia > Carnivora > Mustelidae > Meles > Meles meles. Next base: position 49,624,627 of record NC_060073.1, read on the forward strand.
AACTGACACTTGGGGACCTCTAGGGGCCGGACCTCTAGGGTCCAAACCTCTAGAAGGGGCAATTGAGGAAAAAAATCGCATGTCTCAGGAAAATGGTCCCCTTTGAACAAAACTTGGCTTCCTGGGGAAGGCCAGTTTGCCCAGAGGGGCAGGGCCCACCGTCAAGACCAGGGAGACATTTATGATCGCCTGTAAGCCTGATTAACCTAGAGTCTGTCCTTCTCCTGAGAGGAGCCTAATTCTGTTGTACAACAGGTGTTCTCCAAAAAGGAACCAAACCCCTTGTCCCAAGATTTTGTAATTTGATGATGACATCCCAGAGCAATTCAGAGGAATGAACCACACAGAACAGACCATGGAGTCAGAGTCTGAGAACAACCGGCTTGGTGTGCAGCCTGCCCCATGGTGGTCTGCCTCCTTCAGCCTCCCAGGTGCCCTGGTCAGACACCACAGCCCTGCCGGCCTGACCCGAGGGAACATGGAGGAGGGACGTCAGAGAACACTTTGGGGGGTTGGTTCCCAAGGAGCTGAGAGCTATGACTTGGTTTCCCTTGGGGTGCACATGTCTCCTCCCTCTGGACTTAGACTTCCAGGCAGCCAGTGTCTCTAAACCTCCCTTATGCTGTACTATGTCAAAGCTGGCTGCAAATCAGGTTGTGGTTTCAAGGCAAAACCAAATTCTGGATTTCTTCTCCAGGGCAGAATAGGCATCAGCCAACTATGGTCCTCAGGCTGAAGCCGGCCTGCTGCCTGTTTCCGTAAATTAGTTTTGCTGGCACACAGCTACGCAATTTGCTTCAGTACTGCCCATGGCTGCTTTCAGGCTACAATGGCAGAGACAGTAGAGAGATGGGAGGCTCCTAAGGCCTCAAATCTTCGCTATGGCCTAAATGTGCGATCTGGTCCCTCCTGGGACCGCTGATCCAGAAGGAGCCCCCGTCTCACCTGAGCCAGGCCTGGCTGGCGTGCCTGAAATCCCCCACTAGGCCTGCACGTTTCTGCTGGCTTCTCAGCAGGTGCTGGACACTGGGAAGGCAGGTCCAGTGAGCGTCTGACGGGACTCACCTGCCTCAGGAGTGAGGGGTTCCGAGAATTCTCTTCGAACTTGGCCAGGAGCTGACTTGCCATGGACTTGACTTTGTTCTGGCTTCCCACTTCTCTCCCACTGCTGCCCTCCGGACTGGAGCGCAGGCCGCGGCTGGGATAGGCTGAAGGCTGCAAACGCCAAAGGAGCACATCGGTTATTGGATCCCAGACCCTAGATATCAGAGAGCGGCCCGGGGACGCAGGACACCAGACCAGTTTCCTGAAGAAGGACGCCAGGGTCTGAGGAAGTGCGGCAGGAGCAGCTGGTGATGCCCACTGAGATGATGCTCACATCTTCCCGAGGGACAGGCACACCCACCTGGGAGCCACACAAGGTTTGAAAACAGCCTCTTTCACCTCCCTGCCCAGGGACCTCGGCAATTTACTTCATTTCTCTGAAGCTCCCTCATCTGTAAAGTGGGAGCCTAGCCCACTTCACCTGGTTGTTGCAGAGAGTCAAATATAATAAAGAAGTGACCAGCAAAACCGTTTTCCAATTACACTGTGTGGCAGCGAGAGGTGAAGAGTAGGGGGATGAAGGAAACAAGAGGGGGTGTCAGTCAGTCAGGCAAGGCACAGGCTTTGGGCTCCCTTCTCCCCTCTCCTCTGTGCCCCACTCCCAATGTCAACCAGCCCTGCTCTGTGGTCACTATCTTTAAAAAAACCTTTTAATCTAGAAATAATGTCAGACCTACAGAAAAGTTACACAGACAGCACAGAGAGTTCCCGCATACCCTTTATCCAGGGGAACCCAATGTTAGCATCTAGAATAATCGTGGCACTATTACCAAAACGAAGCAATGAACACCGGTACGGTTCTGTTAATGAAGCTAGAGACCTGATTCAGGCTACCTCAGCTTCCCAGCGATATTCTTTGGGTTCCAGGACACGAGCCCAGGTCCCACATGGCATTTAGCCACGTCTCCTCAATCTCCCTCCTCTGTAAGAGTTCCTCCATCCTTCTTTGCCTTTCGTGACCTTGACAATTTTGAAGGTCAGCTATTTTGTAGAGTCCCTCGGGCTGGGTTGGTCTGATGTTTTCTCATGGTCAGAGTAGGCTTATGGGTTCTGGAGAAGATGCCTCCAAGTTCAGAACTGCTTGTGTCCCTGATACCAACGTGAGTGTTGACTGGTGAGGTGCTGGCTGTGGTCACTTGGCTATGCTGTTTTATAACATGCAGTTACATGAGAGCCTTCCTGAGCTCATCTGCTAAGACATAAAACTTGGAAAATTACCAGAGTTCACTGGATCAACGTCTGCTCTCCTTGCCGAAGGACCTGCTCCCACAGGCCTCAGCAGCAAATGCCACCATGGAATCAGGTGGGCCGTCTGCCTTCCCAGGGAGGCAGGGCCTCTCCCTCACAGGAACAGATGTTCTCAAGGCAACAAAGATATGCTCACTTAGAAAGGTCATGGGAAGAGGCAAGCTAAGGTCGATTGATTTTTTTTTTTTTCTTAAAGATTCCCTAAGAGGAGCAGCCCCAGGTGAAACCTTCTATGCATAGCCACTTTGAAGTGTTGGATAAACACAGACCGAAGAGTCATTCACCACTTCAAAGTGCAGAATGGAACTCTGCATATCGCTATAGTCTTGAGTGGAAGACCATAGGTTTACTGGAGCGTCCCTGTTGGCATAAGGCCAAAGTTGGCCAGGACAGTGGGTCACGCAGACTAGCTCTGTTCAGATACAAATCACTGTGGGGCTCTTTGAAATGCAGATTCAGATGAGTCTGTAGTCCGTAGTCCAGTAGTCCGGGGTGGGCCCTGACAGGCACCTCTAAGCAGCTGCTAGGTGAGGCTGATGCTGCTGGTTCCTGGCCCACACTTTGAGTAGCAAAAATTTGGAAAGAATTACTGCTTAGTGAAGCCTGATTTTAGTACAATAGCTGATTCAGATCAGCCCAGAAACATCTCAGAAGGACAGGTGCAACCGATTTCTTCCCACGCTCTGACTCCTGGGCTGCCGGCAACAGAGAGAGCCAAAACACTCCCTCAAAGAAGCCACGGATGAAGGGCAGGAGCAGGTTTCCACCTGAGACATCATGCATCACAGGGAAACTTCTAGGGAGGAGGCAGGGGCAAATCACAGGCACTTCAAGTGAGAGCCAACACCCCATAACCGGGAAAGTGGGAGGTTCCCCCCACTCTGTTCATCAGCTTCTGCTTCCTCCTTTCAACTATCTATTCTGGTTCACTAGGAATATTCACTAGGTTCCTGATCACACCAGCACCAAGAAATGGAGAAGCGACTGCTCTTGAAAGGATCAAATTGTCTAGAAAAGGATTGGACAAACATGATTTGAACCCATTGGATAAAATGTGTTCGTGCACATTTTAAGATGTGAACTGAACTCCAGGGTTCCATTATCAGAGCGCCCCTTTGCCCCTCCCAGAAAATGGGGTAAGCAACAGTGGCTTCCCCCCTCCCCCTAGATTGGGCCTTGTAGCTGCCTTTGTTATAAAAGTCACTGTTTTGAGAACCCATGTCTGGAGAGAGATTAGGTACTTCATTTTGACAAAGTAGCCTGTAATTTCCTCCTTTTACCAGAAGGTGGCACTTGTGGACCCTGGGACATTTGCCTTGAAGACAAGTGCAGAAAACAAAAGGCAGAAGTTACGGCTCTAGGACAGGAAGGCTCCCGGTGCCCGTTACTAGTCCCCCTGCTAATAGTGATGCTGTGTTGATTAGCAAAGGTGCCAGACAGCATGCTCGGCACATTATATCCGCCTTCGTTTTTAGTCTTTAAAAATCCTGCAATAAGTTCCCTACATTTCCATTGTATTATCAGCCTTTCACAGATGTGAGGCACAGCCTGGGAGGCTCTGTTTCTCCAGCTGACACAGCTAGGAAACAGTAGAGGGAGGACCAGAGCCCGAAAGGTTTCTCCATCAAGCCAAGCTTGGAAGCGAGCGGCTCATGAAAGAGGAAAAGGAAGGGCCAGCGCTGTGGCCACTGGCTGCCAGGCAACCAGCCTTTGCTTAAATGGACACTGTGGGCACAAACCTCATCCAGGTTGTTGAAGCCTTTCCGCCTCCGTTTGTTCATGTCGCTGTCTTCAGTCTGGGTGTCCACCTGCAGTGGCCAAGAAAGTGTCATGAGCTCAGGGTCTGCGAAGTCTGTGGTTCCACCAATCGCCCTGAGGCCCTAGGGTGGGCCTGGCACCAGCCCTGGGGATGCCACCCGCCTGCAAACAGCTGCTGGCCCAGGAGACACATGGACACAGGTTACCCTGTTCTGGGACAGATGCAGATTTCTGTTCAGAGGAGGGAGCCTTACTGAACCGGTGTGTGTGAAGGGGGTTCCATCAGAGGGGTGGGAATCACATCCCCCAAAATCATTCTGAAACATCCCAAAACATAAAGAATCCCTGTGATGCGGGCGGGGCAGGGACCATCTCTGGGGTCCGTGTGACCCTGGGCTCTGAGCAGTCACAGACAGGCCTGCTGATGTCCCTTGGCATAGGATGCTGCCATAAGGACACCCCCTCCTGCAACCAGGTGCCACTGCTCACCCCACAGGCAGGGACTCTTGGGGGTCAGAGCAGCTATCCGGCTGCTCTGCATAATTTAATGGCAAATTATGCCCGCCATTTGGTCGCTGTTGCAAATGCCAGTAAACCGTATTTTATCAACTCAAGGGAACATCAGATAAGGTCTGAAAACTATAGTGATCACACAGCTCTGTGTGACCAGGACCGCTTTGATTTATTGTTTCCCCAGCAAAATTATTTAGTGTGTCCACTTTCATTCTCGAAAGTATCCTGGTTAGACAATAAATCACATGGATGCCTTACTCATAAGACTTTCCAGCCCACTTTCTGCTGCCTGAATCTGAACACTGAAATCTGGAGAACCCCCACTCTGCACAAGGCCACTGCTGTGACCCTGCAAGGGCCACCAAAGGGCACACACATTGTCAGTCTTATCTCCTATCGGTGGGTGGGCGGGCTGCACAGATAGAGTGAGGCTGTGGGCTGGTCTGGGAACTGGGGCCTGGACTCAGAGCCTCCTCTGTACCCTGCTGGGCAAGTCTATCCTGACCCCAGGGTTAGACCTGTCTATCTACCCACATCTGGTATTTCTGCCATGAACATCTTTGCTACAGACAGCCTTGCCTCAAGCACTTTTGCCACAAGCATTTTTACCACGTAACTCATTGGGTATAAAGCAATTTTGCTGTAACAGATACAGAGATAATGGGCTGACGGCTCAATTTCATTGGCTGATTGACAGCCTGGATTCATTTCTCCCCTGGCACAGTACACCTGTTTTTATACTACATAAATCTTAGCCCTCGTGATGGTCTATATGGTGGTGCAGAGTTTTGAACCCGCATTCCCACAGAACTTTGGGAGGTCTTCTGCTGGACTTGTGACAAAAGGCCAAGCACAAACAACAGGCAGAACAGGTGCTCACAACACAACATAACGCTTAGTCACAAATATGCATCCTCGTATTTGGAAATGGATACTCCCTCTCTTTTTTTTTTTTAAGAAAAAAAAAAGGATAAGGAGGAGAAGAGAGAATCTTAAGCAGGTTCCACACCTAGCATGGAGCCCAAAGCAGGGCTTAATCTCAGACTCTGAGATCATGATCTGAGCAGAAATCAAGAGTCAGATGCTTAACGGACGAGCCACCCAGGCGCCCCGAGACACCTGTCTTAAGGAAGAACGTTTAGTGAAAAGAGAAAACGTGTAATGTCGAACATGGAGATGGATCAGTGAGCAAAGAACGTATACTAGCATGAACGAAAGCCCGCGAAGACAAGTGCTTAGGCACGATCTGCGGAATGAAACCAGCTGTTTGCACGGTGTTGCCATGAATCCACACTACATGTTCTGAAGGATTCAAATCTTTTATATTTCACAACGAAGTCCTTTTAATTTTGTTATTTGTTTCTTGTGTTTATGTCCTTTTTAATGAATGCCCATTTTTTGTTTCTTGTGATTTTTCTCATTTGCAGCACAGCTGCCTTACAGCTAATTAGTTACAGAGCAAAAATGCTTGCAGCAAAGATGTTTACGTTTACGGTGAGAAGACGCAGACCCTGCGACCACCTGTCTCCAGCTGGGGTTTTCTCCATACAGCCAGCCCCCTGAGGGCCATGGAATCCCCACCCCCAAGACTCCTACGCACTTGGGCCCTCCAGAGGCGGCCAGCTTACATCCCAGCCTTTGTTCCACTGGGCAGGCAGGGGGAAGGGCCGCTGGCCATTCTCTCCCCTCGAACCCAGTACGGCCCAATCTGCCTCACCCCTCCTGCCCTTTCTGCACCACGGGAAGGTTTTTTTGTTGTTGTTCTTTTTACCTCTTGCTTATTCCTCTATAAGAGCTTGGAGCCCCCAGCACACACGACTGTGTGCCCACTTGCTCCCAGCAGAAAGCACCTGCTTCCCCAGTTTCTGTAGTCCCATCACCTCTGCCCCCTTCCCACATTTAGCAGCACCTTTCATATTTTCAAAGACAAGATCCACCACAGTTTAGGCATTGATATTTGTTCAAAAATTTGACCCTTCCCTTGTTCAGGGAGCACAAAACAACAGATCAAAGGGCCCTGCTTTCCCTCTAACATTTTCTCAGCTTTTAATAAATCATTATTCTGTGAATGGAAATGATTTCAACCCAAACGCTTGGGCAAACACCCAGAGAAACAAATGACTTTATTCACAACAATGTTGGGTCTTAGAGGCGCAGGCCATCTGGGCCCCCAGTTCCACCGCCTGTGAATGGCTTGCTGGCCGAGACAGGGGCCTGAGAAAGTACAGGGCGTCCTACCCAACAAGAACACTGCATGCATAATCTTAGGGTTTTCTCTTGTTTTGTTGTTGTGTTGTTTCCACCTTAAATGAACACTTGGCTTTTCTCTCAAAGAGTGACACCTCTTACTCTCTCTTTTGCATTCAGCAGCTCCAGGCTTGAATGTTCCAACATCAGAGCCAAGGAGAACCAAACCCAGTAGGCTAGTCCCAGGCTCACGAGAAATGCTCCTGGGAGGGAGTGTGCCCAGCACCTGAAAAGACCCCAGATCCTTCAGGGGAAATAAAAGAAGCATGTGAAGCAACCTCTACTCCTCTGATTCAGCCTGACCCATAGGACAACAAAACACAGTCCATATGAAAAGGTTGCAACACACATACCCAAACGGTCTGTACTCTTCCTTAAGGATTTCTCATGGAAGCACTGATTCTCAACTAAAGAGCGAGTTTAAAACAGAAAGGTGGAGAAAACTCATACCTAGGGATTTACCTAATATTTTCTTATCTGCATATCTCTATCTGCAAGCCAATGTCACCTTAGTGCCCCCATCTCCTTGGACTCTATTTTGCTCTACAAAGAATGAGGTACAAGGAGGAAGAAAACACTTATGGTACCCAGCCATACACAAACAGTTCACTTTCTTTTGCTATTAATTTTTTCCTGCCTTACCCCCTAAGAACACTTTCTTACCATGACTTCCCAGTGACCTGAAAGAGTCCATGCACCAGAGGGCATTTATTAAACTAATTGGTATCTCCACTTAAAAAAAAAAAAAAGATATGTATTTGCTAGTCTGATTATTTGATCGGTACAAGATAACCATGTCCCCCAAAAGCCCAACTCCATGTGATCTTAGTCCAAAGGAAACAACCTTTATATTTTACTAGCTAGTATAGCCTAACTCTGGAGAAATTTAGATATGGGGCATAGGAAGAAAGATTGGCCATTGCAGGCAATGGCCTGGTTAAGTAGGGAGGCAGGAGGGATATTTAGGCCAATGATACCGGCAGAAAAATCTTCTCTCCTTCAGTAACAGACTAGTAAGGACTCATGAGTTTGAATTCTGACATGACTTACTTCCCAGCTGTGTGACCTTAGAAAAATCACCTAACTTCTCCGACTGCCATTTCCTTATCTATTATTTCCTTGCCTGGATATACTATCCAGCTCACAAAGTCCTGTACATAAAACACTTCTTATAAGGCACTGTATACCTCTTACACACTGTTATTTAGATTAATACTAGTTAACAAAATGAGAAAACCTGAATTCTAGGTCCAACTTTGACTTTTACTACCTACAGGCAGGACATCGCGATTTAATGTCCCCACAGGCAAGACTCCCCTTCTCTAACACCGGACGCCCCGTCTTCCTCCAGAGAGAACACAAGGAACAAATGAGATACATATGAGACTGCTTTGCATGCCCTAAGGTGTCCCGCGATCATAGCTGCGGTGCCAAACCGAGAGTCCAGTCGTGCTAGTTTGACTCATTTTCTCAGGAAACAGGCATCTGCCTTGACTCGGTACTCGTAAGGGACAGCCTTCCCACTTGGCTGGGCAGGGGCTCTGACCCGCAGCACATATCTGTGCACCTGGTCTTCCCGTGACGCAATGCAGGGCTGACATGACGCAATGTAGGGCTGACATGACGCAATGCAGGGCTGACGTGATGGAATCAGTCCGCAGACAAGCAAAGGAACCTTCGGAGAGGTTCAAGCATGTGCCAAATCCCCGGCAGACCTAAATACGTGTTTGTCTGCCTGGCTTCTAACGTACTCTCACTCTGTGAGCCGCTCAGAACACCTGGCTGTGTGGCACAGAGGACAGAAGAGTGACTGGCCTGCAAATCGCGGGGGCCCGAGGGGCAGCTCGAAGGCCCTGTGCTAGCTCAGCCCGGCCACCCGACCACCCGGCACCTGTGCTTTTGGCCCTCTGGGACTTTCCCCGAGTCTCTGAATTGAGAAGCACTAGAAACTTAGAGGAGAGCTCTGGCTGCTGGGTGGGGGTTCTGTGAGAGCAGCTGGGGAAGGGGAGAGGAATTCAGACATTCCCCCTAGAAGGGCAGCGTCCTCGGGCAGAGTCCTTGCTTGTCTTGTTCTCAGCTCCAGGAATGCTGAGAAGAGAACCCAGCATCAAAGAGGCACCAGGTCAGTCTGGATGGAGGAAATGCTTCCTTACTTCACATGCCTGGCTCTTTGGAAAGTGTCTGTGTGGGAGGGGTGAGGAGAGGAGAGCTGGGCGGGCACCCTGACTGCTGGGAACAGACACCCACACCAGCCAGGCTCTGTGAACTCTGCTGTCCTGGGAACAGTGCTGGAGGGGAGCCTGTGTCACCATGGGCCGGCTGAGAGGATAAACACCCTGCGGCCACCACCCTGGCCTCTGGGATGAGCTTTTCATGGACAAGTGACACCTCTGTGTTACGTTGTCTCAAAAGGAGTGGGCTCCGCATGGGGAAACCGACATCAAGTGTCCTGAGTGTGTACATACTGTCACGTGTGTGATGACTGCAATGGCCATAAGTCCAGGCATGACCCACATGCTGTAGGCCTAGGAGGGGACATGCGGGAAGACAGAGACCATGTGGGTATGCTCAGATACCGCCTGAGGTCCATGGTAACAGGAGATCCGGAGTCCCCAGCAATTTTCCCAGGTCCCGGGCTTTTGTGTGGGTGCATTTAGGATCAGAGGTAGATCTTCAAGAATGAACCAAGGGCTTCTGAAGGGGAACATAGACTGCACAAGCTCTCTCTTCGCCAGGCCTGGCCCTGCGACATTCGTCGCTCACCCATCGACCTCAGTGGTTTGCCACTCACCAGAGGGACAACTCTCTGGGCAGAGCGATGGGAAGAGTACATTCTCTGAAAGTAAATAAGGCCCTCAGTGGAGGAAAAGTCTTCTCTTTTGCCTGAAGCTGATCGGTTTTCTTGGGATTTGAATGCTATCTGGGGTTAGGGACGAGACAATGATTTGACACCAACCGTGAAAACCAGGTAGAGGAAGAGATTTTTAAGGTTGGCTCAGTAGAGAAAAACAGACCCTCTCCAGATTAAGATGCTGTGTTGTGAACAAACATGGGCTGTTCAATTCCTGCATCGAGATGCTCCTCTGAGAGTTCAGGAGGGTATAGGGAGGGTCGGAGAGGGCTGAGGAAAGGGGGATGAGGTTGGAGGCAGACACATCTGTGTGTCCGGATGGTGTGTGTGTGTGCGTGTGTGTGTGCGTGTGTGTGCGTGCTAGTGCACACTCACGGGGCCACGGCTGGGCCTGCGTCTCTAGTCTATCAGGGCACATGGATGAGGGTGTGGGGGGCTGTGTGCCTAACTGCATGGCCATCTCCTGGGTATAACCACGGTGGAGCCTTGATGTGCGTGCAGTTTTTGGAGTGTCCCAGGCAAACATCCTCCATGCCCATCCTGGGGGATGCTGCTGTAGACTTAGTTCTCTCTGCTTGTGAGACATGTCAAGACCAAAGAGAATCGCAAATAGGTTCCCCAAACCAAAAAGTATCCAGATACAAGAAGACCTACAGTCGATGGGGAGGAGGTACTCCGTGTGTGGTCTGATTGGTGCATGGACATTGAGTGGTGGACAGTGTCTGGGGTAATTCGGTGATGACTACGGCAGAATGTGACCCAGGGGCCTTACTAACTCACCAGCCCACCCAGAGGACGCAGTCAATCAAAAACCATGCCCACCCCCAGCACTTACTTCAATGACCTAATCTTTCTACCTATCCAAACAGCAGGGCAAATCTGAGACATAAATGAAGCTGTGGAGGGGGACTGGACCCCTCTCAGGATGGGCAGACCCTGGGCAGCCCCTCAGGGGCAAAGGGACATGGTTGAACCTCGGCCAGGGCTGGGCCAGACAGAGCCTGCCCATGCCCCCTGCATTTTCTAGCAGAGCCAGTGGAAAGTGGGGTGAGCACCTCTCAGGCCTCCGAGGGCCTGGCTGGCCTTGCTGACCATTCCCCATGTGACCCAGGGCTGGCCAGACTGTTAGAATTCCGTCATTCTATAAACAGAGGTGTGGCAAGTGAAAGGTTTCAACATTCCTCTCCAGTTCCCCCTGCTGTTCCCTGTTGTGGGCTAAGTGGTGGAGAAAGCAGGTGGATGGAGAGAGGCCTTCAGTGTTGGGCTCAGACAGTTCCCAGAAAGGCTGCCCTGGCTTGTTCGGTTGGGGAAGCCCGAAGTGGGGAGGCTTAGAGGGAATGAACCTATGACCAGTCTCCAGAAGACGACTTTCACTCAGTGGGACATGTGGTAGGCCACACAGTCCTCACACAGAGCCTCTGAACAGGGCAGCCTGGGGAGCAGGGCCACGGAGCCACTAGGGGCAGTTCAACCCTTTGGCTGCTCTGCTGGAAACCCCAGTGGACCGGCACACCTTCCCTTCCCAGCCCTGGCCTTGCTAGCCCATTCCCTCCTATAGACAGGGCGTGCCGCTGGCTCCTGGAGTTAGCCCAAAGGCTACAACGTTGCAGGGAGTGCAGACCTCAGTGGAAAAAGTGACCACTGCTCACAGAGTGGAGGCAAAGACAGGAGGCTACGTGGCCCCAGCCCCGCCCTGGGTGGAGGGGTGGGCAGGACCAGGCATGACTGACCACAAGTAGGAGGCTGTCGGCAACCTAGAAAGTCAGACACACACAGAGGCCTGCAGCCCTCTGGGGCCCCGTGGAGAGAGGCAAGCTTTGTAGGAGCACTTGCCACCTAACATCTCTGGGCTCCATTTCTGGATGTGTAAAATGAGCACATCACGTAAGATAACTTGTATCATACCTACCGCAGACATACCATCATTCAAATGAAATTATAAATCACTAGCCTCACGGTTCCCCAACTGTGTACCAAGGCACCCCATGGCCCCACCGTGAGCTTGCAGAGGAACCATAGGATGCTTTAAATCTTCTAGGGAAATGTGCTGAAGGCTGTTATACATCTTGTAAAATACCTGGACCAAGTCATTTGGACTTAACTACTTAGTAAACAAAACTTTTAGATATTTCTTTCAATCTGGGGCACTGCGATAAAAATCACTGAGATACGAAGAGTGCCATTAAGTTAGGAAAGTTCCGGAACCTCTTTCAGCTCTGAGCTCCTCAAAGGTGTACCTTATTCATCCCTGTGTATTTGCTACTCTCATCAAAAACAAACAAAAAATGGGTGATTGGGTGGCTCAATCAGTTAAGCATCCGATTCTTGATTTTGGCTCAGGTCATAATCTCCGGGTGGTAAGATCAAGCCCCGCATCGGGTTCCACACTGAGTGTGGAGCCTGCTTGGGATTTTCTTTCTCCCTCCCTCTCTCCCTCCTCTCCTGGTATCTCTCTTAAAAAAAAAAAATTAGAAAAACAAACCAAAATATTCAGTCCTAAAGTTGGCAACATTTGTAGAAGGAAGGAGGGAGGGACAGAAGGAGGAAGAGCAGGAAGAAGGAAGGAAATTAATGGAACAGAACGTATAAATGTGGCCTTACCATATACTCTGTCACTGACAGGCATGGTATAACTGATCTAAACTGCTGAACAAGTGAGAGATCGTCTCCCCTTCCTCTTAGGAGGCAGGACTCATCTGAGTTACTTAAAAAAATGCTCAGCTGCATGACCTCTCAGATCTGAGCCATGCCCTTCCTAGGACAAGTGTATGTCACGGAAGCCAGCGACACGGTGCTGGGGGGACTTCCAACAGCATGGGGACACTAAACTGCACCTTACTCATATCTCCCGTGGGCTCTCAGTCTTTTTCCTTTATTAGCATCAGGAGCCCGAGCATATGACCTTCTCCCTTCCCCTGGTCCCATCCATGGGCAAAGAGAAATCCAACAAAAACCAGGCTGTAACTTACCCGTGGCGTCCTCTTTCTTGGAAATGTGAGGTTGAGATAGTTATGAGAAATGGAGGATTTGGCCAAACTGAGGTCAGCATTTTCTCCATAGTTTTTGCCCCAAGAATCTGTGAGGAAATAAAAATGGGACGGCGATCAGACCCTGCCACCGCTACCCCAGGGCTCAGGGGGTATCACTGCTACAAGATCCCTCCAAGTAATTCGCTCACCCTCAACTACAGATATGAATGGGCTGGGTACTGGCTGACGCAGCTCTCAACAGTGACCTCCCACTCACAGGGGCAGACCTTCGGCCTCATGTGGCCCCTGTCCCACATGCCCACTCACACACACAGGTCTGGGTGGGTGGGGGCCACCCCGGTTTGGCCTCTAAGTGAGAGGGAAGGCAGGGGCTGGCCTGAGAACATTAGACACTGGTGTGGACAGCAGCCAGACATGGGCACAGGGCGGAGATGGCCCAAGGGCACAGCAAAGCCCGCCCCAAAGAAGGGCCTTACCCACAGGCCTCAGCGGGGTGGCCCGGAAGAGCTCGTAGAACTTGGAGAGGTACATGACCATGCTGAGCTTGTCGGGCTCCTGGGCTGATGCCATCTCCTTGCCCGTGGTCACCGGGGGTATGCCAAACTCACGCTCGGCCACGTCAAACGCCAGCTGGTTGTTCTCCACGGCGTCATCTTCGTTCAGAGAGTCAAAGTTGCTGGAGAATCAAAACGAGGTGAAGTTCAGGCACAGGAGACAGAGGTGTGAAGAGCTGAAACAACTTCCCCGTAAGGAGCCCTGTGGGCAACGTTCTGCTGGGTCTCGGCAAGTGGGGAGGGGTGAGGGAGCTATGACCCCAAATCCTGCCCCCAAATACCCCTGCACCCTGCTGCCCTCCCTGCACTACCCCACTGCTCCCCATCCCACGACTGCCCAGGGAGGCTCCTTCTCACTTGGGGTGGGGACCAAATCAGAATTAGGCCATGTCAATGTCCTTGCTGCCTGGGCTGAAATAATCAGAAAATAATCTATGTCTTTGGAAAACTTATGAGCTATTTTACTTTTAAATAGTTCCTTTATGTGCTTGTGCTTTTAATTATAAAAGTATATGGATATCTTGTATATAAAAAAAAGAATCAAGGGATCTACAACATACAAAGTAACAAGCGAGCACCCCATCCCCTTCTTGCGGCAGCTTCACCCCTAAAGGTGCCGACTGACAACCCTCTGGTGAGTTTCCTTTCAGCCTTCTGGATGAACGTGCTCGTGGCTGTGGTTACTCTGCAGCTGGTCTGAATCCAACATTAATACACGTACAGGGCCTTCAACATCACAAAGTGTGCCCAATCATCCTATGGACGCTGCCATCATTCCCAATTTACAGACAAAGAAACAAACTCAGAGAAGCTAAGTGACCTGCCCAGTGCCACACAGCTAAGCTAAGCACAGCTATGGTTTGCATCTCAGATCTAATTCCCTTGGCTGTAAAATCCTCAAATTGGGCCCCAGAATGAGGTCTTGCCCGTAATTCCTCTCTGACGGGGAGAGTGCCAGGTGTGAATGCTCTATTTCCCCAGCGCAGTGATGGCGGGGATGTGGGGACGAGTGCGAGCATGGAGCCGGAGCTGCTTCTGCTCCTGGCGTGTTCGGACCACAGGCCAACTGAGCTGCTGACAGCGATCGGTGCAAACAGAAAAGAACAAACTCAAGAAAAACTCAACCCAAAGATGTATTTTGAGCCAACATTCTGCCTCCAGCAGAACCCCTGGTTGCCCTTGTCTCCAGGGTCCCCCCGGGCCACGGAGGGCTCAGCAGGTATAGCCTGCACCCCCGACTCACATCAGCTCAGGCCGGAAGCGGTGGATGATGGCACACAAGGCCAGGCCACTGCGCCAGGATGTGGTCAGGTCAGTGACCTCGACATGCTGGTAGCCCTCGGTTTGCTGCTGGCACCAGGTTAAGAGCTTGCTGGGCCGGATGTCTAGCTCTGCAGCAGGGGGAGACAGACAGTGGTGGAGAGAGTCCTGGAGCAGGTGCGTCGGAGCTGCTTCTTGAGGAACGTCGAGGGATTCATCAGACAGAAGGAGGCACTCCAGAAAAACAGAAGAGGGCCATGCCATGGGAAAAATCTAGAAAGGCCTGGCCGGCTGTGCACAACAGGGGCGGCAGCGGTGGTGCATGTGGGAGGGGAAGGGAGGGTAGGCTGAGAAGGCTGGGTGCCCAGCGGCGGGGAGGAGGCGGGGTCTGGGCAGGCAACAGAAGCCGGAAAGGTCTCTCAGCAGGATGGTGACCCGAGCAAGGCCAGACCGATGCTGGAGAGTCATTCATTTAACCATCCCTTCCCTCCACTAGGAAGAGTGCAGCACATGCGGCCTGTTATCTGGCTGGGGAGACAAGATCTCTATACGGGAAACAACAGGGAAGGAAAAGCAAGGCCCAGTGAATCAATTCCACAGTTCACTTTCATGTCCTAAGTGCTCGACACGTATTCATGCCTTCACAACCAATCTGCGGTTGGGGTTGTCCTTGTCCTGGTTTTACAGATGAGGAAACGGAAGGACAGAGAAGTGCCTGGCCAAGGTCACGTGGGTTATAGCAGCAGAGCCGAGTGGGCTGCCGGGCCTGGGCCCCCAAAGCCACCCAGCAGGCCCGGTCCCCGCAAAGCATTCCGCAACCCTATACACCTGCAGCCTGGCCGAGGACCCGGGGCGGTGGCTTACCCCTCCTGGAGAGGCTCATGGATCTCCTCACTGAGCCCAGCCTCTCGAGAGGGTACGGATGCAGCTCCTTAGTGATGTACAAATGCTTCACCTACGAGCCAAAGAGACAACACATCTGCCCACCGGTATCTCCCCAAAGCTGGTCTCGGGGCCAGCCCTGCCTCTACTCTGTGTCCACCAGCCCTCTGTCGCTGGAGGGCATGACTTTGGGCAAGAGGTCCTGGGGAACATGAGATGCTGAGCAATAGATCTCAGCTGTCCACCCAAATGCAGGGGGACTCAAGTGTAAAAATACTTAAAATACGTAAAATACGTAAAAATCAATTGGCTGATTTTACAAACATCACACTGTTCTTTGCGCTGTTGCCAGAAGAAGTTGGTGGCTGCGGGTTCCTGAGTCAACGTGAGGAAATGGGACAGCAGGACTGGGAACTGAAGGGACCTGATGGTTGGCCGAGCAGACTCCGCAGAGAGGCGTGCCTAGCGACCCCTACTCATGGTGATAGGAAACACGTCAGCGTGTGCACAGATGAGGACAGATGCTGCCTGTGTTCTAGTTCTTTCCTGCAGGCTAGAGAGATGCTGACTCTCTTGTCTCTCGTGGCTCTCCTAGAGAGAGGAACTGGTCCCACAGCTGAGCCAGGAGTTATCAGCGGCCTCAGCCCTAGGGATGGGGCCAGATTTTCCGTGGCCTCCCACCCACCGGTCAGGGCAGGGTGACCCAGATGTGGCCCAGGGGAGGACTTACCTGATGGGGCCGGACACAGCTGGAGTTAAGATTTGGGTACCGTGTCCCTGGGTCCAGTGTGTACTGCTCAAAGTTCTTGTTGATGTTCTCCGGAGTGGTCTGAGGTAACAGCCGGTAAAGACTCTCTCTAGGATGAGGCAGGGCCCGGGGGTCAGGGACTGCTCTGGCAGCTGCATGCCTTCATTCCCCCAAACTCCTTCCCCTGCTCTTAAAGGTTTAGATGTGTTTGTGTACTTCTTCCCTGCAAAGCCTGGCCCCGTGGTTCCTGAGACTCACATAGTGGGGGACAGTTGAAGGACTAGGGAGAGGGGGTGGGCTGGGCAGTGATGCTGACCTCCTTCCCCAAGCAGAGGGCAGGGACACCAGAGCTGGCAGCTGAGGGACCTGTGGTTTTGCTAGAACCTCCATTCAGCCATGCTGCCTCCTGTGGCCTCCTGTCCCCTGTGACCACAGGCCTCCACACCCAAGACCCACAGAGGCCAGTCCCCCTTCTCCCCTGCCCGCCAGTCTTGATGTCTTCCAGTCCACCAGCTGTTACAGCCACGTGGCCAGCAGCAGGGGTCTGGAGGGAGCCCAAGGTCTGAGCAACAGCAGAAGAGGCCTGAGAGATCAGAAGCCCAGGCAGCTGAGACTTCCCCTCAGCCTCTTTCATCTCACAGCGACCTGGCTGTGCTGGGAACCCCAACTTTGGGGCTTGAGAGATCAGGATTTCTCTTTTGCATTCAGGTCCTAAGGTCCTGGGCACAAGAGAAGTCACTGGAGGAGGTAAATCAGGCCACATGTGAGAAGGATATGAAAGAGGGCACAGGCTTCAAGTTCATCCAGGAGCCGCCTGATGGCCAGCCCTGCTCCCTTCCTGTCTGAGCTGTGGAACCAGCACGCCCCGCCCCTACCCACGCCCACGCCCACCTGGAAGCCCTGCAGCAGTACTCACCTTTCAGCAAGCAGCTCCAGGGGAGGGGTGCCCTGGTCCCAGCTTTTCACCATCCAGGCCGTGTCAAAGGCTGCCAGGAAGCCCCGGGCACAACCTGTGCCCATGGGCCAAAATGGCTAGAGAAGAAAACATGCAAAATTCCAGTTGGTTCTCATGCCTCCCACCCCACTCCCCAGGCTGCTATCCCCTTCTCTCCAGCACTCAGTGCTTGCCCAACCCGTGGGAGGCACAGGGGGGAGTGTGGGGTGACAGGACAGCCCCCTAGGATTCAGCACGAACACATTCAGCTATAGCAGCAAATCACACATAAAAGGGCCTGTGTCCCAGGAATGGAAAAACTGCTGGGGGCGGGGGGGGGGGGGGCTCTCAAACAAGGCACAGGCAAATGCCCCCCAACCCAGGGAGATGGAAATCGGGAAGGCTTCACAAAAGAGTTGCATTTATGCTGATTTTAAAGAATGGGTAGGCTTCTAATCTTGATCCATTCAAGAGCAGCAGTGTGGGCAAAGGCCTGGTGGGGGAACGGAGCAGAGTAACAGGAAGGAATGCTGAGAAGGGAGACGGTGGGGTTGTGGGGTGGGGGGGTGTGCCGATCACAGCCCACACACCATGGTAAGTGAGGGCTGGTCTGCCAAGCTAAGTTCTAACTGAACTGTCCCCTGGGCACCCAAAGCATGGTTTGGAATTTGACTCTTACTTGGGATAAACATTTTTTGGTTACTGCTTACTTTAAAGATAAAAATGCAACCCTGCTGAAAAAGTTGGTTCACGCTAAGGATGCTTACAGTTGCCGATGCTCTGGGCAGCATTCTGAGCTGCAGACCATGGAGGGAAACCAAACTTTGGGGCCCACATGCCTTTTTGTCCCCTCTATGATCTCCCTGTTGCAAGGCCCCAGAGATTTCCCCTTGTGAGGAAGAAGTTGTGGCCCAGCTGAGGGTTCTGAAGAGACCTGCCCGCGCCGGCCAGAGCAGCGCCGACTAGTTTCCCACTTTAACAAAGAGGTCAGCGCGAAGAGCCCAGAAGTGTGGAGAGGAAGACACCATGAGCTCCTCTGGGTCTGGTCAAAGGGCAGGCCAGGTGCAAGCTGGAGGCCAGGACAGGCCTGGCCAAGTCCGGCCCACTGGCAGGGAGCCCGTCCTTCCGCTGGCTGCGGGACAGCAGATGCCACTGGCCACACCAGAAATGCAGGGATCTGTCTTCTACTGGGAACAGGGGGGTTCCAAACACAGATGCTACCTCGAGCAAGCTGTCGCCCACCAAGGCCACGAGGAGCTGGTGGGACTGGCGCTCGCGCACCAAGGCCGCATTCTCTGAGGCGTACATGGAGGTGAAGTCGAACATGGCCACGTCAGGCTGCCCGTAGTGGTTCAGAGCGAAGTCTAGCGATGGCAGCTGGTAATTGGTGGCGAAATCTGCGGCCTCGCGGGCATAGGAAAGCAGGTTGTCCTGGTTCACGTTCTCTGCGCACAGCAGCATCTCCGTGTCGATGTAGTCCTGGGGAGAGAACAAGAGCGCGGTGTGGGAATCCACCCCCGGAACGGGCAAGTGTTCACACCCACCTCTTTGCAAAAGAACTTGGAATGGTTTTATACAGCAAAGCTAAGCAAAACAGAAACGCAGGGCCAAAGGAATCAAGAGGAACCAAGTCAGTCATCTGTCAGGGTTGACAGAGCTGTGATTACGCCTTACACTTGGCTTTGAGCTTCCTGGCATCCAAGGCAAAAGGGAAATGTGATCTATGGTGGTGCTTTCCTTATCAGAAAGAAGGAAGCACAGACATTCCTAGGGGAGGAAAGTTTTTTCCTGGCACTAAATTCTAAAAGAACTATCTCACATCGGAATTTTGATAGAGAACATAGTGTCGTAATAACCAGCTTACTCAATAATGGTCTTGTGGTAAATACAGAAGTATATTTTACATGGCTGGTTCTTGTGATAACTTTCAGTACAATTAAAAGATGAGAGAGCAAATAAGAAATAGTGATTTCATAGCAGACTAAGCTAAGCTAATATAATCCAGACATGCTACGTTCGGTGGTCAATCAAGACCAGAAAAGGCATGAATGCTTGGCAGAGCTCTCAAACCTTCCCTCCAGAATCAGCTCTCTCTTTTCTTGAGAGGCTAGGGCCGCTCAGGGCTCTGCTTTGCTTTTACAATGTAAACTGTCACACTCCTTGCTAGAAGGAGGAGGGCCCTGGCTTAGCGGGGCAGGAGATCCATCCCTAACGGACGCTGGCAGTGACCTGCAGAATGGCCCCAGAGTCTACTCTGCTCATCATATGACTACAGAACCAGAAGGCTTTCCTTCCAAAAGGTGACACAGAAAGTGCACATCCCAAGGCTGGGCAGGGGCGTGGGCGGGAACCTGTATGTAAGACTAACACAGGCCTCAGGGTTATCCAGAGCCCGAGATCAGATTCCACCTTTGCTGTTCACTGAGCAAATGTGGGCAAATTACTGAACTTTTCTGAGTTTCCATTTTCTCATTTCTCATTCGGGAATAACAAAATCCACTTCACACAGTGAGGACCGAAGGAAATCATAGACATAAAATCCCCAACCTGACGCCTGGCACATGGTAAGTGCTCAGTGAATGGGAATTTCTGTCCCCTATAATTCATGATGGCACAAAACATAAATGTATGGTGAAGTACACTCCTGGACCATTCCTCACCCACACACCGACAGGAGCATCTAGAAGGCACAGCCACGTCAAGAAATACAGTGACCCACTGTGTCAATTTTCCTAATAACCACGATTTCAAATACCTTGTTCCAGAAATGTTAACACGTTCACACCAAACTACATCACCCAGATCGTACCCAGCACTGGCCTGGGAGCCCTGTGTCAGGTTGTGGTGTTCAGGGTGGAGCTCTTCCTGCTCACGTGTCCTTTCTCACACCTGTTCATACAGTCACATGACCAATCCCCTCCCTTAAAGGTGTGGAGAGGAGACGGGGATGGAGAGGTCTTGAAAATACCCCTCTTCAAAGCATGCTGTAGGTAGGCTGGCTGACCAGTGAGTGTGAGCACTGCACGGTGAAGGTCGCTCGTGCTGGTGGCCCGGAGAGGAGCATGTGTTGGCCTGGGAGCCCACCTGGGCCAGGACTGCTGGGTGGAGCCACAAACCTTGTCGGGCAGGAAGTTCCAGGGGAGTGGATGGATACAGAAGCAGGACCACAGGGACAGGGTGAGAACAAGGACAAGGGAGAGATAGGTGGGGATGGGGCCCTATGGAAAGTGCACAGGCCTGGAGAAGGCATTTTAAATTAAGACAGAGGCAGGAGAATGAAAGTGGGTCGCCATTTTCCACAGGCACAGGTATGGAAGAGAGGCTGTGTCCTAGGCAGAGAGGAGGGCCAGTAGAGGGAGAAGCAGCAAGAATGGCCCAGGTGGGGACTCTGACAGAACAGACGCCCCACATACAAAGCTGAAAAGAAGGCTGGAGACCGGAAGAGGTCAGGCAATGGCTTCCAACGAGGGTGGGTTCAACGCAGGGAGACCAGCTCTGATGTGTGCTCATCTTGCTCGTTGGCAACAGTGCTCCCTCACGCAGTGGCAAGAACAAGCCTGCTGCATCCGGGAGCCCTAGACCGTATGTATATGGCCCAGCAGAGGCAGGGCCTGGCAATGGGCCACCCTCCTCGTAACAGAGAGCAAGAAGGACAGAGCTGGGAGCCCAGGGGCATGGTTTCCTGAGGAGAAACTTCACTCTCCCTTCAGGAGCCATGGGGAGCCCAGAGATCAGCAGGAATGGATGGGGAAGCAGGTCAGTCCGTCAATACACATTTACTCAGCACCTCTATGTGCCTCTAGGAAGATGCTGACCCGTGCAGGGAGAGAAAGTGAGAAAGGACTTGCCATTCCTCTGGGAGCATGACAAGAATGTTAATTTGAGTGGCTCGGGGTAGATGGACCAGCTCCCAGCTATGCAAATGCCATAGAGCTTGGCTGGACACAGGGAGACTCAAGGCCAGAGCTCCTGAACCAAATGGCCATCCAGCTTTCTCATGTCCAGCCTGGGGCTTGTAATTTCTAGCCAAGAATTCCAGTCTTATACCTAGGGGGCCCTGTAGCACCGGCTTGGAAGATGCCCCCGGAGTCTATGAGGAGAAGAGAAGCCTTGGTGAGGACACCCACGAGCCTGGGATCTGTTCCCAGCTCCTCCACAGTCATGATGGGTTCACAGTGAGTCACACTGGCCCACCTGTGCCGTGACGGAGAGAGGGGAGTATGAAGGGGCTACAGCAACTGCCAAAGAGTTGAGTCACTGTGAGCAACGTGTCGTGGCCTGGATAAATGCCCTGGGATGCCCTGAAGGAACCTTAGTATCCCAGAGGCTGGAGTACTCAGCCAGTGAAATAGGAAACTCATGTCAAACTCTGCCTAATGCCTTAGGGTTGGCGTGGGAGGCCAACAAAGGCCTCCTCCATCCCTCCTTTGCAGAGATGCCCACCATGCTTGCAGCCTTCCACACCAAACAGTCCTTTACTATCTGCCACAGGCCTCCCGATGGACGAGGCAACTTCAGGAGGGATGCCTGTGGAGCAGAGGGAAGAAGGGGACCCCACCCCATCTCCCCCAGACCGGGTCAGCCAGGGAGTACCAGATGTTGAAACCCATCACTCACACATCTACTAGCTGTGCCCAGTCAGCCTCCTGCACCCCCGTCCCACCATTCATAGCCTCCTCTCTGTAACTCAGGCTCTCAGCAAGGAGGAGGCCCAGGGGACGGCTGGGTTACTCATGGCACCCGGCTGGCAGCCAGCACAAAGTGGCAAGAGGACAGCCGATCTTCTCCGACAAGCAACAGTGAATGGTCACCATGCCGCCCAGGCTGCTGGCTGACACCCGTACAGCAGGCTGACTTCGGACAGCAGGATGCTTATCTTGAGGCACCAGGCAGCAGCTGGGGCAGGAACAGAGGCTCTGGAAGGGTTATAAACCTGCCCAAAGTAACTTCCAGTTCAGGGCCCCCAACTCCAAGTGCTTTCTTCCAACCCGGTGCTCTTTTGAAGATGCAAAGGCAGGACACAGAGGCCAGGAAGCCAGCAGGACAAAAAAGCAGGTGTCCAAACCAGACAGAAGTTACACAGGGAATCCGTAACCCCCTCTAGATGGGCTGGGCACTGGGACAGCTACTCTGTATACATTCTCTCATTTACTCCTGCAAACAACCCTTGCAGACAGAAACCATTATTCCGAGTCTCCAGAGAAGGAGACTGAAGTTCAGAAAAGCTGAGCAGCTTAGTCACAGCCCTGAGTTAATCCGCCACAGAGACAAGATTCAAGTGGAACCTTTCTGACCGCGAGAAGAGACAGCTCCCTGCCACCCCCCATGACAAGAGGGCCACCAAGGGAAATTCACAAGCACATGCATTCAGTGCCCCAGTAGGACAAGGAGCCCCCATTGGACTCCAAATGACATGGGACCTCTCTGAAACACCGGCAGGGTTGAATGAGACGTGGGGAAGGAAAAGACCCCACCGATCTCTTGGGGGCAGAGGCTCACACAAACACCTGGGTGCGGGTCTCAGCCCAGCCCAGGCTCTCTGCAGAAACACGTCTGCCCATAGTGCTGTGGGGTCCTTCATCCAACACTCACACAACAGCACGGAGGAGGAGAGCGGTGGGCGGTGGTTCCCTCCCGCCTCCCCACCCCTTGCTCCTGCACATGCTAGGTCACAAAGGGAAAGACAGGACACGGCAGCCAAGAAATACGTACATTAATGATGACACCTTTGTCAAGCAGGCTCTGCTTCTTGGCGGTCATGACAAAATAGTGGGTGCAGTCCTTATAGTAAACAATGTTCTCAAGATCAATCCCTGCGAAGAGAAGCGCGCATGGACTCAGTTTGACTCCCGCAGGGCCGCGCCCCAGCACAGGTGTCATTACTTACCTGCATGCATTTACGTTAGGCAAGTTTTTAAGACATACAAGGCTGGAAAAGATAATACTGAGGGCTAGAATTTACCCATCTCCACACAGCTAGCTTTTAGCGTACCACTAAGACACTATGTCTTGGGGTGGTGGTTTTTTTAAGATTTATTTTAGAGGGACGCCTGGGTGGCTCAGTGGTTTGGGTCTCTGCCTTCGGCTCAGGTCATGATCTCAGGGTCCTGGGATCGAGCCCCGCATCGGGCTCTCTGCTCAGTGGGGAGCCTGTTTCTCCCTCTCTCTCTGCCTGCCTCTCTGCCTACTGTGACCTGCACATTCTCTCTCTGTCTCTCTCTGTCAAATTAAAAATAAATAAATAAAAAAGATTTATTTTAGAGAGAGGGACAGAGAGAGAGAGCACGTGCACGTGGGAGCAGGGGGAGGGGCAAAGGGAGAGAGGTAATTCTCAGGCTGAGTCCTCTGTGAGCACAGAGTCTGGCACGGGGATTGATCCCAGGACCCTGAGATCAGGGTCCAGACTCTAGAGTCGGCTGTTTCACCAAATGAGCCACCCAGGTGTCCCAAAGACACTGTGTGTTTTTTAAAATTAAGACGTAATTGATATATAACACGGTGTCCGTTTGTGTACAACACGTTGATTTGATAACATATTGCCATATGATGAAAACACTTTAAAAAAAGAAAACCTCAGTATCGTCAAGGGCTAAGGACCCGTATTTCCAGGCTAGAGCAAAGTGCTACAGAAGGGCCAAGAGAGGTCTGGGGCATGGCAGCCAAACAACAGAGCTGGAACTTGAACCCCAGCCTGTCTGATTCCAAGTCCCATCCACCACGCCCTGTATATGGCCAGAGATTCAAAGAGCTGTGTGAATTCTTTCAAGACAGTGCTAAGCGATATTTCTACTATCCCCCTTGTGTGTGGGGAACCCAGATACCCTGGCAGGAACAACTCAGTTTAGAGGCCTGGGATGTATAGCTTTGCACTTTCCAGCAATTGCCAAAATACTTTATAGACTAGGTTTCTGCATTAAAAAAAAAAAAAAAATGCTGTGAGAGCTTAGCTCAGTGGTTCTCAAAGTGGGGTCCCCCTGGCTGGCCCCACCAGCATCACCTGAGAAGTTAGAAATGCTAAGGATCAGGACCGTGCCCTGGATCTAGCAGATCAAAAAACGGAGCGTGGGGCCAGCAATCAGCACTTTGACAAGCTCCGCCAGGTGATTCTGATGCACATGCCAGTTTGAGAACCACTGGCTGAGCTTCTCCGAAGGGAGAGAAAGGAAGAGACTCAAAACTTATCAGTGGTTGACACAGGTGTGCTGGGTAACCATAGGAATCCCTTTATTACCGTTGAGTAGGAAATAGCCATCAATGCAGAGGGCCCCCCAGAGAATTGGAGGAAATTCATCGTTGTCACCGTGCAAGGGGCACTGTGAAACAATGGCCAAAGGTGACTATCACAGCGAAATTCAAAGGAAACTCATTGAAACATTTGGAAAAACACACTCAATGCCCTGTCGTAGTCCATATTTGGTGGTTTGTTGAAGTATTTATCTTCTTAGTTTTTGAGAGGAAGGGAGGGTTGGACTCATTCTTAAATCGTGCGGAAGAACACAATATGCTAGAAGAAAATACTTCAATAAAATCGTGCCACGTGGTTATAGTCAGAGGGTCGGACAACGAGCACACACCCTCGTGGCCAGGGAGCGGCACGGTCTGCTCAATATGGAATCCCATTCCAAGACCCCACTGGAAAGAGTCCAGCAAGAGCAGTGTGCTCTGTAACGGTCAACAGCCAAAAGGCCTAAATCAGGGGCCAGCGCACGTCTGCCACAAAGGGCCAGACAGTAAGCATTTCGAGCCATCAGGCCCACAACCATTCATGGGGGAGCCATGTGCAGCGACATGCGTGACCAGGCGTGACGGTGCTCCAAGAAGCTTTTATTTAGGGACCTGGAAACCTGAGTTCCAGACAATTGTCGATTTGCCACAAAATACTCTTTTGCTTTCTCTTTCAGCCATTCCAAACTATTGAGACCATTCTTAGCTTGAGGAGAATACGGACCCACGTGGCCAAGCACAGTTTGCCAGGCCTCCCATTTAAAGCTCGGGCAGGGATATACAGCCCCTTCACGAGCCATTCTGCAGCCTGCAACAGTGACCATCAGGGGGACGCGGCTGCGACATGGACAATATTTACAATGCGATGCCACATGAGAAAACTAGAATCACAAAGAGTACTGACACTCTGCTAAGAGCTGGAGCCACGTGGAAAGGGAGGGTACAGGTGGATGGTTACCGAAAAGCAGTATATGGCAATGAGGACTATTTCTGTGCTAGGGGATGCTGAGTGTGGACGATTTATTTCTAGCATAAAAATTTTAGGGGCACCTGGTTGGCTTAGTCGGTGTCTGATTCTTGGTTTCAAGCCAGGTCACGATCTCAAGGTCATGGGATCGAGCCCCACATCGGGCTCCCTGCTCAGTAGGGAGTCTGCCTGAGGATTCTTTCTCCCTCTTCCTCGGCACCTCTCTCCCCCTTTGTGTCTCCCCTGACTCACACTCTTTCTCTCTCAAAATAAATAAAAATAAAAAAAAAATTATTTAACACTATTGTCACACTGCCTTTCAAGGAGAGATAATAGATTTTTTAAATCAGGTTTAAAAAGTCTGGAATTTACTTAATTGGCAGCAGAGTTTCAACCTCTTTCTTCTTGCCGCGCTTTACTTCTCTTCACCGTCATTGTGATGGCCAGACGTGCTAGTTGTTTGTTTACTGACCCTCCCAAGAGAGGGGTCTTGTTTTGCCCACTGCTATTTCTCAGGCCCTTGAACAGCACCTGGCCTCAAGCAGGCAATCAACAAGTATTTGTTGAGTAAATGAGTATCTTGGAAAGATATCAAGGCCCACAGCTAGGGGACAACTGATGCCTGGGAGTGAGTACACATTCCCTGGGCATCTCTGGATGTTCTTCATGGGGAAGGACAGCTGGCACCCTGAACCAAAGCACCTACACTTCTTCAGGGACCAACCCAGGTTGCTGGCTCCCTCATCAGAAGGCTCCCTGAAGCTCACACTGCCTCAGGCACAGGCTGATCTCCACATCACGGTGGTTTCCCTGGGTGTCCGTCACTAGACAAGGAGCTACTTGGGAAGCGCACCATGCCAACCTCAACTTTGTATCCCGTGATACTAAATACCAGCACTGAACGGGCATGTTGAGTATATGCTGAGTAAATATATCTTTATAACTTATTTTCATGTACAACGTCCAGAACTTTCCCTCGAGAATCTCTCTTATCCTTGAAGGAATCCTGCCCATTTCTATCCTAAGGAGAAGTCCCTGCTTCCACGTCATCAGAGTTGAGTCTCCCAATCCCAAGAGCTGGGAATGCCCGGTACGGACAATGATTTGGTTTGGAGAAAGGTGAAGTTCCCACCTGTTTCTTCTTTAAGGTCCTGAAAAAATTTCTGGTTGAAGATGAAAGCCACGCCACTAATCTCTTCCACCTTGGCCTCAGCCGTGCTGTTTCTGTTTATGAAGTTGGCGGTGATGGCAATAGCCAACTTCCCACGGAATTCTTTCCTTCTGAACCCTGCATGAAGAAAAGGGGGAAAAGGGAGTCTTTCTTCTGCATTTGGTGTTAAAAACTGAGAAATATTAGAGGAAGCTGTCCTCAGATGCCTCACAGGCCAGTGAACCCAGAGTTCTGCCTGGAGAACGGGGCAGGTGGACAGGCCAAGTTTCGTACCCCAAGAAGAAACCCATCCCCAGAGGCTTCAGTCAAGGGGACTTTCCCCCTTCCTCAAATCTATAGGACCAATTATTCTGGTTAGGCTTCTACAGACAAAAGGCTCAAGTGATTTTCGCAGCAGGCTCATCGTGCTAAAGGCTTGCTAGGCACAGTGGCTAGGTATACCCACGATACATACATTTTGAACTTTAACGATTAAAACTAGGTTGTTAGCGTTTTTCGTGTTTTCCCCTCTTTGAAAAGTAGGATTATGAGACTGAATTCCTGTAGGCTGGGGATTTTAACAAATTTTCTATTTCTAGCCCCGAGTGGTTGGCGCTTAGTACACACTCAGTAAATATCTAATGAGGTGACAGAAGTCTAACTTGTAGTTGATTTAATACAGTGATTCTTGGGGTTCCTCTAGTTGCTGATGGCTTATATTAACTCTGATTTTTAATGGTGGTGACACAGAGGATCCCAAGCAGGGGTCACACTTCACTGGAACACCTTCTGCCCATCCCCTTTCTTTCTAGCATCTGACTATCCCACAGTCCTGAATCTTCCCTCTGCCCCAGACACTACTATTTATTCTGCTTAACTCAAGGCTCTCATCACAAGGGCAGGCTCTCTGGACATGCCTTTGTCTT
Organism: Meles meles; assembly: GCF_922984935.1. Classification (NCBI taxonomy): domain Eukaryota; kingdom Metazoa; phylum Chordata; class Mammalia; order Carnivora; family Mustelidae; genus Meles; species Meles meles. Next base: position 49,651,983 of record NC_060073.1, read on the forward strand.
CAGCCTCCTCCGGGAACTCTCCCTACATTTGCTCACCGCATACTCAGACCTCATGATGATTCCCAAACTTCTCTGTCAATACTCCCTTTGACTAGAAACCTTGGGGTTTTTTCTCAATACCTCCTCTTTAAATCCATCTTCATTAAACTTTTATTGAAATGGTCAAAAATGACCATTATTGTCTAGTCTAGTATTTCTTAACTGGGAGTGACCTTGGCCCCCAGGGGCATCTTGGCAATGTGTGGAGACATTTCTGGTTGCTACAACTTGGCACGGGGCACGAGGCGGGGGGGTGGGGGCAGTTGTGTGACTGGAGTCCGGCCTGGAGAGGCCAGGGATGCTGCTAAGCTTCCTACTGCGAGCAGGACAAAGAATGATCTGGCCCCATATGTCAGTAGGGCCAACATAGAGAAACTCACACTCTAGTCTACTTATTTGGTGCTAAGCTGCCTAAATGACTCTCCTTCTTCTTACCCTTCCTTTCCCGTCCATGAAATGCCTAACTATACTCAGGCAAAGTGTGGATTTTGGATTTACAAATATTCAGACTTGTAGTTCTACCCAACCATCAAAATGGCCCCATAAATTCTAGCAGCACAACATCCAGGTTAACAGCTTAAAAAGTCTTTGTCAGATATGGGTCATTGATTGCAGGGGTCTGGCAAGTGTAGGCATGGAGGCAAAGAGAGAGGCAAAGGAGTGGGGAAAGGGTCCTGGTGGCACAGCCTGTGGGTAGGACCCAGCTAGGCAGCCCACAACTCCCGAATCCTCCAGCATCAGTCCTCTTTCCAGGAGTGTGTTCTGTCCTTGGAAGACGTGCCCTCTCCATCAGAAACCGGCAGCCTGCAGCCCTCAAGCCGGGCAAGCTTGAAGAGCAGATCTAGCCGCCAGCCTGAGAGGCCATGTGGGACCACTCTGTCCGCCATCTGCGGTCTCTTGTTCATACAGTTAGTGCCAATTAGCTCAATCTCGGCGACAATTACAATTTGGGGGAGGGGCTAGGGGATTGAAGACATTTCTGGTGGTGGCGCTCTTCTCCCAACCTGACCAGATCTTACTCCAAGAAAACACGTTATGCTTCCAACTCCAGAATTCAGAGAAGCATGGTTCTGCACCCTGACAGTCTGGGGAAAAGCTCATGTTACTGCGCAGCAATGACTGTGCTTACAAGTTACAGAAGAGACGGGCTCCTCTTGCTGGGGTGTTACACATGACTGAAGAAGAAGGCCCCTGAGAGTCTAAGGATGGTGTCTTAGCTGGATGAAGTAAGTGTGGGAGTGCTCTGTACCATGGACTCACTGACAGGGGATCCATAAATGCATGCTGACTCGCAACTGCCATGGCACTTTACCTTTATAAAGCACTTTTACATATGAGTCCTTTCATAGCCCTCATGACAAGATTCTACTATCTTCATTTTACAGGTGGGAAGCCTGACGTTCAGAGACCATGAACGCCTGCCCTCTCGATGCTCAGCCTCAGACCTGGCAGGACAGTCTGCCCTTCTATCGAGGCCGCCATTCGGAGGCCCCTCCCAATCCCGAAGCCCCCATCCTCAGCTCCAGGAAAAAAGAGTCTTCACCTTCCAGTGTGTTCCTGCGGCCATCGGCGCCAATGATGACATCAAACTCAAAGTCCGACAGACAGTGGTCTGCAGGGAGAAATTCCGCCCGCCAGCCGATTTCTACCAAAACAGAAAAATGGTTTGAGTTGGCAGAGAAAGGTGGGAGGTCCCTGCAGTGTTGGCCGGGAGAAAGGGGATATCTCTAGGTAGAGGAACCCCAGATAGAGCTGCCAGGGAAAGACCCAGAGTTCTCCTGATTCACACTCGCATCTGGAGACCTTCTGGCTTCAGTATCCGTTCAATCCAGGAGAAGGTAAACCAGCAGCGCCCACCCCATGCCTGATTTAACCGGTTTCTGTAAAGGCTGGGAGTCTATCAATGGTCCTCAGGCCAGTCCCACTTGAACCCTCTTTGTCTCGGTGCACTCTACCACATTCTCTTCATACTCCCATACAGTCCTCCTTGTCCTCCCATTACTGACCAGACCCAAATGATGGATGTGCAGGGTGTCCAGAAACCAGTTCGAATTCCCACTTCATTACACTCAAAATGTTCTGTTGGGCAGAACAGAGCCTTTGATGGGAACACTTCCAGGTAAAACCTTGCTGGTCATCCAGAATCGGGTCTGGGAGAGGCTAAGGGCACCCGTATCTCTGGAAGGTCCCTAAAAGATGCTGTCCTGCTTCAAAGGCCACCAAACGCCTCTCCTACACTCTGGAATGTTTTGGACGGAGGACAGGAGAGGTCAGAGCCCTAATGAGCCCATGAGACTCTGAGGTCTCCGACACGAAGCTACCCAAACCACAAGCCCTACCTAGTCAGCAGCGGCTTTTGGCAAGAGATAAGCTGCAGGGGCATCATGAACAAACTCTCGGACCACAGTGTGTGTGAGACCCGCATCTACATGAACATACTATAAGGAAAAAGAGCAACATAGCTAAATAAGACATCACCCGCCATAGGTGACTTCTGTGGTCGGTAAACTGTGCTTCAGAAAGGCTTCAAAATATTACATACCAAATAGTATCATGGGCACTTATTTCATGTTTGTTCAAGAAGCTTCACTTTTTTTTTCTTTACTGGATTTTAAAATATCACATGGGCACAAGTGCAGCCACACGTCCGTGTGTGTTTCCACACAGCCTGAAGAATGTAGGAATGAACTCAACAAACAACTGCATCTAGGTCTTCTATCCTAATTACCTAGTACTTCGTTTGTCAGAGTACCACCTCCCACTGACACGGTAACCAAATTGTAGGCTTAATGGCTTGATAACTGCCCTGGGAGGAGAAGAGTAAACCTAAGGTGGCCCCGTTGGGCAGAAAAGGTAAAAACGTCCTTTGATGGGATTATGCCCAAGAGCTCCCAACAAGAGTAACTCTTATGGGAACATTCTCTGAGAGCTGCAAATGGGATCTCCACTTGCCAATATCTGACTTGTAGACATAAGAGGAAGATTATACTGTACTTTGATTTTCTTGATCTTCAGGAGGCTCTAGAACCTTCACGAACTCCACGTTCACGTGGATTTCAACTCCCAGCATCAGGGCCACCTTGAATAGGATGAGCTGCAGCTGACGAATGCCTGTTAGGTAGGAAGGGGGAAAGAGAAGAGGTGTCAGCAGCCGTGCCTGAGTGCCTCCTGTATGCAGGGTACTCTGCAATCGCTCCTCGGTGATCTCTGAGCAGAGCAACAGACCAACTCACTCACGACTGAGAACTAGCTATGCACCGGCCACTCAGCGTTTTCACATTTAACCCTTACTGTGGGATAATTATTCCCATTTTATAGATGAGAAACTGAGGCTCAGCGAGGTGAAGTGACTTGCTCAAGGTCATACCGCAGCAAACTAGAACATGGACCCAGATCTGTTTGGTTCCAAGACTGTGCTCTCGCTTTTAGAAAATGCTCTCACGATGGAGGCTCTCCCTTTCCTGCCTCCTCCCTGAGAGGGGCCAGACGTCTGAAAAGGCAAAGACGGAAAGAGGAGTAGACCTGGAGAGTAATGGCCACAAGTAAAGTCAGTGACGAAATGGTTCATTTTGTGGGGGACTGGGCCTAAGCCCTTAGCCATCCAGGGTCAGCATGAGGGGGATTTCTCTTCACAGAGCTGGACTCATGGTAAGTCACCTCATACCCACTGTCCCAACTGCCCCGATGAGTGTCACTAACTCGTCCCTGGTCATTCAGCCCACATGGGTCTGTCTCTGAATATTCTACTGTACAGTGTGAAACTCTCTGTATTTTGTAGGCTTTGTTCACTTAACATTTATTGAGCATCTACAGTGGGCCAGGTGCCATGGTAGGCATAGAGACACAGAACACACTCTAGTGGAGGAAACACAAGTGGACAGGTGAGGGCAGGCCACCGTGGTTGGAGGGCAGGGGAGTGGAGAACAGGGCCGGAGTTGCAGTCCAGGAAGCCAACAGAGTACCAAATCCCACAGACAGATTAGGGATTACGACGACTGCAAGAGGCCAGGGCACTTGAGAGTTAGGAGGCTTCTAGGAGTGGAAATCTCAGCGAAAATCTCCTTCACAGGAGGTGGGGAAGAAGTCAGATCGCAATGGAAGGAGTCATGGGTGGGACACAGAGACAAAGTCGATATCCCCTCTTTCTACAGTAAATGTTTTAAAATAAAAAAAAATTAAGGTAATAAGAGAGGGTAGAGGGGCAGTGAGGTAAGGGTCAGGAAACCAAGAGGGAGCAGAGTAGAGCTGAGCAGCCTCCTCAGCCTCAGACATGGCAGGGAAGGCAGGAAGGGATACTCAGGTGGAGGCCAGGGCAGGAGGACGGAGAGGGGCTGGCGCTGGGAGTGCCCGCCAGTGGCTTCTCCTCCCCAGAGCAGAGGAGGAAGGCCATCTGCTCAGAAGGAGGAGGCTGTGGTGGAGTTTTGGAGCAAGCACATGGGAAGAGGAGGAGGGTGCTGACACAGGACAGTTGGGAACTGATGAGGCGTGCTGGGGGCTGGGGCACAGCTGGCCTGGAGACCAGCATCGGTCTGAAAGGAAGCCAGTCAGCTAGGGCTTAAAGAATCTGATCCCCCTCCTGCCTGGAAATGGCTTAGGCAGCGGCCTGGCCTCTCCTCATCATTTCAAGGCTCCTAATCTAGCTTGTTCTAGCACACAATAGGTGTTCAGCAAATTCTCCTTGCCTCCCTTCTCACAGCCAACGGAACCACTCTTAACAATGAGCGCCCCAAATGTCAGAATCTCAGATCCGGAGTCTTGCCAGGGTTTCTGAACATGGGGAATTTTCTGAGAACCAGGGATTAAATGGGAGCCCCATCAATGGGGCAGAGAGGGGCTCCCAACCCGCAGGGAAGGCAGCCCAACAGAGGGGGCGCTCGCAAGGTCCCCTGGTGCCCAGCTCTGCCTCTCAGGAGCGCTCAATGGGAAAGTGGTGCTCAATGCTGTAGTTCTGAATTGGGCACCAACATACATTTTTCTGTGGGTGGTAGAGAATATTCCCGAAAGCTGACACTGCAGCCTTCTGGGCAAACCCAAATTTCTTTCCAACAGACTCCTGGAATTTTCTCATCCCAGAGTGGGAATAGTCTGGGGCCACTGCTGATAGGTTCCCCTGTACCCATGACTAAACTACACACTATGTGGCTGACCACTGTCTTCAGTCATTCTTCTGAGCCCCACACCCTTTCCCATCGGTTCCCGTCCTCGTGAGAACATGGCTCTCAGGGCTCTCCTGCCCCCCACGGGTTGAAAGAAGGCAGCTCTGGAACCTGAAGCTGCGGATGCCAGCTGCCTCTTCCTCTTGCTTGCTGTACGCCAATGGAGGCAAAGCATTCCTGGGTCTCTACTACCGGGCAGGCACAGTGGTAAGCACAAACTTGACCTCACCTACCTGATCCTCTCGGCGGTCCTGGGGGGCAGGCATTCATCACATGTGAGGGAGACAAGACTTGGGACTTTCAGAAGGTAAGGAATTTGACCCAAGTCCCACAGCAAATGGGCAAGACAGATTTGGGGCCCAGATTCTGTCTAAGCCCTTGAACTCTCCCCACAGTGTTAACTTCCCTGACATTTATAGGACAGAGTTTTATATACGAAATGGCTAGAGGCCTCCTCCCTACTCAGCACGAGAGGGAAGTCTGTTCCGCCACAGCCTTTCTGCACAGATCTTGCCTCAAGAGACCCAGGCTGGAGTAACACAGAGCAGAAGGGCTTTAATGTTCTCCTGAGTGTGCTCGGCTGCAGGGAGGGCCCAGGGCCTGAAACCCGTGTTTCCTACTTCCCCCTCCTTGACTGGGTGAACCCCTGTCACGATGCCCTCTCTCTTTTTAAAACGTAAGGGAACTTCGTCCGGGGTTGTCAACTGTGTCATTCCTCTTCTAAAACCTGCCACGGTTTTCCCCAGAACCGGCAGCACAACGTCTATGTGGTGCTCGACACCCTGGCCCATTTCATGGTTTTGTGTGCCTCCCTCATCTGAACTCCTCTAGCAAGTGATGGCTCTGTTAATGCGCCGTTTATTCCTGACAAGATCTCGCCGAGCCCTGTGCGAGTGCAGACCGTGTTACCCACCTCTGATTCTGTTCCCCATATTTCATCCATTCATTCAGCAGAAGTTGACTGAGCATCTTAAATGTGTCAAACACCCCTTTATACCCTGGAGACACTCCGGTGAGCAGGGCGAGACACTCCGGTGAGCAGGGCAAGCCACAGGCCCCAACTTCATGGTGCCTACGGCTCGGTGGGGCAGACGCAGCCCAGAGCTAGCGTAAGGCACAGAGCAGGCCCTTCACGAAATGTCTGCCGGTCGAACGTACAGACCCCCAGGGATGTGTAAGCTGGAACATCGTGGAGACTCAGTGTGGAGAGATGTGCCCCACCTAGGGTTGGCCCCGTGGGCTCTACTCACTGATGTGGTCGATGGAGCCAGCGCAGAACTTCCCATAGAACTTCTTGGCTCCCAGGCCCCGCAGGTCATGGATGGTGAAAGGCCACAGGTGCAGCACGTTGTTCCTGGAGAAGGTGTCCCTCTTCTCCACCACAACCACTTTGGCCCCTAGGTAGGCAAGTTCAATGGCAGTGCGCAAACCACACGGTCCTCCCCCAATGATGAGACACTGCAGAGGTAAGAGAGGAGAGAGACATTCAGTGACCTCTAGCACTGTGGACACAAACCCCTTGCCAACAGCTAACAGGTCCACCAGCAAGTAGTAAATGAAGCACCAGTTAGGACCTAACATTCATCCACCCAAGGTACCTCACCTGTGGGCCTAACCAGTCCCCGCGCCAAACCCTGGGAGAGACACAGAATCCAGGGACTTGATGGAGGCACAGAAATATATACTTGAGGTTCTGAGTCAGACTAACCTGAGCTTAAAGCCCAGCTCTGGCTTTTGACCTCTTAGCTTCCTCATCTGGGAATGGCTCTACCACTCTTTCCTCACAGAATTATCAAAAATAAGACTGCTTTTAAAAAGCTCTGGTGCATCACTGTGACCTCAGATGAGGCAATGGTTTCTTAGATGTGATAACCCTAGCACCAGCAATGAAAGAAGAAAGAGATAAATTGGACTTCATTCCTAAAACCTTTTATGCTTGAAAGGCCACCATAAGAAAGCAAAGAGACAGCCCACAGATGGGAGGAAATAGCTGCAAATCATAAATGTGATTAGGGACTAGTAGCCAAAATACATAAAGAATTTACCAACTTAATAATAAAAAAAGACGACCCAATTAAAGAGCAGGCAGATAATCCCCACAGAATTTTTTTCCAAGAAGACATGCAAGTGGCCAATAAGCATGGGAAAAGATGCTCAGAGTCATTAGCCATCAAGGAAATGCATATCAAAGCCACAATGAGATACTAGTTCATACCCACTAGGGTGACTATCATCAAAAAGACAGACAAAAATAAGTGTTGGCAAAGATGTGGAGAAACTGGAACCCACATTTGTCGCTGTCAGGCATGTGGATGGTACAGATGCTTTGGAACAGTTTGGTGGTTCCTCAAAAAGTTAAACAGAGTTGCCAGACGAGCCAGCAACTGTATTCCTGTGCATCAGCCCGAGAGACATGAAAACATACATCCACACAGAGATGGGCACGTGAATGTTCATGGCAGCATTATTCATTATAGCCAAAAAACAGAAACAACTGAAAAGTTCATTAGTTGATGAAGACACAGAATGTGGTATGTCCACACAAGGGATGATTCAACCCCAAAAAGGAACGAACTACTGAGCTATAGATGAACCTTGAAAACGTCATGCTAAATGAAAGAAACCAGACACAAAGGGACAGAGACGGTATGATTCCATTTACAGAAAATGTCCAGAATAGGCAAATTCATGGAGACCGAAGGGAGATTAGCGGTTGACAGGGCGGAGGAGGGCAGTGGGGAAGGACTGCTCGCTGCTGTGTGGTTTCTTTTTAGGGCGATGTTTTAGGATTCAGTTGTTGTGGTGGTTGCACAACTTTGTGAATATATTAAAATCATTGAATTACACACATTAAAAGGGTGAATGATACGGTATGTGAATTAGATCTTCATAAAGTACTTACAGGATAAGAAAAAGCTCATGTTCAGGAGTTTGGTAAAAACTAGGGTAGATGCTCTTGCCCTTATCACTGAGACCCAGTCCCTGTTTTCTAGGGACTCTCCATCTAGTGGCAAATTCAGGCTTGTGGGATAAGAAACCAGAACGCTTTGTGGTTGGTTCTACTGGGGCCCCAGAAGAGGAGATGCTGACTCTGCCTGGTGAGCAAGAAAAGACTTCGCAAAGAAGGTCTTTAACAATGATCACCATCACCGCCATCCTCACTGTCACCAGAGCCTGCATGTGTTGAACATTTACTACGTGCCAGACACCCAGTTCACACGCGTCACGTGTCTTAGCAGTTATTACCCCCAGCACATCGGAGAGGGAGAAACTATTATTATCCTCATTTCACAGATGGGAAAACTGAGGCACAACACAGCTAGGTAATGGGGCCCTGGTTTCCCAGATCCAGAGGGACAGAACCAGGCGGCAGACCCGGGTGGTCTCGCTCCAGAGCCCATCATACTGCAACTATTAACTTCTGTCCTACTTCTGCCAGGAATAAAGAGAAGAAAGAATGCTTCTGCAGAGGGGTCACCCATTCCAAGAGAAAGAAGTTCCAGGTGGATGGAGAGGAGGAGACTTTGGGAGAAGGGAGAGGAAGGAGAGGAAAGAGATGAAGGTCAGTCCGGAGCCAGGTGCTGAAGGTCCTAAACACCAAGTGAGGGAGTATGACCCTGGCCCCGCAGACACTGGGGCCATGGGAGCAGAGGCTGACAGAACCCGATTCTATACAGATCCCACACTAGGCCTCAGTGGACACCGCAGTGTTGAGCAAGACCAGGGTCTTCCTCAAGGAAGCCACAGCCCTATTAGGAGAGAAGGAACAACATGGAATGACCTAACCTGTTGTCCGGGGCAAAGCCCTTCTACTTAAACAAAGTCACCAGTACCATGTAAGGACAGAGGGAAACGGCAGTATTCCAGCTGAGAGAGTCAGAGGTTCCCATGGGTGTGGTAGGGCCATCCCCGTCCTACCCCCGAGGCAGCCCCTGAAGCACCTTCAAGAGGCAGAATCCCCCCTGGGGTGGGGTCTAGAGCCCTGAGGCCACTCCAGCAAGGCCACAGGGAAGGAGACCTGTGCGGATACCTCACTGCTCAACATTACAGAGGCATCTGGGAACTGCCCCTCTGCTCAGGATCAAACCTTATCTTTAAAAAATGCATTTCCCTTCCTCTAGCAAATATGCCGTCATCCAGTTATCACTCCCCTGGGGTCTCTGGGGTCTCCAAGGGAAAAGTACAAACAAGCCTATCAGAAACTCCCACACCACAATCTGTGTGGCTTGCTGGCTGGAACCTTCCAGGGAGTTTGTGGAAACCCCATTAGGGGAAATGAAGTCACTGCTGAGATACAGCTCACTCCAGAGATGTCGCGGAGCGGGTATGCAAATCCTTTTGCTTCCTTTCTGGTTGGAGCAGACCGGGGAGAACCACTCCTTATCTCACACCCGAAACAGCTCCTCTAGCTTGACATAGCCAGACCATGACGGGCACTGTAAAGGAAGATTCCAAGCCCTGACACTCTGAGGTTGCCGTTGGGGTTAAGCCTGGATTCACTGCATTTCTTAGCAGTTAGTGCATCTTTTCCTGTTTGCTGAGTCCTGTCACTCCGGGGCCGGGGATGCTGCGGGGGTGGGAGGATGTGGGGGGGAAGAAGGTCAGGAAGAGGAGGAAGGGGAGCCGTCCTGCTGTCCTGCGTCCTTCTGTCCACCAGGCCTGACCCCACACTGGTCTCAGAGCAAGGCAAGAGCTCCCTTTCCCACCCGTCGGGGGGCTGCTGGGCAGATTTCATGCCAACGGCAGCCAGCGTACTGTTGCCCACCCTCCCAACTGAACCTGAAACCCCACGGGCGAAAGCTCCATTTTCCCACCACTCTGGGCCCCAGCACATACTTCGGGCCTGAAATTTCGGAGACGCCAGTCACAGTGTAATCTCAAGTCAAAGCAAATACCTAATTATACAAAGGGAGAAAATTCAGTGCAGATGTTATCAAGACAGGCGAGAAGGCTTGCTGGCAGGGGCCAGCGGCTCCTCTGAGAGGACACTTGCTATGATTAACACGGGAACTCAGAATTCTGAGCAGGGGCCGAAAACTGCAGCCACCAAGGGGTCTGGTCAGAGAACAGGAGAGAAGGCGGCCGGCCCCAGTGTGCCCACAGGTGATGCTCTGGATGGTGGCCTTGGGGCAAACAGACCACAGGTGCAAAGGGTTGTGATAACTCAAGCTGAAAAAACTCCCCACATTTCCCACCCCCGTCTGGGCTCTCACTGCTGAGGATTTGTTGCCAAGGAGAGAAGACTTTTCATTAAAACCCAGCCTCGAGGCCTTTCTTGAGCCCCAAATTACACTGTACATTCCGTCCACAGGTTCTGTCCTTAATGCTACCCCAGAACTCAGCTTTGTGTGTTATAATTACCCGCATCTGTCTCCCAGGCCAGCGGGAGTGCTCCTCCAAAACTGTCCCCGCATCCTCCGCACTTCTGTATGCTCAGAGCCCAGTGCCCGGCCTGGCACACAGGAGGCTTCAATAAACAGCTGATGAAAGAATGAACTTCTCACACCCGCCCCACCCACCCAGTTCTGGCTGTCCGGTGGTCACTGGGATGTTCCGCTCATGTCATCCCGGGTTTGCGTCTGCATTTCCCACCCAGGCAGGGGGAGGTGCGGTCTGCCAAGGCCACCAGCATCACAGACGTCAGCAGATCAGTGTGCTCAGGCGACATAAATTTATGACCCGGGGGGAGTGGGGCAGATCCAACGCCAGCAGGAAGTCCATTGTATAGATAAGCTTCGTGGTGCTCAGGCCTCTGCATTTGTGCAGAGACAAACACCACTTGGAAAAAACAGCTCTTATTTATCAAGGGGTGGGAAGAGGGGACGAGGGGACTAGCCCACGGTCAAAGGCACAGATGGTGCATCGCGCCCGTGGCTGGGGCAGCCTCGGTCACGCGGGGCTCTCACGCCATCCCGGAGGAGCCCCACAAGCACTCCCCACTGCTTGATGACACGATGCAGCTTCCAATCCACAAGTGGGTGGGTGTCCTGGGACTGTGCCAAGAATGCGAAAGGTATTCAGTCCCCAGAGGGAAGCCCCAAGGGTACCAGGAGCTAAGTCAGGGGTTAGCTGTCTGGACACTGGATTTCCAATCCTCAGCTCTGCCTCCAATTTCCTGGGGAGCTGTGTGTGCAGACGTTCCCGGGGCTGGGGCGCAGAGAGCCAGCACCCGCAGGCAGATCGGGGCCAGCCATCCGGGAGCGGGCCGACCTCGCTGAAGAGGAGGATTAGAGTTTGTAAAAGGTATCATGCCCAGAACCTTCTAGGGGCCAGGCGCCGTCCCAGTCCCTTCATGTATGGCGTCCTGCGCACGGCCCTCCATGGTCAGCGTCACCTCCACTTTGTAAATGAGCGAGCTGAGGACCAGGAGAAGCTCAGCTGCTTACTCCAGGTGCCCTTATTATCCCCATTTTGGAGCAAAGAAACAGGGCCACACGAGAGTAAGATCGGCCACGTGAGGGGGAAGTGGTCAAGTCTGGATACAAATGGAAGCAGCGTGGGTCCCAGGCATGTGCTCTGAACCGTGTGTCTGACGGATGGGGAAGCAGACTTCAGGGGTGCTGTCGGGATGAAGCGAGGGGACTGAACGGAGCTGGGCTGCAGGCCAGGCGTCCGGGGCTGCTGCACAGAGGGCCTAAGCTCAGGTCCGGGCCGAGCCTCCTGTGCTGCCCTGGAGTGGACGGAGCTAGGGCTCGTGCAAGTCCAGGAAGCCACTTCAGCAGGTGCCATAGACGTGAGGGTTCGGCCCCGGGCCATGCAAGCCTCCTGCGTGCCTCTGGGGCACAGGTGGCCCCGGGCGATGAGCTGAGCCCTATGAGGTCCTGCGTGGTGCCATCTCCCTGCTAGTGTGCTGAGTGGTAGGCTAGCTCCCTGGGGTGGCACTCTGGTCCCCGGGGTGGTTTCCCAGCTTCACTGGCTCTTCAGACGAGCTGCTCATCTGAAGCCAGGCAGGAAGGCCCTGACTGCTAGTGGGTTCCCACAAGTGCAAACAGCCCATCTCAGAATCACGGGACAGGACGGGACGGAGCATTTTCCGATCATGGGTGCTAGTTGGGGGGGCTGGGAGATGGCAGGGGCTGGCCTCACGTCCCCATCCCACGGGGCAGCACTAAGGGGAGTGATGCAGCCACTGAAGCTTCTAGCTGGCAGGAGTCTCTGCAGGCTGGGTGGCTGGGGATTTCAAGGGCCACTCCAGGCAGGGAGCGAAATCTCCTTGGACTGGACAGGGCTCTGCCCCACTCCGGACTCTCCTGTATCTGGGTCACACCCAGTTATTCCTGAGTAACAATTAACACTGCTTATTGACTTCAGAAATTTACAGAAAGGAAAAGGAAAAAGATATCCTGTTCTCCCTGCCTGCTCTCAAATAAATAATGCAAATCCCTCTGAGAAGCTTTCCACTCCTCCCTGTCCTTCCCTTCCAGCTTGAGCCTGGGCTCCGAGGAGCAACTGTACCTGCTGGCCACAGGGGCTGGGTTTTCGGGGAGTTTCCTTTGACATGTTCTGCCCCTCGGCCTTGTGAGTTTGCTGGTACCAGACCGCAGGTCTGAAGTTCTACGTACAACCCTCAAGGCTGTGTTCCCTGCCTCTGGTGCTGTGGATACCTCATGGGATCGCCCCACCTGGGCGTGAGTCCCCTGAAGTCGGGCAGGCATGTCAGTCCCTGCCAAACCCCCTACCAGCAGCAGAGCCCAGGACTCCTCAGTAGCACCAACTGCACCCCGTCCGGCCTTTGTTGGTGCCCGTACCTTCAGTAATGGGAAGAGCAATAGTGACCAATCAGAGCATTGGTAACAGTGGGAATAAAAATCAGAGCCCGCACTTACTGCCTGCTTACAACATGCAGGTCTGTCTTGAGCCCTGTGTAAGAAATGCATCTCATTTCACTTCTACAGAAACCCTGAGTTAGGCATACTCATCATACTCATCGCTGTCTGACAGCTGAGAAAACTGGAGTTTGGGACGCTTATAGGACTTGTCCAGGGTCACAGAACTAGGGTAGGAGTTAACCAGTGACCCCAGAGCCCCTGCTTGAAATCATGAGCCTGATACTCACTCATCTGGGGCCCAGGGGGTACTAGGTGGCAGAGGATTAAGATTCTCCTCCTCCACTAGGACATGTAAGGACTCCTGAACACCCTGTAGGATTATGGGGATGTAAGAGAGGGCTGATGTTCCCAAATCTCAGAGACTGGCTGGCTGGGACCAGGGAAAAAGTACAACAGAGACCATGAGAGCTGGATTGTTTGAGGATTACCTGTGATGACTTACATCAGCTTGCTGGAAGGATAGACTGGAGACTCTGTGTGATAAGAAAGACCTCTCTAGGGGAAGGCACACAAGGCCGAGGTGTAGAAGAAATGACACACTGAGGTCTGGGCCAGAAAGAGGGTTTGGAGAGAGTGGGGAGTCCTGCTTCCACCCATGTCCCTCCCCCAAAGGAGCAGAAAGGTCCTTCTAAAGTCAGGTCATTCACTCCAGCTCACAACCTCTAGCATCTTCCCATGGCACACAAAGCTCAAAATCGGACCTTATCATGGCCTTGGGCCCTACATGACCCTCCCCTCCAATTTTTTTCTGTCTTCTACTCCGACCACACTTCCCTCCCTCTCTGCACTTCAGCCGTAATGGCCTCACTAAATACACACAGGGCCTTTTCCATTTGTTTTGCCCCCTGTATGGAACATCCTCTCCCCCAAATTATATACATAATCTATAAAATAAACATATAAATTATATAAAATAAAAAATATTTATTTTCTAATACAAAAAAGGGAATCTACTACAGAAAATATATAAACTTAGTTTTATTTTCCTTCATGTTAACATTCAGCTTTCCAAACAGCATTTTAAATGTTGGTAAGTATTTCCAAGCCTACTTGTATATTTTTCCACTGCGGACTATTTTTTTTCTCTTTGTAATCTAGTAGCTTTATGATATTTTCTTTGCAACATTTTCCCAAAGGTTTTCAAATATCAGAAAAGTTGAAAGAATTTTAGTGAACAACCAAGTACCTACCACCTAGATTCTATAATTACATTTTACTCTCCCTTATCACATATTTATTCGTCTGTCCATCCCTCTACCCATTCATCAACTTATCTTATTTTTTTGGTGCATTCCAACTAAATTGCAGAATCAGTACATGTCCTCCCAAATACTTGAGGATGAATATCATTGACTGGAGTTCAAGATTTGTACAAACCCTTTTTGTTTTTTTAAGATAAAATTCATATATGATGAAATGCGCATATCTGAAACAGATGCATTTGAGGTGACAAACTATACTCTATTTTGCCTCTTGGAACATGGGTTTCTCCCCACCAGTGGTCTTTCTTCCTGAGAGTTTCTGTCCCCTCTGGTGCTGGCTACTTGGTGTGTGCAGTTATCAGCCAGAAGTTTCTAGTCAAGGGGCAGGGTCGGGGGCTGAGCAGCCAGCTGTCTTGGCTCCCTCTTCTCCCTCAGGAAAACAGAAGTCCCAGGCCCTTCCGAGACCCCAGAAAAAGGGGTGTGGAGGAATCTCACATTCCTTGAGGAGGAACAGGGGGAAGGAGCCTTCTGAGATGGGCTGAGGCCAATTATATTCAAAGTTAAGAAATCTCAGGCCAGTTCTAATCCATATGTGGGGAAAAAGCAGAGCTAAGACACACAAACAATCGAGCATCCAGAAATAGACACACTAGTTCATGTTTATCACTTTCTCTTTTTGCTAAGGCTCTGAGAGCCTGTGAAATCAGTCAGGTAGGGGTCCCCAGCGTGTGTGACGCCAGCCAGCACTCCCACCGGAACCTAGCACGCCAGGGCCACAGCTGTAACTAGTAGGAGGCAAAGCCCAGACTCAGACCCAGGCACTTGGCGCTGGAGACCTTTGGTCACTGGCCTCGGACAGCACTGCGGGTGACAGGGGCAGGGAGGTAGCAGACTGGGAATCCACACAGCCCTCCTCTGTGCCAGTAAATTCTAACTCAGTGTGACCTGCCCAAAGGCAGAGATGTGTCTGGCTTGCTTTTGTGTCCCAAGCACCTAGCCTGGCACAGGGTTAGTGCTCAGCAATGATTAGAAAAAAAGAGAGGTGAGCCTGTTGTTGGGCCCTGGGTGGACCAGCACCCTTGGGGGGCCAAGCAGGTGAGGGGACAGGGAGAGCAGCGGCGCTGGCAGGATCCAGTAGGAAAATTATGGCAATGGCAGGATGCCCCTTCCCCTGAGACTGTGGTAACTTAACCCAGCGAGAAAGGCAGAACCCAAGCTGAGAACCCACCGAACCACACCTTCCCAGCCTGGAGACCCCAGCCAGAGTCACCCGGTGGCCAACATTTCTCCTCAACAGGGACCGTGACTGGGGACCACCTGAAGTCAGGAGAAGCACTGCTGAGTACCTTATACAAGCCGACCTGCAGCAGATGCTTCCAGTACACGAACTCATCTCCACTGTGAAGGTGGCGTGGCTTTTCCCACTGTGCAGCTGAGAGCCTGAGACTTGGGTGACAGGACTGAATAGAGCCGGCATTTACTGAACTTGAATTCTGTGTCATATGAAGCCCTGAGCTAAGGGCTTCATATGTGTTAACTCACACAAACCACGCAGCAGCCTCAAGTTAGGAAACCGAGACCCAGCATGGTAGCACGGAGTGCCCAAGGCTGCATCCCAGGAAGGAGGAGCTGGCATTCCAACCCAGGTTTCTAGTTCTGAAGGCCAGACTCACATCACACCTGCCGAAGATCAAACAGCTAGCAAAGCACAGAGCCTCGAGTCTCTGTGGGGTCCTCGGGATGCCGCCATCAGGCTCTTCCTTCTTATCTCCCCTTCTCGGAAACCTTTCTCCCATGTGTTAGGGTCCACTGTCCCTTTCTTTTTTTTTTTTTTTTAAGATTTTATTTATTTATTTGACAGACAGAAATCACAAGTAAGCAGAGAGGCAGGCAGAGAGAGAGAGGAGAAAGCAGGCTCCCTGCTGAGCAGAGAGCCCGATGTGGGGCTCGATCCCAGGACGCTGGGATCATGACCTGAGCCGAAGGCAGAGGCTTTAACCCACTGAGCCACCCAGGTACCCCCCACTGTCCCTTTCTGGCCCACTTCTTTCTCCCTCACCAGTACTCCGACTCCTCCACTGCGGCCACCTCACCCCGTGGCCACACAGGGTGATGAGCAAGGCTGGCCTTATCGGCTTCTCTTCTATAGGGTCTCCACCCTCCTGGGCAGGTACCAGATGAATATGGCTGAGGGTCTCAGCAGGGTTTAGTTCAGACATGAGAGCAGGTAAGGACTCCCCACCAGGGAACCAACCATTCACCTGGCTGCAAAGTAAGGTATCTAAGTTCTGAAGCAGGAAGGTCCCTACCCAGCTGTGGGACTTTTGGCACAGTGGCTCATTCCAGAGCAGGCTCCTGACCTCTGCCTTGACCACAAACAAGGAATCAGGGTAGCTCCTACCAACCAGGGTTGTGATGGGAGTGGAATCAATAAGATGCAGACCTGTTCCTAAAAGCGCCTCAGAAAGCACGTGGTAAGCATTCCATAAACGGTAGCATGACTGACAGCTCCTCTCCTCAACACCACCCCCTACCCCGCCCTTCCTGAGCAGAAGTTCTCCAGGTGAAAGCAGCATTTCCGCCTCCAAGATCTCACCATCCAGCTCACCCAGGGACATGCACACCATGGTCTGGCCAGTTTTGAGAGTGTTTCGCATTCCTTGGGGCAGCTGTGTTGCCTTTCCCGGGTATCTATAACTTGGCAGATGAGCCCTGCCTGGAGTCTGGGCGCTCAGGAGGCTGCCAGACCACTGGCCCCTCCACCAGCAACCTGCCCTGTGCCCCCCAAGCCCACAGGGGTGTGTACTGCCCAAGCCCAAGATCAGGGGTCAGCACACTTTCTCTGGAGAGGACCAGATAGCAAATATTTTAGACTTCTTTCCAACTTCTGGCTTAGATCATCCTTTCTGATACCTTCTTCCACAGCAACCCCTTTACCTTAGGGGATCCAAAGAGGTATTCATGACAGCCCAGCGGTCTTTGTCAGTATCTCCTGCATTCTGATGGATTTCCCTTGCTGCCCTTCACCCGCTGCCTAGAAGCCTGCCCTGGAACCTTGTACAGCGGCAGCTTCTCACCATTCATGTCTCAGCTCAAAGATCACATTCCTCAGAGGTATCTTCCCCACCCCACCCCCATTTACTCTTACCACCTTTTCTTGTTTTCCCGTGGTGCTTACCACGACCCTCCATCTCCTTTTTGTTTGTTAACCAGTTCGTGGTGTCTCTCTCTCCCTCCAAAGGGGAAACTCCATCAAAGCAGGTAACTTGCCCCCCTTATTCAGGCTGTGCCCCCACAGGCCAGAATAGTCCCTGACGCACGGGAGCTGCTTTGCCAAGGAAATACGGGAATCCAATCAAACCATACATTTACCCAAAACCGGGACACTTGCATAGATGAACCAAAATACTGCAGTCTATATTTATTGAGACACTATCTTGGGGGCTGTGCACATACTATCTTGTTAAATGAGACAGAAACTAACTTATGAGATAGGAACTATTTTATCTCTGGTAACACTGAAGGTCCTACTGCTCAGAAACATTTATCTGCTAAGAGTCAGCTAAGTTCAAACCCAGGTCTGTCCAACATGGCCCCAAGCTACTCATAACCATTCTTGCTTAATTTTACTGGGGTTTTATCAATTTCGTGGGTACACAGATTATCTGTGGCCGATTAGAAATGCCAGTAAGTAGTGATATGCCTTTGGATTTTTCAAATATGGAGGGAAGATATTGTCTAAAATATGCAAGCGTGTTTATTAATGTGTTTCAAAGCATAGGTTTTGGGGAGAAGGAAAGAAAGGAAACTTACAAGGAGGCAGGGATTTTCTCGTCTTACCAGTACAATAGTTAGGGTTGGGTTAGGCAAACGACTTCAGACGCAGTTAGAGTGGAGAGCAAATCCTGACACTGCCCAAGGGAAAATCCATTTGGCCATTGCACCTCCATCCACCTCCTGGGGTTGGGAGACACATGCGGTACCCAACCCACAGAAGGCTGTGTAGGGAAGTCCCAGATCTGGCTGTGCCAACTCCCAAAAACACACCGTTGGTGTATTTACAGAGAGACTCCTTTCCCAGCGAAAGGACTTTACCCCTCACCGAAAACAGCAGCTAGCAGCATCTAACACATGCCTTCCGGGCCATTCTCACCAGGGCAAGGGGGTTCTGACTCCACTTGCAGCTGCCACGAAGGAAATGAGCAAACTTGCCCAGGAGCTCTTCCAAGTGGGTTACCTTACACTACGGAGTGGCTTGTAATTAAAATGTTTTCAAAACTGTGAACAGATCACAGTGTCTAGACATCGGGAGACTCCAACCCTACACCCTCATGCTGGCCCATGATTACAACCTGCTCAAGAACACGTTTTCTTTATCAGAGCATCTTCAAGGGCACATTTCTGGAAAGCCTCTCCTCGCAGCCTGGCTGGGGGCTGCTGGGGAGTTCCTTCTGCCACCAAGAGGAAGGCAAGCCTGGGCGTTTAGAGCACCCGCCCTCCGCAAGGGGCCCTGCCTGGGCCAGTGGAATGGCTGGGGCACCACCTTCTAGGTTGGTGTGGGAAGTCCACATATGGAAGGCAGGACTTCTGGGATTCAGAAATGTATTGCATCATGGCTATAACCCCGGAGGGGAAGAATTACCGTAAGCCTCGAGGTAGAACAAAGACACTGCTTTCCCAGGGCAAACACAAGGTAGAGGGGAAAGGGGGAGTGATGAAGTTGGTAAAGACATGGTTTCAGCTCTGCTGAGCTATTAAAAGGAAAATAAGGCATTTGGAAAACATTATTTTAGCTCCTGAAGTACCTGTTCCTACCCATGAGCCAAAGAGGAAAGGATGTTTGTCATTTATTCGTTCATGTGTTCATCCAAAAAACACTCAACTAACACATTTTTTTCTAGGCACCCTGCTGAGTGCTGGAGAGAGAAGGACACATTGCATGTTCTGCCCACAGGTACTCCCACTTTAGCACAGGGAAAAAGAAAAAAAAAAGAACATGAAGTTTCTTGAACAAGATGGAGTTCACCAAGCACATAATAGAGGGATCTGGAAAGAGCAGGGGCAGAAATCTGGAAGGAAGCCACTCTCAGGCTGGGTGAAGAGGTCTTGCTATCTGGGAATGAAAAGAGTTACACGAGACACACATAGCCCATAAAGAGATGTAGTTTCCAAGTTGTTGTGTGAGTGTCAGGTACTCAAAGAAAAATCTGGAAGGCATGTCAAAATCCCCATCATTGATCCACAGAGCCAATGGAGGAAGACATTCAGACTTTTAACAAGAACAGTCAGTTCTATTCAGTGGAAGTCTACTCTGTGTCAGGCATGGGATATGTCGATTTCATTCACTTATTAGAAACCTGCAGACTAGGCATCATTCTGACTATTTCACTGATGATGAAGAAGAGGCCCTGAAGTGTTAAGGAACCTGCCTGTGGTTGCAGGCTTCTGGTGATGGCCATTATGCTCTTTCTGTGATGCCCTTGGACCTCTGATCTTGAAGTCATTGCTCGTGAGAGAGGACAACATCACCCAGAGTGAGAGTATCCAATAGAACGGGGTGTCTCAGCTTTGACACTATGGGCATTTGAGGCTGTATCATTTGTTGCTGTGGGGTGCTAGCCTATGAACGGCTGGATGCTTAGCAGCATGCCTGGCCTCTACCAACTAGATGTGAATAGCAAGCCCCTCTCCCCAGAGCAGCACAATGAAAAATATCTCTATTGCCAAATGTCCCTGGGGGGCAACACTGCCACCAGTTAAGAAATATAATGTGAGCCACACGTGTAATTTTTAATTTTCTAGGAGTCACATTTGCGGGGGAGGACTGAAAAGAGAGAGAAAATTAATTTTTATAAATGTATTTACTTCAACACATCCAAAATATTATCATTTCAACATGTAATCAATATAAAAAGTACCTGATGAGATCTTGTACAATCTTTTTCTTTTCTTTGTAAGTCATTGAAATGAGGCATGCATTTTGTATGGAGAGCAGAGCTCAATTTGGACTTGCCACATTTCAAGTACCCTAGCCATGAGGGTAATGGCTCCCATGCCAGACAACACAGACCTAGGGAGAAAAGAGGGAGCTCACCCACACTTAAGAACGGGTGCACACAGAGGAGCAAAAGACAACGGTGAAATGGTCAGAGTATAATAGACAAGTTCTGGGAATGTTGACAGTAGAAACTTTTCTTTCCCTCTCCGAGAACTGCCTCTCCCTACCAGCAACCCACTGACCCTGTGGGATGGGGTGGGGCAAGCAGAGAGTGAAGAAAGGTATCTGGTAAGGAAGGGTGGAGGGGAAACCAGAGCGAGGGAGCCCAGAGGAGGGGGGCCCTGGGAGGCCCACCCACACAGCCAACAAGGAGTTAGGGAGGCTTTCAGGGAGGCAACTCGCAGACTCCAGCAAGTGAGGCAGAGTCAGGGAGTCAAACAGACACAGACAACTTGCCCACAATCAGGGAACGCCCAGGGTCCCCTCCACCAGCAGCGGCTGACACAGGGCTGATTTCAGCCCAAGGAACCACTAAAACAAAGCCCTCAAATCCACAGAGTCTTAGTCAATCTGGAGCCAGATCCAGGAAAATTGAGGCCCTTGCCTGGGCCCACTCAGCAACCATCAACATATCCTTCAAATCATCGTTCAAATGGTTGGGGGTTGGGGGCTTGCCACTGTCTGGACTTTTTGGCCACCCATCTGGCCACTGCTAACCTGACGGGAGCATCATTCTCCGCCTTGTGCCGATGGAGATTCAGGACCACACCGCTGGGAAGGGCCGGGGCCGTGACTCTTCACTAACAATTAAAGAAGAAAACTTCACTGAAGCAGTAATTCAAGTTCAGACTAAGAGATGGTCCTCCCTCGAATATGAAACCAATTCACTAACTGATGTTTAATGTTTAAATAAGGAACAAGAAACTGGAAACCCTTTGCAATTAAAAAGCAAACAGCTCTGTGGACCAAAGAAGGGAAGAAGGCACGTGAAAGGCAAGGGGGCAGGAAGAGCACAGAGAAGACAAATGGAAAGGGACAAGGGGAGAGGCAGATCCCCACAGAGAAGGGATGGCCGAGCTCATGGAGATGGGACGACCAGCCCCAGGCCTCAGGCGGGAGCAGGAGAGTGCTGTCCACCTCCACTCCAGAGACTGGGGCACTGCCCTTCAAAATCTTGGGGAGAAACACAGATCAGCACTCAGAGGCCCTCTTTGATGAGAATTAGCATGATGGCGGATCAGGAGCCCCGTCAGATATCCTTGAGAACCGGGTCTGGAGGGCAGCCTGGGTAGGCAGGTCAGAAGCCCACCAGGCCTTGGGGCTTGCACCTCTCCCCTTGCCCAGGAAATGGCACATCCGACCCTCTGAGTGGATAGTTCCAGAAGAGCACCTCCCCTTAGCTGATGTCTGGAGTTCTACCAGCTGTGCTGGGCACCCCTGAACTGTCAACGCAGCCCCTGCTCCCCACGCTCCCACCAGGCACCTGAACCAGGGAGGGGCACATTCCCTCGCACCGTCTGCCCTAACGGGAGATGTCATCCTCACTGTGCAGGTGGGTAAAACCGAGCCCCAGAGACCGTTAAGCCAACCTGTGTGGTGTCCACCATGTAACCGGCAGAATGAAGAGTGTGTGTTGTTAATACAATAACCTTAAAGGGGAAGGTTACATGTGGTACTTACACACACACACACACACACACACAGAATACAGGTGAAAAGGCTTTATAAATTGTAAAGATTTACAAATGAGAGCTATTAAGTTGACTCAATACAGACAGCATATTGTCCTCTCGATAGATTTACAGACCTCTGTCAACGGAACTAAGGCTGGCTTACAGAGCTCTTTCTAGTCTGTTATGCAACTAAGCCAAAAAAGGCACCATATCTAACCTCTGCTTCATCCCTGCGTGGGCAAGGTTTTATTTGTTTTTCAAAACCCACTTTTTAAGCACTGGAGAGCTCTCTGCTCTTCCCACACGGCTCTGTGTTCAGGCTGGAACAGGGAGCAGGACATGCAGAGTATGGACTGTGACCTTCCCTAGTGTATTCCAGATGGGCGCCCATCAGGCGGAGACCCCGCAGTCTTTTTAACAAATAGTGCCATGTTCAGCAGGCACGCCATGCATCTTCACCTACTCTGCAAATTCAGTTAGAACAGAATATGGTTCCATAGCCCAGAACAGCTAAACAACAGAAATTAAAACCACAATGCATGTCATCTGAATGCAGTGACCACAAAGCCTTTTTTGATTCAGTGCTTAATTAAGAAGAACAAAAAAGGAGGATATGGAGTCATGATGGCATCTAGCCACTTCTCCTCCCCCACCAACTTCCTGCATAACGAAGCATTCTGTCACTTTAGCACCTTATCACCAAGATAACAATAGGCTACGTTTTTCCATCTAAGAACAGTTGGCTTGAAACAACAGACAGAGAAGCAGTGAGAGCAGCCGAGGGTCTCCAGAGCCACCGAGGACACTGATTAATGGGTTTCCCAGGCCTGCTATCAGCTGTTCCAGACACAAAGTGTAGGCAGTGCTCTTAGAACATGCTACACCAAAGGCCCTATCGCAGGCACGCCAGGGAGATCAGCCTACGCGTTCCCAACCTGTGAGTCAGCCTGGAGGTGAGCCAGAGAAAGCCAAGGTGGACAGAGGAAGGGCCAGGAAAGGTCTGAGAGCCTGTGGTTCTCACTGCTGCTCCAGGAAAGGAGCCTGGCATTCCCACGGGGCACTAAGACACCAGCTCTGACTTGAACAATGGACCACCTGGTCTGGCCTTAATTAAAAGAAAGCCACGGAGTTACGCCACATTGAGACGAGGTCTTGAAGAGGCCATCTGCTAGAACCTTGCATGTCACAGAAGAGGAGACAGAGCAGAGTAGGGAGGGAGAGAGAAATTTACGCTTTTGAGGACTTCCTTTGTGCCAGCAATGATTCTTTATGTGGTGCTAAAGCTGGTAAGGTATGTTTTAACATTGCTGTTTTAGAGAAGAGGAAACTGGGACTCAAGCCACTCAAGTGACAGACTGAGGGTCACAAACTAATAAGTGAAGGAGCTGAGATTTGACCCAAGTCTTCCCAGCATGCTCTGCTGCCACGCACTGGCAGACCCCACACAGCTCCTGACCCCTAGATCCTGGCTCTGTTTCATTGGACCAGGGGTCCTCTATATATGCATGAGTCACTCTGGTGAAGCCCACAGACAGCTTCTTAGAATAACGTCTTGAAATGCACAAAACAAAATGTTAACACATTGAACATATCTAATATATTAAATAATAAGATCTAGCTACAGCACTAATACCTTATGTGATTTCCAAACAATAAGTGTAAACGAGAGTCTGAGGAGCCCAGAAGAAACAAGAGGACAAATGGAAACATCTGTGATTTCTATTGGTGATCAAGTCACAGGCACTCCTCATGTAGGCTTGCTGCCTACATTCATGACTGGGGACAATGCTACATTTCAGTTAGAGGCGAGTGAAAATAAAAATTGTCCCCCATCCAAGTTCACAGACTCCCGAACATGAAGCAGGCCTCACAACACAACAGGTGGCAAATCAACACATGAAAAGATACCTGTCATCACATGTCATTAAGGAAATGCAAATTAATGCTAGCAAAACCATAATGAGATGCCACTATGTGGCTATTCAAGGGGCCAAAATCCAGAACACCAAGTGCTGATGAGGTTGGAGACAGGAACACGCACTCATTGCTGGAGGAAATGCAAATTGGTACAGCCGCTTCCGATGACGGTCTGACAGCTTCTCACAGAACTAAGCATACTCTGACCATATGACCAACGAGCCATCGGGGCTCCTTGGTATTTGCCCAATGAAGCTGAAAACTTTTGTCCACACAAAGACCCGCACAGGGATGTTTACGGCGGCTTTATTCATAATTGCCAAAACTCAGAAGCAACCAAAATGTCCATTCAGTAGGTGAATGGATCAACTCCGCTACATTCAGACAACAGACTATGACTCAGCCCCCAAAAGAAAGGGCTATAAGGCCGGGAAAACGCAGGGAGGAGACTTAAACACATATCACCGAGTCGAAGAAGTTGATGGGAAAAGGCTACATACTATAATGGTTCCAACCATGTGACACTTTGGAAAACAATGTCAAAAAACAGTGGAGACGCTTAAAAAGACCAGGATTGCCAGTGGCTGGGAAGGTGGGGAGAGGAATGAACAGTTAGAGCACAGAGGACTTTGAGGACATGAAATATTCTGTATGATATCATAATGATGGATACAGGACATCATCGTTTAAACCCACAGAATGAACAACACCAAGAATAAACCTGGAGGTAAATATGGACTTTGGGTGAGGAGGGTGGGTGCGTGCAGGTTCATCAGTCGTAATAAACCTAACAGTCTGGTAGGGCTTGAGGACCATGGGGGAGGCTGTGCCTAGGGGAGGCAGGGGGTATGTGAGAGATCTCTGTACCTTCCTCTTAATTTTGCTGTGAAGATAAAACTGCTCTGAAAACAAACAAACAAACAAAACAAAACAAACCCAAAACATCATGGGGCAGAGCAGCACTGCCATGAATCCCCAGCACAGGGGACACCTGTAAACCTTCTCCTCAAAGAGCAAAATAGGGCAAAATAATAAGTTTGCCTTTACTGAATGCTCACAACACTGCGGGCACTCATCTAAGCGGATGCATTTCCTATTTACAACAACTCTTCGAAGGGGATATTACCTTCATTTTACAGACCAGAAAATTTGGGTTTCCAAGTTGAATCTTTTATATATATATATATATATTTTTTTTTAATTTATTTATTTGACACAGAGAGAGAGAGCACAAGTAGGCAGAGAGGCGGGCAGAGAGAGGAAGGGAAGCAGGCTCCCTGCCGAGCAGAGAGCCCGATGCGGGGCTCGATCCCAGGACCCTGAGATCATGACCTGAGCCAAAGACAGAGGCTTTAACCCACTGAGTCACTCAGGTGCCCCTCCAAGTTGAATCTTAAAACAAAGTTAGAACTACCTACTCTCTGTTTGAGTTACTGGATTAATGTAATCGGAGAGACTGCAATGCAAGCTGTTAAAAACCCTTTTACCTGAAACCCTTCATTTTTTTATTTGTGCAAATAAAACAAAAAAAAATTGGATGCTAAAGCTGATATAAGTCTGCAAATGCCATCTTTAACCCCAAATTTCAAACTATTATGTCTGTCAAAAGAGCTTCATGGTGCTAGAAGGTGAACTGAGAACATCTAATAAGTAAACACTCAAATGTGAAATTCTAAAACCATGAATGAGTATATACAAGTTAATATTCACACCTTAAATATCTTGGACAGGATTTCTTTTTTTTTAAGACTTTCTTTCTTTCTTTATTTATGTTGCATGCAAGTGGAGGGATGAGCAGAAGGAAAGGGAGAGAGAGAATCTTAAGCAGACTCCGCACTGAGCACAGGGCCCCGTGGGGGCTCTATCCCACCACCCTGAGATCATGACCTGAGCTGAAACCAACAGCCCATTGGTCAACTGAGTGAGGAAACCGGGCGCCCCCAGACAGGATTTTTTTTTTTTAAATAAAGATAAGAATTATGTCTGAGCAAGCTTCCCCCATGCCCTATCTTTGACATTCAATAGTGAGTGTTGAAGAAATCGTACAGTTGGAGGTGCCATGGATTTCGCATTTCTGACAATGTCAGTGCCTCCAAGTGAGGGCCTTACACAAAGGCCAGTTAACTGCAGTCTGGGACCCCTGGTTCTGAACTTCCTTGCATTCTTCCATTTATCCCACAAAATTCCAGGCAAGCCCTTTAATCCGGTTCAGCCTCAGTTTCCCCATCTAAAAAGTTGGGATGATAATACCAGCCCGTATTACCTCACAGAATTAGAGGAAAATCAAGTGAGATGCTAGGTGGCAAAACTGCTTCCTGAAACTCAGTCCCATTGTAACGCATCACTAAACTCTAATAAAGGACAGGTCACCCAGTATGATCAGCAGCACCGCGGCAAATGTGAGTGGAGGATATACAGGAGGCTTCCGCAGCACTAGCAGGGATCGCAAACCCACGCTGCCCACACCCGTTGCCAGCAGTGGCAGTTCAGCAGCAGTGGCAGCAGAAAGGCTGATGATGTGCTCTTTATGGCAACCCTTCCTACCAAGAAGGCATGAAAACACTGGAAAAATTTGGACCTGGTGGTACTCAGGTTTACCACTCCTTGCAAGGAAGCATAACCTGCATTCTCCCCTCCCCCAGTGACCAGGGCTCGTGGACTTCCCCTAGGTTCCTCTCTACGGAGACGAGTTTCAAGGAGACAGTGACCTGCCATGTCCAACATCTAAAAGTCACGGAGTAGGCAAGGATACAACAGTTGTCATAGTTTGGCTAACTCTGAGGTCCCCAGGGCCCCTGAAAACAATCATCTCTACTGGCGTGGTTGGAAGGAAGCTGGAATGAGAGGGAGGTAAAGCCACAGGAGTGAGGAGCCCTGTGGCTCCTTCTCCAAGTATTTGGTTGAGAAGGGAGGAAGAAACAGATTTGATGGCGCTAGTCTTGTGAGAAGAGACGGATGCTTAAAGGGAAGGGGAAGAAGGATGGGGAGGGAGAAGAAGGAAGTGAGGAAGTTAGACAACCAGGGAAGGCTTTCTTAAAAGGCTGTCCTGGGAGTACCATGTATCTCAGCATGGAGTTATCCTAAGTCAGTCCAGAGAATGTCTGCTCTGCTACCTTCTCCACCTGGACAAGTTCAAGGCAGATCTCCCAGGGCGGGGTCAGCCCTCAGTCCAGGCAGGAGATACTGCTGAACATGACTGCAACGACAGCAGACGGGGCCCAGGAGAGGCAAGCCAACGAAGGCAAGGAGATGCGAGGCTGATGGCAGGGCAGGCAAAGGAGGAGCCAGCCAAGGACAGGAACCTGGGCCCGGGGGCGGGGCGGGGGGGGGGAGCGCTGGTACGGGGAGGGTGGGCTTTTAGATAAGTTTAGGTGGAGCAGTTCTGGGTGGTGGCAAACTCCTAGGCATGGTCCTGGGAAGGGGTGGCTGAGGCGGAGGTGGCAGGTGGCAGCTGCTAGAACCGCAAAGGTGGAGGGCCTCTGTGGAGAGGGTCCAGGGGGTGGGCATCAGACATACGGGAACACAGGCCAGAGCAGGATGGGGAAGGGGTGGGGATCAAGGAGCATGGCATGGCTAGGAGAGGAAGGGAGTTCTGGGACCCCAGGCTGGTGAGGGAGGAGTGGGCCCATCAGCCAGGGCACCAGGCCAAGCTGGGGGTAGGACTGGATGGCAGGCACCAGGGAGCCACAGATTTGAGCAAAGAGCTAAAATCAGATCTGTGGCTCAGAAAGATGGGTGGATAGCTGGGCTGGAAAGAGAGAAAGGCAAAAGGAAGTTGAGAGACTGGCGATTGTGACTACCCAGGTAAGAGATCACTGCTACCACCAAAGTGGGGGAGGTGGGAATGGAGGGCAGGGGATGGGCATGAATGGAACTGCAAGGAAAGGAAAGGGAAGTGAAGAAATGGGAAGAGAAGCAGGTGTCAGAAAGAAGCTGGTGAAATCGGCTTATAGGTGCCCAAGGGGCATCCTATAAGGTACCCAAGTGGGGTCATGGGGCTCAAGAAGGTAGTGACTCCAGGGAGTCGTCACATGGGAAGGGACAGCTGAGTGCAGGGAAGATCCCCCCTGAGAAAGCACCCCCAGCAGAGGCAGAAGGAGTCAGACACAAGCCGCCGGAGGATACCTCGCATGCCTGTGGAAAAGGAGAAAAAGCATGAAGATGACTTTCAAAAAATGAATCAAGAAAGTCACATATGCAACAAGAGAGTTTCAAGGAGGAGGAAACCAGCTGCTCCAAGTGCTTTAAGTGCTTAAGTATATTTCACATATAATCTTCATCTCAGCCCTGTCAGATGATAGCTCTTAGCATTCCCACTTCACAGATGAACAGAGACAACATCACAATACTTAGTAAGCAGTCAAAGAGAATACTCAGAATAAAGCCAAATGTTGTTATAACAGACTACATGGAAAGCCCTTCAGTGATCTGCCTCCTGGCTACCACCCCCTGTCTCCCTTCATACCACTATCCCCTTTGCTTATCGCAGCCCTGACTTGGCTACCAAGAGCTTTCCCACCTCAGGGCCTTTGCACTTGCTGTCCTCTCTGAATAACCCTCTCTTTGCCTGGCTGACTGCTTCTCACCTAGAGACCATAGCTTTAAATGACACCTCCCTGACACCCTGTCTAGAATCAACTCCTCTCCCCCAGTCTAGCACAACACCCACAACATAAGGTCCTTCTTGGGGTGACATGATAAAATTATCTTTGTGTGTTTCTCTTCTCTCCTAACTAGATGGAAAAGCCTGCAAGTGCAGGGTTCTTCTCTGTCCTCATCCTTCTTTCTGGTGCCCAGCATAGAGAGCCAGCACTTAGCAGTCACTCAGTGAGGGAGTAAAGGAGTAAATTAATGAACATACTTTTTCTTAGGTAGTGTTAAGTTCTGTGAACATTCCTCCCAAGAAGACTTTCAGTCAGAATGACCAGATCTGCCCGAATCTGGGCAGCAAAGCTGATGTTAGCCTTTCCCTCATCTGCTGGCTGGGGTGAAAGCACACACAATAAATTCCTTACACTTGAGATAGCTGCTCCTCACAGTTGAGAGACCGGTCTACCTTCCCTTCCAGTAACACTCAGATTCCACATCCCTTCCACATGAAGTTTCGTGTGACTCTCCACTCAAAAGCCTTCCATGGCTTTGTGTCCTCAGAGTGAAAGGCAAAATCCTCCCAGAGGTTTCATGGTCTACACATCCCAAGCCCCCTCCCTGGACCCTACCTGGTGCCATCCAACCTCTACATTCTTCTTCTTGTTTCCAGAACATATTGACCACCTTCACTCGTCAGCACCTCTATGACTGTTGCTGTTCCCTTTGTCTAGAATTCTCTTCCCTCTAAGAGCCGACATACTCATGTTCTTGCTTTCTTTAGTTCTCTGCTCAAATATTACTGTCACATAGAAGCCTTCCCAGCATATCCTTACATAAAACAGCAACCCACCTCTCCTTGGGAAACCCACATCCCCTTCACATTGCTTTCTTCTCTATTTTCTCCCTAGCACTTATCACTAACACATACACTCTCTTTCTCTCTCTCTCTCTCTCTCTCTCTCTGCTTCCTACTGAGAAGAATGTAAACTTCAAGAGGGCAGGAATTCTGTCTGTTCTCTTTACTGCTGCATCGCTGGTACCTGGCATGTAGTAGACACTCAAAATGATTTCCTTAATGGATTAATAGTTGTGGGAAATTTAACTTAGGGATGGCAATTTAAAAAAAAATGAGTAGGTGTAAACAGTCTGGTTGTTATTCAAAAGCGGAATGTAGAATTACTATATGACTCAACAATTCTACTCCTGGGTAGATACCCCGGACAATCACAAACAGGAGCTTGATGGGTTCACTGTGCCAGTATTCCCAGCAGCCAGAAGCGGGAACAACCCAAGTGTTCATCGATGGATGAATGGACAAACAAAATGTGGTCTCTACACATACAACGTGGAACTATTCAGCCTTCGGGAGAAAGGGAATTCTGACCCATGTTACCACATAGAGGAACCCTGAGGACATTATGCAAAGCGAAATAAGCCAGTCATAGAAGGACAGGTATTGCAGGGTTCCACTTACATAAGGCCCCTGGAGTAGTCAGAGTCATAAAGGCAGAAAGCAGAATGGTAGTGGTCAGGGGCTGGGCTGGGAGAGAATGGAGAATTCTTGGTTAACGAGTACAGTTTGGGATGTTTCAGTTTGGATGATTAAAAAAAGGGGGGGGATTTGGGGAGCTGGATGGTGCGATGTTGCATAACAATGTAAATGTACATAATGTCACTGAACTGTATGCTTAAAAGTGGTTACTAGGGTAAATGTTGTGTACGTTTCACCATAATTCAGCTATTGGAAAACTTTTAAGTGGAGTTGCAATAACTTGCATGTCTGAGTCTACTCTTTCAACTGTAAACTTTATGGAATCTGAATACAGATGAAGTATCTGATTGAAATTTAGCCTTCAAATTGAGATGTGCTCTCAGAGTAAAACACATTTTGAAAGCTAAGTTTAAAAATGTAAACTACTTTATTCCTAACTTTTATAGTAATTACATGTTGAAATGATATCATATATTTGATACATCAGGTTAAATAAGTTATTAAATCTGACCCCAAAAAAAAAAGAGAGACAGAGAAAGAGAAGATCAGATTCTCATACCTGCTACCACACAGGCAAACCTTGAAACACTGCTAAGTGAGACAAGGACCAGACGCAAAACAGCAAATATTACATGATTCTACTTATCTGATATACCTAGAATAGACGTTGTAGAGATGGAATGTAGATCAGAGGTTACCAGGGGCAGGAGGCAGGGGGAGTTACTGTTTGGTGGGTACAGGGTTTCTGTCTTGGGTGATGAACAATTTTGGAAATGGAAACGGTGAAATGTGGTAAATGTAATTTATGTCACTGAATTGTACACGTAAAATGACAAAATCAAAATAGCAAATTTCATATATATCCACAGCTTAAAAAAAAAAGCATAAGGAATGGGGGAAAGAAGTAAATGCAAGAGATCACTTTCTTAAAACTAGAGAGAGCAACAAACCACTGTGGAGTAAGGAGTGACGTGCTAGCTTCCTGGATTCGGACATAAAGGAAGTTTCCCAGATTTAGACAGCTCTCTTCTAGAGAAAGATTGCGAGAATAAAAATCTTCCCACTGCTGAACTCCCATGGACAAACGTCTGGCGACAGCTTGCTATCCTGTATTTATATCTCTTAAGACTGTGACACATAAGAGGAGGTGGGGAGCATGCCAGGTGGCAATAAAACATGATACATACAGCAGGAGGCTCTGAGCAGGCTCTGAAGTTAGAACATATTTGGGTTTTCTTCCCAAGAAGCTGCAGTGAAGTTTAAGGTGAACAGCTTTTATGTAATATAAAAGAATGCACAGAAGAATGTATGTCTATACTGTTACATTTACAACTTACTGTATGCTCCTATAACTACGTTAATATAGTATACTGCTTGTATCCCTACCTGTGAAACTTGTTATGTTGAGAACTGTGGCCTCCCACCTTTTGTCTTCTGCAAAACTCATTTGCTGAAAGGCAAAGTAAGAAAGGACCAATTGCTTGAGCCTGCAGGCTTTTGGTTTTCTCAGGTACAGTCTTCGTTTGTCCAATCCTGCTTCCTCTCCCACTCCTTTCACAGGTGTTAACTGCTAAGGAACACCTTATATTCCAAATACCTTCCAAGCATCTGCTTTGGAAGATCTAACCTATGACAAATACCTACCATTTGTCAGACATTAATCTAAGTCCTGGGGAATCAGCCCAGTATAGACAACAGCTCTGCCTCCATGGGGTTTTAATGGGGTTTCTGGGAACACTTTTGCTTATATGATAAGGCAATGTTTGCAACTAGAGGAGTACCTTCTCCCTTCTTCCTGTCTTGGAAGCAGATGTGATGGCTGGAGCTGCAGCAGCCATCTTGTGGTAGCAAGATGATGAAACACCAAGTATGATGAAGTATGTAAGTATGGTAGCAAGCATGATGAAACACCTAGGGCTGCACTATATAATTTAACAGCTACCAGTCACATGTGGCTATTGAACATCTGAAATGTGGCTAATCTGAATGGAAATGAGCTGTAAAATATATACAGGATTTTAGGACTTAATAAAAAAATGAATATGAAATATATAAATATTTTTTAATATTGACTACAGGATGAAATAATAGTGTGGATATATTAAATAAAATATATTACTATAATCTTTCACCATTTTTGGTATTTTTAAAATGTTGTTATGAGAAAATTTTAAATTACACATGTGGCTTGCATTATATTTCTACTAGACAGCTCTGGCCTAGAGAATCAGAGAATACAGCCAGTGAACCTCTAGCCACTATCTTTCTACTGATATGTGGTTTAAAAATAAGCTGGGTGCTTAAGACCTGGGGATGAGCCAGGCATGCCCCTGTTGCCACAGAGCCCACAGTGACAAAGACACAAAAAACAATCAAGGAGGGATACCAATCAGCAAGATCTCATAGAACCAGAGCCTGGGGTCCTCAGAGGGCACCAAACCCAAACTGAGAATGGAATAAGAGAAGAAGTGGAGAAGAGCTCAGGAAGGGCTCCCTGGAGGAAGTGATGCTTGCTTGAACTGAATCACACAGAGAACAAGCTAGCTAGACCAGGAAGGGGCCCCTGTTCAGCACAAGCAATATACATCCTCCATGGGCTAGGGCTGTACAAGCTCCCATTATCTGATGATGTTTGAAGAGGAAAGTATAAACTTGTATTTGTTCCCCCTTTAAAGAACATTCATTGTCACTGATAAAGCAAACCTCTGAAGAAAACCACGTATGTGCAACTATTTTTCAACATAAAGTGCTACGCAGATGTTGGGTGTTAATAGCAGTAATGAAGTCCTTGGGGTTGTGGCTGTGATTGTTACAGAGGTGGCAGCCATCCCTGCTTATTGTTACTGGACTGCTTTTCACTCAGTGGCCCTGCCCAAGGCCACCCAGCCCAGAGTACAAGATTCAGGGGGTGTCCACCCCAGCACCCACTCAGCAAGGCCAAGGAGATCCCAGTAGGCAAAATCCTGCTGTGGTAGCTCCCTTTCAGAGAAGGACTCTTCTCGGCCCTCTCCTGCACTATCGGTGGGGAGTGTCCTCTGGGAGAACCTCCATGGAGAGCACCATAAAGCCCATAATGTTTTCAATGTGATGCACACTCCCTTTGGATCAGAATCCTCATGACTATCCATCCCACAGATAGGCTTTCATGTGTATACAGAATGTGGGTGAGAAAACGTGCTTCAGCAATAGTTAAAATGGCAACAGACTCGGAATGAGCTAAGCAGTTGAACAAATTGTGAGATGGGAAGTTATGAGAATAATAAAAGGGTTAGAGCCCCACATACTTACATAAAACAATCTCTAAGATAGATCTGAGTGAAAAAAGTAAGGTGCACAATATGTAAACAAACCATTTTCCAGTAAAACAAGTCGCAGGGGTTGCACACACCCAGGTACACACACACATGCCCACGTGCACATATGTGTAGAGACTTTTAGGAAAAACAGATAGGGAACGGTCCCAGGATTACCTCTAAGGCTGGGACCTGGGGAGAAGATACACTTACCACAGAACGTGTTCTCATCCTGCTTGGATTTTTTTTTTTTTCATCGTAAGCATACATTTCTTTTTTTAAAGGAAACTAGTTTTGTTTTATTTTTTCTCAAAACGACAAAGAAGTTTTTATTTATAACTGTATTTATGAAGTGAACCCCAGGGAGCCTGAATTAACCACTTTTTATGAAGATAGCCAAAAAAGAGAGCTGCTCATCTCAGGATAACATGTGGGGGCCTGGATTCACTCGAGCTCGCATCTAATGCCCAGTGCACACGCTCACAAGCTGAGCTCACCGAGTCCATGTGGGGCAGTGGTGACAAGTATAGGAATGAACACAAACCTGTCATAACCTAGGCTGGAAAGCCTGTCCAACACAGCGGCACTGGGAGGCCATTGCAGGTAAGCGGACAAAGCCAGAGTTCCCCCACAGGAACGCAGACCCCCAAGACTACCCTCGCTCTGTCGGCCCGGCTGCTGCTCGCTGGCTATATTAGGCAGAGTGGTACTTGACTGTGCCCCAGGCAGCTCCGGGGAGCCCGGCTCTGGGGGCAGTGGTGGGTGATTTCAGAGGTCGGGAATGTCAGATAGGCTTATCTAGACTAGGAGACAGCAGCCTTGCCTGCCAGCTTGCCCTTCCCTCCCTCCCTCCCTCCCTCCCTATCTCCTGCTGTGCTGGGTTTAGGACTCCAGAGCCACTGGCTTCATGCTAGCCCCAGCCCGCCCTGGGGAGCCCCTGCAGAGGCAGAGGTCATGGTGGACAAGGGTCATGGTGAGGAACAAAAGGTAAGCGGTGACCCTGCTGGATGCTCAAAAAATACAGACATTTCCTCCTCCCAAGATAACCCAACAGTCTTCATGTTAGAGGCGGGCCCCATTCCTGCTGGTGACAAGAGTCCGTGAGTCATTTCCTGCACGCATGTTTTTATGATGTACAAATGCCTTCTGGTCTTCATTGGGTTATCTGCGATCACTGAGCAACCCCATGGAGGGTGGTAGAAAGAACCCTGGATCGGGAATCTGATCATCCTGAATGGTCCCCCAGGTCCTCTGTTTGACTACGAGATCCTCTCTACACAGCCTGGCCTCAGGAGGCTGTTCTTTCCGGGTCTCCTCCTGCATCCTTCTATTCTGCTCTCCCTGGATCTCACCCTCTCCCCACTCTTCTCTCCCCACCCACACCTTCATTCCTCTTACACAGCAACACACTCTTCCTGGAATATAGGTGTCCACCTTGTGTGCCCTCCGCCAGCAAGGCAAACTTCTTCTCATATGCCAAGCTCCAAATCATACCTTCTCTTCCAGGAAGGATTCCCAGACTGCTCCATCCAGACTCAGTCATTGCTTTTCTCTACTTATGCAGAACAGAGGATGCAATTATCTCATACACTTAGGATATTAATGAAAACAGTGGCTCAGCATTTGCTGATCGCTTATGATGTACTAGGCGGTGTTCTAAATATCTGACAAAGATTGCCTTAGTTAGTGCTCACAGCAGCTCGGTGAGAGAGAGACCATTACCATCTTCATTTTACAGAGATACTGGGGATCAGCGATTTAGGTAGCCTGCCCAAGGCCACAGAGTTAGTTTGTGGCTGACTGGAACCTAGGCATGTGCCTGGCACACAGAAGCTGCTCAATCATTATTCACTTCATGAACGGCTAAATCAGTTAATAAATACAGATATAATGTTTCTGTCTCCCGAAATGCTCAGAGCCAGTTCTCATGTCAGGTGC
This sequence comes from Meles meles, assembly GCF_922984935.1. Classification (NCBI taxonomy): domain Eukaryota; kingdom Metazoa; phylum Chordata; class Mammalia; order Carnivora; family Mustelidae; genus Meles; species Meles meles. Next base: position 49,687,110 of record NC_060073.1, read on the forward strand.
CTAGTAAGGCCCAGAGCACTAGAAACGCCTGCTGAATGAACGAACAAAAGAATATTCGAGCAAACCCATCAACAGAGTTCAAATCCTGACAAAGCCACCTGTTAGCTTCAGATCAACAGCTTCAGGTCCCTGGGTCCCTCTATGTCACCTGTCAAATGGAAAGATGATACACACATCCTCCCAACTTCCTCCTGACATTAGGTACATATAAAATAAATGTAAGGCTTCATGATTTTGTGATGATGGCAATTCCCATATCAAGCGTTGTATTCTTTTGTTTTGTTTTTTTTTCTGGGCTGTTTTCTCCCAGGAACCTTACACAATTAGATGGGACATTTGATCAGTGTACTACCCCGACACAGAGCCAATATTAGTCCTTAAAGAGTTAATTTGGCTTGATCCTTGGTTCACTCTATCCTTAACAAAACAGGTCACACCCAAGGAAAGAATTACTAAGTGCCTGACAAAAGCCGCATAACTAATCAATAATGAACCATGGTCCCAAGTTAGATTATGCAGCTAACACCTAAGCCACCGCACTAGTGACTCTGCAGGTCCTTCCCTCTATTCCCTGGCACCCGCCAGAGGCTTTCTTCTCCAAACAGATGCTGGTCAATCTCCCCCAACCACCACTGCCAATATACCTGCCTACACACATATGTACATACACACACACTCACACTCACTCACTGCTGGCGTGACAACAGCAGCACAGTGCACAGCACATGGAAAGCTACTGATAAAAGACTGTGAAATGCGAAAGCCCAGCTCCACTTCAGGTGGTGCTGAGATGTCCACAACAATGGAAAGATGAGGGCTCTCGCTGAATTCCATTTACTTCTACTCTAACTGTGGCTAGCCAGAGGCTTGGCTATGAGCTTGAGACCAGATCCCCCCCCCACCATGCTATAGGTCTTAGCATTAATGCTCATCCACGTGCATGCTAATACCCAGTATTTCTTGTTTGGCTAATGCTCAGCATCAACTACTACACCCAAGGATACCTAAACGAGGTGTGTGAGTGAGACAGTGTCTGTTCATGTTAGAAGAGAGGGAGGAGGCGCGTTCTGTGTTTTGTTTGACTCACAGCAAGACTACAAGCTCTAGGCTCTCTAAGCCAGCTATTAACTATCCACATGAATCCAATATGGACAGAGACTATATGATAACCAGAGTGCACATAAACAGTCCCTACAGAGGAGACCTGTTATTTCTCCATGTCACACCTCTGCGATCTTGGGAACCTGCTCCTCCCTCATGTCAATCATGCAATGCTTGAAAGGGCTGCCAAAGGCACTAGTCAGTTCTCCTGGTTTGGGCACAATAATTGGTCCAGAGACTGGCCAATCAGAATCCTTCCCTGAGATTTTTTAAGATTTTATTTATGTATTTGACAGAGAGATCACAAGTAGGCAGAGAGGCAGGCAGAGAGGGAAGCAGGCTCCCCACTGAGCAGAGAGCCCAATGTGGGGCTCGATCCCAGGACCTTGGGATCATGACCTGAGCTGAAGGCAGAGGCTTTAACCCACTGAGCCACTCAGGCACCCCCTTCCCTGAGATTTTAATTCAATATTGAGCAGGAGGAGAGTGAGTATAGCCTTTGAGTCACAGAGCTATAAAGATATGAACTAGAGGCCACCAACATGGAGAGTATCTGTTCACGGGAGGGAAGAATGGAGCCAACATAGAGCAAAATGTCCAAGACATAGATGGAAGGAGACAGGCTGGGAAAGACTGTCCAGACCTTCCTGTTTATACAAGTTAATGATTCCCTTTTTTGTTTAGCTTTGAGCTGGGTTTCTGAAGTGTGCATCTCAAGTGACCTTACACTGTCCAAGCCATACTTAGAGCACGTTTTCAAATGTCTTCCACGCTCCGGGATCTATATAGTTTTTAGGAGATGGGCTACCACACATGTGAAAGGTCTTTGTTCCTCCTCCCACGAGGCATAAAATTCCTGAGCAAGATGCATTCTCAATTCTGCATCACTAACCACAGATGTTAGTGCCTTCCCTTTGTATCTCAGGCACCAGTGGTGACGTGCTGACCACAAGAGTCCACAAGGACTCTTCTATCTCCACCCATCAAAGCTTGTAAAATAAGGGTGGGCAGACAAACAAGACAACCGACCAACGGGTGATTTTTGGAAAAAAAAAAAAAGCGCATCTTCCCGGTGGTCAAGCCTCCATCCAACCCCCATGCGGGCTCACTCCCTCGGCAGATCTGTCTTCGGATCTCTGGATCACCGAGAGAGAGTCCTCTCAAAAGCCAGATACTGTGGGTGCACGAGGCCATGGCACTTCCTCATAGAATAAGGTCTCTGAAAACCTTCTTGAGAAAACATCTCACAGCCTGGCCACCTGACCTCCATGGGACCTTTTCAAAAGAAAGCCGCCACATGCTGTTACTGAAGAGGGTGACGCTTTGAAAACAAACAGCACCCCCCTCTCCAAGTCTGAAGAGCTTCTGAGGGATCCAGCAGCCGGGAAGTTATAGCAGCGAGGTGGGGGTCACACCCCTTTCTCTCCCTTCTCTTTAATACTTCTGTCTCGGCTCTGAAGGGCTAACCCCGTTGGCAGGTTATGGGCAGGCACTGCCTGGACGGCTGGAGCTCCAGATTCAAGTTCTGGCCTGGTGGAATGCTCTTCTATGCCCCATAAAGTCAGCGTGCCCCGGGGCTTGGAGGAGCTTTGGCAGTTGTCCCCCAGGGGCAAGGGAAAGCGGCTGTATCCCACGGTATCCCACGGTACACTTAACAGCTCCTCACCACCAAAACAAAAACACAACAGTCCTGATCGCCATGGAGAGTTCAATCCCCTTCTCTGGGATTGGCACCAACTAAAATTCCAAGGGCTCTGGCTGAGCTACCTCCTGTGAGGTCTAAATACAGCACGCTCACTTTTAACCTAAACATACAGTCTGGACCACGGCCCAGGGCTGACAGCCCTCAAAGGCCAGCAGGGAAGTCTTGACTCCCGGCTGCCCATTAGGCAATGGGCATCGCAGAGAGAGAAGAGATGTCATGCACTGCTTACTTAGGCCATGTTCATCGAAGTAGTCTATGGTCAAACAGTGGGGCAGGGGGAATAATCAGCCCATGGGAGGTTAACTGCAAGTGTGACCCGAGCACAGAAATGTTTCCTGGGGAAGAGGGTGGGGGGAAGGGAAGAGGGTGGGAGGAAGAAGGGGAAGAGAGAGGGAGGAAAAGGCAGTAAGGACCAAAGACCTATTTCTTAGACAATTAAAGTCAAGGGATCTTTCTACAACAGTGGCTCCCAGGGGAACAGAATTTAGGGCATAAGCTCTAGAATCAGACAGACCAAGGCTGCCTCCTTGGTGTGTGATCTTGGGCAAGATAACCGACTTCTCAGTTTCCAGAGCTCTCAAATGGCCCAAAGGACCATGGTGGTGTTCACTGAGACCATGCTTACAAAGTGCCCGGCGTGCACTAGAGCAACTAGCTACCAGAAGTAGTAGCAGTAACAGTAGGAGGATAATGACGAGCATGCCTTTCTTCTCTCTGCCATGGAGAGGACACAGGGAGAGTAGCTAAGGCCACCACGTTAGGACAGAAGGGCCCACACAGGACACGCTGTGCTCGTACAGACAAAGGAAACTTTTAACCGAGCAAAATGCTCACACACCCCCACACCTATTAAGAACCTCCGAATGGCAGAATGGCAAGAGCTGCCTCACTTCCCAAGCCAACGTGCACGCCCCACGCAGGTAAGAAATCCCAGGGATTTCCCTTACCTTGGTGTTCATACAGGACCTCCCTCGCTTGTACTCCTTATGGGATCCACGCTTGTCCAGTTTGTACCACAGGGCTTTGGCCTTCCAGGTGGTCACCTTGGACTTGAGCTTGGAATAAAAGTTCCTGTGATCCAGAGGGTCTAGATCCAGGTGTCGTGTGAGGATGTTGAAGGCCTGGAGGGTGCCTTTGCACGTGGAAGCCTGGACAAAGTTCTCGAAAACCTGCCCGGCCTGGCTCTGCTTCTCATCTTCGTTTTCCCCCATGTTTCAGGAGCTGTGTGGCGCAGTGGTATGGAGATGTCAAAGGACAACACCATTAAGTATCTGGAGACACGTCACACCTGCAAAGGTAGGTGGAAGCCGAGGTGAGCACCATGGCAACACAGGAAGAATGGGAGGGGGGAATGGGCGCTGGGAGGGAAAACTAAAGCTCCTTTGGGATATTAAGCATACTAAACATAAATACTTAATGCTAAACATAAACCATCTACAGAAAATATACAGTCATCCCTTCTGACCTGGCAATGCTTGTCTTGCTAGCAGTCTTTCTCCCCCTCCAATACCCCACTCCTCTCGCAGGCTGTAAAGAACTACAGATTGCTCAAAGCTATGCCTGGGTTGATGTCAGCATTACCTGGTCCATCTCGCTATGAGCCAGATAGTTCAAGAAATAGGAGCTAGTAAAGGGCAAGGGACAAAGCAGAGAAGCACACTAGATTTTGTGAGCACCACTGAAAACCTTTAATTCATGGTGCTGTAAATGAGTTGACTGATACTAGTGTATCTAGCCACGTAACAGCACACAGAGCAAAACATTCAAAGCACGTGCCTCCCTAGATTTCGTGGCCTTCCCACCTATCCTTAAACACCAAACTTGGAAGTCTTCCTCCATTAGTTACCAGAGGGCAGGCCTTTCCCCTATACAGAGGACAAATGGCAACTTCTCGAAACTTCTCTCTATTCCTTGCAAGCACAGCATCCACCTCAGTCAGACAGACAGACACAGACACACGTGGGTCTCCACCCCATGTACCAAAGGAGTCTGCTTTGTGAGCCTGAGCTGTGAGCTATTTGGAACAAGTGCTCAGGCGATGGAAGGAAAAACGCGATGGGTATTCATTCACATCACGAAAATAGCTCGCCAGGGTTTTGGCCATCGGCCTGTCTCTCTGCACCACTCTAACCTCAGGCATTTCTTAGGAAAGTCATTCAAGTTTCAAGGGAACAAAAATAAGTTAGGGTCGATTTTCCAAAGCAATAGCTATTTTTCCAGAATCCAAAGCTAGTGCAAAAAGACCAGCCTGGAGGAACTAGGGCCGCCCAGCTGTCAGGACGGCTCAAGAGGGTCTGTAAACAGGACGATACAGCACACCAAGCTCCCTCAGACAGAGGCCTGGCAGGAGGAGGTCAGCAAACACAGAGGCAAGGCCCTTGGGCTGGGCGGCTTCCCACTCTCCAGACAGAAACACTATTGTGGGTGCATTTGGATTGTGGGCTGGCCTTACAATATTAAAAGCAGACAATGGTGTTTATTTTTTTCCTTCATCCTTCACTCCTTCATTCGGCAACAATTACTGGAGCCTAAGCAAGAGCCATGCATCACCCTAGGTCCTGGGGATGCAGAGACGGGGCCTTGTGAGGAAGACAGTTGTATAGAGAGTTGCTTATAAGACAACAGGCAAGCGCTTTAAAAAAAGATAAATACGGCGCATGGAAGCAAGATAGGGAGGGGTCCAACAGAGCCTAGAGGTATCTAGAGGAGCCACAGGGCAGAGGGGGGGATGCTCAAATACTACAATTTTAGGAAGAAGGTGAACTGCATTAGGAGACCAGGGAATAGAAGTTCTTAGGCAAAAGAAATGCCACACTGGTGTGAGTCTGGAAAGAGCCAGGACAGCTACAGAGTGACAGCAAGTTCAAGGTGTCTGGAGGTTCCGAACTCACCACAAGGAGTGATGGGAGCATACAGGGCAGATTCTGGAGGGGATCTGGCTTCTCCTGAGGGCTGCGGGGTTCAGGAGACAGAGCAGCGGGCCAAGAGGAATCTCTGGGCAGAGATGGCACGGATGCATAGGAGAGGGAGGCAGCTGTGAACAGAGCCGCCGGGAGAGCCCTTAAAGAGACCCAGGAGAGAGCAGCACTCGCACACGTGCGCGCGTGCGCGCACACACACACACACACACACACACACACACACACACACACACACGGATGCTAACGGACGCTAGATGGCAGCCCCCACGTATCACCTGCAGGAGCAGCGGCAGACACCCAGATTCTGCTGGCCAAGGGGGCGCCAGCCACAGTATGGGACCCCTCCCCTCCACTCCTCTGCCCCCATGAGCCTCCAGTATGCCTGGCACTAAGCTCGGCTGAAGGCACATTCTCTGCTCCAGCTAATTTCCACTCTTAGCCAGGCCTCTGTCCTCCAGGGGCACTGACCTGGCAGCTCTGTTCCCTGCAACTCAGCAAAGTAAACACACGAGGAGAGCTGGGCCTGTGCTTTGCTAGGTGCTGATGAGACGTGGCTTCCCTCCCAGAGGCTCTCTGGGCTCCTTAAATGTGTGCAGTGCTCACTTCGGCATCACTCACGTTACCACTGCCTCCTACTGTTTCGGCTCTCCCCCACGTACAAGACTTGCCACCCAGAGAGCATAAACGGAGAGCAAGACCTATTCACTTTTCAGACCGAAGGACCATCCTCGGTCTCTATCTTTGGAACCACTGTGTGCCCAGCACCAAACAAAGGATGTGGCCGCTGATGGAGATCCACAACTACTCGAATTCTGTGGCTATCCTGCGGTCCTTTCTGGGGACGGGCCGGTGGTGCAGAGAAAGCCACAGGTTTCAGGGCCATTGGAGCCCAAGTCCAAAGTTCAGTTTGGCCCCTGGTTGCCCTCATGGCCTCACACGAGTCCAGAAGCTCTGAGCCTCAGTTTCTTCTTTTGTAAAGGACGCGATAATCTCCACCTTGCAGGGTTGCTGGGAAGGGCGAGAGAGGTGTGTGATGGCAGAGCCCAGCCCCAGGAGGCTCCTGGCAGAGGTGGAAATGGGTGCTGCGTCCCTCATGTGGGGCAGACTTGTGCCTGGGAAATGCCCTGGTTTGAGAAATACTTCTGTAAATCAGCTCTTCAAGTTGCCAACTCCTCCTTGTCTAAAATGGTGAACTGTTTAGAGGTATCAAGCCAAACCCAGAGAATCATTTACGAACTGGAAGAACCTGTCTCCTTCCAACTCCAGCAGCCACCCCTCCTCCCCCAAAAGGAAAATGAAGGACTTAATCTTACTCCAGTGGAGAGCCAAAGGTGCTGTGGAGGAGGCTGGCTGGGCGTGGGGGCTCCAGGAGCTGGCTCTTATCTAGAGGGAGGTGGGGGGGTGGGGGGCAGGGTTTGTGGTGGAGAGAGATGGCAGGACGGCAGACGGGCTACCCTGGACTGTATCCCAGCCCCTCGTACCAGGCTCAGACCTGCCTCCCGTCTGAAGGGTCTGGTTTCAACTGTAAAATCCACTTGAATCCAGCTGAAGTTAAAGACCTTAAAAGCGACTCTGACACCCATGTGGGGTAGGTTTCCTCCGGAAGAGCCTCAGTGTTTAGAGTCTGCCAGACGGGGGTGTGAATCTGGTCTCACGCACCAGGGAGGCAAGTCATCTAACACATCTCAGCCTGTTTCCTCATCGGCAAAACGAGATGATCACGCTCGCTTCATAGCGCCGGAAGGAACAAACTCCCTCACAAATGTGATGCATTTAGCACCTGGCAGCCACCTGATAACCAGCAGACATGACAATCCCTCCAATGGCCCAAACGCCATCAAAGCAGAAAGAAGGGACCAGCTGCCCAGGTCAAGGAATTATCTGGACTTTAAAAGTAGAAGCCACAGGCTTTCAACTCAGAAGATGTGGGTTCAAATCCACTTCCTAGTTGTGCACCCTTGGACTACTCACTTAATTTCTGAGATTTCAGTTCCCTGAAATGTACAGTGAGGAAGAAGGAGGTTTCAAGAAAAACAGAAAACGTCCTTGGTATGAGGTAGTTCTGTTAGTGAGCTAGAAAGGCTGACTTGGAAGGGCTCTGGGAGTCTTGAATCTGCGCTCCAAGCCCCTTCTTCCAGAGACTGGAGTGGAATTCTTGTAGTGGATCCCCTTTCTCCTTCCCCAAAAGAAACTCAAGGATTACTTAAAACAGAGGATCCTGGGTAGTAGCTCTTCTTGTTAAAATTTTCCTTGTCAACCACCACCCAGCTGTTGCTTTTTAGAGTTTGATATGAAATATAAATAAAACCACCCAGAAATATGAAAGGTTTCTGCATTTTCTGGGAAGAAACAAGACGTGATGCTTTAGTTTCCAAGAATAGCCTTGAAGCAATTTGGTTTTTGCCAACTGGAGTCCCTTATTTGTGGTTCTGCCTGTGTGACTTTATGAGTCACAAAGCAACCCCCTTTCCCTGCCCTAGGCTGCTACAAATTAAAAACCTCAGGGCCTCCAAACATGAAGAATGGGCTTGGTCCAAGGCATCTGGGAGATAAGTTCAAGATTGATACAGAACCCCTAAGCACTTCCTTCTCTCAAATGAGAGAAGGAACCTCCTAGCCAAAGAGCTTCCAGTGTGCTCACATTTAGGAACCCTCCCCATCTTCCCTGGGCCTCTTCACCTGACAAATGGCATGAAACAGGGTAACGAGGTGGTCGATAAATCAGAGTTCTATAAAAACTTGAAGGCCAGAGGGACACCAGGCAGAACCTTCTCCCAAAGCAGCAGTCTGGCCCAGGAGAAAAGCTCAGCCCTCAACAACACCCTCAAAGTTCAAGGGCAAGGTATGTCTCAAGGTAAACAATCTTAAAGATGAACCCCTTGGGGTCAGGGGAGGGGTGTGGGCCAAACAGGAGAAGGGGACAAGGAGGTACAGACTTCCAGTTATGAAGTAAGTCACAAGGATGAAAAGGACAGCACGGGGAAAAGATTCAGTTGTATTGTAATGACCTTGTAAGTTCACAGTACCATGTACACTGGAAACCATGTACACTGGAATACATCGTGACAACGTGTACTTCCATTAAAGAAGTAGATCCAATAAGAACTAGACAATAAAAACCAGACCACCTTGCCATGGACATTGCCAGGCCCCCCATTCAAACATACCATCTCCCAGGTATCCCGCCAATGAGCCCCCAGGCAGAGCCAATTTCCTACGCAATGAAACAAGGCTGCTCACCCCTCGGAGCACTCCCAGGGTGGTCAGAAGAACTAGAAGCCCAGCTCCGAGCCGCACACACAGAAGACCCTCAGTCACAGCAACCGGGACCCAACACCTGCGTGAGGCAAGAGACAGCCAGGGAAACGCCTCCCACATACACCGCATCTCCACAGAGCCCAGGACCACAGGCAATGCCTGCAGGCCTCATCTCACTCTGGCCAGAGGAGGCCGGCTTTCTAACTACAAGGGCATACAGCAACTAACCTGAATCAAGAGGGCATCTCCAAGAGTGTTGGGAAGGGATTGCAAGGGCCCCCTTGTTCCTGTCACCTCCTTCCAGCCAGAGGTCCCCAGCCTTCCCTTGCTCACCTCCCCGGATAGAGAGCACACTGCCTCCTGGGGTCGCCTGCTCCATCCACCCTTGCCTCCTCTGAAAGGAGATTAATTTGCCTTAGTCACTCCCCAGGGAGATCAATCCTGTCTGTCCATAACTTCTTTCTGTTCCTGATTTTAACCCCAGAGATCACCCACAGGAAGTCAAAGCCCTTCCTTCCGCGCAGGCTGAACCCACACATGCCCTTTTCTAACACACGCCATCTGGAGCCCTACTAGGAAAGGCCCAGGAAAATGCATCCAGGATACACACTGGGAGAGCCCAAACAAGTTCCCAGCCTGCCACAAGGGACTAGATACTGCTCTCGGTCTACACTGTCCCAGGCAGGGAGCTAGGGTCCTGCCTTCTATGGGGTTCCCCCACTGAGAGCCCAGGTCACTGGGGCTCCTGCCCTTTCAGCCCCAGTCCTCCCCTTACTCTTTCAACAGTGAGTTGACTCCATTGGTCTGGCTTAAAGAGACCTCCCACAGACCCACTTCCTCACCTCCATCCCCTTCTTCCTGGAATCCCAGCAGCAGATCCCTCCCTGCTCCAGTGAGCCACAGATGCCCATATGCTGACCAGTCATGGTGCCAGGAAGAGGCCCACGGGACAAGAGACCCACAGCAGGCCAGGGTCTTCCACCAGCATTATCCTAAGGAGCCCTCACAACAAGTCTGTGGGTGGGGTAGTCTTCTTTCCTCTGTTTCTGCTCTGCAACAAGGGCTTTGGTGGGGGAAGGGGCAAGGAGTCATCCCAGAGTTCGCCCACCTTGCTTCTCTATGATGTAAGTATAAGTTAGCCGTATGTGCTTCCTGTTGTGTGTCTGTATATACATGAGCGTATACAGGTGTGTAAATATATGTACGTGCATATATGTGTGTATATTTGTGCATGTGCATTGTGTGTGCATGTGTGTACATGTTTGTATGTGCATGTATAAAATGCATGTGTGTATATATGCGTGTGAGTACACACGTCCCTATTTTAAACATTTTTTAATAAGGATTTTTTTAAAGGATTTATTTATTTATGACAGAGAAAGATAGCAAGAGAGGGAACACAAGCACAAGGGAGCTGGAGAGGGAAAAGTAGGCTCCCCAGTGACCAGAGAGCCTCATGCGGGGCTTTATCCCAGGACCCTGGGGTCATGCCCTGAGCGGAAGGCAGATGCTTAACCACTGAGCCACCCAGGCGTCCCTGGATAAGGATTTCTAGCCAGCTCTCCACACCTCCTCTTGGACCACTAAGCTGCTGTTCAAGGACCTTCCAGGAGGAGTGAAGCCTCTGAGGCGGGCAGCGCTCCAGCCTGGCCATGAGGCGTCTGGGTCCGCCCCTCACACCACGTCGGGAGGACACCAAAGGCAGTGCAGCTCAGCAGCCGGTGGCCGGCCAGGTACTGTCCCAGATGCTCACGTCTGTGAACTCATTTACCCCTCCTTGTTTGGCAGAAGAAAAGGCAGACTACAGAGTAACCTCAGCAGGATCCTACAGGCAGGACCTAGGGATGCTGTGACAGGGGCCCAGTTCCAGCTCACTTCAAAATCCACACTTAGTCACCAACCGAGCAGCACCACGTAGACGGAACTGGTATGGCCTGCCTTTGCCGAAGCCACTGGGCACAGCAAATGGGTCCAGTCCCAGAGTCTCTGAAGATCTTTCAGGCTCTGACAGTCTACACATGTCAACAACAGGGCACGGTCTCACAAGTCACAGTGCCAACAAATAATAAAGTATTAGGTGGTCCCTTAAAAATCATATTTAGAAAGTCTTTCAGATCATTTTTATTTTTAGCTTCATACTTCCTGCATATCCCAAATGTTCTACCAGGGGTGTGTACAATTTGTACAAGGCCCTCCTGTACACACATCCCAAGTCCAGGAGTCTTTGGTCCTTGACTAGCCCAAGGGTCCCGACAGCAGGAGGAGGGTTTCAGGAGTCTTACCTTCCTCAGGCCAGCAAGCACCCCTCCGAAGGCCTCCACCTCAGCAGCAGCATCCTTTTTCTCCAGAAAAGAGAGAGCCCAGGCACCATGCTGACCTGATGAATGGGGCTTGCATTCCAGCAGGTAAGTGAGGCCCTAAGGCGGAATTCTCCACAACCCCCCACCCTTCCAGGCTCTGTTCTCTGGACCTCAAGCCTTTTTCCAAGAAGCCACACCTTTGCCCCCATCTCCTGCTGGACCTGCAGGATGCCTTGCCCAGGAACCCACAAGGAAGAAATCTGCATACCTGACTATCGGTCAAGAGGTAACAAAATTATACATGTGTCTCAACACACACACATTGGGTTCATCTTACCAACAAAAAATTAGTCTATTCTGCGTGTGCCCCAGATTGTCCTGGTCACACGCTGGGTGCCCAGGGACACTGTGATCTCTCAATTTTGATTTCCAAGAGGCCCTCCTATCTCAGAACTTAATGGGGGTGCTGAGGATAAGAAAATGCAGAGAGAGCAGATGGAAGATGGATGCCAGGGGCTGGAGGAAGGGAGGAGTGGGAGTTAGTGTTTGAGGGGCAGAGACTTTGAATCTGAGAAGATGAAAAAGTTCTGCATGTGTACGGTGGTGAAGGCCGGACAACATCACAAGCCTACTTAATGCCACTGAGCAGCTCGACACTTAACAATGGTTAAAATGTTAAGTTTTATGCTATGTAGATTTTCCCACAAAAATAAAAAAGCATTAAAAAACCATCATCACTACCTCATAGTTAGCTGTCCAAGGCCAGAGTACAGAATTTGTGGCCCAATTAATATTGGCGTTAATTTTCTAAAATACATTTGAATTAAAACATAATAAGCAAAATAAATCATTAGGCTAATGAAAGAATCTTGCTCAGTGAAATAACTTATAACCTTTTTTTTTTTTGTAAAGTCATCTAGGCTTTTCTCGTTCTACCTTCCAAATCTTCTTTGACTCCAAAAAGACTATGGAAGCTCAGTCCTAACAAGCTGTAATTTTATCTCCTGTTCTGCCCTCTGCAGGCAACCACCACCACTAGTCCCCCACACAGACACTCCGGCACCTGTGAAATTTCTTTCAACACCCGGCTCCCCAGTCTTGGCTCCCCGAGCCCACCACACGCTGCTGGGGGAAAACGCCCCTGCATTCTGACCATCCCAGGCAGCGGTACCAGCAGACCGCAGCTCTGTGAAAGCAGGGAACATTCTTCCCTACAGCGTACAGACTCCCTAAAAGCTCCCTGACGACAGGTCTAGATCAGCTCAGATCTGCTGGGCATGCCATCATGCTTGGATGAGTGGAGGCAATGGCCGTGCCATTAGATATGCCTCCTGTCCCTCAAAGTCAGGGCTGGGCATATTTTTCATTGGCTAACATCTATTTCAGGGACCCTGGGTAAGGATCCTTTTGAAGAAAGAACCCTGTTGTAAGATAGAGAAGCTTCCCCCTTTCAAAAAAAGGCATTAAGTCTGATGTATCGCACAGCATACTTGGTGTTCTTAAGCAGGGCAGGGAGAAAATCCTAACCCTACTAACTCCTGTATTTCCTTCCAGGCCCCTCTCCTCCAGACACTCTAGCTCCCTCAGCCCAGATGGGTCAGATACCTCCCAAAGCACCCTGTACTTGCTTCAATTATAGCAGGTTCCTCTGTGAATTTTTTACTTCCCTACTCCCAGACCCTCTGCATATGGTATGTGCTAAATGAATGAATGAGTATTCAATCCTTGAGAACATAGGAATTGTTGACCCTAAATGAGCATCTGTGAAGTCTTGGGCAATGTGTTAAAAGCTTCATATGTATTAAAGAAGTTAATCATTATAACAAAGCCAGGCATTGTTAGACACTATTGTTATTCCCATTTTTCCAACAATTAGGAAAGTCAGCCAGTGGCCCGAGGTCATGTGGCCAGAAGTGGTGAAGCTGTAACGTGAAGCCCCATAGCCAGAATTCAGACCCCACATCCTTACCCACTACACCCGTAGCGCGTTCCCACTCAGAGTGGATGGAGCCCAAAGGTATAGACGTGGTGCCCTGCACACCACAGCAGAGACGTGGTCTCTGGTCCAGGCCAGACACTGCTCTTCTTCCATCAAATTCCAAAATGCTACAATCTGGATAATGAGATCTCGATGCACCATCGGTGGCTAATCTGCCGGCAGAAACTCAGCTGAGAGCTAGCTCACTTTCCAGCTTTGGCAGATACGGCAGAGACAGGCTAGCTGATTGCTACACGCACTGCTCCTTCCTCCTGGGCCCTTCTCTGTAGCCATGAGCACCCATGACCAGTTCTAGGTAACGGACTGTGCGCACAAGTGATGTACACAACTTCTGGTGAGAACCTCCTGGGGGGGGGGGCACTCCATGCTCATTCGCTTCTGCTGGAGCACAGCAGCTTTGGAAGCCACAAGGGGAAGACCACCCAGCCATGAGAGGGGAGGAGCCAGATTCCCCGGGTGCCTGGCTACGGGAAAGCCCTCTGTGACCAGGAGCATTTGGACTTTGCATACGTGCACAGGAACTTCAAGGGTGGGATAAGTCACCGAGAATCCGGGGGGGGGGTTGCTGCTAGGCAGTTAGCATCCCCTTACGTAACGCAGGAGGTAAAGCACAGTGTGGTAGGCATGGGGAATTGGGCCAGAATTGTGTCAGAAAGCTTTCTCTCCCAGTGTACACTGTCGGTCACGTGGGAGTGAACACATGAGAGGGGTATCTCACCGCCACCATTATTGTGGGGAGTCAACTTCCAAAACAACTAGTGTTGCTGTTTTATAGCTCACTTTCCATCGGGACCTCAATATCCTGGACAAGTTGCTTGATGCTCAGAGCAAGCCTGCCCACCGCTCCATTTAAGCCCTCACCCCCGCCCACCCCTCACACACCTATACCCTGTACTGAAAACCCACAGCCCTTCCCTAAGTGAGAATGGATCAGGACGGGAGAAGAGGACAGAGAAGCTAGTCATTTCCTTGGTTTCAATGTACCGCCCCCGCCCCCCGCAGCCCTAAGCTCCTGAGCCCCTGGGAGCCAATGTGGGATGGTGGAAACTACACGGACTCTGGGCCACTGAACACTCCCTTGAACATAAGCGAGTGTCTGTGAAATGTAGATGCGGTGCCTCACGACGCATGCTCACGCATCTGCTAAGCATTATTCTGGCACCTGCTGGGGGGCGGAGGGGTGACTCCCACCACCTCAAGCTGAAGGCAGCCAAAACCAAACTAAGGCAGAAACTGATGCATTTTCACACAAATGGAAAAGATAGTTCCTTCCTTTTGATCTAACTTATGCAGGGATGGGAGAGCTAAAAGCGTATTATCCGCCAAGTCCTTGCCCAGCACATCCTTAAGGCCTCTCCCCAGATGAACCTTTGTATCTGGAGGGCACTGCATCCCCTGACATGGTGAAATCAGGTGGAACCCAGTAACTAGTCTGGAGACAGACACGGATGCCAGGGAGGAGACAGAAATCATTGCAAAGTGAACACGAAAAGGATTTCTCAACAATGCCCACTCACTCTGCACATAGCTCCTCAACCAGGAGCCTGGGATGATGACAGACCAGACCCAACCCTGAAAAGCGTCACAGGCCAGGGACGCCTGGGTGGCTCAGTGGGTTGGAGCCTCTGCCTTCGGCTCAGGTAGTGGTCCCGGGGTCCTGGGATCGAGTCCCGTGTCGGGCTCTCTGCTCGGTGGGGGGGCTGCTTCCCCCTCTCTCTGCCTCTCTGCCTACCTGTGATCTCTGTCTGTCAAATTAAAAAAAAAAGCTCACAGCCCAGCAATGTCTCACAGCGTCTGTCTTCTGAAGGCCCAGGTTTTAAAGAGTTGTGCCCAGTGACTACATTTGTCAAGCCAAAAAAAATTTTTTTCATTGCCTGACACAAGTTCTGGGTTTTGCTGTTATTATCATGTGAATTTACCCACATGAAGTCAATCTTGAAAATGTGCACCAACTCAGTCATACTTAGGTCTGTATCGCTTCCACCAGTGAAAACAAACTGGCACTCTCCCTCCTTCCCTGACTAGGCTAGGTTGCCTGGCAATGTCCGCTCTATCACTTCCGCCTCCCCTTTCGTCCACCACAGTCTGGTTTCCACTCACGCACAGAGCCTGGTCCAAGCCTCACGCCCAAGGCTGCCACACCAATCGCAATATCGCATCTGGGACACTATCCTGCCCACTGTCACTCCCATTTTCAGTCTTTCCACACTCATCTCTTTCTAAATGCCCCTGAGATTTTGCTGTGTCCCCAGGTTCTGATCTTTACTCTCCTCTCACCGCCAAGGGCCTAAACACTCCTATAGTTCAACCAATATCTACGTCCTTCCGTGGGATCTGCCGCACTCTGTGCCCGTAAACCAGCCGCAGTGACTCCTGTACAGAGACCTCCTGTGTGATCAGCTTACCTCCCCCTCCCTCCCCTGTACCCTCAAACTCAGTGAACAGCACCAGCTACATCCAGACTCTCAGGCCAAACCATTAGAGTCCCCCCTTCCCTGCCCCTCTCCCTCGCCTCCCAGGCGGTCCATCATGCAGTCCTGCTTGCCCAGCAGCCCCATCCACTAGCAGCTGCCTTCCTCTCTGCTCGAACCTAAACCCTCAATTTCCTCATAAAGCCCTTCCTCCTTCTGGATCACCTCCCTCCAACCCACCAGCCAATTTCTCAAGCGCCACCAAAGACACCTTTGCACAAAAAACACACGCTTGGTCAGGTTCTGTTCCTGTTTCAAATCCTTCAGCAGCCCCGTGACAAGTCTGAATGCCCTAGAGGAGCAAAACAGAAACCACCTTCATGATTCCCCCCTTGCCTGCCCCCAACTGCCTCCCCTTCCCTTGTACTCTTGACTTACTGAGCTACTCCCACTCCCATGGAACCAGACTCCTCTGCAGCCCCCTGCCTGTGCCTCAGCTCCCGCTGTTCTGTCTAGCATGCCCAAGAGTCTGTTTCCTCAGTGAAGGCCCAGTGGGCTCTAGCGCTGAACATCGAAGCTCACACAGTACCAGGGGTCCCAGTCGGAACCCTGGAGTCAGGCAGACTTGCGACAAACATGACCCACCACTGTCTAGGTGCGTGAGGCTGGATGAATTACTGAACTTCTTTGAGCCTCAGTTCCCCCATCCATAAAATGGGGATAATAATAGTCCTGATCCCACTGGGCTCCATGAGGATGAAACACAACGATGCCTGGCTAGGCAGTCTTCTAGACGGCACTGTTGTTCTTTGAAGTCTTACCTGGACTTCCCCTCAACCCCTTTCCCACACTGTACCCTGTGGAGGTTCCCATGATGGTTTCTGACATCCTGCTGCACTTGATCCCCTCACAGGGCTGCTCGCCTGCTTGCACTGTGAGCTCTCCGCCGCACAGCCCACGGCCTGGCCCTTGTGCCTCTGGCGGTGGTAGATGCCCGACCACCACCGCTTATGGGTAAAATAGTGACTACTGTTTGTCTCCTGGCCACCAAAATGACTGCAGGGGCCTCCAACCTAGCCTCTACTTCCCATCTTGCCACCATCCCCCTTCTACCCTATTCCCAAAGCCCTCGAGGATCCCTGCACCCCTCTGTGTAAGTCCACACTCCCTTCATGGGCTTCCCAGGCCCTCCATGTGGACACACAGGCAGGATGGAGTGTCCGATGGCATGATCAGTAGCCCTCAGGAAAGCTCCAAGGAGTGGCACCAGGAGGAGCTAGAGTGTCCGGGCACCAAAGCTGCCCCGCAACTTACTGACCTTCTTTGCCTGTGTGTTCTTTTCACCCCTGGAGTCCATGCCAGAGGCCACAACCCACTGGCACCGCAGATTCACCAGGAAGGGTCCAAAAATACAGCTTCCTGGGCCCACTCCCAAAAGGGGCTTATATAGCCAGAGGGCTGAGGGGGAAGATGTTTTTAACTCTCCGGGGAATGCTGTGGCCCAAAGCCAGGTCTGAGAGTCACTAACCACATCCGGTTCCACTCGTTACATTTACTGAGAACCTGCATCATAGGTGAATAAGCTCTGTCCCCCAGCTTCCGAGAAATTGCCATCGGCCGGGGGGGGGCGGTGTGCAGGATGGGGTGGGGGGGTAGACAAACAGTCACGACACAGGGATGAGGCATGGGCTGGACTATCTAGTACTTCATTTAGCCTTGCACCCAATACATTTTTTTGTACGTTGATCTTGTCTGGATGATTAATAAATAAACTTAAGGAAAAGGCCACTGTCTTTTGTTTTTTGGTGTTTTTCCCTGTTTTCCAGAGTACTCAGCTCAGTTCTAAGGACACAATTGGCACTCAATCAATATTAAAGATTCAAATAATTAGACTTTTTATATCATGCCCCTTTTTCACTAGTTCAGCCATCAGTGAGTTGTCTATTTGTTTTTACCTTCGTAATGTCAGGGTCAGTGTGGGGTCTACTCCCGGGAAGCAGCTAGCACATGTTTGTCAAGTAAATGAACGTCTACCAGTACAAATCTGTTGTGGGAGGAACAGAACAGTTGATACTGTACCACCTTCAGAGTTAGCATTTAAAAGACTTCCAACGTTTTTTATTTTGAATGATAGGCCTTTAATCTCAGGATCAATTTCCTGATATGTAATTAGACCACTTTGTTGTTTATACTGTCATGAACGTTATGAGCAACCTAAGTAATAGCTGCCCGGACCTTGGCAGCCAGCAGTGGGTGTGCCCAGGGCAGGGGAAGGGGCGATGCTTGCCCACTCCTTCCACGAGGCCATCCCCCCAGCTAGGAGTTGGGCTGGCCACCCCCCTCACCCTGTCTCCATACAGGGGCCTGTGAACTGCATTCAGCTTTTATGACCACGTGTACGCCCCTGCCTGGGCAGCTCAGCCCTGCCTGAGTCAGAAAGCCCCATGGGCTGTTCAAAGCCTACCCACATGTCAACATGTTCCAGAAGCCAGGCTCTATGATTTCAATGTGAGGTCCCCTGTGCTGCGGAGAAGCTGTGTGATGAAACAGGGACACCCAGCAGGAGGCTCTCGCGTGGGATAGCCAGCCATGTGGGAGCAGGCAGGCCAAGCGGGAGTAGCCAGCAGAATGGACAGATTCTGCTTTCCCTGGGCCCAGCGTGGCCAGCGGTTTGTTGTTGTTATTGTGGTTTGTTTGTCTATTTGTTTTAAGCCCTGAAAACCAGACGCACATCTTGAGTGGGGAACATTCTGGATGTGGCTCAAAGATCATCTGGCCCTCCCACTAGGTCCAGTCTAGGGATGGGAGATCTGTAAATCCCTCTGCACCAGGGACTGGAGGGAATTTTCCTGGAGTGCATGCTAGTTTGTGGGGAGCACTCAGGGCAACTCAGTCTGAGACCTGTTTGCTTCCTTTTTCTTCTGCTGGAAAATCGCAGGATCTACTTACTGCTATTTATTTGTTCCTATCTTCCCCACAGACACTGATGCCCATGTGCCAGGCAAATGAACACTGCTGAAGAGTTCTTGGATGGGACCTCGGGGAAGTGAACAGGCCAGAAACAGAATGAAAAAGCTCTTAGAAAGCGTGTCTGCCCTTCAGCAGGACCCACTGAGGGGGTTCTCTGTCCACGTCAAATACACTGTTCTTAGGAGGCAGTTCATGTGTCTGAGCAGAAGACAGAGAGAAAGACAGTTCTGTCCACTTCCTCGCTGTGCAGAGAAACTGAGATCTCCTGGGAACTCCTTTCCCAGAAACTGCATAAAACCAATGAAGTTTCCAGACAGTAAATACAGAAAGGCCTCTCTGATAAGACAGGGCAGACCCAGACCCTAAGAGACACTCAGCTGCTGAGCTGATCTCTGAGGACATTACTGGCTTGCCGGGTTGTCCTATGTCATCGGTAGGAGTCATGAGGCTGGCGTGGAGGGCAACGTGCACCTGTGTGGGTGAGCGGCACAGCTCTGAGGACACAGATGTCCCATGCTCCCACTGACATGCAAAGGCCGTGTTCTTATGAGCTCAGGGATGCTGGGATAAGCACTCCTGGACCAGAGCCTAACCTGGCCACTCCCCATTCAGTGGTCAAAGTGTCCCTCACTGACCCACAGCCCAACAGACAGCATTGCAGGGGCGAGGACTGTAGGTGCGACCACTCTGGTGAATTTTCTCTGGAGGCTGTAGAGGTTTGGGAGATGGTGGCCCACCATCCCAACATAAGAAATCTGGGCTGGCTGAACGAAGATGCTGGTCTCCTCTCTTGGTGTTTGGGCTTATGCTCTGAAAAACGCATTCACCGTTTTTTAAGCAGCAACCATCTGAAAGAATCTTGTCTTTTTCTTCATAAAAAGAAAGCAAAACCCAGGAGCTACAAAGGAGACTGTGAGGTGGGACTGAGAAGGCTTTGACTCCAAATTCCCTCGCCTCCTCCCAGCAAAAGACAAGTCAGGCTCAAAGCTCTGTTTCCCAAATGGATTTCCTGGGGCAGATCTCTGCAAGGATTCATCCATAAGGAGAGAGTCTAGGATTGCTGAAGAGTTCTCCCTCTCTCCATCATGACTCTTCCCTCTCTAAAGAGCTGATATTTTTAAAGATTCTGGCTCTCTCTCATAGCAAGTCATCCACTTCCTGGATATTCGTGCCTTGTAAATATCATCCTTAAAAACAGCTATATCTTTTCATTGGTCTTTATTTTTAAGTAGCCTTCTCACCCCACAGCCCAGCTCCTGCGGAATGACTGTGTGGCCCTGTCTGGAATGCAGAACAGTCCCCGGAGAGACAGTCTGCCCATGAACTCACAAGGGTGTTTGTTATCAGCTTATTTGGCAAGAGGAATCAGAGACATGCTGAACATGAGCTGCCAGGGTGGCGGGTCCCACTGGAGGCCTTCGCCCCATCCATAGACATCTCTGCAGGTGCGTGAGACATAAGATGCGGAAAATGGATGCATACCATCTGAAAACAAGCCCCATGCACGTTTCTGCAGAGAAAGGTACTTCAGATGCCTGGAGAATTCGTATCTGGAGAATCTGTGCTGGTCCCTACGGATGTTTCTTTCAATAACGCTCACATAATTAGCAAGTCTGGTGCCAAACCCCCTCCTCCTCCCCTAGCTGATCTCTCAACTAAATGTCTCACTGCTTTCGCCCTCAGCTAAGAAGAAAACAGGCACGTAACTCTTCCTTACTCACAAGCACCGCATCGAGAGCTTTCATACCATCACATCTTTTTGCTCGGAAACCTTCTGCCTTTTTATTTGCCTGGCGATCTCCTATTCGTCCTTCAGAACCCAACTCCTCTAGCACCTACTTGGTGCAGTGTTTCCTAAGTGAGGCTCTCTTTTCAGGACTTCCAGAGCATTTGATGTGTTTACGACAACGCTTAGAACAGTAGTTGTCACTTTGTACGCATCCATCTGGCTGCCAGCCCAGGATGCAAGCTCCCGGGAATAAAGGGATGAGGGCTTACTCACCCCTGCGTCTCCACAACCCAGCCCAGGACCTAGCATTCAGAAGTCGCCTAGTAAATGTTGGATGCCCCAATCAGTGCCTGGTCCACTTAGCCCCAGCCCACCATTCTTGGTGTTGAGAGGCCATGTAAAATGTGGAATAAGAAGAGACAATGGAGTCAGACACCCCCCTCTGAGCCCTGGCCCCAGTGAGTTAATTCACCTGTATCTGCCTCAACTTTCCTCTCTACAAAATCACGAATAATGTCACCTCTCTGCGGACTGCTGTGAGGGACTGACAAGGTCATAGGTATCACCTAGTGCCTGCTCATTTCCTGGAGCTCAGTAGGAAAAGCAAAGCCAAATGGAGTCCTATTTAAAAAAAAAAAAAAAAAAGGTGAACGGCTCCCGTCATGTGCCATTAACACCAGGATAATGTGGCCACCTCCCACCCAAAGTGGTCTCTCTTGGAGTAAGAGACAGCGCAGGCTGCATTCAACCCACACCCTGAGCTTGGGATTCTCAGAACCAGGCCTGCTTAGCAACAAAGGTAATTTTTATCTGAATGGCAGACCCACCAGAGGCCACTCTTATTGAGGCTAGGAGATCAGAGCCTTCATTTCCTGTCTTTGGTTAACCTTTCACCCCAAGACACACCATAAGACAGAGGAACGCCAACCCAGCCATGGTAAGTCACTAAGCGCAAGCCCAATGGCCTGTACATGAGAAGAACCCTTCTCTTCTCCAAGTGGCTGCACCCGGGTTTTATTAGGTCCCAATAAACAATGAAGTGGCAGCAGTGGGGCCCAGCTAACACGGGGGACAGTCATGCTCAGGGTCAAAGAGAAAACGTGGGAAGTGTGGTAGCTGGACCCACATGAGGATGCCACATGGCGCTGGGGGAAAATCCACTTCAGGGGGTGTTTTGGGCTCCCTCGGTGGGGAATTGGGAGACCTGGCTTTCACCTCAGTTCTAGCCCTACCTTGCTCCAAGGGTCTTGTTAAGTCAGGTCTCTGGTTTCTTTACCCATAAGATCAAAGAACTGGATTGGATCATCTATAGATTCTTCCCAGTCTTGATACCTTAGGATCATTGATCTTAGAGGCAGACCCACATTTCTCAGTCCTTCCTTTTTCTGTGTTAGTTATTTGTGTGAGACCTCTCATCTCTCGTAGCTCCCACCAAGCAGACTTCTACCAACACTATGACGTTTACTGCTCCAGAGTGTCTGG
Organism: Meles meles; assembly: GCF_922984935.1. Classification (NCBI taxonomy): domain Eukaryota; kingdom Metazoa; phylum Chordata; class Mammalia; order Carnivora; family Mustelidae; genus Meles; species Meles meles. The sequence continues at coordinate 49,708,986 of NC_060073.1, forward strand.
TCACTCCTGAGCACATAGCCTGGTTGGGCAAGAGGAGGAGAGACTTGGAGCCATATTCCTCAGAACACACCCACTCTCTATGGTCAAACAACTCAACTCCAGAAAACTTGAAGCATTGAGAGCTTGGCTATGCCAACAACCTCTGGTCATCTGGGTTGGCTTCTTCTCTCTCAAAGCTCTTCCTCGCTCCCTTCCAATCCCACCTACACCCCCTAGGTTCCCAACTCTCTAGCAAAACGTTAGACTGTCCCCGTGCTGCTTGGCAAGAGACTAGAGCTACAACAGGCAGTTCTTCTCTGTCCTCTGGCCTGTCCCAGGGTTGGGTAGGGGAGAGAGAGGTGGTAAGGCTGCACGGGCCAGGAGAAAAGTGCCTACAGAAGCAAGCTCCAGCTACATGAGGAGGCGGTGACCCGGAGAAGGCAGTGTGGATCACCAGGCAGACAGAGAGCACTGAAAAGTTCCAGAATTTTAGGAAGCTCCTTGAAATGCTACCTAGCCCTCTACACCTCCCCTATTTCCTCAATGAGAAATCAGAGGGCAGATGAAGTTCGGTGAGTGGCCCAAGGCCATGCAACTACTATTGTTGACAATCAATACTAGAATGTGGGTCTTTGGCCTCAGCCCACTCTTCTCTCCACTCTACTCCATTGACCTCAAGACCTAGTTAGGTTACTCTGATCAGGCCAGCTGGATCCCCTACAGACTCTAAGAAACATGACCCAAATCCCACTTAGGGGAAGAGCGGGCCAGAAGATACTTTGATAACTGTCTCCTGACCCCATGCGTTCCTTCCCCAGCCGACATGTCTAATTGTTCTTTCTCCAGCCCTCGCCACAAAATCTTGAGGAGTTCAGAGGTCAGTGAGAAGGGAGGGGTGGGCCTTCCTATCCCTACAGAACTCTGCATATCTCTCTTCCTTGGTCTAAGGAGGTTGGTGAAAAAAGTAGCAGACTGAACTAACTCACTGGAGGCCTGACCTGATCAGGCCAAGAACAGTCATCATAAGCAATTAGATGGGTCATCTGAATGTTTCTGACACCAAACAGTAGGATTTGCCCCTGCCCAGAACCTTTCAAAAACTAATGACCACATCAACATCAAGAGAGGGATGCTCAGAGTAAAAGATTCAAGGAATTAATTATTCAGTGCCCATGACCCAGTTCCCGGAGGTGAGGATAGGTGAGAAGAGAACTTACCAGCTCCTTATCGTGGCAAGAAATGCAAATACTTCACAGAGTAGTGTTCCTTTTGCTGCCAAAGAGGATCCATTTAGGGTTAAGAGTGCCTCCCACCCGTCCCCCCCCCCCCCAAAGAGCCAAAGTTCACTCATTCAACAAATATTTATTGAGCTCCTCTTAAGTCCTATGCCATCCAAGGATTTACATATGGCTGGGGCTTTGCAGAGTCTAAAGACCATGGGATTTATAAACAGGAGGCCTGGGCTGTGTCCCAGCTCAGCCCTCAGGCAGCAATACTACCCTGCACAAGGTAAAAATTTAAGTTAATTTTCTCATCTGTGAAATGGGAAGGAATCCACCTGCTTATTATAAAGTTGAAATGATCTTTATAAAATGTAAACTACAATGTAAACCCAACGCATAAACAACAAAAGACAAAACAGTGCCTGCTTCTCCTGCCCTCGAGAAGTTTATAACCTGGATATCTTTGGAAAATCACCCAAGGCACATATTTGGCAAACATCACATTCCCTATAATTTAAGCAAAGGTTATGTTTCAACCTGCCAGTAGAGATGTGGCCTGTGGTCAGTCCCAGCGTTCTGTCTGGAAGCCCCAGAAGTGGCAAAAAAGGGCAGAGTAAAAACAGAGTAGCCGGGACCTGCCTGGCCCTGTATCATGCCTGGGTGAGCGAAAGACCCAGCAAAGCCTTATGACTGGGACACAGGAAAAGACCAACTGGAACTATGGTCAATCAGAAACAAAACAAAGTTCCACAAGAGCACAACAGGAGTGAGCCAGCACACACATCCCTCCCCATATGCATTTCAGACAAATGCCTGACCCTCCTCTATGGACATATTCTGTATTCTGCATTTCTCCAGGAACGAGGAAGGATTCTCAGGCCATAGCAGATGGGCTGATCAGGACCTCTTTGCCCACACACTAAGAATCAGAATTCATGCAGCAGCTTTTCCCCAGGTCCAGCCAACCCCCTCCTAGCCTGCTGTTCAGATCTCACCTCCTACATATCCTCAGTGCCCACCAGGCCAGCCTCTAAATGCAAGGCCTGATTGCCTGCTGCTCCTCTTTGGGGACCTCCCCTGCTCCAGCCCTGGGTTGGGCACTGATGCTCTCCCCTCCCCTTCTCCACTATCCCCTCTACCAGGACCTGCCCTGGTCTCACACCTCCAGGAAAACTCCTACAGGCAAGGCTGGGTCTATTCATCTCTATGATCCCTCTGACTCAGGGCATTCTGTAAGTCCTTCACCATCCTGTAAACACAGAATGATGGTCCCCAAATGTTCTCTGATGTCTATATAAAGAAGGAAGGCAGAGGAATAAAGACGGAAAAAGGAAGGATGCTAGACAGGAGGTCCAGGGCCCACATTCCAATTTGCCATTTGGCACCAATTAGGTAGGTAAGCTTGAGAAAGTATCTTCAGGCCAGACCTCAGTTTCTCTGTCTAGTAATAAGGGGTTTGTGCTAAATAATCTCTTGGGTTCTCTCTAATTATAAACTTCAGTATTACAGAAACCGGACTAGCCTGGCCATAGGAGACATGTGTCCTGGTCCTTAGGAGCTGCCACCGGGGCTGAGCTAGCTGACTGCCCAGATCTCAGTCTCCATGGTCTATAAAAGAAGTAAGGATAATAGGACCGCCCCTCCTGGGGAGTATGGTCCCCACCAGACATGGCCATAGAGCTTCAGGAGCCAAGAAGCCCTGGAGAAATCTTGGGATTCGAATTCCCCCAGTCAACAAAGAGCTGCTGACCCCTGCCACATGCCTCATACTGTGCTTCCAGCATTGTGCCGCCTTGTACAGGAAGGCTGGACGATGGGTCCATGCCCCAGTGTTCCCACAGCTAGGGACTGAGACAAACAAGCAGACAAACCTTAACTCAGCCAGTCAGTCATGTAGCTGGCATCTGAACAAAGCAGCTATGGGAGTACAGAGGAGGAGGAGGAGGGGCCAACTCTGCCTGCAGAAGGGAAAGAAGCTTCTAGAAGGAATGGCATGTCCCCAGTGTGGATATATGTTCCAGGAGTTGTGGGACCAAAGCCAGGGCGAATAAGAGAGAGGCAGAAAAATGAGGCTACAAAGTGAGGTTGAGATCTAATAGGAGGGGGCCCTGAAGGCCACCAGGGGAGTGATGGTCAGCCGATCTTCCAGAAAGGTCTGGCAGCACCTTAGAGGATGGAGCAGGGGAACAGAGTGGAGCTGGGGAGAGTGGTGGAGGCTCCCACAAGAGTTCATGAGGGCGACTATGCCAACAAGTCATTATCCATCACTGTCCATACCTGGCTGCCCTACGCCTCTGGGGACTTGCTGAATGTACAGACAGAGCTGTACAGCTCTGCTCTCCTCCTAGGGGAACCCACGCAGAGGAAGAGGCCATAATCACATTTGCAAATCTTGGACGAACGCTGCAGTGCTCTTCAGTCACTCCCTCCAGAAGCTGCCTGGCTAGATTCTTGCCTGGGCCCACATCTGGGCCAGCCAGAGACAGAAACACCAAGAGGTCTGGGACTGGAGTCGGAACAGTCTTACTAAGGGGACAAGGGGCAGAAAGCCTGCCCACCTGAAGGCCACCGACGTAGGTCCCAGACATACCTCGGATTCAACCCCTGCCTCCCTCCCTCCTCTGAGAGCACGGAAAGTCGTGGGACAGACAGAGAGCCAGGGAGGGCAAGGGAGGCCTTCACCAACCAGTGTCTCTCCAAACGGAGTCACATTCACTCGGGCCTACACTTTCCAAAGCCTGAAGCCCACTCCTCAAGCACAACTCAGCGGCGTGAAGGAGACTTACTTGATTCGTAGGCATCACAGCGACTAAAGTCATCTCCTCGTGGGACAAGCCAAGCACAGGTTGCCACGTTCCCTTAAAGACAAGAGCCGGGCAACGAATGTCAGTTACATTATCTTACATTACAGCCTCCTATCTTCTCCCAGCCACAAGGTCCCACAGGCTGCGGACTTTACCCCATAGCAACACTACTCAACAAGAGGAAATGCACAGGGAACTTCTCTCTGTGCTCCAAATTTTGCATGTGAAGACAGGAACTGCTAGGTGGTTAAACAAATCCCACTGTGTCGGCTCCTAGGCGGGCCTCCTAGGGTTTATCACATCGCTAGGCCAAGGTTTACAGAGAAAGTCAGAGGGGTCTGGAAAAGATTACTTCAGTAGCTCCTTTAGTAGAAACAGAAAGTGCCAGAATTTCTAAGGTGAAGACATGTTGAAAGTTAAGTCAAGCTGGTATAAAAACTTGGTAGTAAGTCACCAATGTGAAGCCTGCCATATTTCCCAAGGTGGAAAGGTTCCAAAGCACTAAATAAACTAGGAAGTTCTAGAAGCAGACCATCTGGTCATGGCAGAGTTTCCTAAACAAACTACTATCTTGGCTTCCCTTGACCACCCGGATGGTTTGGTCATATCCTCCTGCTTCTCCAGAAAAATGCCCCCGCACCTGTTTGGAAATGGAGCCCAGTGTTCTAAAGCACTTCTAAGAATTTACTTTCAGAGCTCCACATTTCTGAGAGGTGGCCTCAAGAGGACAAAAGTCAACACAGGAGAAATTGGAGATGTCCAAGAGGTAACACCCATATTCCACAGACAAGAGACGTACTTTGCTCCACAGGGCAGTGGGCCGACTTGCCCACATGGTCACACTCGTATTTTCTCTGTACACCAGGGTCTGTGTGTAGAGCCTGGGACTTGAACTCACGTTCAGAATTCTCAGTCTACGAATGGGAGAGCAGCTACTATCTACTGACGCTGGCTGAGCACGGAACGCACACTGGTAGAGCAGATTCTGTTCCAGGGGCTCCTCACAGACTGAAAGAGAGGCCTGGAGAGCAGAAGGCCCCTGCCCCAGCTCCATGGCACAGCAGCATTCAAGCCCAGGGCAAGCTGACCTAGTGCTCACCGACTTCCCAACCACATCGAGGTGAGAGGGGTCCCAGCACAGCCCACTGGTGAGCTCCGAAGGCAGCCACTTGGGGGAGAAGTTCCAATCATCGCCATTATGATCATCATTGTCAAACCACACCTCTCAGGCCCGTAGCAGTGGACAAACAGGCTGGCCTGCCTCACCCACATTCTATCAGCCTGAGCTGTAGGCTCAGAGAGGTTGGAGGACTCCACTTCTCTGCCCCACTGATTCTCAAAAGAAGCACACGGCACTGTCTGTCTGCACAGTGGGATGCCGATGGGCATTCCTGGACGGTCTGTAAGGGCTGACCATTGGTCAAATTCCCATAGAGGCCTGACCACACTGGAATCCAGCCACAGCCAGGACCAACTCAATTCCTTTGTCTGACCAACAGCTAAACATACTTCAGACTCCCCTGAACTCCACTAAACCAGAAGGTCCTAGGGCCCAGCACCTCCCTTCCCCTTGAGGGGTCTCAGTTTCCTTATCTATAAAATGAGAAGTTTGACTTAACTGGTGATTTCCTCACCAAAGTCCCCCTCCTAGCTGCTCCCCTCCAAGGGCTCAGACTTTAAGAGACACCTACAAAGCTCATCAGAAGTTAAAAGGAAGAATTAAAAGGATTAAGCCAAGCCCATCACTGCAGGGGGTAGTTAGCTCTGAGGATCCTCCCAGCAACCTTGGGAGGCAGGTGGTACAGTCAGTGACAGGGGAAGGAGGGGATGGAGGGGGACTGAGGTATGGCCAGGCAAGCGCCTCACTTGGCCACAGCACCTGGGACTCACAGCAGAGCTGGCCTCAGGCCACGCCGGTGTGTGTGCTCCGCAAGCAAAGAAGCACAAGTCTCCAGGCCCCTGTGCACCTGACTTGGGTGGTTCAGGAAAGATTTCCTGCGTGGTTGAGTCGCTTTGGGAACTCGAGGAACATGAGAGTACCTCAGGGAACCTTTCTCTCCGCTGCGCTCTCAGCCAAGCTCCAAAGTCAGGGTCTTCACAGAGGGACCCCAAGCCCTTGGAACAGGGCCTGGCACACACCAGCTGCTCAGTCAGCATTTGCTGAATGAAGGACTGAAGAACCCCAGAGGTTAGATGCACTCAGGCTCGTTCAAGAACCCTTTGGTGCAAGTTAGGGTGAGACACGCCAGGAGAGGCTTGCAACCACAAAGCTGGCCCCTCAGCAGCCAAGGTCTCCAGCCCTCACGCCCCAACCCCCCCAGACAGAGAAGGAAGGCTCTGAGGCTGACCCAGGGATCAGGTGAGCAGCTTCTAGAGCAAGAGAAGCATCTGAGCGTAAAGGCCACCCAGCGAGGTGGTCATGGGCTCAGGCCCCAGAATCAGGCAAACCTGGCTTCCCACCTCAGCTCTGCCACTTGAAATTAGTCAGATGGCCCCGGGGCGAGTCCCATAATTTCTGTGAGCTTCCGTTTCTTATGTAAAAATGGGACTAATGTTGGTACCTACTCCGCACGTTTGTTGTTCTGAAGAGGAGGGGGGAGAATGTGGTTCAGGATGCAGCCTGTGCGTGCAGCTCACGCTCACGGAGAGGACATGGGTTGTGACGGTCTGCACTAAAGTGGACGGTAAAGAGCACACTGAGAATCCCCTGCTTGGGTTCGAGCCCAGCTCTCCTACTAGCTCGATGTGTGACCTCGGATAGGTTGCTTCACCTCTCTGTGGCTCAGCTCCCCAGTACAGAACACAGGATTGATTGCAAAGACTAAATGAGTTATGTAGGTAAAGACTTTAGAATAATGCCTGGCACAAAGTAAGCACTCCAGACCAGGGAGTTAGTATAATTCTTAATTATTAATATCACAAGCATCCTTCTCCCTTTGTTCTAAAACAGAGTCCACCCTACCTCCCACTTCTCAACCAAAAAGGTTAATAGGTATGGGACTCAGGATAGGTTCATTCTGAGTATCTTCCCTCCTTGGCCACGATCTCGAGTACAAAGGGTATGATTCACCTGTTCCTGGTTGTGCCAGGTTCTAATCTGAAAGCCTGGAGAAGGCCTGGTCCTCTTGGAATGGGTGGAGAGTTATGTGGGGTCAGCTGGGAGCTGCCCGAGGCCATGGGCCACTGAGCAGGGGATGCCAGAACTCACCTGTTCTTTTCCTGGTACTGGATTCTGTAGCATTTCCTTTGAGTCTGAGTCTCCCCTAGAACCTTCCAAGGCACCCCATTTTTGTTTAAGCTCATTCAAGTTGGGTTCCTGTCACTTGAAACCAAAGGAGTCTCAACTAACAATAGCACTCAGCAACTGGCCGCTTCGTTACTAAATCCCACCGGGAAGAAAAGCCAGCTGTACACGCTCAGTGAGCCCCAGCCAGCCAGGGGAAAGTGAGTGTGGTCAGCAAGGGGTCTCTGCAAAGCGAAGCAATGGGAGGCTGCTACAAGCCCCTGCTCCATGCCCTTCCCGGGAGAGAAAGATGCTGCAACTAAAAATGGAAATGGCCCCGTACTGAGACCCGTGGCTGGGAACCCAGCCTCTGACATGGGTCCCTCTCACCTCGCCATGAGAGGTCTGAAAGAGGAAGAAGAGAAAGGAAAGCAGATCTGCATGGACTTCACAGTGGTGTGGAAAAAAACTCCAGGCAGTTGCTTGAGACAACCCTTTTCAGAGGAGGAAGGAAAGCGCTTCAGAGAAGGGAAACCACCTTGTCTGAGCCCTTAAATTCGAGACAATTTCCCTAGTGCAATCGCCTTGAACTTGCAGCACAGTCCTAGGAGCCAGATGCTCATCCAACCCATTTTCCTGTGGAGGATACTGAGGCTCAGAGAGCGCCATGTCTAAATCATCAAGGTCATGCTCCTAGTGCCCGATGCCCAGTCCACCCACCAAGGACACTGCCATGGAGCCAGCATGCTCGGGCCCTGAGCCTGAGGCTTCCTCATCACCCAGGCCTGTGCCAGACACCCGGGGGAGATGGTCACATGCTGCTGCCTCTCACTTACAACCTGCCCTCCAGCCCCCCCAGAGACAGCTTCCCAGAGGAAGGGGTTGCCTTTGGGTGCCGACAGCACAGGGAGCATCATGACATCTGGAGGCAGTCCCTGGGCACGTTTCCTTCATCAGTGACTTTAATCCCCAAGAACCGCGGTGTGATGTCCTGGGCATGGCCCATATCCACGGGTTTTAACCAGAATATGCCTGTCAGAGCCCATGCGGAGTTTCCCAGGAGTTGGTTTTCTGTTTTTTTTATTCTCAGCCACCTTTCCCAAGAGGTCTGACTTGACAGGTGCAACTACAGTGCAGGACACAGTACCGTGCTCAATAGGGTCTCATCTTCCCACCACCTTCCAGGCCACACTAAAGCCAGTCCACTCCGGTCCCCCCAGGCCCTCCCACAGCTTCCTCTCAAGTCCCTCCAGGAAAAGAAGCTCTAGCTTCAAGTATGTCTTAAAGAGTTCCAGAGAAGTAGCAATTAAGAAAAAACCAAAACCCTCTCCTGGGAGCAAAATCGCACTGATTGCCTCCCCATGTCCCGCAGCATTAGCCAGGGGGCAGACACACACCTCTGCACGCCGGGTCCCCACACGGGAGTCCGCGCATAAGTGGAGGGAGGCCGATGCAGACATCAACTTTGGCTGGTACAGACGGCCTCAGCTGCCACAGGAGGGATAGGAACGACACTCAGGTCAAGCAGAGCAGTCCTGGCAGGGCACCGGCTGTCCCCGTGGGCGTGTGGGAGGTTCGCTAAGCCCTTCTGAAGATGCCTCCCCCAAGGACCCACGCAGACACCCACGTCACTTTGCCACATGGTGCCCGAGCCCCTTGCCAGCTGGTGGCCTGCTTCCAATTTGTTTTGGAAGAGCTGAATTCGGGCAGTGGCTATCCCAGTCTCAGGGGACTATCCAGACAGGTATTTCCCTTACTTTTCTTTTTCTTTTCATAGTGATGCTATTTAAATAGCTCTGCGATTTGAAAAGAAGTAAATCAAAAGGACCAGGCTGACTTTCCCTCAGGGCATGACCTGGTCTCACTGCTGGGGCTGGGAGTGATGGCCGCAGGACCCAGCATGGCCTGGCGTTGGGTGGCACGCAGTCTACCTGGGGACGCCGTGACCAAGCTGGATCAGCTGGAAATCAGAAAAGGGATGGAAAGCTCTCCAGGGGGTCCCATTTCCTACCCTTCCCCTCAACCTGGTTCCCTTGAAAACAGGAAAAAAAAATCACTCAGTGAGAATTTGCTGAGTGTTCTGGCAAAGACTGTGAAGAGCATCCCATAGCAAGGGAAGCAGGGGGACACGGGAAGCCAAGGCAGTAGAAGGAAAAACGCTGTGGCCAGGCCCACTGGCACCTGGCCTCGAGGCCAGCCTCACCCCTGCCATGGCCTGCTCAGGCAGGCATGGCATTTTGGCACTGAGGCTCAATTGTTCCCCTCTGGGGGATGAGGTCTACCTTTTAAAGCTAGGGTGTGGATTAAATACAGCACTGCCTGTCAAAGGCTGGTAACGGCTGCCACAGGAGAGCCACTGACAAGAGCCAGGAATGGCAGGCTATCCAAGTGCCTTGCGAGGTTTACTTCAGCAGAAGCTTACAACTTCCCTGTGAGGTAGGTACTACATCCTCAAGTTCAGAATAGGAAACGGAGACTCAGAAACGAAAGCACCTGCCCAAAGTCACCCAGCTAACAGGAATCACAGCTAGAACACACAACCAGACCACCCAGACTCCAAAGTCCTCACCTCTGCGCTATTGCCTGCCGTGGGGTAGGTGCTCGAAACACATTATATAACATGTAAATGCCGAGTTGGGGGCTGCTGACTCTCCACCCAGGAGCTGCATGGAGAGAGGAGGGAGAATTTGGGCCAAGAGGGTTTAGGAAGACTTTCTGGAGTAGACAGGGTTGAATCCAGGCCCTGGAGATGGAGAGAGGCAGAGGATGAAGCAAGGCCCTGTGGACCAGAAACACAGAAGCGAGGAGCAGGAGCCAGAGATGGCCAGGCAGGTGGGCAGAGACCGGCTGCGCTGGGGGAGGAGAGGAAGCGGGGTTGGCATGAGGGCAGGATGGGCCACCCTAGCCATTGTCTTGGGGGCTTGTCCACCTAGGAACTTTCTCACCCACACCCTAGCGACACTCCTGTGTCTGCTCCTTTGGTCATGTGACAATCCTGGAGGGAGATAAGAATCGCAACCATAAAGGCTCAATAACCCCTCTGTCCGCACAGCAGGCCCAGCACCCAGCAAGAGGAGCAGGTGACGGGCTAGCTCCTTGCCCATGCTGCCGTGCCCACTGGCCAGACCCAAACTCTAGCTCCGGGATGCCAGGAATCTGAACACAGCCACATGCACGGAAGTATCAGCACTGCCACCCAGCCCTCAAGACTCTCTGGAGGGAGAAGAGCTCTAGGACGGGAGCTTCTTAGGGCTGGCTCCCTATCTCCCTGGACATCTCTTCCCCACCCCTACTGGGACACTGTTGGTATTTCCTCAATAACGTTTGCTAAGCTGAACTAAACAGAAGATTCTTCTGCTTAAGCGACAGCTCTGGAGTTTGAGAAGTCTGGATTCAAGCCTGTCCTGGAGCCCTGGGCTTAGTCCTACTTTTGCTGGATCACTTGCCTTTCGCCCCTAGAAAGGAAGTGCCTCCCACCCCCAGCAGTCACTACTCTGGCAATCCCAGGAGCCCCCCTGTACCCTGGACATGGTTCTGGGCCCCCAAACTAGAGCCTGCTCCTCCACCTAGGAGAAGCATGGGTGCCAGCCTCCTCCTCCTCCAACAGCAGGTATCCCCAAGGAGGATCTGTGCTCAGGCTTGGCTCTGGCTCTAAATGCTTAAAACTACAGGGCCATCTCCACTGTCTCCACTTCCCAGGCCCAGAGCACAGAGCCCCAAACCCAGGCCTCAGACCCACGGAGCAGGGAAATGGGAGTGAAAAGGTGATTTGAGCAAGTGTTATCCCTGGCCTGGCTGTGCTTTTTTGGAACAAGACCTGGAGGGGATGGGAGGGAAGAAAGAAGAACTGTAGAAAGGTCTGTTGGTCCCATGGTCTCCCAACAGCCCTCCTGGGGCAGAGAAGGGCACAGGGGAAAGGACAGAGAGGCTCCGTGGATCTGAGCCTCCCGGGACAGGCAGGGCACCACACATTCTGTTACCTTCCGCCTGTGGGTCTATGGACAGATTACTAAACTCATGGAGGCTGGGTCTCCTTACCTATTAATTGGGGATAAGAACCGATGACCACAGGGGACAGCTGTAAAGACTGAGTAACACATGAATGTGAATGTGCTTGGTTAACTGTAAAGCACCCTTGGAAACATCAGACATTTTCCATAGTCCTGGGAGGGGGGGTTGTGCAGGTCAGACTACGCAGCTGCTAGCGAAGTGGAAAACTAGGAACCCATTCCATTTGGCAAACTTCTTTCCACATCTTCTAGGACAAGGCACTTGTCTCCAGGGGTTTCAAAACAAACAAACAAATAAACACTGAGACCTATTCCCTGGTCTCAGGCACTCACAGTCTGGTGAAGAGTTGTGCTCATATTTACCTAAGGCAAGACAAAATGCTACCAGAGGGCCCACGCAGAGAGGGTGGGACATTTTATTCTGGCCTCAGAGGTCAAAGGAGTCTTTTATAACATCATAATATAACAGTTATTAGCATAACATTAATTCTCACGGCTTGCTGGTACCAGGGTATTCTGGGTATTTGCATGGCTTACCTCACTTAATTGTCATAAAATTTCTATGAGTGAGTTTGCAGATAACAAAACTGAGGCACAAAGAAATTCACTCCTATCCTGGCCTTACATGGCAGGTCGGTGATAGAGCCGAAATCTGCACCCATCAGACTCTGCACCTCTGGCACACCAGGGGCTGAGTCAACCAATATAGGTCTCAGGCAGACTCTCTCTGTGGCCAAAAGGCTGTGATAAGGCCCGTGGGGATGAGTCACTGCAAGAAGGTGCTGACTTACCCACAGTATCTCCCACCCATGTGCAACCCTGACTCTGGCTCCAGGGTCCTGCCGCTGACACTGCCCCTGGTCTATTTGTGAAGGTGGCCACAGCTCTGTATTCCCCAAGGCTCCATGTCAGGACCAATACCAAAGAAGACTGATGGAGCCTAATTGTCAATGTACATTTGCATAACAGATCACTCATTTGTTCTTATTATAAAAGGTAGTTCAAAGTCAGAGAAAAAAAAAACTCTTCAAATCCTGGTTCTGCCACTTACTGGCTGTGTGACCTTGGGCAAATCTTAGTGTCTCTGAGCCTCAGTTTTCCCATCTGAAAGATGGGGTTAACAATGCGATCTCAGGCAGGTGTTACAAAGATGAAATGAGATGGTACGTCTAGTGCACACAGGCATGCTAAGCAATGGTTAAATAAATGACCTTACAAAGCATTTCCACTGGAAAATCATTTTCTGTGTGATTATATCTGGTGATAATACTTCTAACTCATATTCATCTGCCATTAAGCTAAATCCATCACATGCATTATCTCAGTTAGTCTTTAAAAGCATAATTTTCTTCATTTGACTTCGCTTTAGGACCACAGGAAAGGGTATGCCCAACACAGTAATTTTATTTACGCACACCTGTATATGGAGAGAGAGACAGGATGGTCGCACCAGCTAATATCTCCTGGGTACCCCCTATACACCAGTTACTGTTCTAAGCATTCCACATTCAATAGCTTATTTCATCTTCCCCAAAATGCACGTATAAGGTAATTCCTACTTCATCCCCATTTTACAAGGGCTGGCCTTGAAGCCCAGAGTGGGTAAGTAACTTTTCCAAGGCCACTGTGGCAGGACTCAAACCCAGGGCCCAGATTCTTCAGCACTGTACTCTTCTAAAATAAAGAAGTCACAGCAAGAATGTGGAACTGACCCCAAGCCCTAAATTCTAAGCTTGTCATTCCCCCTCCAACCTAAGCTCTGCCTTTGTTCCCCTTCTGCCAGTACCTGCTCGCCCCCTCCCCCCTGCCCCACTGCTCTTGCTCCCCAGCTCCACCACCACGGTACCTAAGTCAGACGTGTCAAACTAGTGGGATTTTATGGACCCTGGTCACCTGGGCCTTCAGCCCCCTATATCCCATCCTCTACAAAGTCACCAGGGCCATCTTACCACGCATGGCCCTCTTCTGCTCAAGCACGCTCAAAGGCTCCCTGCTGCCCAGACTGAAGCCCCCAGTGGGGGAAAAGCATCAACTGGGGACTCGAGGTCCCTGCAGGGACCTCTGGCCTGGCCTCCTTCCCTCTGGCCCCAGACCTCTCTTTTGCTGGTTTCTAAGTGCCAGAGGCAGGGCAAGTCAGTAAGCTCTTTCCCGACCAGCCCATCTAAAATTCCAGCCTTCTCCACAACTCTTTTCCTCCACCTAAACCCAGAACATCCTATCTTCACCCCTGCTTAGTGCTCTTGATCCACCTCATGGCCTGGTCTCATAGGTTTAGCCTCATTGTTTATGGTTTCTCTCCCCTTCCTAGAACATAAGGTCTATGAGGCAAAGGATGTTACCTTTCTTTCCCTTTCTGCAACCACAGCACCTCGAAGAGCTTCTGGCACAGCATAAGAACTCATAAATATCTGCCGAGTGAATCGACATTTAACATGCCGGAGAAGAAAATGTGCAAACAGAACAATGGTGGGGGAACGGCTAGCAGACCTCTGGCCTTCTTCTCTGCTCCTGAAGACGTTTCTGGAGCAGAGGCTGTCAGTGCCAAGATCAAGATGTATGGCAGCCAGAGCCTTTCTTGTTCATTCTCCCTGGGATTTACAGTAGGACAGCCTCCCATCCCTGTTCTGAACTTAGATGGGTGCTTGCCCACACACACACACACACACACACACACACACACACACTCTCTCTCTCTCTCTCTCTCTCTCTCTCTCTCCCCCGTCTTTTTGAAGGCTGTCTTCCTCTGTCCTGAACTCACATGTCCAGCCTCGTCTCCTTCTGCCCACCTTCAAACCAAGCCATTTCCCATCTCCCCGGGCCTCTACACCCACTAGAAATGCTCTCCTCTTCCCTCCACGCACCAATTTGCGCTTCATGGACTCTTCTTCATCCAGATCAAATGCAGTCTCCTCCCCACCCCCCACCCTCTTTCTTTCCCTTCAGAGCCTTCCAGGCCTCTCCAGCCCCTAGAAAACCACCCACTGCTATCTCCAGCATACTATGGAATTAGTCATGAACTACCTTGTGATTGACTTTCAATGATCTGAACCGTTACCACAATCTCCTCCATTTTTTTTTTAAACATGTATGTCTTGTTTCCTCAAGTATGTGGTGAATGTGCTTTGGAGTAGCGGTGAGGCTGGGCCCTACCCACATTGCCATCCTCATAGCACAGGGCCCAGGCCACACAGTAGGTGCTCAAAGGTAATTACCTGCCCAAAGCAAACAAGTCACTTTCCTAATCAGGTCATTTCCTCAATCCCAGGTGCCTGGACTGGCTTTTCCCAATGGCCTATATATTTTTCTTCAGGGTCTGCCCTGACCTTGGTTCTCTGCAAGGTCAGTTCTGGGCTTCTGTTTCCAAAGGGGGTTCGATCCATTCTAATCATGCTCCCCTGGGCATGCTTCATGCTGGGCAGAGAAGTCCGGTGGGAGAAATTTCTGTACGGCCCTGCAGGTCTGGGGAAGGAAAGTACATCGTTCTTGGAGGCAAACCCAGGCTTCAGAGCATTTCAACTACCTCAAATCCAGGAATTCAACAGGGAGAAAAGACCACAATGCGAGCTGTAGGTGAGTCACGGTGGGAAAACCAACACTCAAGGCCCAGTGCAACTGTCAAGCACTGGCTCTTAGTAAACTGTGATTACAAGAGTCAGCAAAGTCTCAAGTTCCTTAGGAGCCTCAAAGGAGAGAGTCAGGGAGGAGGCCGTTTACTCAGACCCCCCAGGTGCCAGGATGTAGACAAGGGTCCCCTTGGGTCCCTACTGCCAGGTGAGTGAGCTGTCACTAGCCCAGTGTGCACCGAGGAGCGGAGACCCATGCTAACCAGGTGAGTCCTGCTCTTTCCACAACCCCCAAGCAACAGTCCTGGGTTGTCTGTGGTTGGGTTTTTTGTTGTTTTGTTGTTTTAAATTTTGAGTAGGAAATACATTCAAAAATCAAAACTGACAGAAGTATACAGGAAACGTGTCCCTTCTACTGTACCTACCCCATCCGCCCCCACTCCAAACCAGGGAACCGCTCTCCTTGCTTGTGCCTCATCTCCGACAATCTTTTTGTGTATACACACAAATATAAATATTTATTATTTTCTTTACGTAACTGATACACACTTCTCAGTGCCCAGCTTGGATCTCTTAAAGGGATGGACTTGGGATGGGGTCCAGAGACAGATGATCTCTATATAATAAAAAAAAGCATGAAACAAAAAGGAAACTATTCTGGAGAACACATGTACGCTCAGAGAGGACCTGAGGCCTCAAGGGGAGGTCCCTGTGGGCCCCATGGGGTCAGCTGCTAATGGAATCTCAGGCCAGCCTGAGGAGAGCTTGGGTGGTGGGTGGGGGCATGGGTGGGGGGAGGGGAAACACCACAGGGAAGTCCTGAAACCCCACTGGCTGAAATCTCTGGCTGGCCTCACCTTCCAGAAGAGGGAGGAAGTATCCATAGAAACAGGACTAACCTGATTCCCGCAACAAGAGCAGAATAGTTTAGTGACCAGGAGGATACAGGAACTATGGAGGAAAAGCAATCATTTCCTCTGAAATTTATGAGACCAAGAAGGGGAAGCTGGTGCCTGAGACTCTCACAGACTTCAAATGGCTGGGAGCACGGAAGGGCTCTGGGACCTGAGATTGAGGAAGTCAGTGATTCAGACTCCAAAGCGGTTCCAGTTCTGCAAAGGAGTGATGGGGGAGGGGCAGTGAGGAGGAGGGAAGGGGAGGAAGGCGGGGAGAGGGGGAAGGAGGAGGAGAAGGGGGAGGGGCCTTTTAGGAAGCAGGCCACTTACCACAGAGGTTGAGAGCCGGACTCTGGGGACAAACTGGCTAGACTCCAACTCCCCCTCTTGCCCTAACCATGCATGAAACCTTGAGCTAATCAGTTAACCCCTCTGTGCCATAATTTCCTCATTGGGAAGTGAGGCAAGTGACAAGATCTACCTCATTGGGTTGGCACAAGAATTCAATGAGTTCATGTTCACAAAGCCCCAATACCAGCACTTGGCACGCAGACAACATGGCACATGTTGGCACAACATCTTGGCACAACAGAACATGTTGTGGAACAGGAGCCGGTGGTTGCCGAGGGAGCCCTTGACAAGGCCAGCTGTTAGGAAGCCCACATCCCAGTCACTGGAAGAATGCATAACCAAGACGGTGATGCAAGGCCTGTTCCTGCATCAACCAGAGGAGGCAAGCCTGGGAGGAGCTCAGGCCGCACTGCAGAGCGCAGAAGGTGGGAAGGTCTGGGGGCGGGGCGGGGGGGGGGGGTGTTCATCTGGAACCAAGAGGTCCAGGGGCAGAATTGGCTCCCACTCCAGGTACATAGGGGCCCCTCTCTAAAAGGGACACCTTTAGACTGACAAAGATCACACACTGAGATGAGAAAGGGAGGTGAGATGGGGGACAAGCTCAGTGTTTAAAATACATCTATTTAGATATTTTCAGTGACTGTAAGTCCCCTGACCCAGAGCGCTGGAAACTCTTGCAGATGAGACCGCTAAACTTCCGGCTACATCTCTGCGGAGCAGCCTGGGGACACTCGAAAGCAGTCTGGGGGCCCTCTGGGAACCAACAACACATGCTATCAGCCAGAGTCCACTTCCTCCTGTGACAGGATACTTGGTGGGAGATGGAAAACTGCAATAGGCACGGCACATCCAGATTCAAGAAGACTTCTGGCCAGAAGTCAGAAAAGCAAACGGAAGGCGACTTAGGAAAGGGGCAGCCTAGACTGCCAATCCCAAAGCAAGCTGATGAAAGATCTAACAGTGCCTAAGGGGAGGTCTCTAGTAGCATGCCAGAGGGCTCTCTCCTGATAAGCATTTTATCAGCAACTGGGGTGATGCTATGGAAGGCATACGTTTAATTTAATTTTATTTATATTCAATGAATTGACATATAGTGTACTATTTGTTTCAGAGGCAGAGGTCAGTGATTCATCTGTTGTGTATTACACCCAGTGCTTACTGTATCACGTGCCCTCCTTAATGCCCATCACCCAGTTACCCCATCCCCCCACCCCCCTCCCCTCCAGCAAGGATATGGAAGGCATACTTAACAGGATCCTGAAAGAGCTCAATGGAACATGGTTGCACCGAATTTAACAAAGTGGAAATTTAACAGGAATGGTTGTTCTGAATCAGATGGGAACAAAATAGGAGGCTCTGCATCTAAGTTCTAAGGACAGAGGAGATGCGGCTTAGCAACACCACATGTTAAAAAGATCTGGTCAGCGGTAACCTCAGTGAGTCAATGGTGTGATGGAGCTGCCAGAAAAGCTGATGCAACCTTGGGCTGCATTAAGAGGAGCAGAATGGCCTCAACCAGGGGGGTGATGGCTCCCTTCCTGTGCTGTGGTCATACCACACCACGAATACCATATGTGGTTGGGGCACTGGCCTCAGTGTATGAGAATTTGAACATGTGGGAGTTTGTTCAGAGGAGAACCACTGGGAAGGTAAAAAGAAGTGAACCTACATCACAGATTGTTACTTTGGAAGGAAACTCAAGAGCGAGGAAGAGGGCTACCTTTAAATACCATTTTTACTAATTAGAAGCTGCACATTTTCAATTATAAATTGTCTGAAAGCAGAATGTTTCTTCTAGTCCCTTAGCATCTAAGTAAGATTGAGATATACATCATCACTTTACCAAAATGTAATAATGTGTCAAGAGCCACAAAGACGGCAGAGTCAAAAGGTGAACTGGAAGAGTCAGATTCTAAAACTGAAGATGTTTTAGAAACACCCTAACCAATTTGCTTTCCTCTTTATGTACATACAAATGTTATGGGATATCAACTTGGGCCTAAGTCTAAAACGGGTCTTCTTTCAGTAAATATAATACTTTTCAGTGGTAACACAGCATTGTTCCACAATTTAATTGGAAGCACTTTTTTCTTGAAGGTACAGGAAATAGTGGTACCAGTCGGTGGTATCACAGACTGGATTTAAAAACCGTATCTGAGGTCCTGACACGGGGAGGGAAAGAGAAGGCTTGTTCTCTATGGCTTCAAGAAGAGAGACTGGGACCAAATGCCAGAAGCTATCGGGAGCCATGAGGGAGGCGACGGAAGGAACCATCCAAAGATGGAACAGGTCCCCTCTGATCTGCAAGCCCCGGCTAGACCACCACGGTGGAGAAATCAAGCACCAACGGAACAGCCCTACGGTTCCGAGATCTGATAGTGAAGATCTCGCCACAAAGGGAAAAGCGCCTCATCTCTCTTCTTTGCACACATAAGTGCTTCAGCTGAGCCATTCTCTTAACAAGTCACTACTCAAAGGTAGAAGCCACTTACGGAACAGGACTGAATGGAGGCCAGAAGCAAAGAGAAGCCCTGTCCACATCTGTGGGCCGATCCGGGAACAGACTCAAGGGGGAAGGGCCTCGACAGCCCCTAGGTGCCAGGCACCAGGCTAGGTATGCTGTGTGCATTGCCCCATTTAATCCTCACAGCCCCTCTAACAGGTGAATAGTATCACGCCCATCTTCCAGAAGAGACACTCGAGGCTCAGAGAAAGAAAGTGACTTGCCAAAGGTTTTACAGCTCTGAAAACCATGGTTTGGTGGGACAACAGGAAGGAAACTCCAGAAATCTTGGTTGCAGAATGAATAAATGGAGAGATCAGCTGATCAATGAACCAATGTGGTCTCATATTGGTAGCACTAATACCAGAAAAAAGAAAAACAAAAAGCTGGTTCCGTGCGCCCCACCCCCCTATCAATAGCTCCCCTGGGCACTGAAGTCACACCATCTGCTGCTTGCAGGAATGATTTATTCCATCATATACAGCAAGGGTGTTTCTGAGACCTCTGTGGCAGAGAACAGGTGCTGGCAACCCAGCTCAAATGTCAAAGCCTTAAGCACACCAGGTTGCCATGCCTCCTACCTGCCCCGTTAACGCTGGAGCTCGAGGAAGCTGAGCTCAGCTTATGTCCCCTCCCCAGAGGGCTGGGGGAAAAGGCTGGGGAGCCAGCCAATCCCCTGCCTGGAAATAACAAGTCCTGCCCCACCTGCATGCACAAGCTTCCTCCTCCACTGGGGAAGTAAACCCAAAGTGAGCACCAGAAACCCAGGGCAGCACCCTCCTGAAGGGGATATTCAGAGGCTTGTGAGACCACAAGCAAAGGAGGATCGGTCCCTTCAGAGGTTGGCCCACAATGCTCCATGAGTATCTGACACCTGCAGAAAACCCCCTACCCCACCTCCACCCCCGGCACTCAGGGCTGGCTGGATTCTAGCCTTCCACACTTCCACAGCTCCCTCAGGCAGCCCCCATGTTTCGATCAGGTGGCATCCTGAATGTGTCTTCACTTTTCCACATTTCTTTGCGCTGTATCTCTGGCTATCTCCCCCTACAGAATCCTATTTTCCAAGTCCCATCTCAAGCACCAAGTGCCACCTCCTCCAGGAAGTCTCACCTCTTTCCACTGTGACCCTCTCCAAAGCCCGTTCCACACTCCCCCTTGATATGTGGGCATCCCTAGCTTGTCTAATGTACCTCCGCGAAGTACTAAGTATTAAGTGAGGGCTCTGCTCCCCTCGTTCATCGCAGCACCCCCAGCACGGCAGCTGCACCTGAGCTCAAGAGCCTTGGCCGTGGTGCTCCATGTCCTCCCTGAGGGCACCCTACTCAGGATTGTGACTCATCCCCTTGGGTTCAGCCCTCTGCTGACGGCTTATCAGAGATAAACTAATCTGTCAACATATCCTTGCCAGTTAAACCTCTGAAAAGAAGGACTGAAAACAAAGGCAGGAATTTTCGGCCCTAAGGCCTTGGGGGAGGTATTTCTGATAATGAAAGATCTCCCACCGGCCAATAGAGCAAGCCAGCGCTACAAGTGTATACACATCCTAAATTTGGAGAATGTCAGAGCACAGGGCTCTGTCCCCAAAAGGAAAGGCCGACTGCAAGTAAGGCTGCCCAAGTCAAACCACCGGATCAAGGCTGGGCAGCAATAGCGGAGGGCGAACAGACTTGACTCCCACCTGGCTGGGTGACCTTGAGCAGGGAACCACACTTCCCTGGCCTCTTCTCTATACCAAGAGGCCTCTCTGAGCCTCAGTTTCTCCCTAAGTAAAAACCACAGTGACGGGAGTGAGAGCTAGATGATCTCAGACCGCCCTTCCAATCTGACATCCAAGGTCCTGTGACTCATGGCCTCCGTCTCTCTCTCTCTCCCTCCCTCCTGGGAAGACGGAAGACGGTATCATTTGAAACTACCCTAGTTCCACTCCCTGCTCACCTTGAGCCCCACCTGGGTCCAAAGGGAAAGACAATGCTAAAGCTCTCCCAGCCAGTCAGCAGGAAGCACTGGGGGGGGGGGGGGGGGGGTTTACCACCACAGGTGAAAGGAAGGGTCAGAACTGGGGGCAGGTGTTGGTTTCTATGGACACAGAAATGCTCTTCATTCACGCTGCCATCTGTCCCAGCCTGGAAAAAGACAGCTGGTCGCCTTTGCTTCCCTGACCTACCTTTTTAAGAGATCACAACTGCTTGCCAAATTTAAGTGCTGCTCTAAAATCAGGACATATAAGGTCTCTCAGCCTGGACCGGAAGGTTTCAGACTGGGTGAAGAGCAGAAGCAATGCAGAATAAAGCTTGGAGGCAAACGAGGCCGCTTTGTGCAGCCATGCCAATTAAACATCTTTAAAAATAGCCTCTCTCTTCTCTCGTGCTGAAGATAAAGATGAAGTTTCAGCAATAACCAGACATCTGCTAGGAGCTTCTGAAGAGATCACAACATAAACACCCCCAGAGAGCAGCCATAAACAGCTCAGAACCCTCTCCAGGCGGCCAGCGGCTCCTGATCACTAGGGGGGTGGGGGACACAGAAGGAGGTGATATGGAGAGGCTAGGCTCCCCAGGGCGGGAGGAGGTGGTGGGGAGGAGCTTGTCTGGACAGAAAATGGAGAACCAGCTACCTTCTGCAGGGAAGTAAGAGTTCAGGAACCCACCAAGAGGATTTGCAGGAAGCCATCCAGAGGATTCCAGGCCCCTATCATTTGTTCTGAAGATGGGTCGCTCCTTGAAACTGGAAGTAAAGACATCTTTGAGTGCCCACCCCTGCAGGTTGCTTCACAAACAAATATTTTATCTCTATATCGACCCCTTGCGGTAGGTGTCTTTATATAGACTAAAATACTAGTGTTCATGGACTTGCCCAAGGCCACACAGCTAGGATTCGAACCCAGGTCTATCTTTTTTTTTTTTTTTTCATTTTATTTATTTTTTCAGTGTAACAGTATTCATTCTTTTTGCACAACACCCAGTGCTCCATGCAAAACGTGCCCTCCCCAGAACCCAGGTCTATCTTAGTGGGATTGTTTGTTTGTGCCTATCATTAGAACAGGCCCCTGAGGTTCATTCTCAATGTCCGGGCTCTCTACACCCACAAATCTAACACCAGGAGATTGGGCATGGGGAGAGGTGGCAAAGAAGGGGGGGAAGGGTAATAGTTAAGTGTCGGCCAAATGAAAGAACCACCATCTCAGCAGTTCTGTGGGCCACTCCACACCCTGGGTGTTTCCCAGCAGGTCCAAAGAGGAGCAAAGGGGAAATAGGTACCAATCAATGCCTAGATTCTGTCTGCCAGGATCCACAGGAGACTAATGACAACAGATGTCACTGAGGAAGAGAACGGGGGCTGGGGGGGCAGTGGTGGTGGTGGTGGTGGTGGTTGGGGACAGGGCTGGAGGACAGGCAGGGCAGACTTTTCATTGAATTACCTTTGTTCTGAGTGAATGAGTATGTTACCCTCATCCATGCATGAGTGGGGGAGGGTGGCGGGAGTGCCCTGCGTCTGTGTGTGTCTGTGTGTGGGTGGGTGAGTCATTTTTTAAGAGAGTCCGTGATGTCAGGTCCAAGATAACAGACACACCCAAGCTGGAGATGGAAACCTAGAGCAGGCAGGAGTGCTGGGCCCCTGGCTGCCACAGACTGAGAAGCCTGAGACCTCATCCAGAGCCTCGTCCTTCCCTCGTGACAGTCCTGTCCTGCAGCTGTGGGCAGACAGCCGACAAGCTCTCCTGGCATGGGCCCCATAGTCCCCAAGGCCCCCATGTGCCCAAGCCCCACAGGATATTCCCTGAGGAAAGAGATGGACCCAGTCCTCACTCTGAAGTCTGGAAAGAGGCCTCCCCAGTGGCCTTGACTGTTCCTCTCTCCTGTTTTCTCTTCCATCTGCTATCAGACCCCTACTCCTTCAGCAGGGGTCTCCTTGCCTGCCCTCTGCTTCAAGCTGTACAGAAGCCCCTCTGTCCTGATACTCGGAGCTGTCAGTGCTCTGACCGCACGACCGCCACGGACTCTACTCATTACACCTCACTACCCCCTTCCGCTCATCCAGTGTGAACAGCTCTGTCCGACAGATGGCTCAGCAGCTCTCCCAGGGCCTCTACAGGCCCCGGGCTCATCTGCTCCAGGCAGCAGCTCTCCCAGGGACCAAAGGACCTTAGTGACTTTTTCCTGGAACTTCTTCATCCTCCCCTATACCTCATCTCCTGGCCCCAGGTACGAGCTAAATTCTGCAATCCTGCAAATCTTCACTAGATACAGAGCTCAGATACATAGCCAAGGTCAGCCATTCAGAGTCAGAGCAAAGCCGTGGTTTCCGCATCTGCTACAAAACGCTGCTACTATCAAGGCAAGGCCAGAATGGGATGTTCCTAAATTCCCACTCTTGCCTCTGGCAGAGCTGGGCTTCTGGACTGGGTGTGTCAGGAGCTCCCGCCTGCAGACCTCCCGTAAACCTTCTCTTGTGGCAGCTCAGAGATCAAAAGCCACCATCCAGCTCCTCGCCAACCTCCTCTTGCTGCCTACAGAAAGGACATCTGGCCTGGACATCCCTCACTGCAGGGGAAGGAGAAAAACCGGAGCCCCAAGCCAGCAGGAACCGAGTCTCTCTTGGGAGACCCGCCAATACCTGTGTATTCCCCAAAGAGCCATCTGACCCAGCCTTGGAAGGAATGCCAGTGCAGCCAGGGATCTGGGCTGGGAGATTCGGGGTGGGGTGCAGGCAGGGAAATTACCCAGACCTTCAGGGGAGAGAAACACTAGTGCAAACAAAGAACATAGTCTCAATTCTAAAAACACCAGCACTGTCCACACACAATTGCCTGCCAGCACCACCACGGCGACAGGCCAGAGCGTCCTAGGATGAGCTACAATGATATTTAGGCACATGGAGGGTACCGGGCAATTACATTTAAGAAACGCTATCACCCCTGGCCTTCACCAAAGCCTCTTCAGGGGTGGACACTTCCTCAGCAGCAGACAGGGAAGGGAAGGGCCTCAAAAACCCGACTCCACGGTGATCCGGTCTTGCAGTGGAAGTTTGTTTGTGACCAGAGGCTACGTATCCTCTATCATCCCTGCCAGCCCGGAGTTTGAGAGACCAGATGATCCGTGCTTTAGAGAGGAGGAGACTTATCAGTGCGGACCAGCCGGGTTTACTACCTCAGGAGAAGATGCAGGGAGGACACAGAATGGTGGAGGGAGCAGTCGAGCCCCCACCCACCCCCAACAAAGTGAGGTCCATGGGGTGTTTGGCAATCGGGCACTTCCCCAAGGGGACAAGAGAGCCACTGGAGCCTGAAGCTTTGCCCTGCCTCCCTGACCCTAACAACCATGTCATCCTGTGTTCCTTTGATAGCTCAACCTTCCTGAACAAAAAAAATCAAAATCAAGAGCCTACCATTAGAATGACTTCATTTTGGGGAGTCCAAAATGAAATCCTCAGGAAGGAAAGGGAGGAAGTAGAAGGGGAGACAAGGTAAGGCTGCATGGGTTCCATGGCTCCCTGTCTCCTAAACCCCAGCTTTTTTTTTAAATTCCCTAATTTGAGGAAGCCCAGGTAAGTTCTTTAAGATAATGTCATAAAACAAATAAATAAGTAAATATCAAATTCGTGGTGGCTCTGACCTTATCCACATACATAGCTATACAAAATGCAGGTATAATTTTGTCCACCCATCCACACTGAAGAAAATTTGCCCTTTTTTTTTTTGCTTTGCTTGGAATAAATTTTTTAAATTATTTTTATTAACATTTAATGTATTATTTTCCCCAGGGGTACAGGTCTGTGAATCACCAGGTTTACACACTTCACAGCACTCACCATAGCACATACCCTCCCCAATGTCCATAACCCAACCACCCTCTCCATACCCCCCTCCCCCCAGCAACCCTCAGTTTGTTTAGTGTGATTAAGAGTCTCTTATGGTTTGTCTCCCTCCCGATCCCATCTTGTTTCATTTTTTCCTTCCCTACCCCCAAGCCCCCCACTCTGCCTCTCAAATTCCTCATATCAGGGAGATCATATAATAATTGTCTTCTCTGATTGACTTATTTCACTCAGCATAATACCCTCTAGTTCCATCCACATCATTGCAAATGGCAAGATTTCATTTCTTTTGATGGCTGCATAGTATTCCATTGTATGTATACATCACATCTTCTTTATCCATTCATCTGTTGCTGGACATCTGGACTCTTTCCATAGTTTGGCTATTGTGGACATTGTTGCTATAAACATTGGGATGCACGTACCCCTTCGGATCACTACCTTTGTATCTTTAGGGTAAATACCCAGTAGTGCAATTCATAGGGAAGCTCCATTTTCAACTTTTTGAGGAACCTCCATACTGTTTTCCAGAGTGGCTGCACCAGCTTGCATTCCCACCAACAAGGTAGGAGGGTTCCCCTTTCTCCACATCCTTGTCAACACCTGTCATTTTCTGACTTGTTAATTTTAGCCGTTCTGACTGGTGTGAGGTAGTAACTCATTGTAGCTTTGATTTGTATTTCCCTGATGCCGAGTGATGTGGAGCACTTTTTCATGTGTCTGTTGGCCATCTGGATGTCTCCTTTGCAGAAATGTCTGTTCATGTCCTCTGCCCATTTCTTGACTGGAATATTTGTTCTTTGGGTGTTGAGTTTGATAAGTTCTTTCTAGATTTTGGATACTAGCCCTTTATTTGATATGTCATTTGTGAGAAAATTCGCTTTTTTAAGAGGAAAAAGACTCCAAGTGTTTGGATTTTCCATTAGAAAAAAATGTTTTTATTGTAAAAATTTGGGGGAAATACTAAAAGATGTCTAAAGATGAAGGGAAAAGAATCAAATCCAGCACTGCCATCAACAAAGAAGGACTTGCTTCGTGGAAAAGACTATGTGAAAAACAACAACAAAAGCCCAAGACAAAACAAACAACAAAGAAGGGAAAAAAAACAACTCCTCACTGTGAGGGCTCTTTGCAGAGGGGGGCATCTCCCAGGTGGGTCAGATCTTAGGGAGATTTGACAGGGCATCCAGGAGTGAAGCGTACCTTTCCCTTCCCTCCTGAGCCCCCCAGTCTCCTTCATTAGGATGCCCACAAAGGGTCCAGAGGCGACTAGTTCTTCACTGCAAATTCAGACAAAATACTGAAAGGTCATGAGTGTGTGTCGACCGTCCCACCCAGCCAGCTGTGATTTGAGAAAGGTTCCACAACTGGCCAGGTGTGGGGCAGGTTAGGGGAGGCTCAGGAAGGTGCAGGGAAGGAGTGCTGCCCAGGCAGAGGTATACAGAGTTCTCCGTGCAGCCCAAATGCCAAGTGTCTGGGTCAGAACGTGGTGATGCCCATGGCTGAGTAAGCAGGGATTCTAAGCTCTGGCAGAAATGACCTCAGTCCCCGTCTGTCCCACAGATGATCGGGGGAGACCGGTTGCTGATCGGGGCATAAGGGCGGCCATCTGGGCTCCCTACCACAAACCAGAGCAGTGTGGTGAGCACAGCAAATAGTTCTCCTCTTATTTCACGATGTTTACAGACTGACGCTTGCTGAGGAAACCTCCACACGCGAGCAAGTCATCTTTTTTTTAAACCTCTTATCTAAACACAGTCATAAGCAGTCACACAAGCCCAGGACAGGGTTCATTCACTCAAAACACATTGCCCGAGTGGTTGTGACACCACTGGACAGAGGCTCAGCCAGTCTCCGCCCATCCCAGATGCCACGTGGGGATCCAGCTGGGCACTCAAGCAGACTTCAGCCTCACAGCGTTTGGCAGCTTGGGGGGGGGCACTTAAAACAGAGGGTCATGGATGAGTAAAAACTGGAGGGGAGGCTGCCCCAGCTTAAAGAAGCATAAACGGACTAGCAACCAAATGCTGCATACAGACTTGTATGTCTTGGATCCTGATTCGAACAAACCAACTAGAAGGTCCTTTCTGAGACAATCTGGGAACTCTGAATACAGACAGATGAGACCAAAGAACTATTGTTCATTTTTTTTTTTTTAAGATTTTATTTATTTATTTGACAGAGAGAGAGATCACAAGTAGGCAGAGAGGCAGGCAGAGAGAGAGGAGGAAGCAGGCTCCCTGCGGAGCAGAGAGCCCGATGCGGGGCTTGATCCTAGGACCCTGAGATCATGACCTGAGCCGAAGGCAGCGGCTTAATCCACTGAGCCACTCAGGTGCCCCTATTGTTCATTTTCTTACATGCAAAAATGGCAATATGGTTATGCAAAAAAAAAAAAAAAACTTTTTAAAAATAGATATATACTGCATTAGATAGGGGAAAAATGACATGGTATCAGAGATTTGTTTTAAAATACTTCAGGAAGAAAGGACAGAAGGGGAGAAAAAGCGAGAGATAAAGCCAGCCCAGCGTAACCTTGACTGCTAAAGCTAGATAAGGCGTGTATGGGGCTCGTTATGCCATGGTCTCTATTTTTGTGTCTGAAAATGTTCACAGATATGGTAAAAGAGAGGACTGCAGTACATTATGGTGGACAGCTTCATGAAGACTAGGACGAGAGGCTACGGGAATATGGAGCAAAGAGCAAGAAGTATTTGTAAGAACCAGGAAAGAAATCTGTTAAGTTTGGTAAGGGTTTTAAAAGCCATTTCATAGCGGGTAGGAAACCATGTTCACAAAGAATTACAAAAGAAGCTGGAGGAATAGTGAGTGCAGGGAGGGAGCTGCCCACACCACCCCCCCAGAGGACAGAACACAGCCACCAGGTCTTCCTGCTTCCTTTAGTCCTTAACTCACCACCTCGATCTCATTCATACAGACTGAGACCAGAATTCTAGCTCGGTTACTAACTAGCCATGTGAGGTGGCGGCGGGGCGGGGTGCGGAGGGGGGTTTCAACCTTCCCCAGTCTCAGTCTCCTCATCTGTAAAATGGGAACAGCCCCAGCAACTTCTTTGGAAGGCTAATGTGGGGACCTACTGATATAAATAAAGAAAAGTCCCAGCATGATAAACAGTATTCCCTTCTCTGGCTCTTTAAACAATAGAGAACTTTAGTCTTGGCAGGGCTTCTAAGATGAGCATTGTTCAGCCCAAAACTTCTTGCACCCATATCTTACCCCTCCCACCAGAATCAATGCTCTCCACCAAACAGGCAGGACCTCTCCTCTTCAGAAGCAGGGAGTGAAAGGGACAGGTCCATGACTGGCAGGCACACCCAGATGAGAGTACGGACCTGGGCGAAGAGGAGAAACACGCCCCAGTTATAGGCAAAGGAGGGTTACCCAGCTGATGCTCTGCTCCTTGCAGCTCCTGGGAATGGGGCTCCAATGAACACAGCTAAAACCAGCCTCAGTCCGTAAGATGCTTTTTACTAAAGAACAGCTGGTTGGTATTAGGCTAATCATGATTTTCTTTTAGAAGAGAGGGATGAGCAGAAAACCAGAGCTCCAGGACTAAAGAAGGAAGGAGGCACACGGAAAAGTGACGGCATTTTTTTTATAAGGATATGCTCAAACGGAGGGTCTCAATCACCTTACAATCATAACTAGTATAGCTCAACAACTGTCCCCCCAAAACAAAAAACCAGAATTGGATCTAAAGTAGAGGTTATTTCAGCTAATAGTCTTCCTAGACCATCCCAGAAGCCAACTTCCAGAAGTGAGACCAAGTCAATGGCACAAGCAGGCTTCCTCTCCAGACCCTCACCCCCCAGATGGTACCCAAACACCAGCAGGTCAATCTCTCCCCAGTAGAGTATGACCAACACCAGCCATTCATCCCTGACCAGAGGACAGAGTGAGCAAGTCGTCAGCAGGTTGAACAACCTGGGCTAACTAGGGTCATTTCAAGAGCTTTGCCGAAGAAGCAGCCTCTGAATCTTTAGACAGAATCTTTTCAAAGGCCAGGAAGCTCCAATCACGCACAGGAGCACCATGACCCTGCAGACATCACCTTCTAGGGCCATAGGGCAGCAGGAAGAACACTGAATATAGTTCTGGCAGAGCCTGGTCCAAATCCTGGCTGAGCCACGTTCTGTGTGACCTTGGGCACGTAAACTACCTGAGTCTGTTTGCCCACATCTAAAGTGAGGAAGGTAAAACTGAGTGTTTGGAGAGTAACCATGAAATCTGCTGCAAAAGTGCCACAGGGCAGGACCCATCTGTCCTTAGCCACATAATAAATCTGTCTTCTGCTGGAAGGCAAGTTCTTAGTGCAAGGAGTCTTCAGAACATCGGTTGGGGCTATCCTGGAGACTTGACATCCACTTGTTGGCCCCGGGAAGGGGACAAGAACAGAGCTGGTCCAGGTGCCAGGCACCCAGGCACATAAATACCAGAGGACCAACCCGCTGCTGGCTTTCTTTCTGAGGGACCGGCCCACAAGGGGGCCAATTAGTGACTTCACACTCCTCCCCCCCACCCCGGAAACCACAGAAGACTAGAGTGAGCAAGGGAGGCTGACAGAAAGACACTGCCACCCCAATCCCCACAAGGCTCGATGGCCCTCAAAATTAAAGCTCTTTTGGCCTTAAGGACCCAGGTTACAGAATTAACACTGTGGAAAGAGGCACACAGTTTACTCTGGTTTCAACACGCCTCTTCCCATTCAGCAAAAGCTATGATTCCCAGCTCTGCCGGGAGGCTGGTCTAGGATAAAGTTAACCCCACTTGCTCCAGTCTGAAAGCCAGGTCAACAAGAGCAGACGCTGCCGGCAAAACCCTACTTCACCCTAGGTTTAGTCGGATGACGACAAAGCGGGAGTCAGAGACGTCCTTGCCGGGCGCTCCCAGGCCTGGGGTGCGCCTGGGCTGCTGGGGGGCACACTACAGACAGGACAGCTCCGTGGTCCCCTGGCCACCTCCACACTGCGCCCCACACTCAGTCCCAATCCCAGCCCGCAGGCGGCCAGGCCACTGACTTTTGGCCCAACTTAACTTCCTGTTGTTGAGGGAGGGGAACCAGGCCGGGCAGGGGAGCGCCCAGTGAAGAGCCAGGAATGAGCATGAACAGAGCGGAGCCCAAATTATGGGAAAGCAAAGTTTGGGGATGGTCTGCCCCGGCGGCATGGCATGCGGTACTGCTGGCGCGTCGCCCCCACTCCGTGTTGACGTTTGGAGATTTTCTCGGCTTAGAATTACAGGGTTTGGGTGTTGGGGCGGAGTGGGAGGTAGTTCGGGGTCCGGATGGCAGGCTTTTATTGAGTTCCTATCGATTCCGAGACCTATCAGGCAGCCCCGGCCTCCCCGAGCAGGGCCACCTGCTTGCCGGGGGTGCCCCGCGGGGTGGGTTTGAGGCGAGAGATGCTGCGGCCGCACCTGACTGTCCCCAGCGCGGACCAGGGCTCAGAGTCCAGGCTCGGCTGCCACGGCCCCAGCCCGAGCCTCCCTCTCTGGAGCCCCGCACCTCACCCCCTTACCGAAATCCACGCCAGCCACCGAGTCTCGGGTCAGCTTCCTGCCTTCGCCTCGGGCCGCGGACCCGGCGGTCAGGACCCGCCGGCGGCCTGCAGAGCTGGGAGCTGGAGAGGCAGCCCCGCGCAGCCTGAGTCAGGCGAGCGCCTGCAGTTCTGCGCC
This sequence comes from Meles meles, assembly GCF_922984935.1. NCBI lineage: Eukaryota > Metazoa > Chordata > Mammalia > Carnivora > Mustelidae > Meles > Meles meles. Next base: position 49,739,049 of record NC_060073.1, read on the forward strand.
GCGCGGCTGACTGAGCTGGGAGCCGCCCCCATCGGCGGGGCGGCCAATGGCAAAGCGGCCGGGGCGCAATCCGCCCCCGACAAGAGGCCCGCGGCCAATGGCAGTGCGGCGCGGAGCCCACCCCCGCTCCACGCCCGCTCCGCCCCCGTGGGGCCAGCTGTCACCGCGTCTGCCGGCGGGCGCACGTGGGCTGCAGCCGTGCCCCCCCCGAGCTCAGGGAGTCCTGGGCGCTCCCACTCAGACCAGCACAGGTCTTCAGACCAGCGGGGGGGCTGATGGAGGCGGGACGTAATGGTGTTGCTAGATGAAAACCTGGGTGCTAGAATCCTAGTGTCAAGGGAGAGGCAGGGGCTGGGCCTCATGCTTCTTCGCCTGGGCAGCTGGAAAGCAAGCCTCAGCTTCCCCTTTTTGAAGTGCGCAAGCTGGGCACTTCCTGTACCGCCTGTGGACCTCCCTCTTTGCTTCCACCGGGGCTTCAGCAAACGCCGTTAGCTGATAGGCTCGTCCCCTCACCTGGACTGGCCTTGCTTCGAACGCAGCTCATGGGAAGAGGGGCGGTAACGCAGACCACCTGTGTGACCTCTGTCACATCACCTAAGCACCTTCTTCTCTTGGCTGTCAAATGGCCGCCTTAAACTCTGCTCTGCCTGCGCTCCTGGGTTGCCCATAGCCCCCAGCTGCAGAGAGCACCATCCACAGAAAAGTGTGGACAGTGTGGGGCTGAGTGAGGAGTGCAAAGCAGCTCCGTACACTGTAAAGACCACCATGTCTTACTCAGCCCTGGAGCCCAGGCTCTAGCACCAGCTGGGCCCAGTGCAGGCATCCATAAATATTCTGGGAACTGAGCTGACCCAGGACAGGAGAACAGGCAAGCTTGGGCAGTGTGAAAAGAAGGTTGTGGCTCCAGGCTGCTGGAATTTCCACAGCTCCAGACCACCCTCTAGAGAGACTGTGTTCCCTTGCCAGGCACGTTCAAACAGAGCAGCTTGGCCCCATCAAACCTGGGGCTTATTTTGTTCTCTCTGCTCCTTACCAGAAGATCCTACTCCAGGCCTTTTGGGGTTTCCCAGGGATTGTCCTACCTGGTAGCTCTCAGCATCTTCGGAGTTCAATCAACTTCCTGTAGATGAACTTCAGCAAAAGCTGTCTTTGCTCAGACTGTAGAGTCAGCAGTGACTTTCAGAGGGGCAGCTCTCCTCTGATGGAAAGCTGCCTGCGATGCCCATGGATGGAGTGGTCTCTGTGCATGTTTTCTCAGTCCTGATGATGGCTCCGCAAGGTCTGTGTTTTTGCCATCGTTCCCTTTAACAGATGTGGAAACTGAGACTCAGGAAGGGAAAGTAACTTTTCAAGGTCACATGGTTAATAAGTAACATGGTCGGAATTTGAGCCTAAAGCTATCTGATCCCAGCCTCTGCATGCCTAACTACTGTGCACTGGGGCCACTACAGCCCTTCTCGTGGCCCAAGAGCACGGTACAGGACACATCTATCTCTAAAAGAACTGCTCTAGGGACTGACCTGCCCAAACATTCTGTTGAGCCCAGGTCTGGGCACTTTTAGGGCCAGATGAAACAAGCATGGCCCTGCTTTATTTACAGACTGCTACAGGAAACCCTAGACAGAGAGGAGATTCGGGAAACAGCACTGCCCCCTGCTCCCAGCACAAAGCCTCACTGGACACAAGGCCTCTTCCTTCTGGCCTGGGTCTGAGACACCCCCCCCCCCCCCCCCCCGCCCCCGCTGGGGATGGAGCTGGAGATAATCATTCATTCAATTCACAAAAGCTACTGTGAGCTGGATGTGGTTCCTTCAGTCATGTAACTTACAAAACAGCTGATAAATAACCAGAAGTATAAGGGGCTATATTCCTTTTATCTTTTATAATTCCCACCACCTTATCTCTAGCACAATGTTCTCCAAGTTAAACACATTTAACACTACTTCAGGAACACTTTGGGCCAACCAAGTTTTTCAAGAACACCGCTCAGTACAGAAGTTCTAGTAGCTCAAAAACTAAAACTTATCCGTGTCTTCATAGGAGCTTTGCCTCTTCTCCCCCACCCAAACTTTTTGTTTTGTTTTTCCACACCCCACCTTTTGAACCCCGGGGGCTCAGGCAAGAAAGACCCTTGCTAGGTGAGATTTTAGGGCAACTTGGGAGCTCATGGGGGCTTAGTGCATGGAGGGAAATAAGCCTTGGGACCTCTCAAACCTCCACACACACAAGCCACCCTTCCCGGCCATCTCGCTGGAGGGTAGAGAGAAATGGGGACTGGAGATGACAATTCCACCCCCTCTAGACTCAGCAGCAACCATGGCATCTCCCACTGGACTGTGTGTCTGAGAGTTTATACCACTAAGCTCTTCAAAGAGAAGAAGGTCATGCAAAGTTAGAAAGGGCCACAGAGGAAATACCATCTAAGCCCCTCACTTAAAAGATTAAAGAAATTTAAAAAACAAATGGAGCCCCAGGGAAGGGAAGGCGCTTGTGAGTGTCACAGAGTGTGGGAATGGGTTCCAGGGTTCCAGAGGCCCTGGTCTCCCTCTAAGCACACAGGCAAACTCAAGATCCTCATGCCACGGCTCAGTAGGCTATATTTAATAATAATCTCTTCCCCAGCCCACTCTTCTCAGGACGGTGAATGTGTGCTGCTGAAGGTTGTCTGGGAGATGCAGATGGCCACATTAGCATCAGAGGGAGGGAGAGAAGGAAGGCCCAGATTCATCCCTAAAAATATCTGCCTCTTAGACTGGAAGCCATGGGTCTACCGACATGTACGTGTCTCCCTTGAGAAAACTTCAGCTGGTGATCTCCATCATCATTGGTTATCTACCTGACGGTGTTCCAAGACGGCTGTGGGGGTGTCAGGCCTGGTTTCTTTTTATTTCAAGCCTAGCAATTTGCTTGAAGAAAGGTCAGAGTTGAAGTAAGTGGATTCCCGATGCGAAGATTTTCTGTGGAGAAGCCAGGGTGCCTCTCAGGGCATTTGAAGGGTAGGGAGAAGAGTTAGACCACCTGTGTCTCCCCCTCCAAATGAGAAAGGGTCCCTGCCCTCAGACCCTTTCCTCATGTACTTACATTCCAGGAAGGGGTAAAATAGCGATTATGGTTCTCACCAGTTCCTGCCCATGCTGCCATCAAAGGCCTTTGGGCTTTCAGAGGAAGTGGAAGGCTGGTATCTGCACAAAGTCTGATGACCTTAAATGATGAGAAAAGGCTGATTGGCCCAGGGCCACCTTGGGAGCTGTCTTGGGAGAAGGATTTTCTAAGCCAGGAAGTGGAAACATTTGTACCTCCCTCAAACAGACACAGGAGTGTGTGAGAAGGAAGATCACTGGGGCCTTGTTCTAGCTGGTTATCTTCCTGATAGGCCCCAGAATGCTCTGTTTCATAGATAAGACATATAAATATTTTCAAGGTCACTAGGCGCTCATCAGGCCCACCACATTTTCCAGAGACAGGTTCGGGGAGAAATGGCACCTGTCAACATCAGCAATGCCCTCAGAGAGACTGTAGCACTTTGGGGAACATATGTCTGTTGGCAGCAATGATGGGAAACTCAGTGCTGGAGAGCTGAGAACAGGTAGGAGATGGCATACCAAAGCAGAGACAGAGTAGGTGTGCAGAAGGTGAGGGGAAGAGACACAAGGTTCTGAAAGTAGTCTAGCCCCAGCCCCAAACTGCCCTGGGGAGTATGTGTGTGTGTGTGCTCGCGCGCACGCAGGCACGTATGCTCAAAGCCAACTGTGAAACATGAGGGCATAATTCTGGTTCCTAAAGAAACAAGAGGTTAAACAATGCTACAAATGCACCCTCAAGGCAGGCTGGGGCACACCTGAAGCTCAGGCAGACTCCTGTTCATGCAAACCAGAAGCCCAGTCTAGAGCACTCTGGTCACTGAATGGAGCTAGGGAGGCAGCTCCCTAACCCTCCACAGTGCAACTGGCTGGGAGCAAACACAGGGATACTCTTCTCTGCTCTGGCTCATGGGGGGCAGGGCACTCACTCAAGATTATCTGCTATTCATCCATCCATCATCTATCAACCTCTCCAATATGCATACTGCCATTATTCTAAGAGATGTCCTAACTATGGAGTTAGCAACATAGTCTCTGAAGTCAAGATGCCTGAGTTTGAATCTCAGCTCTGCCACTTGTTGACTGAGTGACTTTGGGCAACTGACTTAACCTCTCTGGGCAGCAGGTTCCTCACCTGAAAGAGGGGAATAGTAATAAGGAGATGTGTGCATAGTACAGTGCCTGGTACATTGTAACTGATGTATAAGGGTTTTTGAATAATAAATTGAGGGCTGATAATAATAGGGCTATAGAGAACAAGAGTGTCTAAGAGGCAATGTTATGAGCAATTCCAGGTCAGGCACACGGCCACTTCATCACTGAACTTGACTGTTTGAAGTAAATACAATTATCATCCACACCTTAGAGATGAGACAATGGAATCTTGCAGAAGTGAAGTCACTTGCCCAAGCTCTCCCAGGAGCCAGCATGTGGCAGGGTGAATCTGCCTCGCTGACCTCTGAGCCTGTGCTCTATGCACTCTCCTGGTTACAAGACTGGGCACAGCTCCCAGGCCTGGCCAACTGTAGAACCTAGTGGTGACGGGCCCAACAGACACACTTGTTGTCCAGGCAGATTCCATCTACAGGAACAGTGTATAGATAGAACGGTCTCTTTCCACAGAAGTCAGGAAAACTGTCAGTGTGTGCCACATGCAATAAAAGAAACCCAACCACGACAAGAGAGAAGGAGACTCCTAGAACAGAAGAGGCCGGAAATAAGAGCTCTTGCTACCTTTCTTTGTATTTCTCTTGGCTCCCCCATCTCTGTGTTGGCTTTGTCTTCAGACTGAGGTTTTCCTCATTGAGGCCAGTGCCAACGGCTTTTGTTGCCACAAGCAACCTTATCCCAAAGAGAATATTTCTGACCCAGCATTCCAAGCAGGAGTCCTGAGACCCACTCTGCCTGGATTGGGTCACATGCCCACCTGAATCAGTAGAGTATCCAGGGGACAGGAATGTGCTGATTGGCTGTGCCAGGGGAGGCCTCTGCCTAGCACTGGGGGGCGGGGGGGGTCTCAGCTTCCCCTGAGATGCCAGGCTGCAGGGAAGAGAGGCAGACACTTGACTGAAAGCTGAGTGCCGTGAGGAAGGGAAAAGAGGGACCCGTGGCTATTTGCTGGGTTGGTACGGACCAGGGAGCACAGGAACTGCAGAAGGAATTCGTGCTTTTCACCTCTCAGAAAGTCATGTCATTCTGACCTCCCCTCTATTACGCACTCCGCACCTCCACCCTCCCACATACCAACCCCCCATTAAGCCCTTCTCTAGCTTCAGTGCATTCTGTAATAAATACATTTTAATTAAAATCGAATTCCTGCCCAACTGCTTTTCTATTCAAACCTTTCCCCTCGTGGCAGTTTAGATGGCAGGAGACCACAGGAGATGTGTGGAGAACAGGAGGGGTCATTCTTCCTGGTCAGAGACGTGGAGTCTGCAGGGGCACTCGGGGTATCGCCGTGATGGAGCTGGAGCCAGCTCTGCAGGTCAAGTTCTAGTGGAAAGCGCTCAGGCTCCAGCAGCCTGGCTCCTGCCTCTGCTCTCTGCAACAGCGTGACTTGGAGCAAGCCCGTTAATGGAGATAATAGCCCTTGCTTGTAAGGGCAGAGTATGGATCACATCGGATGCCAGACATGAAGGCTTACTGTTGACCTCATTACGTGTTAGTTGTTTTCTCCCGATTTGTAAGTGTGGTGGTTTTATATCCTAGCAAGTTGCCGAGCTAGAACTGGGTTTCCCAGAACTCCCTTTCCTGGGTGGTTCCCAGAGAGGGCTGGCCGCTCAGCACATGTGCACAAGATGAGTAAGGTGGACGTGACCACGGGCCTGGAAGGTCAGGGCTGGGCTTCAGGCTCTGGTGCAGTGCATGTGTGTTGCTGATAGAGTTGGGGTCAGGGGGGCAGCAGCTGGGCCCCTGGAGATAGCTTCCTCTAGCATCTCTGAGTCTGGGGCCAGTGCACATGCCCCAATTTGGCAGAAGGTCTAAGCTGCTTCTAAGAGTCACTGCATTATTAAGGTTGGAGGTGGTTAAGAAATAAACACAAATTCCAGCTTCTCTTCAAGGGCTCCAGCTTGTCCAAGTTCTGTCTCCTCTTGATTTCTCCCACTTCACATCCAAGTTTTCTTCGCACTTGCCAGCTCTCCTGAGGGACACAACTTCAGGCCCACCAGCAGACACAAGATGCCTGCCTTCTGGAGACCTCTTCACCAGCTCCCACAATTGTGTTGTGAACTCCAATCCCTACAATAATCCCTTATTCCCTGTCACAGTAATGGTCCCACTTCCCTGATGGAACCCTGATACGAGTCTACCACGGGCTCATACGTTATCATTCTTCACAACATCCCTATGGGATTACCTCTGAGAATTACTGACTGAGATTATTAACCCTATTTTGCACTTTGTATATGAGTCAGTGTTCCAGAGAAGCAGAACCAATGGGAGACATAGAAAGATAGATAAATGGATTACGGGAAATTTGCTCACGTAATTATGGAGACCAAGTAGGCCCACAATCTATCTCTGCAAGCTGGAGACCCAGGAAAGCCAGTGGCATAGTTCTAGTCCGAGTGAAGGCCCGAGAACCAGAGAGCCAAGGGTGAGAGTCCTAGTTCTAGGGCAGGAGAAGACCCATGTTCCAGCTCAGCAATCAAGCTAAGAGAGTAAGTTCTCCCTTCTTCTGCCCTTTTGTTCTATTCGGGCTCTCAAGGCATTGAGAGGTCTGCTCCCACTGGGGAGGGCAATGGCCTTCCTCAGTCTACCAATTCATGCTCACCTCATCCAGAAACACCCCCACAGACACTCCCCGAAATAATGTTTAATCAAATATCTGGGGACCCTGTGGTCCAGTCAAGTTTGCACATAAAATTAACCCACCACACTTGGACCAACTCAAATTGCAGAGGTTAAATACTATCTTAGTAACTGGCAGAACTAGGATTCAAACCCTGGTCTATCTTGCTCTTGTGTCTGAACTCTGGTCACTCACTCACCCTGAAGCTCATCAGAAGCATTGCCTCATTAATTATAAAAGGTACAAGTGTGATGTATACTCCTTAGGAATAGGAAAGACTCTCAGACATATCAGTTTAAAACACTTAAGATGCCTAAGACGTGACACAAAAAGAGACGGACATACCGCAAAAGATGTAGAAATACAGCCAACAGGGAATCAATTGCAGATCCACAGGTCTTCATGCTGAAGTCGCACACTAAGCAAACTGCATTAGGCTGTGTCTTAACTGAAGGGGTCCGGTCGCTCTCTGCACAGCCATGTCTGAAAAGAAATCTGACTACTGTTAGAAATATTCTAGTTGTTTCTCTGCACAGCTCACCACTCAGTACCCTCCCACTGGCCAACAATCCCTAACAGTCCAACCGGGAGAAAATCAAAGAAGCAATTGAGTGAGGGCTATTCTGGGTTTGTGCCTGAGAGTCACAGGATTGCCGGACAAAGCAGGAAGGCACGGCCACAGCGGCCTTCTAAGAATGCCTGAGAGGCCAGCCCTTGAGGTTTTCCATCTCGCTGAAGACCGAGGGAAGCATCCTGGAAGGAGGATGTGGCTGTCCCACGGACAGAATGGAGCAAAGCAAATTTATGTGGCATGGCTGGTTCAGGGCAGAGGAGGAGGAGAGAGACCTGGGAGAAGGGCAGAGGGAGGACCAGGGGGGAGGTGACATGAAATATTATTCCATTGGTTCCAGCCTGTTCTCCCCATTCCTCCCCCGTCCCTCCTGGCCCCAGGATTTTCTCTTTGCTGTTCATTCCAAACAGCCTTCCCTCTTCCTTTCCACTCACCGAGAACCATCATTCCCCTTCAGACTTCTCTAGGTCACCACCTTGTGTGGTCTCCTCACTGCCTTGGTTCAGGCTCCTTGGACATCCTGGGAGCACTGTGTCTCTGAGACATTCCCATTGTTTCTCACACGCCTATAACATCTGCAGAGAAGGGCCATATCTCTAAACTCTTTTTCTTCTTTATAGTAAAAAAAAAAAATGGTTTTTTTTCCTTTTTTAATCAAAGCCGTGCCCAATCAAAAAGAAGAATGTGAAAAATAATGTCCTCACCCACAGATCTGGAGTATCACTTCCTTGGTGTCTAAGGACCGATTTACATTGTCCATACATGTACCTCTGAACTTGTGCAGTTAGAGGGGCAAGGTCAGAGAGGGGTTAAGAGTTTGAGTTTTGTAGTTACATCGCCTTGGATGGGCATCTCAAGGCTAGCCGTGTGACCTTGGGCAAATTAATGTCTCTGGGCCTCAGTTGTCTGGGCATAAAATGGGGAGTAAGGTTATTACAAAGTTGTCATGTGGCTGTTTTAAGGATGAAATGAAATGATCCACAGGAGGCTCACCAAGCATGTATACAAAATCACTATTTGTGGTGTGTGTTGTGTGTTAAAATACACATAAGCAATTCACCATTTCAAAGTGTAAAACTCAGGGGTATTGGTAAATTCAGTGTTGTGCAACCATCAGCACGATCTCATTCCAGAACGTGTCTAGCACCCCAAAAGGAAACCCTCCACCCATTAGGCGGTCTCCCCCCACTCCTCTCTGCCCCAGCCCCTGGGAACCACTAATCTGCTTTCCATCTCCATGGAAAATCACTTTCTCTTCAACCTTTGTCTCTTAGCTTTTTCCTGAGAGCTTTGCCTTCAAACCTTTCTCATAAACTAAATCAAACTTTATAAAGGGGAAACACAAAACTACAAAGGAAACATGGAGAAATGATTTGGCTCCTCTCCTTGGGACCCTGCCCCAGCAGCCTCATTGCAGAACTTTTTTTTTTTTTTTTTTTTACAAAGAGAGAGAGAGATCACAAGTAGGCAGAGAGGCAAGCAGAGAGAGAGGAGGAAGCAGGCTCCCCGCCGAGCAGAGAGCCCGATGTGGGGCTTGATCCCAGGACCCTGAGACCATGACCTGAGCTGAAGGCAGAGGCTTTAACCCACTGAGCCACCCAGGTGCCCCTCATTGCAGAACTTTTTGAAGAGTGATCTGTCCCTGGTTGGTTCATCTGCCTCTGGCTCACTCACCCCAAATGCAGTTGTCTGGCTCTTGTTAGGACAACGGGTGGTCAAATCCATGTTCTGTTTCCAGCCTTCCTCTTCCGTCATGCTTTTGTACTGCATGATGCCAAGGACCACCCACCCTCACCCCCAGAAACCCTTTCCTTTGATTCCAAACACCACTTGTCCTAGCTCTCTGGCCACTCAGTCTCAGTTTCTCAAGCTGGTGAGTGCACTTTCTGTTCTCCACTGTCCACAACCCTCCTCGGGTTATCACATCCATTGCCCCCGTGTCAGCTGTAACACAGACACTGGCCACTCCAGCTCTTTCCTCAACCAGATCCCTGTGTTCCTCTGCCCTCCAGAACTCCCAGAAGTCACTCACACATCTCACATTCAACAGGCACACTGAATCGTCTGAAACACACTAAATGATACATAGTCCTAATCTCACTAATGGTGTACTGATTTCCCAAACTAGACTTTTCAGAGTCATCCGTGGTTCTTCTCTATTTTCTAAATCTTCTTTTCAAATGAATAACAAATCATGTCCATATAGTTCAGAACTTTCTCTGAGTCTGCTCCCTCCTCCCTACCCTATTGTCACTGCCTTAGTCCAGATCCCAGGATCTCTTCTCCTGACAACTACAGTGACTTTTTAAAAACCCATATATGGGGGCACTGGGGTGGTTCAGTCAGTTAAGCATCTGCCTTTGGCTCAGGTCATGATCCCAGGATCCTAGGATTGAGTCCCACATTGGGTTCCCTGCTCAGCAGACAGCCTGCTTCTCCCTCTCCCCTCTGTTCATGCTCTCTCTTGCTATCTCTCTTTCTCCCTCTCAAATAAATAAAATCTTAAAGAAAATAAAACCCATATATGTCCTTTCCATAACTGTCAGAATTACATGCTCAAAAGAAAAAAGCGATCAGGTTGTCTCCTATTTGAATATCCCTGTCTTCTACAAAATACAGTTAAACTCCTCACTCTCAGCTCCCAGAACATACCAGAACCCATCACAAATCCTCTACTCTCCACTGTGTGTGGGTGGGCTTCTAGGTGAAGCTGCCTCCAATCCCTGGCCCCAGAGGTGGGACACATGACTCAGTCTGCTCCAATAGGCAACCTCCCCCTCTCTGGCCCCAGTAATTGGTTCAGGCCCAAGTTGGAGCCAGTGAAACATAATTCTAGGCTTTCATCTGAGCTATGAGGAAATCAGGCCTCTTCTTTGCATTGGACATGAAAAGGAAAGGTACAGAGACTGGAACAGCTTCATCTTGTGACCAAGGGGAGCCTGAGATTGGGGGTATCCCTTACCCTGGTGACATCTTTTGAGACCTGGAGCAAATCTTATCCATAGATGCACACCCTCTGTTTCTTTTTAAAACATATGCCAAGGGACGCCTGGGTGGTTCAGTCAGTTAAGCTGCTGCCTTCAGCTCGGATCGTGATTCCAGGGTCCTGGGATCAAGTCCCGCATCAGGCTCCCTGCTCTGCAGCGAGCCTGCTTCTCTCTCTGCCTCTGTCTGCCACTCTGCCTGCTTGTGCACTCTCTCTCTGACAAATAAATAAATAAATTCTTTAAAACATAAGCCAATACATCCCCCTGCTCTTTTAAAAATTTTTTCTTTTAAAGTTTTTCTTAAAATAGTTTGAATTGGGTTTTGTATTACTTGCAAACTGAAGTCCCTGCTCATTACCCTTTAAGCCAGTGCTTTCCAAATTTTGCTGAATATTAGAATCACCTGGGTGGAGGGGAGGTTTTAAAACACCCAACACCAATTCAATCCTAACATCTGGGGGTGGGAGCCAGGCATCAGTAAATTTTTTTTTTTTTTTTTAGATTTTATTTATATATTCGACAGAGAGAAATCACAAGTAGACAGAGGCAGGAAGAGAGAGAGAGGGAAGCAGGCTCTCTGCTGAGCAGAGAGCCCGATGCGGGACTCAATCCCAGGATCCTGAGATCATGACCCGAGCCGAAGGCAGCAGCTTAACCCACTAAGCCACCCAGGCGCCCCATCAGTAATTTTTAAAGCTCAGGTGATTCCAATGCATAGTGAAGTTTGGGAACCACTGCTTTAAGCAAAGCAAGCTACCTCCTCTGTGCTTCCCCAGCTCCCTGTCCACCAACTTACCAGAGCTCTTTTCACCCCATACTATAGGCTGTCTCCCTCTTTGGACTTCGTGCATCTTGGTGGCAGATTCACGTCTTTTTCCCTCTACCTTGCGTATGGTAGGGCTCAATAAGGGTTAAATAATGAACAGATGACTGCATGAATGAGACATGTCCATTTTTAACTTCAAGACCCCACATACTAGGTACAAAGTAAGAATGTTCTGGCTCTGGAGCCAGAGGGCCTTTGCCCAAATTCTGGCTTGATATGACTCAACTGCTCAATTACTCCTTTCTTCATCTATAAAATGTAAACAATAATAGCACTTACATCACAATGACATCAGGATTTCATAAGTTAATATACATAAAATTCTTGGAACATTGCTTGGTATACAGTAAGCACACAATAAATGTCAGCCCCTTCCAACCACCTATCTTTCCAACCTTCCTTCCTTCTTCCTTCCTTCCATCTTTCCTTCAAACCATCCTTCCTTCCAACCTTCCTTCCATCTTTCCTTCCTTCCAACCTTCCTTCCTTCCCTCTATCCTTTCATTGTTCCTTCCATCCCTCCTACCTTTCTTCCTTCCTTCCTTCCTTCCATCCCCTTCCCTCTATCCTTCCTTCCCCTATCAATATTAAGCACAGACTCCCTGGGTTGGCTAAGAGGGGAATGGGAGGTGAGGTGGGGGGAGACAGCGAGTGTGGAGGACTCCTTACAGGATCTCACAACTACAAGGGGACACAAGGAACAGTAAAACGCAGAGTAGAAAGTGTTCTGGTGTCTGAAAGCCTTGTACATGTTTAGATGCTGAAAGAGCAAGCCAGGCCACAGGAAGATGTTGAAGTGTGGGAAGAGGCAGATCCAACACCTGCCTGCCCAAGCCAGACCCACAGGAGGTGGGAGGAGGTGAAGCCTCAGGCCAGAGGACAATGAGCCTCTCTCGGACACAAGAGGGGTCCCAGAGAGGAGGTGGGGAGGCTGCAAAGATTTCACACCTGTACGCACTTTGGCTGTTTGCTTTGCACGTGGTCTGTTAATGTATATGAATTTTGTTCCGGTGACTGGAGGTTCACTGTGTTGGGGTGGGGAGCCAGTTCCTGGTTGGTGGCAGAACAGAAGTCTCATACAATTCCAGTTCTGCTGGGCTTGCCCGGCCCATGGTGTCAACGGCACACAATCAGGTGTTTATAGAGCCACCTGAATAGAACGTGTGATTTGGATGAGGCCAGGTGAGGGCAATTGTTCAGTATTACTCATCTCAGAGAATTTCATGGGTCTTAAAGGAACTCTTTTTCTGCCTGAGAGGGAAAGAAAGCCCTTCCTTACGAAGAGCACAGCTGTGTAACAGGATTCGTGTTATCGGAACTTTTTACCTGGCAGGTCTAAAGTCTATGTGCTTGTGCATTTGTTAGCAGAGAGGCTGCAGAGCTCTTTCCTGTGCTAGAGACAGGAGGTGTCCAGCTAAGGATGTCCTTGAAAACCCTCTGCGGCTCTCTGTCGGTCTTCTTATCTGTGAAAGGAGGGAGTGGGACCATGGGCCTGCCTGCTTCCTTCCTCCCTCCCTCCCTTCATCAATGGGCCTTCACTGAGCTCCTATCAGACACAGGGTGCAACTGTAGGCGCTGTGGGGTACACACAGATAAACATAACCCGATTAAGACATCGTGCCCACCCTCCATTAATGTGCAGTTTTCAGGGAAACAATAACCGAAATCACTGTGGTATGGTCTAGGTTTCCATCATCTCTCACTGAAACACCTTCAGTGGCTTCCTAACCAGTGCCCTGCCTTTGTTCAGGATTTCCACCACTGCAGGGAGGAGGTTTCTGAAGCATGTCTCCAACCTGGAGCCTGCTCTCCAGCCCCCTAAGATGACAGGGATTCCATGTCTGGTTTCCTTTACTCACGCTAACCTCTCTTCAAACCCAAGGTCTTACAAACTCAAATTCACGCAAGAAGGGCTTGCATTCTCTGTATGCACCCCCTTGGCGGAATCAGCAGCTGTGCTAGCAGCCCTACTGTGCTAGCCCAGCGCTTTTAAGGATGTCTCAGCTGCTGCATATATGACGGCACGGGCACCTACCTGTGTAAACACGGGCCTGTATTAGGGAGGGGCAGATCTGAATTATTCTGTTTCCTCAGTGCATGGTATTTAGCTGGTACTGAATTGATGTAATCATTGTGAAGTTATTGAATGTCATAGGTGAGAAGAGCGTCAGGAGAGGCACCGTCTCTAGGGAAACCCCCGGGTATAAATATAAGGCGAACGCATTTCTGCCCTCTGTTCTCTGAAGCCATAACCGTGCATCTGGGGGAAACCCAAAGACCAGGGACCTGGGGACTTTTTTTTAACATCATAAGCAGAAGGAAACAAAGCATAACACAATAGTCTTGTACCCGCCATGATGGAAATCTTGCCACTTACCTTATTTGCTTCAGATGTTTTTCTTTTTTTTAGAAACATAAACATTATAGTTAATCATAATCCCAAAGGAATAGATTCCATTTCCTCATGAATGGTTTTTCTCATGAATTTGGTGTTTATCATTCAAAGAAATTTTTTCACGCTTTTACTACATAGACATATATTTCTAAACAAGATGTTGCACTGGTTTTCATATTTTTAAACAATTCATTTGATACGAATTCATACTACATGAAAATTATTTTTCCCCTTGTTTTTGAGATTTATCCATGTTGATATCTGACTTTTATTTATAAGGATCTGCTTTGTTGAGTAGCATTCCACTGAGTGAATATGACACATGTGATCTGCTCATCCCCTGTCCACAGATACTTGTTTTCATTATTATAATTGATACCACAAAAACACCCTGTGTATGTCTCCTTGTGTGCATGGAGGAGAGTTTTCCCTACATATCTAGAATTGGAATGGCTGGATCATAGGGAATATTCATTTTCACCTTTCCTAGGTAGGAACACATTGTTCTCCAAAGAGATTCTACCCATTTCCCACTATAGGTGCCGGCTTACCCAGCACGTGTCTGTGCAATCCACGGTTGGTGTTGTCAGACTTTAAAAGTCTTAGTCAGTCCAATGGGGATAAAATACTTCATTGTGATTTTAATGTGCATTTTCCCAGTTACTGTGGAGGCGAAGCTTCTTATGTTTATTGGACATGTGGGTGTCATTTATTTGTGAATTTCTAAGCCATACCCTTTGTTCATTATATTCTGATGGGTGGCCTTTTCCTTATTGATTGTAGGAGTTCTTTACTTCTTCTGCATGTAGTCTGTGTCTCGCCTTTTTATTTGATTGTGTCTTTCCTTGAACAAAAGTCTTAATCTTAATTTAGGCAAATTCATTGCTTCCTTTCTGGTTTGTGGGTTTTTTGTTGTTATTCTCCTCTCTAAAAAATATTTCCTTATCCCAATGCCATCATTATAGTCCCTTATATGTACATTTGCTTCCAGAAAGTCTTACATTCTACTTCTTTTTTTTTTTTTTCAAGATTTTATTTTATTTATTTGACAAAGAGAGAAATCACAAGTAGGCAGAGAAGCAGGGAGAGAGAGAGAGAAGCAGACTCCCCGCTGAGCCGAGAGCCCAACGCGGGGCTCAATCCCAGGACCCCGAGATCATGACCCAAGCTGAAGGCAGAGGCTTAACCCACTGAGCCACTCAGGTGCCCCTCTACTTCTTTTTCTTATGTTCCGTCTTGAATTTTCATTTTTCCAAATGGATAACCAATTCCCCAACCCCATTAAATGAATGGGCTTTCCTTTCCTTATGAATGTCACTGCAGTCATATGCCAGGTACCCAGACACAGGCAGATCTATTTCTGGGCTCTCTGTTCTACCCATCAGTCTTTTCCAATCCTGCCTGAATTCCTTCAGATCAATGACTTCATCAGAGGTCTTAATAGCTGGCAGGGGGTCAGTCTCTTATTTTTCTTCAAAGTCATTTAAGCTATTCTTTGGCCTTCTCTCTTCCACATGAATTTTAGAATCCACTTGTGGATGTCTAGGAAAATCTTCACTGAGATGTTGATAGGCATTTCATTAAATTTACATATTAACTTGAGAGAAATTCTTGTATTTACAGTATTGAATTTTCCAATCCATGAGTCAGGTAAAGCTCTCTGTTTATTTGGGTTCCCTTTTGTGTGGGATGTGGCGGTGAAGCCCAGAGCATCGTTCCCAGTGGAGAGGAAAGTGCATCTGGGAAAGCCATCACTGGGTGTGGGTCACGCCGAGCCAGCAGGAAATGAGAGCAGGCTGTTCCAGTGGACTGCCGAGGTTTGGCTGATCCCATGGTGGCAGATTCTGCCAGTCCTCCGGACCTGGGACTGTCTGCTTCCTTCCCAACCTGGTACTTCGAGCAGTAGCCCCAATTAGTAAGAGCTGGCACACCGAGTGAAACCACTATGCCATCCAGTCTAAATCTCTCTACACAGACAGGCATTTGCCAGGGCCCTAGGACAGCCCAACCCTGGGGGCTCTGAGGGACTCTGCAGGCCTGTGTGGGGCTCTGGACCCGCTGCCTTCCACAGACACAGGTGCACAGATGCCGAGGACATGTGAATTTCTCCTGTTTGAGGTTGCTTTGGTAGAAACGGAGATTTCAGGCAAACCAAAGAGCCGAGTAGACTGAACGGGGACATGCTTCGCTTTTGACTTTCCAATCCTGCTAGCAGGCCACTCTGTGGTTTTCTAAGTGTGCAAGGGCCCTTGAAATCTGGTTCCTGAATGGATGGCAGGGGAAGCTCTTTATGTTTCCCTACACCTTCCATGGAAATAAATCGCCACAGTCTATCATGGAAAGATGAGGACAGAGGCTTGTGTAAGGATCTCCATCTTGCTCCCTCTGGAGCTTCTGCCTCTAGCGCACAGTAGAGGCTTCCCTGGTGCAGGTTAGAGTCGGTTCTCTTTTATTCAGTATCCATCATGAGTCAGGCCTGGGTGAAGTGCTTAAAAGATACCAACCCATTTTGTCCTCCGCACAGGGGCACTATCATCTTCGTTTTGAGATGAGAGAAAAAAAAAGCTCAGAGAGCTAAAGCGACTCATCCAACTAAGGTCCTATAGTCAATGAGACAACTGTGAGCCAGGCCCTATCTACCTATGGCTGTGGGATCAAAGTCCAGCACCAAGTACTTCTTCTCATTACTGATGAGAGGAAGAAGAGAGGGAAGAAAAGGGAGGCAGGAAAGAGAGGAGGCAGGGAGACACAAGGGAGGGAAGAGAGGGAAAGAGGAAGCTGGGGGTGGGGAGGGAGGGAGACCAGTGGAATTGGAGGCTCCAGGCCTGCCCTCCTCCTCCCTCTCCCAGGGTCTGCAGCCTAGGGTCCTATACATCCGGAAGCCCCATTACTACAGTCTCTCCAGAGTGCTCTCGTTTGCCCTTGGAGGAAAGAGAGGGTGATGGCAGACTTTCACAGCTGGGGATCCTCTTGGAAGGGGAAGGCACAGTTCATTGAGGCATGGGGGTGCAGAACAGAGTCCTAAACCCAATTATCAGGATAGCTCTGCCCTTCACAATGCATCAGACATCACAATCTTAACCACCCCATGACCACTGTGGCCTGGGAGGGAAGCTCAGCTAAAGACCAAAGGGAATACTAGAGAGGTTATCTCAAGAGTGTAAATGGGTTAAATATTATAAAAACAAAAAGAAAAACTCTTAGAATGTAGAAATAGTTATCTCTAGGGGTGGCACTCTGGAGAGTTTCTCTGTTCAGAAATTCTATTGTATGCATGTTTTACAGTGGATATGATTCTCTCATTCTTCATTTGCAGGATGTTGCTCAAAGATCATCCCCATGCCTCAGTAGATGGAAGGGACAGGGTGTGTGTGAGCAGAGGGAGCGGCTGTGGGCAAGGGGAGGCCACTGCAGGGAGGGGCTGGCCTCCTGTGAGCAGACGCTAAGGTGAGGTGCACATTCCATAAGGTGCATTGCTGGGGCATTACCTCAGCTGAGAAGGAACACTCTGGACTTTAGACTTCATTTCTACCTCCCTCTTCCCTGCTCCTGGCTCTCCGGAACTCCTCCCCTTCTTGATGGCTCCTGAAGGAGTTCTATAAGGCTGTCTCTTCCAGTCTCTCTGAGGTATAGGATTAATTGGAAACCAGTCCGGTTTGCCCCTCAGTAGGAAATGAGACAGACAGGATGTTGGTGCCAAAGCAAGCCAAACCCTAGTCAGTAGGGGAGGCGTCCACAAGCTTCCTGCCATGAGCAGCTGGGCTCGGCTACAAGGCATGCTGGGACAGGAATAGTGGGAGCAGGCCCCAGAGGGACTGACTGACTGGCTACTGCCCAGGCAGGCAGGGGCTCCCCGGCAGGTGCGAGGGGCTCTGACAGAAAGCATCTCTGGCATTTGCCAAGGGTACTTGTCCTCAGATGGGCAGCAACATCTCCCTTCTCAGGGCCCCCAAGTTCCTCCTCTCCTATCCTGTTGCTCAGCCTTTACCAATCAATCCTGGTGTGATTCCTCGAAGAGCCAGAGAGGAGAGACAGAAAGCAGTGCTGCAGGAGAGAAGGGACCATGCAAAAATCAAAATATCTGTTATCCTTTACTACAATATATTGTGTGACTGTGGCAGATTCTGCTTCCCAAAGGTGGTGCCAAGAATATCTCCCATCCCGCATTTTCTTTCAAAATGCCATCTTGCCATTTCTCCATCAAGAGGTGACCTCTATTTCCTTACACTCTTGAATTTGGGAGGATGCTGTGACTGTTTGAACAATAAAATATGAAGGAAGGAAGTTGTACCAGAACTGGGATAGCCCGTAACTGGCCTGGCAGCTTCATCTTCTTCCCTCTTGGAACCGAGCAGCCATGTCGTGAGAAGCCCATGGGCACACTAGCTTCCATTAAATATTGTTCAAAGCAAACTCAAGACCAGTGCATATTCAAAGGGTGGGGAAGTTGATTCTGTCTCTTGATGAGAGGGTCTCTAAATTTACAGAGGGTGTGAGGGGCTCCTGAGTGGCTTGGTCAGTTGTGCATCTGACTCTTGATTTCTGCTCAGGTCATGATCTCAGAGTCATGGGATCCAGCCCCACATTGGGCTCAGCAGGAAGTCTGCTTGAGATTCTCTCTCTCCCTCTCTCCCTCCCCTTCTGCTCCTCCCCACTGCTCTCCCTTGCTCACCCACTCACTCTCTCAAATAAACAAATAAGCAGAGAGCGTGAGTAAAGGGAGGGGTGGGGGATTGTAGCTGTTTCCACAGTTTATTCCAGTATCTAATGAGGATATTAAAAAGTTTGCTACGAGTTGCCAAGACATAAATCCCTCCTCTGTTTTTTACTGGTGTCTTTAGTTAAATCTCCAGTGCTCAGTATTACTTTTCATTATTTTACCTTTCCAGCCTCTACATGGAGGTAAGGAGAAAAGGACCGTGAGGAGCCGCTTTTGGGTGGTCAGCCACACTTGTCAAGTCCTCCAATTTTGTGGTTTGCAAATGGCGCTCTGTAAAGCCCTGGGATCCTATGGTGGCTTCTCAGCAGCTACCACAAGGGGAATGGGTGTGGACAAATGTGATGCCCCCACCTTAACCAGCCAGCGCTGCTCTCTTGTGATTTTCTTCGGAGAAATGTTACGCAGCTTTGAAAAAATAAAAGGGAAGATTGGAAGTCCGCTGAACTAGATCAACCTCTCCCTCTTAGAGAAAACAATCTTAGTAAAGTTGAGTGTCTATTCCAAGTTACTCAGGAAAGGAGAGTCTTGGCTGGCCAGTCTGCTGACCCATCATTCAATCCAGGACTAGTTCTCCTAACATGCTCTCCCTACCCTTTACTAGGTTGAAGATGGGAGAAGTTTTCTGTAGCCTGGTGGACAGGGGGGAATCAAGGCAAGCAGAAGCAGTATTCCTGACACTTTTTTTTTTTTTTTTTGACAGAGAGAAATCACAACTAGGCAGAGAGGCAGGCAGAGAGAGAGGAGGAAGCAGGCTCCCTGCCGAGCAGAGAGCCCGATGTGGGGCTCGATCCCAGGACCCTGGGATCATGACCTGAGCCGAAGGCAGAGGCTTCAACCCACTGAGCCACCCACGTGCCCCCTGACACTTTTTTAATTCTCTATTTCCCCAAAAAGTGAGACCATTCACTGTCCTTGAGCCTTGAACTTTACCCCCATTACATATATGCACACATACCCTCACATAATCCCTACACAGCTTGATTCCCAGAAGCAACAACAGTTCAGGGCATTGTATTGGCAGGCAGGCTGGGCTGGCTGGTCAACCCCAAAGTAGAACAGGGTATACTTGGTAGAGTTGACTCCTACAAGGCAGATGGAGCTCCATCTGGAAGAAAAGCTCATCTCTCAGAAGTCCTGGTCTTGTTTGGAGCCTGTGATCTCCTTGTTCTCCTTCCAGTGTGTTAATTCCATTTCTTCCCAACTTAGATTTTTTAGGACATGGGCTATTTATAGCTCCTCCCAAGCCCTTTTCAGTCTGTTTCCTGTTCAAGTACTGCATTAGTCACCAGAAAGTGTCTCAGGCAATCTCCAAGTCCCTGCCTGATCTCAGCAAAAGGGAATAGGGATGATGGTCACACTCAGGGTGGTCCTGGTGGGGAAGGGGGAAGCAGGAGGCAGGAGGCAGGAGGCTGGGCAGGGAGGCAGAGGGAGTCTCTGTTGTCCCCCATCTTCTGTAACATAAAGCTCTGAGTCCTTATGGCTTCTTAGAGTTTACTTAGCCCTTGGAGACACAGAAATTCTGCAGAGGTACCTCCATTTGGCTACATATTTTTGCCATTACTTGATGACCTATTTGCATGCAGCTCCTTGTAGGGAATTTCCTCCCAAGCCATATACGGTGATTTCATCGCACCACAAACTGAGGCTTCTATTTAAAGTACATGATAGAGCCTCCTTCCTGACTTCCTCCTGCCTATCCCTACATCTCTCCTTTTTACCATAGCCTGCATAGACTGCTCCAAGCTTTCTCCAAGCTCGGGTCTCACCAAGCAGGTTTTGTCCCAGGAACTTACCAGCTTCTCTGAGGGAAGGGCCCCTGACCTGTGCTGAGCTTTTGTATTCATTCAGCTTTTGTATTCATAGGCCCAGGAGCAGTGACCTCTGATGCCAAGGGGAGGAAGAGGCAACTTTAGCCAAAGTAGTAGGCAAAAGGGCAGCAGCCAAGCCCTCCATGCCTCCTCACCTTCCCATGCTTTTATTCATGTGGTTCGCTTGCCTGGAATGTACACCTTGGACCGGGGGGGATGTATCAAGGGATCCATTGCTGAAAGTCATTAGCAGGCCACCCACATCCCCTGGCAGCCCCTGGCCAACTTGAGCACTCTGATCAACCTCTTGAGTACAGGCTTCCGACCCTGCCTTGCTGAGGACAGAAGAGGGAAAGGTAAAGAGGTGTCAGAGCTTCTACTTGCATAGCAGATCATCAGGTAGCCGGCATCCCCCAGACTATGATCTTCCCAATGGTAGCTTCACCATTCCCCAAGCCCCAAACCAGGGAGCACCTGTGCCTTGCACAGAGCTCCCAAGGGCTCCAGCAACAAATTTACTCTAGGCTCTCCACAGGGGCAGTGGCCTTTTCAGTCCCAGCCTCGGGGCGTACAGGGCTCCCTAACACCAGCTGGTCACTGAGCACCACTTTGTGCCAGGCTGCCTGCCATGTGCTGTGGAGACAAACACTCCAAATGCTCAGAAACTGTCTTGATGAAAAGGTACTTGAACGAAATGTGACCCTCCCATCTCACTCCGAGAGCGAGCATGCATGCCAGTGCCCTGAGCAGAGGAGGAGGAGGAGAAAGAGGAGGAGGAGGAATTCAACAATGAGATGTGCACACCAGATGCCAGCCCGGGCCCAGGCATATCAGGGCTACTCTTGAGCTGTGATGCACACCAGCAATCTGGCAAACCTATTTTGATTTCCGTTCAAATTCCATCCTAGGAAATTTATTACAGACTATCTCCCCACAGAGCACGCTCAGCTACATATCCCAGAAGACGCAGTCCAGGACAGCTGCTTCAGACTTAGTCAAGGATGAGACTGCTTCTGCCAGAGCTGAGGCCTGGGGACTGACTTCCAGTGAGGGGGTGAGCCAGGATCAGGGCGGGATGTCCCTCTTCTGGGACCATGACGACAGAGTCTGAAGCAGAGAGCGTCAGAGTGTGAGAACTTTATCCAAGCCCCTCTTAAGATGAAGCTCTTTCCTGCTTCAATTTTTTAAGTGATAAAAATTAGTACACATACAGGAAAGTGCACAGGACCTTTTACATCCGTATTACTATAAAGAAATCACCCAAGTACTCACCACTTCCATCAAAAAGTGCAGCATTGCCAGGACTCTGAAGCCCCTTGTGTCTCCCTCTCTGATCAGACTCTCCTCTCCCATAGGCTTTTATGGCATCTACTTCCTTGTCTTTAGTTAAACCTGAGTTTGCATCCCTAAAGAAAACCGTTTCGTTTTGCTTGTTTTGAGCTTTTAATACATAGACTCATTGTTGGTTTTGTGTATGCCTAGCTTCTTCTGCTCAATTTTGTTTATGAGATTCATTGATGTCGTTGTGTGTAGCTACAGTGTGTTCATTTTCCTGGCTGTATAATATTCCACCGGGTGGATAGGCCATATTTTGTTGATACCGTTGCTGATGAACATTTGGATTACCCAGGTCTTGACTACTATACGCAATGCTGCCATGAGCATTCTGCTATGTGTATCCTGGTACAAATGTGCATTCATTTCTCTAGGGTTTATACCTAGGAGTGGAATTGCTAGGTCGTAGAATGTGCATGTCTTCCCCTTTATGAGATAACAGCCAATGGTTTTCCAAGTTGTTGTACAACTTTTTCTCTTGCACAACTGTAGCAGCTATGCCGAGGGGAGGAGACCACAGGTTCCGAATTACTGGTCCCACAGAGATGCTTCAGGAGGAAGAACTTCGGTTGAGAACAACCTGTGTGTGCCTTTGTTTCCTTCCCTGTGTCACTAATGGGGCCTGTCAGCCCCTGCCTCACTACCCCAGCCTCTGTGACTGGAGTTTCCCATGGTGAGCCCACTACTCTCCCGACTCAGGCTCATTCAACGGTGGTTGCCAGACTCATCTGGTCAAGGACATGGTAGGCACTTGTCATCTGAAGGTTAGTCCAAGGGTAGTGGGACCCCAGCCATCAGACAAGAAGCCAGAAGAGATTAGACATGGTGGAGACTTGAATGGGGCTGAGGGCAAGATGGCACTGTTACACCTGGGACCTGATGAAGAGGGAAGGGGAGATATTAGGACCCTCACTAGGCCCAGAGACCTGGGGCAAAGCCAAGACTGGCTTCAGCAGAGCCCATCACTTATGAGTCTTCATACTGCAGCAAAAACCCAGCTTGAATACTCTTAAATAGGAGAATTTATTGGCTTCTAACAAGAAACGATAGGCCTGCCTTCAAGAGAAGCTTAATCATGTCGGAGAGCAATCCCCTGTGTCTGGATACAGTGGGTGCCCCCAGAGTGTTCCTAGTGCCTAGCAAACCACTGAAGCTGGGCGTCTGGCATCCCCACACAGCCCTATAGAGGCATGTTTGCATCCTCAGATTCCCAGCGATGGGGGGTGATGAATATATTTTGAGCATCTGGGAGGGTACCCTCAGAGAGGAAAGGAAACAGCGAATGTTGACACTAGACATGAACATTTTATATATCTTTTCTATACTAGAAATAGAGAACCAGACTCTGAGTTAAGATTTGGCACTACTTCCAGGTAGGTGAGGAAACTGGAATTCTAACATGGTCAGAATTTCTGGGACATTTCTGTCATATGTGAGATCAAAAGGAGAAAATATCTGAGCTCACGGCTGTCTTAGAAATCTCAGAGGTGCAGTAACTGCACTGATTTTTAATAACATGTATTAGTTTATTTTTAATACAAAAGGAAAAAAAGAGTAAAAACCAATTGCCCCCCAAATCCCACTGATAAGATAAACCTCTTTGGCATTTTTCAAAAATAACACCTCTGCATTCTATGTATATAGAAAGGTAGAAAATGAAAAGGCAAAATCCACTTCTTTAGCTCCCCCTTCCCACAGAGGCGAGTTACTTATGTGCTTTCCAGAAACTTATTTCTTCAACAATCAGACCCAGAGTGAAGGACTGTTGGAGAACTGCTCTGTTGCACCGAAATGAGGGGGGACCCAAAGCATTGCAGGCCCTCTGTTCCCTCCTGCCCTGGCTCCAGGTTAATGCGCAGGGCTACACTGACCCTCCTCTCTCCACCCCTGCCCTACCCCTACCAGCACACCCCTCCTGAGGAAGCTCACAGCAGGGGAATATTTACTGAATGAGAACGCCCTGAAGGGAAAGATTTTTCTACTGATTATATGTCTGGCGTCCTAGAACATCTTCTATTTTTTCCATGGTGATTCATCCAGGGATCATGAGAGACAGGCTGCTGGAAAGATGCCGTTGCCTGTCCAAGCTTTGATCAGGGTTATACAATATTGTGCTGATTTACGCCTGGAAGCCCCCTCACTCACTTCCCCTTTGCCACTTGTCCCCGAAACCTACTAGGGAGGAAGACTATATAGTGCCTGGGAATTATATGAGCATGAAATCCTTTTTTCTTAACCATTAAGTTATATGATATGCCTCTGCATGACACTGGACCTGGAAGAAAGTGGGAGGTGCCCCAAAATTCTCTTCCATTCATATCAGGTAATCACTGAGAGTTTACCATCTATACCTTTAGTACCTTTGTATTTGGTTTTTAAAAATAGTTGGCTTTTCCTGAGGCTGAGAGAGGCAGCTCAGGCATGAGGAACAGCATATTCAGAAGAACAAATGTCTGGGGCTAAATGCCAAGGACTGCTTGAAATTAGATTCTAGAGTAAGTAAAGGCCAATGTCAAGAACCAGGTTGGAAAGGTAAATGGGAGCTGGATGATCAAGGAGCCTGAACCATGAGATCATCAATGTAGACCTTATTTTAAATGTGGATGGAAGCTGGGGCGCCTGGGTGGCTCAGTGGGTTGAAGCCTCTGCCTTCGGCTCAGGTCATGGTCTCAGGGTCCTGGGATCAAGCCCCGCATTGGGCTCTCTGCTCGGCGGGGAGCCTGCTTCCTCCTCTCTCTCTGCCTGCCTCTCTGCCTACTTGTAATCTCTGTCTATCAAATAAATAAATAAAATCTTTAAAAAAATGTGGATGGAAGTTTTTGCGGGTATTGAGTAGGAGAATGGAATCATCCAGGGACCCAGCAGAAAGAAATGGCAGACTCAAACGAGGATAATTTGAAGAGTGTTAAGTGAAGGGGTTATTTACTAAGGTCTGGGTGGCAGGTAGTGAAACCACAAGGTATAGTGTTTTGCCTACAGCAAGCAGCATCGGAGCTGTTAGGTAGGAAGGGGTGAGGGGAAGGCATGGTTCCTTAGAGAGTCATGCAAATGTCACCTCGAGAGGAGCTGTGGCCTTTGGTTAGGGTGACTCCACAACAAAGGGGCCAGGATATGAACCCCCAACCTCACTGTCTTCCCCTTTTAACTTCCCTGGTACTCCCTATTAGCCAAAACCAACCAGAGACCAGAAGCCAAGGGAGGCTGTTGTGATGGTCCATACAGGTCAGTCCCCCAGGGGCAAGAGCAGGACAGAATGGACTTGCAGGGGCAGGTGGCAGACGTTCTGCACTGGACTAGTGTCATGAAATGAGCAGTTCAATAAGGCCATCTTGGGCAAACGGAGGGCAAATGAGAGGCAGACTGACAGGAAGAGAGTGCAAGGGTCTGAACTAACATGGGTCATGAGGATGGGGAGGAAGAGATGGATTCGAACAATATTAAGGACGTGAATCATCATGACCCATTGACAGGAGAAACTAGGACGAGGGAGGCATCTAGGGTAGGCTACGTACCTGACTGCATGGTGACCCCATTACCTAGAAGAGGACACAAGTCCAGGGGAAGGTGCTGCTACTGGACAAAAAGAGAACAGTCTTTCCTGGCTGGCAAGGGCAACCATGAGCAGAAGGACAGATGGCCTCCTGTGTCCCTGCTCTGGGCAGAAGTACAGTGGCTTCTGGCATCTTTCTCCCATTTCTGAATCCTTCTGCTCCACCACTTAGCCGTCCCCAAATGCCCACTTCCACAGGGGTCTGACCTCCTCGAAGCATCCAGGCTGCAAACTGCTTTCTCTGTTTTGATTGCTCTCCCTTTTCCACTAGTCAAAAAAATACCAGTCCTCCTTAAAGGAGAAAAAAAAAATACAGTGAAAAGCAACTGATTGCTAGCTCTCTGCATAGATATATGTATAGATAGGGTCCAGACTATGAGGAGGGGGAGATTTTTAACTTTAGCTCTGGACCCTCCCAGGGCATTCAGAAGCCCCAACTATGCATAGTTCCTCCATCTCCTCAGAAGAACGCAGGTAAGAAACATAGTACTCAACCCCTAATCTGCCTTAAGTATTACTCAGGACTTCCAATGGTGTGTGTGGATTTTAAGTGTGGCTTCTAAGAAGTGTGTGGAATGGTTGGGGGTAGGGTAGACCTAAACATATCCTAAGACAACAAGGCCATTTCAGAATGCTTTGCGAGCAGGGTCTCCAGGCATGCCCTCACCCTTCCCCCAGTGAAACCCAGTTGTCCTACCCTCAGAGAGCTGCCCTAAAGGGGAGAGAGCTCCCCAAAACCTCCCTTCCTACCTTCCCTCCCACCACCACACATAGCACAGAGGGGATGGAAGTGGGCAGTGAGGGAGGCCATGTTGCTAGGCAACCGGCTGCTGTCCTGCAGTTGCCCTGGTGACAATGGTTTATGTGTACAAGGGGGTGCTCCTGGGTACTTGCTGAGTGTCTGCATAAGCAGACTGGACATTTTCACCATGCTGCATTCCTGGAAACCATGTCATAATGTGGTTTGTCAAAATTTCTCAGAGGAACAGCATTTGTTCTCCATAAGGGGTTGCGTTCCTGACTAAAGACGCAGCCAGGGATAAATCATAACTGTGATCAACAATCTGTCATAAGCAGAAGGCACAAGTGCCCAAATATCCTCAATGAGTTCTAGGGCTAAAATTATGCTCCAAGCCTCACCACAAAACTATCACTTGACTTCACATGAGGCCCTATGTGCCATGCTCCTTCACTCCCTCATTCCTTCACATGAAGGCTGTAGGGGTCATTGTGGTTCACTCCTCACCTCAATTCCACTTCAGATGATTAGTCCTCTAAGCCGACATGATGAGTTGTAAGTCCCTGAAAAAGGTATGTGGATGTCCTAACTTCTACTACCTCAGAATATAACCTATTTGGAAGTAAGGTTTACAAAGATCATCAAGCTAAAATGAGATCATCAAAGTAGATCTTAATACAGTGTGACTGGTGGCCTTTTAAAAGGGGAAATTTGAACAGACATGCACAAAGGAAAGATGATGTGAAGAGACACAGGGTGAAGACCACACGAAGACAGAGGACTGGAACGCTGCATCTATAGGACAAGGAATGCCAAGGGTATCAGGCAAACCACCAGAAGCTACAAAGAGGCAAGGAAGGAGTCCTCGACAGCCTTTGAAGGGAGCAGAGCCCTGCTGACACCCTGACTTCAGACTTTTAGCCTGTGAGACAATACATTTCTGTTGCTTTAAGCCACCCAGCATGAGACACTTTGTTTCAGTGGCCCTATGGAACTTAAAATGGCCAACCATGGTAATCCCACCCTCTTAGCCCAATCCTGGCCAAGCAGCAATAAGGGGAAGACTTCTGGGCTGTTTCTGAGAAAGGTTGTTTTTCCCTCTGCTTGTGCCCGGATGTGACTCTGGGAATTGCTGTAGCCACCATACTGTGAGCCTCAAGAGTAAAGTCTTCACAGAGGAAGACATAGAGTTCATGCAAAGGACCTGGGATGGATGACCTGTTGAGCTGCCATTTCAGCCAAGCCGGAGCGTGCCTGCTCTCTGCACATTGATAGGTGAGATGGTGCAGTTCCCTGAGGTTTAAGACAGAAGGTGAAGCACAGGGGCATCTGGGTGGCTCAGTCGGTTGAGCCTCTGTCTCTTGATTTTGGCTCAGGTAATGATCTCGGTGTCATGGGATTGAGCCCCGTGTCAGGCTCTGTGCTCAGTGCAGAGTCTGCTTGAGGATTCGCTCTGTCCCTCTCCTTCTGCCCCTCCGACTTGTGCTCTCTCTCTCAAAAAAATTAATAAATCTTAAAAAACATCAACAAAAAAAAGGTGAAGCAGAGTCTCCTTGCTGACACAAGTGTCCTCCATGTGGGGTTCGACTGTCACATGTGCTCAGCACTTCTCTCTGCCACCTCCTCATGCTGACTGAGGCTCCAGCCTCCTTCCATCTGCTGCTCTGCATCTCAGCACTGACTGTGGGAGATCATTCGCAAAGATGGCTGTAAGAACTCCTAGCTGTGCACTTCCCAATCGGACTTCGCTGTCCCACCAGTACAAGGTGCTGTTTATGTTCCCATCCCTTAAATCCAGGCTTGGCCATATGACCTGCCCTGCCCTGCCCAGTGGGAAATCAGCACATGAGACACAAGTGGAGGTTTCCAAAGCACTTGAAAAGTAGAGCTTGCTCTTTGGGCCACAGTTGGAAGCCTGGGGCCATGATGCAAATGGGCCTGAGCTAGCCTTCTGAAAAGGCCAAGTGGAGGAGCACTGAGGCTCAGCCAACAGTGAGAACTAATTGCCAGCTCTGTGCGTAAAGCCTTCTCAGATCATCCAACTTTAGTCATAACTGCAGCCACAAGAATGACCCCAGGTGAGACCAGAAGAAGCTCCACTGAACTGAGCGCAGCTGGAATTGCTGACCCATAGAGCCATGAGCAAATACGATGGCTATTGTTTTAAGCGTCTAAGTTTCAGGGTGGTTTGTTACATAGCAATAGCTAACTGATGCACTGGCCGACAATTCCCAGTCCGGCACAACCCTCTCTGGCTCACTCCCAGGCCAGGCGTGCGGTAAACCACTACGGATACAATCAAGAGAAAGACTGGACCTGGTCTCTGCTCTCTTATGATATTAGCACATTCCAGGCCCTGCGCCAAAGGCAGTAGATGTGTCAACCCAGATAAGAGTGTTAGCTATCACTATTCTCCTCCTGCTGAGGAGACCAAATCTCAGAGAAAGGAAAGAAGTTCCCAGTGGCAGCACACTATATTTTCCAAAGATGGCTGCAACAGCGTCTGCCCTCTGATATCCTCTCCTAGAGGACCCTGGCATCCTCCCATCAAGTGGCAGAACCTTATTCTCTTCTTGAATCCAGGGAGGCCTGTGATTTGATTATAAACTAATAGCAGCAGGAGTGATGCTGCATGACTTCCAAGGCAAGATCATAAAAGAAGCTGCAGGTTATACTTTATGAGCTGGGGCACTTGCCTTTGAAGTCCTGAGCTTCTGTACAAGGTTGCCCTGCTCGGAGGAATCCTATGACACACAGCGAGGCCCTATGCAGGTGTTCCGGCTGACAGCT
Source organism: Meles meles (assembly GCF_922984935.1). Taxonomy (NCBI): domain Eukaryota; kingdom Metazoa; phylum Chordata; class Mammalia; order Carnivora; family Mustelidae; genus Meles; species Meles meles. The sequence continues at coordinate 49,767,643 of NC_060073.1, forward strand.
CCCACCGAGAACCCAGCTGACGGGCAGCCCATATCAAACTCCCGATGATTCTAGCCCCCAAATGTTTTGGTATCCCAGCCTTTGAATCTGCTCCCTTGAGGCCCAGAAATTACAAATCAGAGACAAGCTGTCCTCACTTCGCCCTGTCCAAAGCACAGAATGCAAGCGCATAATACAATGATAGTTTGACATCATGGAGTTTTGGGGTAGTTTGTTCCACAACAATAATAATGAGGCATGTAAGGTCACACAGCTGGATAGCAGGAAGGGGAATGAGGTTAGACTTTGAACCCTGGCAGTCTGACTCCAGAGCCTGAGCTCTTAACCACCACCCCTTCTACTTCCATGAACCTTTCACTGCCATGCTCCTCTGCTTCCTCCCAAAACGGAAGCTCGGCTCCCCTGACACTGCCCTACCCCTGACTCAAAGAGAAAGGAGGACAGGAACAGGCTTGCTTCTCACTCTGCTGCTTCTAGGCCACCACTGCTCACTTGGAAGTCCAGTCCCTTTCTTACCTTGGTTCCATGACAACACTCTCTCAACCTTGAGATTTCCTTGATGACCTCAGTTCCTACTCCAGAGGTTTGCTCTGCTCCCCATCAAACATCATGTAGAAATGCACCTACTATGGGTCAGGCACATGGTAGGGAGACAAAGTAGAATGAGTTCTGTGTTCATTTCCTATTGTTCTTTAAGACACTGCCACACATTTAGTGGCTTGAAACAATACAAATGTATTATCTCAAAGTCTTGGAGATCAGAAACCTACAGTAGGTTTCACTGGGCTAAAATCAAGGTGTCCCCAGGGCTGCTTTACTTCTGGAGGGCCTAGGGGAGGGTCCCTTCCTTCTCCAGCTTCTAGAGACTGCCTATATTCCAGGCCTCATGGCCCCTCCCTCCATCTTCAAACCAGTGGTGCAGCCTCTTCAAATCTCTCGGACTCTCCTGACTCTCTCTTCCACTTACTTATAAGGACCCTTGGGATCACACTGGGCCCATCAGATTGTCCGGGAAAATCTCCCCATGTCAAGATTCTTAATCACATCTGCAAAGCCCCTTCTGCATGTAAGGTAACATATACCCGGGTTCTGGGGACTAGGACATGGACATCTTTAGGAGGTCATCCTTCCATCTGCCAAGAGTTCTTTCATGGACCTCACATTTGGATGAGGTTATGTATTGAGAGCAGAAACTTCCACTTCTCACCAATTATTCAGCTTTTTTTCCTATTAGACACACATATCCTTTCCTTGTATTCATGTATGATGAACATGCAGTTGAGTTCTAGCCAATGGGGTATAAACGTAAGTGATAAAGTGACGGGCACAACCACAGGCCTGCCCTATACAAACCCATTTACAGGGCTGGCCACAGAACTCCCAAAAGGCTCCTACTTTTCCCATCCATGAGCTAAGTGAAGAGGATTCCAAAGACCCAGAAGAAGATGGAGCTACTTGGGGGAAGATGCCAGGGTTCCTGAATGACTGTGGAACAGTACCCCTGCTGACCCATACTGTATTCTCACATAAATTAAGACATTGACATTTAGGATTGTTTGTTACAGCACTTGCCTACACTGACAATACACAAGCACATAAATGGACTTTAAAAGAATTTGTATAAATGTATTTCATAAATTTTATAAGGAATTCAACTTTATAAATAAATATAACATTAACTTATTACAGTAAGTTGATCTTAACATAGACTCCATATGAACAAGAAGATTACTTGATAAACAAAAACAAAGTCAGGGATTATGCCTCTCAGCTGCAGGCAAGAAGAAAGAAATTGGACTTATTTCTGTTTTGTATGGACTGCACAATATTGAGGAATCCTTATTAAAACACATAACTGAAATGGTAACAAGTATATTTTAACCCAGTGTAATCTCCAGAAACTCTTCGATAAACAGAGATGACCAGAAAAGCTTGGTTTCTGAGACCAGCACAGAAGCTAGTTAACTTGGCAACAAAAGTTAATTTGGGGGGGAGGGAGGACTTTGACATTGATTCATTTATATGATGTTCACTTTCAAATAGAGAAAAGACAATTTACCCAAAACCCTGCAGGACCAATAAAACCAAAACCAGGCAGACAAGAACAAGAGCCCTGTGATCAAACAACTAAATCTAGGATTTCATGGGCTGAGAAGCAGGGTGTGTGTGTGTGTGTGCGCACGCGCACCACATGTGTGCACATGGATATGCACATGATGGGGAGTCAGAGGAAGGGTTGGTCAATAAGATCCTGTGGTCTTGGAAATATGACCTATTTTCCAAAATGGCCCTTCTGGGCAAATGACTAAAGGATCCCACATCTAGAGACCATGTGACTGGCCAGAATAAAACTTAGGGTTCCTGTAATTATCCATGAACAGAGCCTGGGGGTTCCCAGCCCTGGTTCCACAAACACTGCAAGAGAAGTTGGGGAGAACCTGCAACCCCAGAGCAGTTCCTTACCTGTGATACATTATGGGAGATTGGATGCAAAGTGAGTCCTGAGGAACCTGTATTCCCTGTGGCACAAAAAAGACATGGAAGATTCTGGAAGCCCAGCCAACAAGTGGCTCCACTGTGGTGCCCAGGATTGCAGGAGAAGGCAGCTTGTCCCAGACTGCCCTGGGCTGCTCACACCAGGAAGGACCCACTGAGAAAAGGACACTCTCATTGACCAAGCACAATTCTGTGCCAAGCTCTATGCCCTGCTCTTTACATATAGTTCAGTTGAAGAACAATCCTGTATGGTAGGCCCTTTTAATCCCCACTTTAGTGATGGGGGATGGAGACTCAGCAAGATTAGAAAGTCAGCCCCAAGAACACACTGCCGGCCTTTCATGGCAGATGGCATCTGAGTGGAGCCCAGTCCATGTGCTCAGACACCTGCTGGAGGATTCCAGCTGCACACCACAACTGTCAGATCCCTTTCCTCTTGACCTGGAGGCTCTGACTGAAATAGACCAGAAGAGGGAGGCACAGTGACCCTCAGTGCCACAATTAAAGCTATAAATGTTACCAGGGGCGAAAACGCTGACCTTGGCTGGCAGTGAGCGAAGCAGGGAGCTGCAAAGCCAGGGTACACAGTGTGCACAGCGGGGTACTCACCCCCGGCCCCCGGACAGCAGGAACATGTGCTCCCCTCTTCCTTAACTCGTGGGCCTCAGATTTCATAGGCTCAGTGACACAGACCTGCTGGAACAGCACAAGGGCCCTCAGAACACTTTGAACCACTCATTGTTTACACAACAGTAACTGCTGTGAGCTTCTTGGGGCTCATCACCGTGTGACCGCCCATGTTAGAGGTGGGGAGACTGAGGCACCAACAGGTTTGCTTCTAAATCAGGTTTCAGAAACCAGTGAGAGCTGGTGAACTCAGGGTCATTGTCCCCCAGCATGTTCATCAGATATGTGATGCCCTGATTGTGGGCACCAATTAACAGCAATAGTAATGGTCAACATCTCTCAGATAACATCTGAATGCACCTGTGTGTGGGGCCCTGCCTTACCTGTGGAGCAGGTGAGCAGAGGGAGTCTGGATATCGGGGGCAGGGGGTGGACTGGTGGTAGAAAGGGCTCTCACCCACTCCTCCCATCTCGTGGCTCTCCTGCCAAAGCAGATACCTCACCTGCCCAGACTGCGGCTTCTCTCTTCCGTGGGACAGAATATGCAACTCTTCATAAGCCCTAACCAGCCCGTTAAAATTTTTGTTCATTGTGTGTTTGCTTTGGGACAGTGTGTGATTGAAAGCCGCCTTTTCTACGTGATGTTGACCATTCCCTGAATCCCAGCAGCCCAACCAGGGTTCCAGGGATGTTGAACCTCTGTTCTTTTCCTTAATAAAGCTGTTGCCCAAACCCCTTTCCTCCCTATAAAATACGCCAAGCTATGATTTTCAGAATGACAATGAAATGCATACACTTGCACTGAGAAATGAGTTGGAGGCATCTTATGAGACTGGAGATTGATTAAGAATGTGGAATTTTCTATAAGACTCTAATTATGGTACTTCTCATTTAAAAATAAGTAGTATTTATACACAATTGGCTTTTTCTAGGCCCTCCATTTTTATTGCTGAATGTTTTATTCAGAAATATCCTATCCTTCGAGAAGGAGATGGGGCTGCTGGAAGAGGAAGGGTGAGAGAGGCAGCCAGCACCCGGCCTGGCTGCAGCCGACCCAGAACATGTGTGAACGAGTGAGTGGACATGGGGATGAACAAAATGATCTGTGATCCATGCTTCCCTCTCTTCCTTGTCACCTGCAGAACAGCACCCAGAAATCTTGTGTATTTCACCCAAATGCTCCCCCTGCTCAGGCCTCAGGCCCATCTCGAGGGACCGGGGATGAGCCCAGAGCAGTGGCTGATGGGAGCCAGATACCACAATACAGCCTCTGGCCCTTCCCCTCCTGGAGACCTGCTGGCTTCTCAAGCCCCTCCATGTGGTTCCCTGTGGGGCTCCTCAGAGCACCCCACCAAGAGTCAGAGTGGGGACCTGCACCTGGGACCAGAAGGGCCATGTCTACCAATGGGAGGAGGGAAGTCAGGATGGGTCTATCAAGCTGGATGGCAGTGTGGTGAGCCTGCCCCAAGCTTGAGAGAGTTGAGCGAATGGGGGCAGAGTGCCAGCCAGCTTCCTGACACACCTGAGCACTTTGCTTTATCTCCCCACCAGGCAAGAAAATGGTATTGAACTTTGACTTGTCAATTAAATTATAAGAATAATAAGAAAATTGTCCATTTTCAAATGCTCTAGCCCTTCACCTCAGATTCTGGTAGCATCTCCTAGGGGTCTGAACCCCCTTCCTTCCCCATCCCTCCCCGAGATGAGCACTGCCCATGAAGGACAGAGGGCTGGTCCTCTTCTCCTCTGGTGGGTGGGACCACACAGTACACAATGCCTTCAGCACTATACCCTTCACCCTGGTCCTAAGAGTTATGGGATGATGAAATCAGTAGAACCATTTGGCAACTCCAAATCCAAGGGTCCCTACTTTTGGATTCTGTTCCCTGAAAATTTGGGGCAAAGCAGAATGAGGACTGGTTAAAAGCACCAATATTCAGTTAGACCCACTAACTGTTTTCCTACCTAAAAACCTGGAGCAGGAAGACGTGATCCAAATGTTTGTTGGGGAGGAGGGTCTCAAATTCTGCAAACTGCCAAGTAAACCTAACTTACTGAGGACCCACCAGAGCTCAGGTAACTAAGATGGCACTGACATGTGAGGGATGGGCACAAGAAAGGGTAATGCTCATCTCAGAAAGCATGTGGGTGGCCACTGTTTGCAAACCTCTAGGCTCCAGCTCCAGTGGGGGAAAGGAGTGGGCTTATTCAGAGAAGCCCTACAAGGGAGGACAGTGAAAGATGGTCACGTGGAGGCAGATGGCAGCAAGCTGAGGAAGAGCCAACAGTCAAGTAAGATAGTGACTTCCCCACCCTTAGAAGTATCCAAATATCCATTCGTTCATTTACTCTGTGAACACACAGGTATTAAGGTCCAGCAATAAATTGAGTGTCAGACAGACAAGGTTCAGGGAGTTTATATTTTAGTGAGGAAGACAAATAACAAAACTAAAAAAATAAAAATAAAAAGCCAAAAATATACATTCAGTAGAAACAGGATTATGCAATAAATAAGTAAATAATTAATTTACTTATGGGAAAGCGTGTGGCAGGTGTCTCCTTTGCACTGGGTAGTACGGGGGAACACTGAGCAGAAGCAGAATGGCCTCTTAGCAAGAAAGGTGTTAAAGGAGCACCGGGGGGCGGGAGAGACCCTTTGAAAGTCCTTCCATTTTGAGCCCATGACCTCACAAAATGCTACACGTCCATTCACTCACTAAGGACTACTGTGTGACGCCTCCCCGGAAGGAACCCTAAACCGAGCCCCTCTGGGTACATGGCTAGAGCCGGGGGTCCCAAGCACAGTGGGGTGGTAGCTTTCCCTGTCCCCCCACCTGCTACCTCCTCACATTCTGCCTGCTTCCCAGGCTTGATTACATAATCGCTGGGCCAGGATTTAGAGCCAGCACAGCATGAGCTTGTAAATCTTCTCTCACATCATGAAATGCCAGCGATTTCACAGCCAGGGATTCCTGTTCTCATAAAGTCCCCACACCAGCAGACTTGCATCTAAAAGTGTCCTGTGGGCTGATGGATTGATGTTGGAGCTGCTCCGGAGCCAAACACAGGGGCAGGCAGCCTCTGCCACCTGCACGGTGACTCTGAAGTTCCCAGAAGCGAAAGTCATGATTATTAGGCCAGGTTGCTGGGGCTCTGCCAGCAAAGCGACCCTCAAACACGGTTTCCTGAGGGAACTGAGGCCACATTTGTATTCCAGACTATTTGAGGGGAAAAATGTCGTTCTAAGCAATATGACAGTTGTAATCCATACAAGACACATCCACTTACATTTAAATTTGCCAGTGATCTTCAACCCTGGCTCCCGTTAGAATGACCTGTAGAGTTTTTACAAGACAGCCTTCCAGAGGGCTGGGCGGGAGGAGGAGCAGTTCCCACCCATGGAGATTCCAAGCCAGTAGAGTCCAGAATCTAGAAAGGAGCTCCTACGTTTGTCTGTTCCACGGGTAAAGAGTCGCCACCTACTTTGTTAGAAAAATAGAAAATGAGCAAGAAGGACATTGTGGCAGCCTTCCAAGACGGTCCCCAATGATCCCCACCTCCTGATATTTATGTGTTTGTGTAATCCCCTCCCCTCTACAGGGAGCTGGACCTGGTGACTCATCTCTATGAACAGAACAAGGCACAAAATGATGGAATGTCACTTCCAAGACCAGGTTACATAAAGACTGTGACTTCTATTTAAGCACCTGCTCTCTTTCTCTTGCCCTCAGGGAAGCCAGCTGCCATGTTGACAGTCACCCGCTGGAAAACCCCACATGGCAAAGAACTGATGTCTCCAACCTGTAGGGAGCGAGGACTTGAGGCCTGACAACAGCCACATGGGGGAGCTTGGAAACACCTTCTTTCCCAGTTGGGTCTTAGGATGACTGCTGCCCCATTGACACCTTGACCACAGCTTTGCCAGTGATTCTGAGACCAAAGCACCCAGAAAAGTACTCCCAGATTCCTGATCCATTGAAACTCTGAGGTAATAAATATGGACCGTTTTAAGCCATTATGTTTTGGGGATAGCTTGTTATGTAGCAATAGGTAACCAATATGGACATATGTAACAGAACATTAAAAGTGGTTTATCTCTCACCAGTGGAATCATGAGTGATCTCGATTTTCTTCCACTTGCTTATCTCTATTTTTTTTTAATATTAGCACAGGCTATATTCAAAATGAAAAAAAATCAATTTTAAATTATATTTTTAAAAAAACTTCTAGAGGACAACACAGGAGAAAATCTTTGTGACCTTACGTTAGGCAAAGCTTTCTGAAACAAGTCACCAAAAAGGGTAACCCTCCCCCAAAACTGGACTTTATCAAAATGAAAAACTCTTATTCTTCAATAAACATCATTAAAGAAATAGGAAAGACAAGCCCCAAGCTGGGAGAAAAGATTTCCAAATCATGTATCTAATAAAGGACACATTACCACAATATATGAAAAACAACAAGACACATAAACCCAATTTAAAAATAAGCAAAAGATTTGACTAGACATTTCTCCAAAGAAGAGACACAAATAGCTGATAAGCACAAGAAAAGATGCTCAGCATCATTAGTCATTAGGAAAGTGAGAATCCAAACCACAGAGAGATCCCAATACACACCTATTAGAAGGGCTATAGAACTGAAATGCCAAGTGTTGACAAGGATGGGAAACAAGTGTGACCTTCATACACTGCTGATGGGAATGTGACACATGGCAGCTACTTTGGAAGCAGTATGGCAGTTTTTTAAAAAGTTAAAAGAAACTTGCCTTATGACCTACTCCTAGGTATCTACCCAAAAGAAATGCAAACACGTCCACAAAAAGACTTGTAGGCAAATATTCAAAGCAAAAACTGGGAAAAGCCTGGATTTCCATGGATAGGTGAATGGATAAATACAACGTGGTACATCCATACGACACTATTCAGCAACAAAAAGGAACTATGTCCCGATTCATGCTACATCAATGGACCACAAAAACAGTATCCTAAGTGAAAGAAACCACACAAAAACTATGTACTGTGTGATTCTGTTTATATGAAATGGCAGAAAAGGGAAATCCACAGAGATAGATCAGCATTGTCTGGGGCTGGAATGGAAGTCTGACAGCAAAGGAAAGGGAGGACATGTGATAAATATGTTCTAACACTGACCCACAGGGATGGTTGCACGATTGCATACATTTACTAAAAATTACTGAATTATACACTCACAGCGGGTGGATTTTATGTTGTATAAATCACACTACAATAAAGCTGTAAAAAAAGTTATGCCTGTAACCTTGGACCCAGGAAGTTCATGTCAAGGGCATAATCAGAAATGTACACAAAGATATATCAAGTATGCTCGTAACAGTGTTTTAAGTTAATGAAAAACTAGAAGCAATCTGAATGTGTAGTGACAGATAATAAATGATTATTAAGGGGTAATCTGCCTAGCAGGGTGCAGCTGTTGAGAATGGTATTCACAAAGAATTTCTGACAACCTGGGGAGATGCTTAGGGTACAAAGAGTCCATATGTTTTTTTAAAACACAGTTGAATTTGTTCCGGGAATGTACGTGTCTATACACGTAACATAACCAGATGCATATAATTTTTTTCCTCTGGACAGTTAGAAATAGTAAACAGTTGGTAATTAAGTAATTTTTGTTTTCTTTGTCCTTTATGTTTTCTGATTTTTTTTTCAAAAAATGTGTATTCATTTTAAAATCTAGAAAAAAAAATTTTTTAAACCTCATCTAGGGGCGCCTGGGTGGCTCAGTGGATTAAACCCTCTGCCTTGGGCTCAGGTCATGATCCCAGGGTCCTGGAATCGAGTCCCACGTTGGGCTTTCTGCTCAGCAGGGAGCCTGCTTCCCTTCCTCTTTCTCTGCCTGCTTGTGATCTCTGTCAAAAAAATAAAAATAAAATCTTTAAAAAAAAAAAAAAAAACGCATCTAAAGAAAGCAATGGCAGGCCTTTCCTCTCCTGGTCAGAGGAGGGGCTGTGGTTTCCTGAGTGAGGGGAACACCCTGACCTCAGTAAATGATGCAGAGGGCCTGTCAGGTGTTGCAAAGAGAAGGGGCAGTGAGCACCCCTGGAAACAGCTATCTAAGTCCATTCATCGCCACTGGGACTCATCGGTCTTACAACAGGGCCAGCCCTAACACAAGGACACCTCGTTAGCCAAGAAGAGCAGAGGCTCCTACCAAGAGGCAGTCCCCCAGGGGCTGGTTTCTATGTCACTGCAGATGACAGGCAGGGAATGTAGCAATGACCTTAGAAACAGATGCATGAAACTTCATAGAAACTGCTGGACACACACTGTATGGTTTCACTCAAACATGGAACTTAAGAAACAAAACAAACACAGTGGAAAATATAGAGAGGCAAACCAAGAAACAGACTCTTAACTATAGAGAACAAACTGATGGTCACCATTGGGGAGGTGGAGGTGGGGGGAATGGGTTACGTAGTGATGGGGATTAAGGGGGGCACTTGTGATAAGCACCAGGTGTTATATGGATGTGATCAATTACTGTATCGTACACCTGAAACTAATATTACACTGTGTGCTAACTATAATTTAAATAAAAACTTACAAAAAAAAAAAAAACCTGCTAGAAACCCAGTTCTCTAAGTTGGGAATCATGGGGACAGCCTAGACGCCAGGAAGAGAGAGCAGGGTTTGAGTCCTGACTCTGCTACAGACGCCACACTCTATGGAGTCTGGGATAAGCCACACATATCCACAGAATCTGTTTCCCCACCTGCAAAGTGGGAGACAATTAGACTATCTATTTCCAAAATGGCAATCTACATCATTGGTTAATAAAATTCAAGGAATAAAAGGGGTACATTCATGCCCTAGGGCCACCGTAACAAATTATCGCAACCTAGGTGACTTAAAACAACAGAAATTGATTCTCTGGACTTATGGAGGCTAGAAATTCAAAATCAAGGTGTTGGTGGGACCATGTCCTCTCTAAAGGCTCGAGGAAAGACCTCGTCTGGCTTGTTCACAGCAGAATCCCCAAAGACCAGAATAGTAACTGGTTCATGCTCAACAAAATTTACACAGGTAACAAAGAGATTAATAATTCAGAGGACAGTGGATTATGTTTTGTTTTATGATAACCTTTTTATTCCCAAAGTAAATGTGACATATATTCATTTTATAAAATACCAAAAAGAGATAAACAGAAAGCTTAAAAGGTGTCAGAATCACACCTTTTACAGATAAACCACCAACCACCAATTGCATAGAGCTATCCAATATTTATACAGTAAATTTTTTAAACTTCATACTGTAAACACAGTGTTGCAACTTGATTTTTACACTTCACATTTTATGAGTATCTTTCTGAATCATTACAGATAGTCCCTAACCTACCACGGGTGACATCCCAATACACCCATCTTAAGTTCTAAGTCAAAATGCAGGCACACATCAGAGATACCGTAGGTTTGGTTCCAGAGCACTGCAGTAAAGCAAGCATCACAGTAAAGTGAGTTGAATGAGTGTTTTGGTTGTCCTGTTTGTTTCTACTATACTGTGGTTTATTAGTAGGCAATAGCACTATGTGTGTGTGTGGCAGGGGAACTCAGCAGGTATCTTAGTTTAAAAATACTTTCTTGCTAAAAAAAAAAAAAAAATGCTGTCATTTGAGCTTCCTGTGAGTCATCATCTTTTTGCTCGTGGAAGGTCTTGTCCCTATGTGGATGGCTGCTGACTGATCAGGTGGTGGCTGCTGAAGGTTGGGGTGACTCTGACAATTTCTTAAAATAAGCCAACAATGATGTTTGCTCCATCCAGCGACTTCTTCCCGCAAACAATTTCTCTGTGGCATGAGATGCTACGGGATAGCATTTCACACCGTGAATTTTTCAAAATTGGAGTCAATCCTCTCAAACTCTGCTTCTGCTTTATCAACTCAGTTTATGTGATATTCTAAATCGTCTGTTGTCACTTCAAACATCTTCATAGCCCCTGCAGGAGCAGATTCCATCTCAGCAAAGCCTTTTCTTCTTCTTAGAAAGCAACTCGTCATCCGTGACAGTTTTATCCTAAGACTATAGCAATTCAGTCCCATCTTCAGGCTCCACTTCTCATTCTTGCTCTCTTGCTTTTCCACCAATCTGCAGTTATCTCCTCCACTGAAGTCTCTCCTCAAATGTCATCCATGAGAGTCAAAATCAGCTTCTTCCGAACTCTTGTTAATGTGGATAGTCTGCCTTCTTTATTGTTTATTATTATTATATTGACTTCCATTATTAATGTATTAATGGCATCTAGAATGGTAAGTCCTTTCCAGAGGTTTCCAGTTGATGTTGCCCAAATCCATCAGTGGAATCACTACCTATGGCAGCTATAGCTGTACAACATGTTTCTTAAATGAGACTTGAAAGTTGAAATTACTTCTCGATCTATGGGCTACTGAATGGATGCTGTGTCAACAGTCATGAAAACAGTATTCATCTCGCTATCCATCTCCATCTGAGCTCTTGGGTGAACAGGTGCCATTGTCAGGAGCAGTAATTCTTTGAAAAGAAGCTTTTTTCTGAACAGATCTCAAATACTGAAAATTTAGTGAGCTTAAAATATTCATAAATCATGTTGCAAACAGATACGCTATCATGCAGACTTTGTTGCTCTCTTGGTTGAGCATAGGCGGAGGAGACTGGGTCTAATTCCTAAGGGTCCCAGATTTTCAGAATGTTCTATGAGCAATGACTTTAACTCAAAATCATCAGCTGCATTTGACCCTAAGAAGAAAGTCAGTCTGTCCTTTGAAGCCAGGCATGGACTTCTCCTCTCTAGCTATGAAAGGCCTAGCTGACATCTTCCAGAAGAAGGCTGTTTCATCTACACTGGACGTCTGTTGTTTAGTGCCCCACCTGCATGACTTATCTGAGATCTTCTGGATAACTCCCTGCAGCTTCTGTGTCAGCACTTGCTGCTTTACCCTTGCACTTGAATGTTACAGAGATGACTTCTTTCCTTAACCCTCACGAACCAACCTCTGCTAACTTCAGACTTTTCTTCTGCCGCTTCCTCACCACACACAGCCTTCTTCGTAGAATTGAAGGGGGTTAGGACTGTGCTCTGGATTAGGCTCTGGCTTAAGGGAATGGTGTGGCTGGTTCAATCCTCTATCTAGACCCCTTAAACTTTCTCTGTATCAGCAGTGAGGCTGTTTCACTTTCTTATCGTTTGTACATTCCCTGGAGCAATGCCTTGAATTTCCTTCAAGAACTTCTCTTTTGCATTCATAATTTAGCTTAACTGTTTGGTGCAAGAAGCCTCGCTTTTGGCCTCTCTCGGCTTTTGACATGCTTTCTTCACTAAGCTTAATCACTTCTAGTTTCAGATTTAAAGTGAGAGACTTGAACACTTAGAGGCCACTGTATGGTTATTAATTGGTCTAATTTCAATATTGTTGTGTCTCAGGGAATAGGGAGGCCTGAGGGGAGAGAGAGATCAGGGGGAATGGCCAGTTGGTGGAGCAGTTGGAACATACACAGCATTTAAGTTCACCACCTTATAGGAATGCAACTCACAGCACCCCCAAAACAGTTACAACAGTAACATCAAAGATCACTGATCACAGATCACTATAACACATAATGAAAAGGGGGGCACCTGGGTGGCTCAGTCAGTTAAGTGTCTGCCTTTGGCTCAGGTCATGATCCCAGAGTCCTGAGATCAAGCCCCATGTCAGGCTCCTGCTCAGCGGGGAGTCTGCTTCTCCCTCTGCCCCCCTCCCATGTCCTTCTGCTTATTCTCTTGCTCTCAATAACTTTAAAAAATAAAATAATTAAAAAGTTTGAAATATTATGAGAATTACTAAAATGCGAAGCACAGACAAGAAGCGAGCAGATGCTGTTGGAAAAATGGTGCTCACAGACGTGCCCCATGCAGGATTGCCACAAACCTTCCATTTGTAAAAAACCACACTATCTGCAAAGTGCAATGAAGCAAAGCACAATAAAAAGATATGCCTGTGCAAAACAATGAATACTGTTACGCTGAAAAAATAAATAAATTTAAAAAAAAAAAAGATATGCCTGTACACCTATCACAGCTTAGCCTGGCCTACCTTCAATGTGCTCAGAACATTAGCCTACAGTTGGACAAAACCACCTAACACAAAGCCTATTTTATAATGAAGTGTCAACCTGGCATCCTATAGTAAACACTGTACCCAAAGTGAGAAACAGAATGGCTGCAGGATGACAGAATGGTTGTGATGCCACTGCCCAGCGCCGTGAGAGGATCGTACCACATCTCACCAGCTCAGGAAAAGATCAAAATTCAAAGTATGTTTCTCACTGAATGTGTGTCGCTTTCGCACCACTGTAAAATTTTAAAAATCGTCGGGGACCACCTATACATAATATTCAAGCGTATCAATTTTCTTCATTGTCTGGTGGGATGACCTATTGAAATATTAACCAAGACTCCCGTACCCTTCCGAACATCCTCTTTCTCTAGGAACCTGCACCCAATCAGAAAGCAGCTGAATGGAGCTGGTATCACGGCCTTAGGAAAGGAACTATGTAAGAAACACAGATGACATCAGAACTTTGAGCTGGCAGATTAAAGATGATGGCTCCTATTAAGAGGTCGGGTCTATGTCCCCTCCTAGTGAAGCCAGGTGGGTTTTGTGATTCTACCAGTAGAATAAGGCAGAAGTGGTATTGTCCCAGTTGCAAGATCGAAGACTTAAGAGGCTAACAGCTTCTATTTCCTGTTTCTGGAGCCGGGTTTCAGAGCCTCCATGTGTGGGAATCCCTAAGTGCATGGAAAAGCCTGGAAAATGAGATTTCACATAAAGAGGGCGTGTGAGGCCACGGAGTGCCCTTGCACCAGACACGTGCGTGAAAAGGCCCCATGGAAGGGCGTGCTTTACCCCTGCCAATCCCTACTCAAATTCCTGACCCACAAGACTGGGCCAAAGAACAAAATATGGGTGCTAGATTTAGCAAATAAAATTAGAGGACATCCAGTTAAATTTGCATTTCAGATCGACAACAAACAATTTTTTAGTATAAGTATGTCCCCAATATTGCATGAGATATACTTGTATTTTTAAAAATACACTGTTTACCTAAAATTCAAATTTAACTGGGATTAAGTTTTTATAGGTATAGTATTTGAAGATAAATTTTAAGTTTTTAACATTTAAAGATAAAATACATATAGGTGAAATATTCATCATGGTTTATCTGGCAAACCTAGACCCAAATAAAATGTGTTTGTCTTAAACCACTCAATGATGGGGTAGTTTCTTATTCAACAATAGACAACCAGAAGAGCAGGAATAGAAAAGAACCTGAGATGGATAATAAATCAGATGTGGAGCTATATAGTTGCTAGACAGAGCTATTTTTCTCACCCTTGAAAGCAAAACAAAACAACAACAACAAAAAATTTCTTTGATGGGAGAAAAAGAGAAATAGCAGGGCTAGGCCAGGAACAGAGGCTCCTGCACACTTTGTCCCCTCCCTCTCCCAAGCAGAGTCCCTTCGTGTAGAGGTAGGCGACGGAAATGACACTGTCACACACAGATGTTGTAGGGACTGATATCAGAAAGCAGAGGGAAACAGCCTTTGCTTTCACTGTAGCCAAGGGCATTCGAGTGATGCCCTTGCCTCTGAGTGGGCATGGGATCACTGTCACAGAGCCAGTGGACTCGGAGGGACTTGGGATGGAAAAGCTGGTGTAGACAAGTGACCTAGTGGTGAGGAGGCCCTCTCAGTGTAGACAACCTCCCACCGCCTCACTGCATCCCCCACCACCCAAAACTGCAACCAGTATCTGGCACTACACACCTTCCCAGGCCCTAGGAAAGGGTCGAGGCAGCCCCCATACTTATGGGGATTAATTTCCCTCATTCAGTGAGAGGAGTCTAAAATAAAACTCATTTCAGGCAATGGAAATAATGAAATGTCTGTTTCTAGCCCATCTGAGTTAATAGATTAAAATCTCCCCATTACACCATAAATCATTCTGTACTGCGCTACTGTTGACATATTCAAATTGGAAAAACCTATGTTTTTGCACATTAGTACCAACACCCCTCCGCTCCCTTCCATATGCCATATTCAGGCTTTCACCAGTAGGCTGAGAGACCATTTCTAGCAGTTGCCCAGGCATCGCCACGTAAGTTAATGAGGAGCATGAATTCTGGAGTAAGGCTGCCAATATTTGCTGCCAAACGGCTGTGTGTCCTTGAGCAAATTACTTAACCACTCTGGGCCTCCATTTCCTTACCCATAAACTACCCATACAGTAATAACATCAACCCCACACCACTGCCATGCGGATAAAGTAAACACACGTACATCTTGTGTTAGCTACTCTTGTTATTCTTTGTACTTACCTGGAGATGGCATTTAGTACTTACTATTTCATAAAAACCCACGGAAAGTAGAAATGTTGATGTAGTAATCAACAGACTGTGATGAAGATCAGAAATCATGTCGGAAGTCTTCATTCTTCAATGAGCACCCTCTGGTCTGGCTTGCCACCTGAAGGTTCCACTGTTAAAGAACAAGATTCAGGGAAAACATACAAAATCTAGAGATATACCATAACAAACATGATGAGTGCCTCACCATATCCCCTCAGCATTTCCCACTTCCATGTACTCCAACCTGGCTTCCCATCTACCTGCATTCAAACTGTCATCTCAGGAGTTACTTTGGGGGAAACCCAAACTAAGACACATATTATTCAAGACTGTGTCTTAGTAAGCATATTCCATGATTCGATAATGTTTTTAAATTAAGGGAAGATATTAACATCTCTCCTAACTTTAAGAGCCATTGTTAGTTTTTCAAAACAAGCTATTGTCCAAGTTTTAAACGTAACATTTGGATGGATTTCTGGGAACACTCCTATGTGTGAAAGTCGAGGACCATCTGTGATTCAGTCACTCCTTCTCTTGATGGACTTTTGGGTTATTTTCAACTACTGCTAGCGCAAACAATGTTTCAACTAACATCTTCAGCAAAATCTGTGCACGCATCTTTGATTCTCTCTTAAGCACAAATTCCCAAGAATGGGGTCACTGTGTCAAAAGGATGCCCATCCATCCATATGGCCGAACTGCTCCCCAGAAAGGCTGCCCCACTTTACACTCTACCCCTTCCCTAGATCCGGCTTCTGAAGTATCTTCTCAGCTCCGTTTTCTGCTCATCCATGGCTGTGCAAACACCGCCTTTGCCCCTGGCTGGGAACTGTGGAAGGCAGTGAGCTCAGATACAGTAGACGCCAGGCGAGGGCAGAGTTCTGGGTCCAGCCTCAGGTTTACGTGAATAACAAGAGTTAAGAGTCCAAGTCGAAGCTGACCCAGGGAGCAGGATCTCCCTGCTAAACAACTGAAATTTTATACAGGGACCTAAAGGGTGAGGCCTCACCACACAGATCGTGCGGTAAAGGCTGCATCCCTGTGAGCCAGGGCAGCGCCTGGATGGCCCCTATGACACCTTCATGCAAATTACCAAAGGATGCCTCTTCTTTGGGTTAAAAAAGAAAGGTCAAGTTAGTATAGTCCCACCTAACCTAACACAGCTCTGCCTGCTATGCAGCAGTCCCAACTCCAAGTGCACACATACCACAGGGGCACACCTGGGGCCAACAGCACACGCGGTCCCCTCTCTTCCCCTCTGCACCCACCCCTGGTGAGGTGAGGCAATCATGTCAAGTTCAAAGTCTCAGGGGCCTGGGAATCAGGCATCAGAGGCCATCAGGCATCAAAGGCCATCAACAAGACCGCAAAGGGCAGCTGGAGGGCAGGCAACAGTGGATGCAAGCACGTATGCCGACTTTATGCTCGGGCCCAAGTGCCATTGCGAATTTAGGTCAAAGACAGCTCTTCCCCCCCTACCTACCTACCTACCCAGGGTCTCTCACTCACATAAATCAGTCCATCTACCAAGTGGATGATGCCTTTTGGGTGAATTCCTGAACACAGGCCACCAGGCACCATTCCCTCAAAAGTCTACAGCTGAGTAGCAAACCCCCAGCTGCGGTAGGTTGCGGGTCCTTAAGACCCGCTCAGTGTCCGCTCCGAATGGAGCCGACTTCAGGGGCTTATGCAGGGCTGAGCGGCAGACGCAAAATTCAACCCAGCCTTCAGCCATCTCCTGAGATCGTTCTCTGGGCTCACACCTGCCAGTTAAAGCCCTCGAAGACGAAAGAGGGAGGCTTTGGGAAGCAGCTGCGCAAGACGAAAGGCAAGGCAAGCGGTGTGTTCCACCTTCTTAAGGGAAAGAGTTCTCGGCGCGGCTGGCGTTCCTGCAGGAGCATCCTAGCCGGAAGCGTCTTGGCCGCAAAACCGATTTGCCGTAAGGCAATTCTGCCGTAAACGATAAAATAGCGACAGCTGAAAGAGGGGCGTTTAAAAGGACATGATAAAACACGAAGAGGTTGATAAAATTATTCGTTTCCTCCTTCATCAGGAGAGGAGGCAGTTTCCCAAATCCTAGGATGCGCACCTGTAACCCGAGCACCGTACCGTGTTGTGAAACCTCCCACCGGGCGGCTGGTCCTGGGCGCGTGGACCAAAGGCTGAGGTTCTGACCCATTTGTGACCAAGCTGTGCTGTCGTGGGGCCTGGGGTGTCCTCTCTTCCGAGACAGTGTAGCTTGCAGTCTGGCCTTCCGCTGTTTCACGTGTCCGGGGAGCTTGTCATGGGACTTTCTGGCAAGTGGCCAGTGCGGCTGTGAGCATCCACCGTCTGAAGACCAGCCCTTGCTCTGGTCACGGTACAGACCGCTACAAAGCCCAGCGGGGATTTACAGTCGTTCCCCTCACCCGGGCCGGGGGACAGCCCCAAGACCCCCCAGTGGATGCCTGAAGCTGCTGATGCTACCCAACCCTAGAGAGACTGTTTTTTCCCCCAAGCATACACACCTAGCCTAAGCTGAATTCCTAAGTGCGGCCCAGTAAGAGATGAACAATTACCAAGCATAAAATAGAACAGTTAAAACAACACGCTGTAATAAAGTTATGTGAGTGTATCCCTCTCAACAAACCTCATTGTCCTGCACTCACCCTTCTTCCTGCGATAACCGGAGAGGATAAGACGCTTCTGTGAGGACAAGAATGACGGGAATGACCTAGGCATGGTGGTGCCCTGGGCTGCCATTAGACCTGGCCGCATGTCAGAAGGAGGGCCATGCGCTTCCAGACCATGGTTGGCGGCGGGTAACAGAAACCCCTGAGCGCAATGAGGCCGAGGAGGGTCTACCCAAACATAAAAGTGAGAACTTTATCCATGGAGAAATAAAACCCAACTGACAACCAGCTTCTATACATGAGCTCTGCCGAAGGCCGTGGATTCATCAGTGGAGGGATGTGACTAGCCAGCCCGTTATTTTTATCTTTTACTGCAAAACAGCATTAAGGTCAATTAGTTACGTAGTGAAAATGCCTGCGGCAAAGATGTTTACAGCAAAACTACCCAGAACCGATTCTGGGTGCTGCTCATTATGCTCAATCAAGAGCTTGTACGACAAAAACCTGGAGGGGGGCTCACAGAGGTGACCCCCTGGCCCAGCTTCCGCTCACGATTGACTTGGACAAATCCCACATTTTCATCATTCTCAGCGCCTCGCCAGCAGGCCCGCCGGAGAGCCAGCTAACCGCCCCAGACTTCTGGCAGCAGCCCCACCCACTCCTGCACCCTGCCTCCCTGTGGCTCCCCACCTGGAGACCCGAACCTCAAAGCCCCAGCTGTGCCTCCCACCAAAGCTTGGAAGCACTAGCCCAGAGCAGCCCTTGCCCTTCAGCCACACACAGGGGATGACGGGTGGAAGTGCCCATGGCTGGGGGGAATGGCAGCCTGACAAGCTCCCTCCACCCTGTCCTGCCCGCTTCTACCTGCAGTTACATCTGTGCTCAGCCACTGGCTCACCACCCCAGAGAAAGAAGAGGAAATGTGCATCCCACACACCATGTTTATTTCCTTGTTTACTTCCTTACTATCTGCTCCCCCTAGATGAATGTAAGCTCCATGAGGAAGGATTTATGTTCTCATCCTATTGCTGCTATAACGAATTCCCACAAACTTAGCAGCTTAAAACAACACAAATTTATTATCCTACAGTTCTGGAAGGCAGAGAGCTCACTGGGCTAAAAGCAGGGGCAGAGCCGCATTCTTTTCTGGAAGCTTCAGGGGAGAATCCAGCTCCTTCCCCTTTCCAGCTTCTACAGGCCACCCACACTCCTTGGCTCGTGGCCCTCTTCCATCATCAAAGCCCGAAATCCCATCGCTCTGACCTCTGCTTGGCCCTCACATGTCTGACTCTGCCTCTCTTGTCTTGCTCATGTACTTAGAAGGACCCTCATGATTATGTTGAGCCTCCTGCCCCCTCCCACCCTGTTCCTCAAGATAATCTATCTTCTGGCCAGCTGATTTGCAACCTTAAACCCTCCCCCCCTCCCCCGACATGTAGCACAGCCCATGCACCTGGTCCAGGATTAGAACATGGATGTCCAGGGGGTGGGACGGACATCATTCCACCTACGGAGTTTGTCTCTTCTCACCACTGTATTCCCAGGGCCGGAACGGTATCTGACACGTGGCGGGCCCTCCACAAATACGTGCTGAATGAATAAGTGAATGTGTGCATGAATAAATCGCTAAGAATAATGTTTAATTTATAAATAAACATCTAATCATGCATATGAAGTGCGGGGCACTTTTCACAATGCCTTGTGTGTATTAACTCATCGGATGCCCAACAGCTCCATGAAGCACATTTTATTATTACCCGGTAGTCTTCTATAGATGAGGAAATTAAGGCACAGGCAGGCAGGTGGCCCTAGTCTACCCAGCGAGTTAAAGAGTGCAACCAGGATGTTATCTCAGATTTACTGAGCTTTATTGTGTCACTGGCCGTGGCTGGGCACATTACATTTATGATCTCATTTCATCCTTACAAGAGGGCATGAGGAAAACGGGCAGAGAATGAAGTCACCCACTTGGCTGAGGGATTCTTAGGGGTTCTCTGGGGTGGTGGATTGCATGTTGCTTCTTCAGCCTCCTTTGATGCCAATCAGATCAGGACTCCATGCCCCTAAAAGGACTGTGGGTGCTCATGTCCCCACCACGATGCAGGGCTCCTGCCTTGGACTCTATAAAACTAGGGCCCAGGCCCCCAGCAGGCCTCTAGCAGACACTGAACTTCACCAGTCGTGGCCACTCTGTCTTCTGGAAGCCTGTTCTCCTTCAAGGAACAGGAGCCTGTTTCATACCTCATCCAGAGCTGAAGTTGCATTGCCCGGTCCCTTGATGATGCCTCTGGGGATCCCCCTAGCTGGGCCCCACACCTGTTTTGCATGGGCTGGAGCTGTTCATTCTGCCTGCTGGCCCCTGTCACTGGCCCCCGTGATCAGCTGCCCCTCCAGAATCACTTTTGATTTATCCTGCCGGCCTGCTCTTCAACACCATGAGCACACAGGCCGGCAGGAAGCCCCCAGACTTGGGCCTTAGCCTCCCCCAGCCCTGCAGGGAGAACACTGCTTGCACAAGGAGACAGCACTACCCCCTTGCTTGCACCTTAACCTTCGCAGTCAAAGCCAAGGAGAGCGAAACTCACCCGTGCCTGCCAGCACAGTGGGGCAGCGCATTTTCTGTTCCTGCCAGCACATTTTTCTAGGTCAATGTCAGATTAGGGAAATCCAATACCACATGTCCCAACTTTTTATTTGAAAACAGAGAAGTTGCTTTCCAAAATAAATAGTGTTTACAAGCAAAGGCTGGAGAAGGCTCCATCAGCAATGGATTTGGTGCCCAGGCAGGACAGATTCTTCCTGGCTTGGTTGCCGTGAACCCAATGCCAGCCCCAGCTCCAGCCCTAGGAGAGGCCGGACTGGGGGGAGAACACGTGTGTATGCACGTGTGTGTAAGCGTGTAACCACATGTGTGCATCCACGTGCCTTTGCCTACATGTGCACATGCGTGTTTCTTTAAGGGTATGATGAGCATGATTCTGGGTATGATTAGCATGCATGTGTAGACTGAGGGGGTTACACCCCTGTACTTGTGCTTGTAGGTATACAGGCATGTGCTCCAATGGGAAGACACTCCCGCCTGGTGAGTGTGCACCCAGCCCTGCTTCTCAGAGCCCGGCTGGAGTCACCTCCCTCCTCTCCTCGCTGCTACTTCCAGTCTCAGCCATCCTCCTGTTCTTTTTCTCAGCTGAGCTGGGGCTCTGATTTGGATATGCTGTGAACGCATTCCCTCCATCCTGCTCCCTCCCGCTGCCCACCCACTGCCCATTGCCACCTGGACTACTTGTACGAGCCAATGGAGTGTCCTTTCTGGGGAACAGGTTAGGATCCAGCAATCTGAGTTCAGGGTATGCGGACAGCTCTCAGTTAAAGGTCTCTGGTGTCACATCACACTACAGTCACCTTGACTTCAGAATCTCCCTCCCCAGACCCTCCTACCGGTGCCGCCAGCTCGACCTGCTCCAGGCCCTGCCTGTTTCACAGTGCCGAGCCCCACCTGCCTGGCAACCATCTGCTTCATCAAACTCAAGCCACTCAGCCAGGCTTCCGAGAGTGGAGGGATTTTCTTGGCAAAGAAAATCTTTCTGGCTCCCCCTCCAGAAAAGCCTCAGCATGACAGCCCCTGGCATACATGTAAGCCCAGGGCCACTCCCTCGCCACCTCTGCATCTGCCCTCTCTCATGCTGTTCCTCTGGCTCAGCACCGTCCTCCCATGCCACCCATCTGCCATTGGCTGTGCCCATCCCACCCTACACTACTTTGCAGACCGCATTTGTTCGCCACCCCCCCCGCCCATGAGGCCTCTCCCATGAACCTCCTGGCCCGACACACACTGTCCTGTGTATTGCCTCAGAACTGTTTTCAGGTTGCTTCATGAACTTATCTTGCCCTCCCACCTAGATTGCAATCTCTTTCTAGAATTAAGCCCTGTGCTTCCTTTGAATAAACTGTGGAACCCAACACAGGTCCAAACACAGGAAAGACCAGAGATAAGGGCTTTTGTGGGGGAGCAGCTGCAAGAAGACGAAGCTAGAGTCGGGAATGGCCAGCCCTAAAGCTGAGTGCCAGGCTCTGTGTCTGCTGACTCGCTGCCCGCCTCATGTAATCCTCCTGGAAACCAGGGGAGCAGGGGAATACAGTCCCCATTTCACAGACGAGAAAACAGAGGCTGAGTGAGGCCCAGTGACTTCTCTGAGGCCGCAAAACTAGTCAATGGCAAAGTCAGGGGTTGACTCTATGTGGGTCTGATTTCATTTCTCTGTTCCCTTACAATAGCCACAGCAACAGAAGGGAGTGCACTAGAGTCAAGAGCTTTCTGACGTTCTAGAGCAAACCCGCTGCAGGAGAGGTCAGAGAAGGCTCTAGATTGGTGCTGTCCAACAGAACTTCCTGCAATGATGGAAAACTTCATCCCGGTGCTGTCTGATGTGGGAGCTGCTAGCTAGTGTGGCCACCGAGTACCTGGAAAGTGGCTAGTGTGGATTGTGCTTTTCATTTGATTGTAACTCATTTAATTTCAGTAGTCACCTGTGGTGAGTGGCTAGTGTCCCTACTGGATGGTACAGCCCAAGGTATAACCCAGCCACGTTCATCCTGAGTAAATAGAGGTTTGCTCTCCAATAGCAGAGTCTTCCTATGAAACCTTTCACAAGCCAAATGGTGTAAACCAAAGAAGGCATTGCCATTAATTTATACATTCAGGCCCCCCAAAACAACCTCTCAGGCCCCCACACAACTTCTCTTATACCTTAGGGCACATCTTGATAGCAGATACACAAAATACACCAAGAAAAAACACAGAAGCTCATGCACACAGTTCAAAGGTACGGCGGCTTGATGCTGGGATGCTGAGCGTCATTTCCAGGGAAGGAGTCTGGCAGGGCTGCTCTCTCTGCTTGGGGTACACACTGCCTCTACCAGGGCTCACTGCAAAGCAAAGCTGAAGCAAAGCAAAGCTGCTTCTTGCCTTTCTCCATTAAAGCCAAAATCCTCTTTGGGTTTCTTTCAGTGGGCAAAAACAAGCACTAGCAAAAGGATCACAAGAAAGTCGAGTGGCGTAATGCGAACTTTTGAAAAGCGGGGTAAACCTGTATAGAAAATATTAATAATTTTACAATGAGGGACGCCTGGCTGACTCAGTTAGCTGAGCATCTGCCTTTGGCTCAGGTCATGAGCTCAGAGCCCTGCTCAGCGGGAAGTCTGTTTATCCCTCTCCCCTCTGCCCTTCTCCCTGCTCATGTTCTCTCTCTCTCTTTCCCTCTAATAAATACATACAGTCTTTAAAAAATAATTTTACAACGAATGAGGCTGCTTCTTGCCACAGGCAACTGGCTCAAGGGGTCCCACCCTCCTGGTTCCACCAGCCACCCCAAGGGTCGCGACCCCTAGAGCCAACATCTGCATAAACTTGTAACCCATCTCAGGCACACCAGCATCTAATAACGGTCAAGTTCTCTGCCAGCTCCCAGCCTAGGACACTGAAATTGTGGTGATGGGAAATCCCCGCAGAGGAAGTACACAGGAACCTGCCAGTCCTTACATGGCATTCTGTCCCCCATTCCCCACACAGCCCGAGCAGGGCCTGGCGTACAGAGTGACTCAGAGCCCAGCCTGATGGAGCACAGGGTTCCAGTAATGAGCAGAACCTTCAGGACCAGGTCACAGCAAAAGGACTTAAGGTGGGCTCTGGCCCTGGGGCGGGAACCCCGGAGTGAATCAGGGATGCTGTTCTTGGCATCACTTTGGCGCCACCTGGTGGGCACTTGCAGCGTGCAGCTGCATATAAGCTTGCCTGGAGGAGCCAGGACTGTCAGGGACGGTCAGGGACTTCCCAGGTCCCACCAGGCTGGGCTGAAGGGCACTGCCTGGTCACCTGCCTAGGCCCGCTGGGGCACTTTCTTGCAGGGAAAGGGCCCTTAGGGAAGGAAGGGAGGGAAGGAGAGACGGGCAGCCCCGGGGGGGTGGGGGGAGGGAGGGGAAGAGGAGGCTGCTCCTGCACTGTTCCAGTCTGGAATGGGAACATTCCAGAATCCAGGACCTCAATCACACCTCCATTGTTAAACTGTGCCAGGCCCTGGGTATGTAGGGAAGAAGACAGACAGAAGTCTTGTGGCGGCCATAAGAGGGTGACTTCAGGAAACAGGCTGAAGAACAGGATTCTGAGCTGGTCTCCAAGGGTAACAGTTTGCTGTGCATAGAGAGGCAGAGGGAGCAGCCTGGGGACCAAGGTCTGTGAGAGGGAGAGAGCTTCACTGGGGGATGGCTCTGGTGGTTAAAAAAGGGAGAACGTGTATGGGGCATGGGGCTGGAACTGAAGCAGCTAGCGGTGAGGCTTTGGGGGTCCAGCAAAGCCCCCACCCCACCCAGCAGGCCCAGAGTCAACCCCCCAGCGGCTTCTGAGTTTGAGTGGTTTTATCCAAGGCTGTCCATGGCCAGTGCAGAGCCACCAGCAAAGGCAGCAGATGGACCCAGCTGCATGGTTTGGTGGTAGAGAGGGGGTGCCAGGAGGGGAGGGGAGAGCCCAGGATGAGAGTCAAGAGACTCTGCCACCAACTGGTCCCATGACCTGGCAACATTCCTCCTCTCTGGGCCTCAGTTTCCCCATTGATTAACTGCAGGGATTAACTGCTGGTTTCTATCAACTCCAGTGTAACCGGTCTAGGCCCTCAGTACAGGAAAGGAGTCAGGTGCGGATCTGTTCGTGCTTTGAGGACTGTCCCTCTGCCCAGCAGGCGTGTGGGTGACCAACTGTTATGTGCTGATGCAGAGTGCGGCTTCTGCAAGCTGAGTCCTGAGCTCCATCAGTGGGAGAGCTGGGGCCCTCACGGACGGCAGGCGCCTGGTAGGGCTTATGAGTTCAGATTTGAGTCTCACACGATTTCCCCACGGCACCAAAGGAGGCTGCTTTCAGGGCGCTCGGTGGAGCCCTGAGCTCTGTCTTGCTCCAGAGGTTAGCAGAGCCCGCCACAAGAGAATACAAAGCCCAGAAAAGGGGACCACGAGCAAGGCCAGGGAATCCTTCAGGGGAGCCGCAGTCGGTGGCCTTGGTAGTCCGGGGTCTGGGTAAAGAAGTCAGGACGGCTTCCGGCAATCCTTAGGAAGCAGGGATGGGGGAGACATGACGTGGATAACTGACTTCCCTCTCACTGGAAAGCACAGCCTGCACATCCCTGAGCTCTCACGCGACCTCCCAACAACCCTCGGGGGAGGCAGAGTGGGGAAGAGCCCTAGCAGTTAGGCCTCATTTTATGATAGTAATTATAATAGTAAAAACTTCCCTCCAGGAAGAAACAGCAGAGTTCAGGCGCCCAGCCCCATGTTTCGCAGAACAGGACAACAAGACCCCCAGGAGGGAGTGACGTGCCTGAGCCGCAGGAAACACTGGTGACTCAGTGACAGAGAAGCAGCTTCAGGCTTCCTCAGGAGCAGGGCCTGGGGAGGGACTCGAGAAGCAAGCGTGAAACACACACCGAATTTCAAAGGCATAGTGCAGGGGGGAAGCACATAGAATTTATCTCACTCCTGATTTTTCTTTCAATTCCATGTTGAAATGACAAGATACTGGTATATTGGGCTAAATACAATATATCATGAGAAGTAATTTCACCTCTTTCTTTGGACTTCTCTCCTTGGGCCTCCTAGAAAAGTTTAGATCAAAGAAGGGGTTTGCATTTGTGGTCGTGTCACATTTGTGCGGGACAGGCCCGCACCAGGATGTGGGTCCGGACTCTGGCTGAGCGGGTTCGTCGCCCTCACCCCGGGTCTCGTCAGCTGAGTGGGAGAGGGTGAGGACAGACGTGGGAACCTCTGAGGACTCTCCACGCGCCAGACTCTGGGCTCAGAGAGCCTCGGGCCTCTTCCCAGTAAATTGAGAACCCCCACTTCCAGGAACTCCTCTCTGTGGAAACCAGCACTTAGGACTGGGACCTGCCAGGCTCTGCTCGAGAAAGTGACCGCGGGAGGCACGAGGTGGCGCTGTTCTCACAACCCTCCGCTTCCCAGGTCCATCGGGTCCCACGTGCGGCGGAAGCATTCCAGCATTTGCAAAGAGGTTTTCCTTGGACGGGTTGTTGAATTTCTTACTCAGCTTTCAGTTGCCAAAGGTTATTCAGACTCAGGAATGCTGCTTTTAAAAATGGCCATCTCGGGGGGCGCCTGGGTGGCTCAGTGGGTTAAAGCCTCTGCCTTCGGCTCAGGTCATGATCCCAGGGTCCTGGGATTGAGCCCCACATCCGGCTCTCTGCTCTGTAGGGAGCTGCTTCCTCCTCTCTCTCTGCCTGCCTCTCTGCCTAGTTGTGATTTCTCTCTGTCAAATAAATAAAATATTTTTTTTTAAAAATGGCCATCTCGGGAGGAAAAAATGAAACAAGATGGGATTGGGAGGGAGACAAACGGTAAGAGACTCTTAATCTCACAAAACAAACTGAGGGTTGGGGGGAGGGTAGGGATAGGGTGACTGGGAGATGGACATTGAGGAGGGTATGTGCTATGGTGAGTGCTGTGAAGTGTGTAAGCCTAATGATTCACAGATCTGTA
Source organism: Meles meles (assembly GCF_922984935.1). Taxonomy (NCBI): domain Eukaryota; kingdom Metazoa; phylum Chordata; class Mammalia; order Carnivora; family Mustelidae; genus Meles; species Meles meles. The sequence goes on from NC_060073.1 coordinate 49,794,309, forward strand.
CCCCTGGGGCAAATAATACATTATATGTTAATAAAAATAATTAATTTAAAAAACGGCCATCTCAGAGTGTGCACTTAAAAATAAAAATCAAGCAGGCTATAGATCCATTGCTGATTCTCTACAAAGGCATTCCGTACCCAGGGGGCCTCATGCACACCTAACACGTGCAAGAGGAATGCACACACATTAAGTAAATAGCACATGGGTCCACGTGTGTGTGAACATGACAAGAAGAAGGATGGTCCAGATTATTCAGCAGTGAGGTTTTCTGTTTTGGGTTTTGTTTTTTGGTTTTTTTTTTCTGTTTTAATTTAGCTCTGGGAGTTTGGAAGGAAAAGGGAAGGAAGGAAGGAAAGAAAGAAGGAAGAAAGCAGGGAGGGAGGGAGGGAGTGAGACACCTAGGAAACGGACTTAGTATAAGTCATGCCATTTTTACAAAAAGTGGACATTTCATAACACAGTCACGTTACTATAGCCATGTTATTGCAACCTTAACAAGAAAACTGCAGGGGTGCCTGGGTGGCTCAGTGGGTTAAAGCCTCTGCGTTCAGCTCAGGTTGTGATCCCAGGGTCCTGGGATTGAGCCTTGCATCAGGCTCTCTGCTCAGCAGGGAGCCTGCTTCCCTTCCTCTCTCTGCCTGCCTCTCTGCCTACTTGTGATCTCTGTCTGTCAAATAAATAAATAAAATCTTAAAAAAAAAAAAAAAAAGAACTGCAAAATTTTGGAGTACTTCAAACCTAACAATTTCAGGAAATGTACCCCTACCCTAAATGCCTCCTTCACCCAGCATTTTTGCTTCTGTACTACGCTGGGCAATTTTAGAAACCGGCAACAGGATGTGGTTCATGCCTTTATAAGTCTGCCCCTGAGCTCACTCCGGCCTGCAAGATTTTGGAGTGCATGAGCCCCCTGGCAGCTGCCGGCTTTTTAATAAAGACTCCTCAATTTGGTCTACTGAATGTGGTGTCCATTTGTATAACTCCCTGACCTACATATAACAAGAGGAAAGAAAAGAAAAAAAGAAAAGAAAAGCTTACACTGAGGCCAAATATGTAAAATGAGGGGAATTTTTTTTTTTTTTTTTAAATTCTGGCTACTCTAGTTGCAGATGTGGGGATAGAAGAATCTCTTCCCAGTAAACTGTTTTCTGGAACATAATTTAAAAGCCATCAATCCAGTCCCATTGCCTTATCTCATAGGAACGTAAACTGACACTCAGGAAAGAGAAATGACTTCTTCAATATCGCACAGCTACTTTTAAATATTTTCATTTTAAACCTAACCTCCAAAAGCGGGTGTTTCCACTTGGGGGTGGGGGAACAGGGTCTATTTTCTCAGACTTATGTCCAGAGTCTCTTCAAATTGGACAACCCAGGGGGCACCTGGCTGGCTCAGTGGGTTAAACCTCTGCCTTTGGCTCCAGTCATGATCTTGGGGTCCTGGGATCGAGCCCCGCATCAGGCTCTCCACTCTGCAGGGAGCCTGCTTCCTCTTCTCTCTCTGCCTGCTTCTCTGGCTACTTGTGATCTCTCTCTGTCAAATAAATAAATCTTTAAAAAAAAAAAAATTGGACAACCCAGGATTGAATGGCAGGAGTGGGGACCCTCCCATCAGCTCTCAGCATCCATTGTCCTGCAAGTCCAAGACCTTCCCCGAACCCCAGAGGTTTAGGAAGGGCAAGTAGATAACCCACGGATATCCAAGAGGGGAAACCAAGAGGCGACTTGACTTGCCTTTGAGCACACAGTGAGCGAGTGTCAGTAAAACAAAAAGGAAAAGACCAGCACATAGTACTCGAACAACAATTCTACATACTGGTCTAGAGTTAGGACTATTCTAGATCTGGTGGGCAACATTTTTTTAAAAAGGAGGTGGTGCTCAATGAAAAAGGAAAATGGAGGGGCACCTAGGTGGATCAGTGGGTTAAAGCCTCTGCCTTCGGCTCGGGTCATGATTCCAGGGTCCTGGGTTTGAGCCCCGCATCAGGCTCTCTGCTCAGCAGGGAGGCTGCTTCCCTTCCTCTCTCTGCCTTCTTGTGACCTCTGTCAAATAAATAAAATCTTAAAAAGAAGAAGAAGAAGAAGCATCCTCCCTCCTTCCTTTCTTCCTTACTTACCTTCTTTTAAAAGAAGAAGAAAAAAGAATAAGGAAAATGAGAGAAAGAGACTCTGCTCCTTAAGAATGGGAGCCTGTCTTTTTCATCTTCCTATCTTCGGGGTCAGGCATAAAGCAGCCAGCACATTATGGCCTCGAGATGCTCATTGGATGAATAAATAAATGTGACACAGACACGTAAGTAGATGCATTTGGGTCCTGAGACCAGAAATTAAGATTCTGCGGATGTTAATACCATTTCCATAATGCAGTAGGCAGAACCCCTGGAGAGAAGTCTTGAGAGGAGGAAGGCTCACAGCACACTGGGTTCTGTTGGCCTTTCTCCCCTGTCACTCTGAACAGCACACTTCCGGGAAAAGGCCTCCTGCGACATTTTTCCCATGCAAACCATTCACTTAGCTCAAATTTTCTCCCCGCCTACTTAGCATTAGGTCCTGAGGGATAGAGACTAGACAAATCAGCTAGCACATTTAATATAATAGTTCAGAACTTAGACTGAAGATGAGAACATTTAAAAGGAACTGTGTGATCTCGAACAAGTGCTGACTCATAGTGTAGGTGGGGACAGGGGAAGCACTAATTAGTCATTCAACCCAGCAGAAAATCATTGAACTCTAGTGGGTCAGAACATAAGCGCTGTGCAAGTAAGGGAACAGGGAGGAGTAGGACAAGCCAGCGGGGCTCACCAGATAGATGGGACAAGACAACCACATAAATAACCACAATATGAGGGGATCTCCAAAAAAAATAAATAAATATTGTAAGCCTCCCCATTCAAAACTATTAATGGTTTTGGGGTACCGGGGTGGCTCAGTCAGTTAAGCTTCTGCCTTCGGCTCAAGTCGTGATCCCAGAATCCTGGGATGGATTCCCGCATTGGGTTCCCTGCTCAGTGGGGAGTCTGCTTCTCCCTCTGAGCCCCCTCCACCCCTCACTTGTGCTGCTTCTCTCCCTCTCTCCTTCTCACGCTTTCACAAAAATAAATAGATAAAATCTTTAAGAAAAAAAGATTTAGGGGCACCTGGGTTGTTCAGTGGGTTAAAGCCTCTGACTTCACGCTCAGGTCATGATCCCAGGGTCCTGGGATTGAGCCTGGGATTGAGCCTCGCATCAGGCTCTCTGCTCAGCAGGGAGCCTGCTTCCGCCCCCTCTCTCTGCCTGCTTCTCTGCCTACTTGTGATCTCTGTCTGTCAAATAAATAAATAAAATCTTTAGAAAAAAAAAAGATTTAAAACCATTAAGGGTTTGGTACACTTCCCATCTTTTACTTGTGATTATATAATTAACACATTCCCTTCAAATATACGTTTCTCCTGTCTTTCCCCCAACAAAATGGAATCATAGGGTACATGCCTTTCTGCATTCTTTCCATATTAACACACTGTGAGCAGCTTCGTTCATTCTACAGACTTTGCATGCCGTTCATCTTTCAAATACTTCCCAAGTGTCTACCGGGTACCGGTACCATGTACCGGGTACCTCACTGGGTGCTGTGTAATAGGGAGTAAACAAGTAGCTTAAACCACAGGATGTAGCATAATTCACTAAATCATTTCCTTGTTGCTGGACAATTCTATTGTCACACTTTTTCTTTGTTTGTAACGACAATGATAGCTAAGAATTACCGAGCACCTACTATGGGCCAGGAACTATCAGAAGCATTTCATGTGGATTGTTTCATTTAATCTTTGTAAACAGTCCGCTGCTATTGTTTCAATTATGGATGAGGAAATGGAAGACAAGGGTTTAATAACGGATGCAAGATCGTATAGCTACTAAGTGGCAGAACCAGATCCAAACCCAGGCTTTCTGAATCCGGAGCCCAGACTCCTTCCTCCAGTAGGAAGGAAGCTACAATGAACAAGGCTGTTCGTGTGGTTTTTCACAGGGATGGGAGCGATTCTGAAAAATGGATTCTTGGAAATTAGAATTGGTGTTTCCAAATGTATACAAATATGTTCTAAATGCCCCATAGATGGGACTTTCAAAAGAGAGAATGGAAAGATCTGTTTTGCTTTGTGCAAAGATTGTTTTTGTGTCCGATGACACCCTGTTGTCCAGGACAGCTGCCAGCCACATGTGGCTTTCGAGTCCTCACAACATAGTCAGCCCCGGTTGAGAGATGCTTTACGTGTAGAACACATATCAGATTTTAAAGACTTAGTATGAAAAAAAATGCAAACTATCTCATTGATAAGTTCTATCTTTTTTAAGATTTTATTTATTTATTTATTTATTTGGCAGAGAGAGATATCACAAGTAGGCGGAGAGACCGGCAGAGAGAGAGAGGGGAGGAAGCAGGCTCCCCGCTGAGGAGAGATCCTGATGTGGGGCTCGATCCCAGGACCCTAGGATTATGACCTGAGCCAAAGGCAGAGGCTTTAACCCACTGAGCCACACAGGCGCCCCGATAAGTTCTATCTTGATTACATACTGCAGTGATAATGTTTTGGATGCACTGAGTTCAATAAAATACATTTATTAAAAGGTACTGTACATGTTTCTTCTGATTTTAAATGTGGGACTGAGCCCTTTGCATGTGGGGTCTGCACCATCCGTGGGTAGATCATGGGGGCCAGTGGGCAAAAAGGTCATTGGTGTGGAAGAAACCCACATATTTGTTGTCAGAAGTTTGTGGGTACAAATGGCTCACACCATTTATTCAGCACTTACAGTATCCCAAGCACCGTGCCCTTTGCACTCACAGTCTTATTCGTGCGCTTGACAACCCGAGAGCAGGCACAACGGTGCAGCACGTTACAGACGTGGAAGGGAAGCTGAGATGTCCCCATCTATCAATCGATGCAAATCAGCCTTGGGATTCCAACCCAGCTCTGACTTTGAAGTCAGCACCGTGTTTAAAAATAATTCACTAATTTCCCTTGAATTTCTTGCATAAGGAACACGTGCACATTATACGAATGTTATCAGGCACAGGAAGGCAAATAGGGGGTATTCCGTGTTGATCGACACACAGCAACGCGCACCACTGTTTTCCCCTTCCTGCTTTTCCTTAGCTGTTTATCTTGGGGATCAGCCTATGCTTCACTTTCTGGGGTTTTTGTTTTGTTTTTTTTCTGATCATGGACTGAGCTGAAATTCCTATCGCGTAAACCAGCCATTTGAAAGTGAACAATGCTGTGGCCCTGAGTGCATTCACCGTGTGCGTCCCCACCACCTCTGTCTAGTTCCGAAGCATCACTCCGAAGGAAAGCCTCCAGCCCCGGGTCTCTGCCATCTGCCTTCTGTCTGCATGGATTTACCCCTCCTGGATATTTCATCTGCACGGGCTCCTACAACCTGCAACCTTTGCGATCTAGCTTCCTTCCCTCAGCTAATGTTTCGGAGTTCCATCCCCGCTATAGACCTAACAGTACTTGACTCCTTTTTAAGGCTGAATAATATTCCATCGTATGATGGAATACTGGAAACCACTTGACTTATCTATGTATCCATTGGAGGAGATTGGGCTGCTTTCACTTTCTGGCCGCTGTGAAGGGTCCTGCTAGGAAGGCGCACGGACGTGTACATGAGTACCTGTTTTTAATTTTAGGATTGGAATTGCTGGGTCATACGGCAATTCCATATGTAACTTTCTGAGAAAATGCTGAACCGTTTTTTGCATTGACGGAGCCATTTTCCCTTCTCACTGGCAGTGCACAAAAGTTCCAAACTCCCCACATCCTTGCCATTGTTTCTCTTTTATTTTCTACAGCTGTCCTAATGGGCGTGACGTGGTTTTCATATGCATTTCTCTAACTGATGATGTCGGAGGTAAGCTGAAAGACGTTGAGCCATTTTCTTGTGCTGCTTGGCTGTGTGTGTATCTTCTTCGGAAAAATGTTCAAGTCCTCTGCCCATTTAAAAAATCGGGTTGTGTGTCTTTCTGTTGCTGAATTGTGAGAGTTCTTCACCTGCCCTGGGGACTAGCCCTCTGTAGGGATCACTCCTCACTTTCTGTGTGTCTGCTCAAATGCCACATTATCGGAGAAGTCCCCCCAAACCGCAGATATTCCAGCAACTCTCCCTCATCCTTCTAAGTCCTCTTCCGTTTTATTTTCTCTGCAGCAGTGATCGCCACCTAAAATGTAAATGTAGACTGTAATTTCTGTGTGTCTGGTGTGTAGATTGGGAAGTCTTCCTATCCTGTGGAATGCAAACTCTATAAAAACAGAGCCTTCGCTCTTTTGCTCCTCTCTTTTCCCAGCTCCTGGAACACAGCCTTAGCATCCAAGAAGCAATAGCAGAACAAATGATGGATGAATGAATGATGAATGAGAGTAGACAGACCTAACTCATTCTTTTGATACGTGAAAATAGTTTCATAAACTACTTGTAGTTTGATAAAATGCGATTCTTAGAATATAATGTCACCTAACTCTTAAGCTTTAAGAGAATTGTTCAGGCCTGTCTGGTCCCTGAAACCTGCAGCTGCCCCTTCTAGGCTTTATCTAGCTACCAGGTCAGAAAAGCAGGCTGCCCTCCAGCACCCATGCACCCTTCACAGATGAAGGGTCTGCCCTGCCTGCCCTACCCCATGTCACGTGCCACGTCCAATCCCATTTCGAAGCTGCTCAATTTTATTGTCTCCCTCTTTCGGACCTCATCTTATGTTGGAGGTGACCCTCAGCATTGTTTCACCAGCCCTGCCCCTTGAATATCTGCTGTGTTCCGCAAATATCTTTTTGTCCGCCTGGCTTCTGGATCATATCCTGGGTCTGTTTTCTTGAGCAGATCTTTTACCAATTCCTCTACTTTGGTTCTGTCATTTGAACCCAATTAAGCATTTTTGGTGGCAGCTGCTGGTGGAAAGCAGATGGAAAACTTGGGAAAGGATTTCATCTGCACTCAATTCTCTCTTTCAGTTGGGCTAAGATGCGCCCAGCAACTCTCACATCATCTTCAGATCACCGAGATGTTTGCTATCTCCCCAGCAATCAAGACAGACGTTCTGAAGCTTGGGTCTCTGGACTGACAGGATTAGGATCACTAGGAATTTACTGAAGATTGGAAGTCCAGGGCCCCATCCAGGAACCTGTGCTTAACACCCGCTGCCCCTGCCCCCGGATGACTCTGATACTTGCTAACCTTTGAGAGCCCCTGGGTGAAGAGATGGGCACGGGGCTGTGCTCCCTGGCAGAGTTGGGCGGTGGAGGGCCAGCGGTGTCAATTTCCCAAGCAGCAGAGTCACTAGCAAGGGACTATGGTCTTGGCAGAGATATTAAGGAAATAGACCCAGCCCAGGTGTCTGCTTCAGACTGAGATGGAACAGACAGAGCAAGACAGTAACAGAGGAATAAAAATGAGACACCCGATTTTAGCAGTCGCTATCCACATTGCTCCAATGGCAGGAAGTCTTTCCCTGGTAACTGTGGGACTTTGAACGAGTCCTTCATTTGAATCCTGCTCACGTTTCAGCAGAAGACTAGATGGAAACCATATTGCAGGAAGGGGTGTGCAAACCCTGAGCAAGAAAAGAAAAAGCATCTAAAATGTGAGAGCCTCAGCAATGGGACCCAAACGGGGATGGGAACGGGTTGATTATGTGAACTTCTTCTGACCCTGCCATCCTGGCAGCACTGTGCGCTGAGGCAGATAAAAGGTTTGCCTGTGTAAACAGAAAAGAGCTGTCTGCCCCGAGACCCTCCATAACCCTCGGTGGTCTAAGCAAAATTGCTGGACACTTTCTTCACCCTGCCTTCCCTGAAGCCCCAGCTGAGCCCACACAAAGGGAGCTCTGTTTCCTGCTCACTTGCAAGAGCTTTGCTGGCTGGGGTTGGTAATGACGTTGAGGATGATAATATAATCATAGCTAAGACTCACTGATGCTTACTACATGCCAGGCACTTGGCTGAGTGGCTTAAAAAAATGACATCTTGTAAGACCCACAACAGTCCCACGAAGTAGATGCAGTTCCTGTCCTCCTTTCGTAGATGGTGGAAGTGGAATCCTGAGAAGAGGGGAGACTTGTCCCATCACCTGGCTGGAGAGTAACATGGGGCCAGGATGGCCCTTGGCGCTGACGCTGTAGTGTCTCCCAACAAGAGCTTGTTCCTTAAGGTTGGCTTTTATTGCTCTCTTTTAACAAAGGAGAAATTACTTAAAAGCGAGAAAATTGGACTTTAGGGAGATTCATTAGTTTATCCAAGAGGATAAATCTGGACTAGGAAGGTAACAAAACCATGACTAGAACAGAGTTCTTCCCCCCACACTATGATGTCCACTGCTGGCTTCTTTGTCTGACATTCCTGACCACAGTCATAGCCCTCTTTCCTATTAAATATTAAATTCAGTCTTTTCAGTGTACAGTACTATGAGTTTCAACAAACATGTATCATCGCTCCCAGCCTACCACTGCAATCAAACTATAAAATCCCCCAAATGTCCCTGTGCCCTTTGTAGTCACTCCTCTGGCATCCAATGATCTGTCTGCAGACTCTACAGTTTTGCCTTTTCCAGAACATTCTATAAGTGGAATCAGTATATAGCCTTTTGAGTCTGGCTTCATTTACTTAGCATAATGCATTTGAGATGCATCTGTATTAACATGTGTATAGTTTATTCCTTCTTTACTGCTGACCAGCAAGGATCTCAATGTAGCAGAAACCAATAACAGACACTCCCCTCCTCCCTCCCCCAGGCTGCTGAGAACATCACATACCAAGTCTTTGCTTATTATCTTCAAGATGGCACAATTGTCTTAGAGACAATGGGAGCAAAGGCAACAGGAATCTCAGGTACAAAAACACACTCCTGGAGACTTCCCAGTTTATCTTCTTAGTGATGGCAGGTTTGGGCCAAGAGCACTGTGGTTTGGGCATTAACGTGTCCATAAGCTAGCGCACCCTGGAATACTCTGGCCATAGCAGTTAGGGTCAGAGCCAGAACCCAAACCCAGGACTATCTAGCTATTACGTCCGGCAGCTTCCAACCACAACCATGGGGCCTGACCATGCTGTTCTTTGGCTGGGGAGAGAGACTGATGGCATGGGAGGAGAGCTTTTTGGTGAGGCGTGAGGCTAACAGAAGCCTCAGCAAGGACCATTCCAGAATGTAGCCTGAAGGATCTGGTCTCACACCTACTAAATTCACATCTGCAAAGCTACACCTGTGTTGTTTAGTAAGCTTCCCAGGACATTGTTCCGTCCCCTGCATTGAAAATTGCTCCAGGGAAGAATGAAACACAGCATTCTGTCCCCAAGCGTGGAGAGAAATGGGTAGAATCACATTTCTAGATATTCTTCCTCCACCAGTTGTCTCCGGACATCAGTTCTTTGCCTTTCCTCTTTCGGTGCTGGCCCCACCAGAATTCTCTTGCTCCTTTGTCACCCTCCGGTTCAGACACACATGGAAACATACACAGAACACATGAATCCACCTGCTCAATAAAAAGGTAAGACAGCCAGCCTCGGGGTTCATCCTCCTGGTCTGCGTTCCACGGGTGATGACCGGGGATATGGTCCCCCGGGTCTCTTTGGTTTACCCACCCACAGAAACTTGGCAGATTACATGTATGTTTTGGATATTCAGTGGCTGTTACTCATGGAAATCCTGAATCCACGTGAACACTCTCCAAAAGCAGATGGAATTTCCATTCAGAGAAATCTTGGCACAAATTTCTTCGGAACGATCCCAAGTTACGGGCAGGACCTGGGAGGGCTTGACGAAGCTGGTGGTTGGCATGGCAGGTCAGGGGTCTGCTAGCAAAGGGGAGGATGCCCCTGGCTGACAGTTCCCTGTCCTGCAGCGCCTGGTGGCCCCGGGTCTCTAACTCGTGGGGCTCAGAGAGGGGTAGTCATCTCCTCTAATTCAAACCTTCCTTGAAAAGGATTGTTTTGTTACGATAGAGGCAGCCCCGCTCCAGACATTTAAGGCCCTTTGGTAGCCAGTAACAGAAAGTCCCTAACCCTCACTCCAACAAAAAAAAAGAGAAAGCATATGAGAAGAATCCAAAAACATCTCACAGACTCCAAGGGCAGCTGGGTCTCAGACAGACTCATGAAAGATTAGAATCAGGAACCAGAATGACATAGCTAAGAAGTTGCCTCGCTTCTTTCCCATCATCCCCTCTCGCAGGCTCACAGATCTCTTTTTCTTTCCTTTTTTTTTTTAAAAGATTTTATTTATTTATTTGACAGACAGAGATCACAAGTAGGTAGAGAGGCAGGCAGAGACAGAGGAAGAAGCAGGCTCCCTGCGGAGCAGAGAACCCAATGTGGGGCTCGATCCCAGGACCCTGGGATCATGACCTGAGCCAAAGGCAGAGGCTTTAACCCACTGAGGCTTTAAGCCACCCAGGCACCCCACAAATCTCTTTTTCTTAATATCCGTCTCCCTCTATCACTCTGTCTCTGACTCTCTCTCCAAGTTGGCTTTTGAATGGTGTCTCCAGCCTCAAACCCAAGACAGAATTTGAGGGCTTAAGCTTTAGATAAGGGTTTGTCTCTGGCCCAATCAAAGGGGTGGGAGAGGAGGGTCATCCATGAGGATTCCTGGATCCCACTGATGAGGGAACAGAAGGCTGGCTGAGGACGAAGCAGAAGCGGACACCCTGCAACTTTCCCCCTCCCCCAACTCCTGGATGGGACCTCTGTGACATTTTCCCAGGGATCTCCCAACTATCTTAATGTCAATACCTTGCTAGAGGGGAATAACCACCTTAACCTGGCAGTGGCAAGGCCTCCGGTATCCTGTAGGTCCTCTCTAGCATATGAAAGTTCTATTGAAACCTCCCTTTTTCCTTACCTCCCCCAACCCCATGGTGCATAATCAACCACCCCTCACAACCCTGGGGCAGCTCTTTCTGCCCTCGGGTCCTGTCCCTGTGCTTTAATAAGCCACCATTTTGCACCAAAGTCGTCTCAAGAATTCATTCTTGGTTGTCAGCTCCGGACTCCACCCCACTGAACCTCACTTATATTCTAAAATTTCATCACCACCAGAGTGCCCTGGCCGCCTTACTGTTCTGGCATTCTCTGCTGACTTCTCTGTTTCTTCAGAAATGGTAGGGTCCTTGAGGGCCGGGCCCCAGCCCCTAGCAGGCTCCCTGGCCACCCTGGAGGTGGTGGAGGGACAGGGAGACTGGGCAATCTCACATGACTCGCATTCGCGCAGGGAAAACAGATAATGAACAGCCACGCGGATACCTGATCTCCGAGCCAACTCTTCACATTTTCTTCCAGATTATGTTCTGAATATGTTCAGAATAGTCTATTGAAGAGGGAAGGGAAAGGAAAAAAAAAAAAAGGGAGATGGGTAACAAACCTTCCCCAGATAGAATTAATTATTCTGAATTGTTACAGTTTCTTTTTCCTTTTTTACATTTTTTAAAAAAGATTTTATTTGAGAGAGAGAGAGAGCGCGCGCACACAGGTGAGGAGGGAGAAGTGGACTCCCTGCCTAGCAGGAAGCAGGTTGAGAGGCTCCATCCCAGGACCCTGAGATCATAACCTGTGTGAAGGCAGACGCCCAGCCCACTGAGCCACGCAGGCTCCCATGAATGGCTCAGTGGGTTGGGCCTCTGCCTTCAGTTCAGGTCATGATCTCAGGGTCCTGGGATCGAGTCCTGCATCAGGCTCTCTGCTCAACAGAGAGCTCCTCACCCCCGCCACCACACCCGCCCCCCACCTGCCTCTCTGCCTACTTGTGATCTCTGTCTGTCAAATAAATAAATGAAATCTTAAAAAAAAAAAAATCAATGTATAACAGTCATCTATGCAGACTGGGTGCCCCTAAGTTCCGAATCCCTGAGGTTTCCTTGTTTGCATAGGGGGCAGATAAGCCCCATCCACTGGAGCTCTCGGGCCCCACCACCCACCCCAGGAGGAAAGCTGTGACCCTTCAAGGCAGACAGAAGAGCCTTTTATGAAAAGAAAGGCCCCTCCCTGCAGGCCTGTGGGGACCCTCCCACTCCTGCTTCTCACCTCACAGTAATGGAGGCCACCGCTGGGCCTCGGGGAGGTGAGCATTTCTGTTAAGAGCAGATCTAAGAAATGTCTGTTTGGCACTAGGAGGTTTTCACTTTGTTTTATTCCGGGCAGTGGGATGGGGGTGGGGGGACTCGCCTATTGCTTTTTGGGGGGGAGGGGTTCAATTTATTCACAAACTTTCAAGCATATGGAAAATAACAGCGGACACTCCCTTCTACCCACATGTAGCTGATCAACCGTGATGATTCAAGACATGTCAGTATTTGGACACTTCTAACTCAGAACCTCTCCCTGCCGGTGCACTCTCTTTCTGAAAGAAAGAAAGTGTTATAAATCCAAGTGAGGAGAGCCCCCATCTCTTCCTCTGCCTTCGGCCTCAGGAGCAGCCTACACATTTCTGTATTTTTCTAACTACATTCGTAGCATCCATGACCCATAGAAATGGCCATTTGTGTTTTTAAAACATGCACAAACAGTATTGTATACATACCATTCTGCAAATTGTCTTTTCCTGCTCCACGTTATTTCTTCTGAGGTCTATCCATGTTGTTGCCTAGAAATAGTATTCATTATGTTAATGGCTGTATTCTCTTGTTTGTAGAAATCCCAGTGTTACCATTCTCCTGCCGAAAAAAACCACTAAGTGAGTGGTTTTCACATTTTCTGCTACTGTAAATAGTGGCTTCCGTAAACATCTTTATACGCGTCTCCATGAGCACATGGTCACGAGTTTCTGGAGGGCGGACAGCTGCCCGTGAATTTGCTGTGTGGGTGCTAGCTTTCTAGGTAATTTTTAGCAGACAACACCCACTCTGCTCCCACTTCCTCAGTAATGGAATAAGAACCCAGTTTAGGATCCTCTAGGTCCTTCATAGAGAAAATGGGAAAACTTAGAATTTTAAAATTATAATTAGAGAGTGCTTCCAAAACCTTAAAAGAAAAAAAAAAGTCCTTAACTGTTACAGAACTTAGACCAGTGATATAATAGAAATTATGGAATTCTAGAATGTTCCTCATCCTAAAGATGATTGATCTGGCCAGCTCTGGCCAGCTTGGCCTGCTCTGTGTGCCCATGGACCCGTCACCTCACAGTAGCCATTTAGAGAGTGACCCTTTCTCAACTCAGGTTCCAAACCCACAGGGCTTCCCCTACCCCTGCTCCAAGCTTCCTAGAGCCCAGACTGTGTGTGGATCTAGTCGGGGCCATCTCTCGGCCGACCCTAGTGTCTTTCCTCATTGCCTGTGAATGCCTCAGGCTGGTGATCAGATTGGCAAGAAGCTGGGCAGGGGGGACACTTCTATTTTCTTATACCGAGGCCCATAAATGTTCTTACCTTTTTTTCCCTCCCCATCCCCATTTTGTTGTTGTCATTGTTGCTCATTTCTTTTGTAGTTGCACTTAATAATGGGAGCTATCAGTACATCCCCACATTTTGGAGCATAAATTATAGACCCCATATGAGAAAGTACATAGCCCTTCACCTGACACTTGGGGTAACTCAATGTGTTTTTTGATTTTTTGTTATTTTTTTAAGTTCAGTCTGAAAGTCAAGACCTCCAGACCTCATGGCAGAACACGTAAGGCAGAAGATAAGTTCTTATTCAGGACAATTTCCAGTCTTCACAGCCAGCATCATGGAAGGCTGAAGGAGCACAGTTTGCTCTACAGATCTACACCCTGGCAGCTCTTGGCCTGGCCCAGGGGTGCCCCCTGGCCACAGCCTGCAGACCTATGTCAGTTTCTTCCTAGAATGTGGGCCTCAAGGGGGAAGTTGGCTCCAGGTCCTTGCATGGGCTCAGCTGCCTCCAGAAAGCTAAGGAATAGGTGAGGGGCTGAATACCCAGAGGACAGAGAAGGGGATACTGGGGAAGGGGGCCTTCTCTGGATTCGCAGGAGAGCCCAGCCCAGAGGCTCAGAAGCTGAAGAGAACATAGCGAGAAGCCTCATTTTTATGATAAACAGTGATGCAGAAAGTTCCACGAGGAAAGGCAGTCATGAGGAATAATGACTAATTTCAGAGTCAGCCACTCCTGAGTCTCCTCCCAGACGACCCCTCACTTATTGTCTGGCTTTGAGAGGATGGCCTAACTTCTCTGAGTCTCGACGTGCACAGTGTCTCCGTGTGCATAGTGTCCAGTGCCGAGAAGGCCTTAAATATGCTTTCTTCCCACTTGACACTCTGCTGTGGACTCAAGTGTAGGAACAGGATGAAGAGGCCATGAGCCCTGTAGGGGAGGAAACATTTTTCCTCTACCCTTGTAGAGTCTCGAGCTGGGCCTAAGAATTGAACTGACATAAGGCAGAGTAACAGAAGGTGTATGAATTTTATTATGACATCACACGTACATGGGAGCCTTTGCAAGAAAATGAGGACCCAAGAAAGTGACCAGGGCGGGAAGCTTACAGACTTTTTAGACAAAGAGACGTTACATTTGTGAAGAAATGACAGGCAAAGGGCTTTAGGCTCTGGAGGGTAAATTGTGGAGAAGTGACCAGATTTGGGGGGAGGGGGGAACCAGTAGAAGATAGTGTCATTTTAGTGATTTTGCTAGTACTGACCCATTTTGACATCAGTTCCCAGTACCTACTTAATGCTAAAGACATTCTTCTCTTGCTGGTACAGGGAAGGCACCTTCCTCACATGGCATCTCATGGCCTGTTTTTAGGTAGAAAGGGGAGGTCTGAGAGCCCTCCTGCATCTGCTATTTCTCAAGCACCCTCAGCTCAAAATAATTTGCAGTGGCATGTCCTGAATTCCTTCATCCTCAGACACATGTTTTCCAAGTGGTCATCTGCAGGAATTGTTCATTTAATACTCCCAACTCAGCTCCAAAACCTCCCAGCCAGTTTAGAGCAGAGGAGTTGAACAGCAAAGGATAAAGACTCTGGAACCAGATTCCTGGGTTCGAGTCCCAGTTCAACCACGTAATGGCTACATGGCCTCAGGAAAGTGTCCTTACTTGTAAAATGGGAATAGAAGTAGTCCTACCAACGTCAGTGGCTGTCTGAGATCAATGAGTCAACACCTTGTCCTGATACATGGCCCTAAGTATTGCTATCTCAAAATAAGAATAGCTATTGTTGGGATGCCTGGGTGTCTCAGTTGGTTAAGCATCTGCCTTCAGCTCAGGTCCTGGGATGGAGCCCCATGCCGGGCTCCCCACTTAGCAGGGAACCTTCTTCTCCTTCTCCCTCCGCCCTTCCACCCTCCCACTCATGCTCACTCTCTCTTGCTCTCTCTCATGCTCTCTGTCACTGTATCTCAAATAAATAAATAAATAAAATCTTTCTTAAAAAATAGCTCTTGTTATGCTGATTAGCCCATGCATTTCTCAGGAGCCGAGTGTGTATTATGGCTCTGGTGGTGGGAACACAAAGGTGAGCAAGCCATTCTCTGTCACCGAGGGGCTCCTCCTGGTCACTGGGGGAAAATGGGCCACGGACTAGTAAGACCATGGCAAATCTGGGGCAATAGGGCAGCACGTGGGAAGGGAAACAGAGGAGGAATGGGGGACAGTTGGGAGAGCTCAGGATAGACTCCCAGTTCTTGAAAGATGTGGAAGAGTTAGCTACACCATCAGGAGGAGGGAGAGCTCGCCAGACAGAAAGAGTTTTAGGGAAAAATAGGAGGAGGTTTAAGGAAATACTCATTTGGGGCGCCTGTGTGGCTCAGTCCCTTAACCAACTGCCTGCAGCTTGGGTAGTGATCCCAGAGTCATGGAATCTAGCCCCATGGCGGGCTCCCTGCTCAGCAGGGCGTCTGCTTCTCCCTCCCTCTTCCCCTTGCTCCTCCTCCTTCTCCTCCTCTCTCCCTCTCTCTCTGTCACTCTCTCAAATAAATAAATAAAATCTTCAGGGCAGGGGGAAAGAAAACACTCCTTCATTAAAAAAATATGTGAGTGCTTCCTGTTCTGGATACTCACATATTTTAAAAAGTGTTAGAAAACAGTGAGTGCCCCTCGTTCTAGATGCTGGGGAGACTGCGATGAGTAAGACAAAGTTGCGTTCCCACGACGATTAGCTCACATCTCCCGCTTACCACGTGCCCCACACTCGCCTGCATGCGTTCTGCTCGTTAACTACTAGATACATTGACTACACTAACCTCCATTTTCCGTACGGGCTAAGCGGAGCGCAGACACATCTGGGGACTTGGCCAGGTTGGTAAAGTCGTAAGGAGCAGAGCTGGGATTCACACCAGGCAGTCTGGCCGCCGCTGCCTGCTCTCAGCCACTGTTATGTCGCCTGGAGGAGCTCGCTGACATTCTCACGAGCTCCGGGAGCTACAAGTGGGTTATTTTGGCCGGAGTAAGGCGTCAAGCATGGCAGGCGGATGAAGGCCAGCCAGTGACCGGCCTTGGCCGCCAGGCTGAGGGGCTGGGGCTTTGCCCTGCATGCCGGCCAGAGGATGGCTTGGAAAGGGCAAGGGGGGCCCGGGAAGCACACCCTCCCCGCGTCCGCCATAAGCTACAGCGGGAATCCCGGTCCGAATGACAATGGACCGGGATGCGGCGGCGGCCGAGGGATGCAGGGAAGGGGCGCCTAGCGGAGGCAGAGGAAGCTGGCCTGCGGCGCGAGGTCGCGGGCGGCCGGCGGCCAATGGCGTGGGTCCGGGCGGCAGCCCCTCCCGCCGGGCGGGGCGCGCTGCGGGCTAGCCGGGTACCAGCGCTGCCGCATCCCCGCGCGCTCCCCGCCCCCGCGCAGCTCCCGCCCCAGTTCCTGTGCCCGCAGCCTGCGGCGGCGTCCCAGCGAGGTCTGGCAGGTCCAGCCCGCGCACAGCTCGGTCCAGTCCGGTGGGTGAGGGATGGCGGCGGGGAATGGAGGGGCGGGGGGCTGTGCTAGGTCTCGCCCGGGCTGGTGAGGGGTGGACGCTCGACTGGGTTCCGACCCCGCGGGGAGGGTGCCGAAGGGGGTTGATCGCCCCGGAGTGGGCTGCACGGGGCTGGGGTGGGAGTGGGGTCGCGGCTCCAGAGCTGCGCTCGGACCTGGTCGTGGAGAGGCCGGGATAGAACCCGGGATGGCGCGGGGGTGATCGGGGGCGCCGCGGGTGTTGGGAACTCTGTTGGGTTGTTGCTCCGGGGAGGAGGCCATCCCTGGGGATGGGGGAAGAGCTCAGCCCCGGCCCGAGGAGAGAGTGGGGGTGCGGAGGGGAGGGGGCGCGGGGCTGGAGCGGAGCCGGGGGGCCGCGTCGGGAGGGCCCTCGGGTTTGTCTCCTCCAGGGTGGGTGCGGGGAAGAGGGGCGTAGGGGGCGGGCCGGGGCGCGGGGCGGGGCTGCGGGGCGGACGAGGGGGTGGTCGGCGCGCTTCTGATCAGGTTCCGGGACGCAGGCGGCGGCGGCGGCGGGAGCAGAGCGGAGATGCGGCGGCTCGTAAGCACCCTGCTGTGCCTGCTGCTGGCGGCGGCGGTCCCCACGGCCCCCGCGCCGGCTCCCACAGCGACTGCGGCGCCCGTTGAGCCCGCCCCGGCTCTCAGCTACCCGCAGGAGGAGGCCACCCTCAACGAGATGTTCCGCGAGGTTGAGGAGCTGATGGAGGACACGCAGCACAAACTGCGCAGCGCGGTGGAGGAGGTGGGTGCGTCTGGCGGGCTGGGGTTCGGGGGAGCGCCTGGCGGGGGCCGTGGGAGGCCGGGGCAAGCCGCGCGCTGCGAGCGCTGGCCGGGGTACCCAGTTCCGCGAAAGGGCCGGGAAGAGCCGGCTGCAGATACAGAGTGATTCGGCTGGCCGTGCAGGGTGAGCTCAACTCCCACCTCATTCTGACTTCCTGACGATGGGTCTGGATCTGAGCCTGTTCACCGAGAGTCTCCGGCTGGGCTCACCCAGGGGCAGCCAGGGTCACCACCTGTTTACGCCCTGCTGGCCGCTACCCCGCAATTGTCTTCAAGTGTGCATTTACCCGCCCCCCTGTGTAAGCGGATGCTTGCTGGCTCCTGGTACGCGCGGGCTCTGTGGTTTTGCAGAGAGGCCGAGGATCTCAAGTTCTAGCTTGTTACGTTGGGCTTTGAGTTTGTGCCATCTTCCCAAGACATAGTTAGGATGCCGTGTGGGGACAAAAAGCCCAGACAGCTTTGCTGCTGGTCTGTATGGGTTTCCCCCAATGCCATGCGAGGCAGAGAAGGAAAGTCAGAATCTTAAATCCCAGCAGTGTGAATTTTCAGATGGGGGGGGCAGTATGAACGGCCACCCACTCCACCCCAGCAGTGCTTTGGAGTCAGCCCTAGGCTCGTGGTCCTCCTCTGCCACTCACTAGCTGGGCAACGTTGGGCAAGTCCCTTAACATCCTCTTCTTAGTTTCCTGTTAGAATTAAATGCCATGGTCTGTGTGGGCACCTGTTGTAGAATAGGTGGGCAATACACAGTAGCTGTTACCATCAGATACCAGATACCTTAGCAAAGCTTGGCCTGGCTCCTTTCTTCGGTCACCTCCTAGGACCAGACGCTATGGATAGCATCCTCTAGGCTGATCACCTAGGTGTTGGCAGGGCTGCCCCGGCTGGTGAGGCGGCTGCCTCAGTTCACCCAGCCCTGGTGTCCGGAGCTGTCCCTGGTGCCTGGGGTTGGGGCACATGGTCACTGTTGTGCCTGGCTTTGGCTGCAGCCTGTCTTTGGAGAGAAGCTAGCCATCCCAGTGAAGGAGTCAGCAAGAGACCAGATGTCCAGGCTCGTGGCTGAGGTGTCTTCCCACCCCTGCTTCTCCACATTCCACTGGGACAGAGCCTCAAATGCTAGCTCTGGTCTGCTGGGAGACGTTGCTTTCTTCCCACAATCCTGCCTCCCAGAGCAGGCAGTCTGATGGAGTGTGCCGTGGGGGACACTGGATTGGGAGGCAGTTGTGTGGGAAGCTGTCCTGAACATCCACTGGACAGGCCAGATTCCAAAACCCATGGACAGACATTGTTTCCTGTGAAAGCAAAAGAATCATGACATGACATGACATGAAATAATTAAAAGGAGAGGGGAGTCAGATGGGCCCCCATAGCTCTTAACTCTGCCCCTTCCTATTAACTGACTCGTGATCCTTCTGGTGATCTTTCTGGTGCCAGGGCGGGGCGGGTCATCTGGTTTCCTTATCTGGGTTCCAGGATTTTCTTGCCTGCGCATGGATTCCTAGTGAGACTGATGAGGTCAACTCCCAAGTTTCTGTTCTCTGTGATCTTGTTTGTGCCACACGGTCTTCTGATGGTAGCTCTTGCTGAGGGAGAGGAAGGAGCCATGGGGGCCTCTCTGGTCTCTTCATTGATTAGAGCAGTTTGGGCTCAGCAGGATATGAGTGGCACATCTCCTCCATGGAAATCCTTCCCATTGGCTCTGCCAGGGCCCCAGCTTCCTCCTTCCAGATGCCACTCTGCTTGCATTGTGAAGATGGGCTGGTTGCCACCAGGAAGAGTTGCTGGCTGTCACCTCTGTCCCCCTCTGTGCCCACCTGGGCCTGCCCCAGAGAGCATCCTCGATGGCCATGGATACGGGTTGAGAGAGGCTGGACCCCTGAGTGGCAGAACAGGCTGTGGGGATCAACTTTCCTTCAGCGGATCCTAGCTCTGCCGTTCCTGGTGGGGTCCAGGAAATGTCTCCCTCCCCCCAACTCCATTTAGGATAAGCAGGGATTTAAATGAGGATGCAAGTAAAGCAAGCTACCTGACCATCTAAAATGGGGTTAAGTGAGGTTGTGTAATATAAGTCACCCTCTGGGGCTGTTGTCAGGGTTACGGGAGGTCCTTGCCGTCTGGATAAAGAAAGGCTGCCATTATCACCCTCTAAATAGTACCAGCATGGGGACAACCAAGAAACACCACAGAGTCTCAAGAGATTGTGGCGCTTAGTATTAACTTTTTAAAAAGAGACTTCCAGGAGGCCCCTTCCGTCTCATAAACACGGGATAGTTGCTATTTACTTGTTGTCTGGGGAAAGGACCAGGCCAGATGCATTGGTTGTTTACATGGTTGCGCCATGAATCTGCTTTCAAGTAACTGCCTGACATTTTAAATACTCCAGCTGACTCAAGCTGCTGATTGCTCTTTAGGGAAAGATCCTCTGCTTGTAGGATCATTATTTGGGGAAGCCAGTGTTCAAATGGTTCAATCTGGGCTGTTCTGCTTTCCGGTCTTAATATTCTGTATGTTACTGGTAAATGTGTTTTGAGGATAAAAGCACTTTCTTCTCCTCCCTTCCCCCTGCTTTTGGTGATATCCGTATCTGACATATTCTGGAATATTCTTTATCACCTTACCCAGTCCTAGGAAGAACCCCAATACTAAGCCTCGATTTGTCTCTCCAATTTTTCCTACTATACCCCTTTCAACAGACACGCAGAGTGAACCAACCATAAATGCCATATTTTATAACATGCACATTCCTCCTTTATGAAATAACTCCTCTTCTTTGGGCTTAAGTTTCTCTTGCTAGTGGCCACAATAGTTGTGGTTGAAATTTCCATCGTAAACCGTACTTCAAGTTCATGTTGCCATTAGAGAACTATTAGCTCATTCTATTGAAATAACCACTGGTTGAGAGGGAGGAGGTTTTATAAGAAGACTCTCTGCTCAGCCCAAAGCAGACTCCAGATTTGGTAAGTTGTCAATTATTTGAAAGCCGAACTGGAGGATTCAGATTCCAATGGGAATTTTTAAAAGCATGAAAACGTTCCCTTCTGCTTCTGGATATGGCCTCTGAAGCATCTGAGTCTCTTACCCTTTTCCAGCTGTATCTTTTCTCTCACAAAATATGCCAAGATCTCGTACTTTAAAAAAATTTTTTTTTAATCCTCTTCACGCTCATCCTGTCTCCTGCCTTAGCTCCGTTCCAATTCTTCTCTATTCCGTTAGCAAATTCTTCCCGCACATGGTATCTACTGTCTGCTCTTTCTCCTTCAACCCGCACCTGCCCTAGCAAACCAGCTTCTTCTAAAACTGCCTTCTTCCAGGACACCACTAGGAGAGTAGCTACGCATTACGTCTGTGCTGGGTACCAGTTGCTGAGGCAGGCACTTGGATTTCGTGGTCCTTAATTCTTGCATCCACTCAGCAGAGTAGGACCTTCTCCACTACACAAATGAGAAAGCTGGGGTTGAGAGATGCTTGGTGTCTTGCCCAAGGTCACAGATGCTGGTACTTGGCCCCACCTTCCCTAACTCCAGAGCCTTGGCACTTGCTTCTGACGTGCTACGGGCAACTTTATGCCTGACCTTGTGGCTAGCTCTCAGGGGCTTGGCCCACGTGGACTTATTTGTAATCTCTGCTACCTAGCAGGTCCCCACTTCCCCCAGGTATGACTTCCTACTCCCACATCTCATTTTGGCCAGTTCCCTCACTCCCGTCTCTATCTTCTCCAGGCTCTTTATTATTTACCAACTAGTCTTTAGAACTTGTTACAACTTCGTTTAGTTTGGAGCAAAGGTTTTCCCTGGGGGCAAGTGCAGGGGAGGGAATACCTCAGAACCATTTTAGAAGCTCTTTAATATCTTGGATCGCACCTGTGGAAGTTCTTTTTTTTTTTTTTAAGATTTTTTTTATTTTATTTGACACAGAGAGAGATCACAAGTAGGCATAGAGGCAGGCAGAGAGAGGGGGGAAGCCGGCTCCCGGCTGAGCAGAGAGCCCGATGCAGGACTTGATCCCAGGACTCTGAGATCATGACCTGAGCTGAACGCAGAGGCTTTAACCCACACAGGTGCCCCTGCACCTGCAGAAGTTTTGACTCAGCAGGTCTGGGAAGGGATCTGGTGTGTGTGTAAGTGTATAGGCATAACTCTCTTGATTATATATCTATGATAGATACCGTTGTCAGGTATGACCCTGATGCACTCTGCTGGTTGAGAACCAGGCCAACACCCTCTGCTTTAGAACTGCCTGTCAGTCTCTCTCTCCATCATCCACCATTTTATTCTGTGCCCAGCACGGACCCTGTGCCCCAGCCCACAACACACACAGTTCTTGTCCAGGTGGCCACAGCTTTGCCTTCTCTGGGCTCCTTTCCATTCAAATCCTACCTGTCCTGGAGACCAGCTTAATCATGCCTCCTCCTCCTGGAGGCCTTTCTTTTCTATTTTTTGAACCCCTGGCATGCTTCTAGAAGCCATCATAATCATCCTCAAACAGGTTTAGTTGTGGGGCTCTGCACTTTCCCCAGTAAATGAATAAGCTGCTCAGGCAGAGCAGAAGCACATGCTGGACAAGGCCCCAAATTTGGAGTCAGACGAACCCGAGTTCTGTCTGAGCTTTGCCTCCTCCTACTAATGATGTTTTGAGCATAGGCAGGTCCCTCCACTTCTCTTCACCTCGTTCTCTTCATCTGCAGAGTAAGGGCAACAACACCTTCCTAGTGGGAGTGCTGTGATATCCAAGGAGCCATGGAAGTTACGGTGCAGTGGCTCAGGCATAGATGATGCCCAAACATGGAGGCTGTCACTGTGGTGATGATGATGATGATGGTGATGATGATGATGATGATGGTGAAGCTGATGATGATGGTGGTGATGGTGATGGTGATGATGGTGATGGTGATGATGCGGATGATGGTGATGGTGAGGATGGTGGTGATGGTGGTGGTGGTGCTGCTGATGGTGATGGTGATGGTAATGATGGTGGTGATGGTGATGATGGTGATGGTGATGATGGTGATGGTGATGATGGGGATGATGGTGGTGATGGTGGTGATGGTGATGGTGATGATGTGGATGATGGTGATGGTGATGATGGTGGTGATGATGATGGTGGTGGTGATGATGGTGGTGATGGTGGTGATGGTGATGATGGTGATGATGATGGTGATGGTGGTGATGGTGGTGATGGTGATGATGGTGGTGATGGTGATGGTGATGATGGTGATGGTGATGATGGTGGTGATGGTGATGATGGTGGTGATGGTGATGATGATGGTGGTGGTGATGATGATGGTGGTGGTGATGGTGATGATGGTGATGATGATGGTGGTGATGGTGGTGATGGTGATGATGGTGATGATTGTGGTGATGGTGGTGATGGTGATGATGGGGATGATGGTGATGGTGATGATGGGGATGATGATGATGGGGATGGTGATGATGGTGATGATGGTGGTGATGGTGGTGATGGTGATGATGGTGGTGATGGTGATGGTGGTGATGATGGTAATGGTGATGGTGATGGTGATGATGGTGATGATGGTGGTGATGGTGATGGTGATAATGGGGATGATGATGGTGATGATGGGGATGATGATGGTGGTGATGGTGATGGTGGTGATGGTGATGATGGTGATGATGGTGGTGATGGTGATGGTGATGATGGGGATGGTGGTGATGGTGGTGATGACAGTGAAGCCAGTGATTGAGTTTCAGACATCTCGCAGTCCTCTCAGGGTCAAACACAGCAGTTACTGACCAAATCCTTGTTTGATCATTTGAGCTTCTGTGTCTTCCAGACTCCCCACTTCTAGTTCAGTGTTTTTGGGCTGCACGGAAACATGGAAATTCCTCTCCCATATCCACCCCAGCTTAGCAAATCCGGTTGGGAGAGACAGGAAAAGAGGTGCCTCATTTAGTACATGTGGGAATAGAAGACAGTGATTTTTTAAAAAAACAGAATCTTTTTGAGGATTAGTTTTATGAAGTAAAAATAGCCCAGAGTCAAAGATAGTGTTGGGAAACTGCCAGCCACGAACTAGAACTTCTCTTTGTGTCTCTTGTTTTAAATTCCTAGACAGAGTATCTAACCGGCACAAGTAGGCCATGATGTGGCCTCTTTCGGAGTCCACCCAGCTGTGAGCTGGTCCCATTGTCCACTGCCCACTCAGGGTGGGGCGCGGCAGTAAATCCACAAGGGGAAATTGGGTACAGTTTCAGGTTGACAGATATATCTGGAGTAGGTGTCATGAGGGCTCATGAGCCTGGGGGATCTGAGAACAGCAGCCTCAGAAACCTGACACCAGAGGGGAACACATGTGGAAGATGAGCCAGGAGGAGAGTGAGCCCTGGGAACTAGTCAGCTGGCCCTCTACAAGGGTCTCTCTTGTACCCAGGCAGTGGGGTGGGAAGGAGACATAGCTGTGGCCCTACTGGTATCAGGGAAGGGGCCGTCCTGGGGGCTGTTGGAGTCTGCCCACCACCACCAGGCCCTGCAGCAAAGGCTTGGGAGCAAATAATGTATTTGGGAAGCGATCCCAGAAACACTAGGAGGAAATGGGAAAGTAAGATGGAAGAGAAGAGAGGGAATAAAGGCTGTGCTACTGAGCAGGTC
This sequence comes from Meles meles, assembly GCF_922984935.1. Taxonomy (NCBI): domain Eukaryota; kingdom Metazoa; phylum Chordata; class Mammalia; order Carnivora; family Mustelidae; genus Meles; species Meles meles. Next base: position 49,818,565 of record NC_060073.1, read on the forward strand.
ACTGCTAGGCTCCACTGAGGGTCCTCAGAGAGAGACTGCCCCTTTGAGTGGGGAGGGAGCTGGGGTATTTATCCTCATAGCCTGCCTCTCACTGATTGAGGATGGTTCTTGGGGTGTTAACTCCCTAGCATCTGTGCATAGTGAGCATCCAGAGAGGGCTCTCAGAGAGAGACCAGACTGGTTCTTGGCATGAAAGGCAGCTGAATGCAGGTGACCTCTGGGTTAGGTCGCTGGGAGAGGGACAGGGCCCCAGCAGCCCCGTCAGGGGCCAAGATTGTTCAACAGAAGCATGCTCAGATCCCAGCTCTGCCCTTCTCTGACAGTCCTTTTTTTTCTTTTTTATGTGTCTTGTGGATAGACTACAGTGAATTTTTAAAAATTGTAATTCCAATAAACGGTGTTATATTAGTTTCAGGTGTATGACACAGTGATTCAACAATTCTGTGCATTCCTCGGTGCCCATCACAATAAGTGTCCTCTTAATCCCCTTCACCTGTTTCATCCCCCATCCCCCTCCCCTCTGGTGACCATCCGTTCGTTTTCTACAGTTAAGAGTCTGTTCTCTTGTCTCTTTTTTTCTTTGTTCATTTGTTTTGTTTCTTGGGTTCTACATATGAGTGATATCCTCCGGTATTTGTCTTTTCTGACTGACTTATTCACTTAGCATTTATACCCTCTGGAGCCACCCATGTTTTTGGAAATGGCAAGACTTTATTCCTTTTCTGGCCGAGTAATACTCCGTGTTATGTGTACCTGCACATCTATATACCACATGCTCTCTACGCATTCATCTATTGAAGGACACTTGGGCTACTTGCTTCCATCGTTTGGCTGTTGTAAATAATGCGGTCAACACAGCAGTGCAGACGTCTTCACGTTAGTGTTCTTGTATTCTTTGGGTAAATACCCAGTAGTGGAATTAGTGAATTATATCGTAATTCTATTTTTAATTTTTTGAGAAACCTCCATTCTGGTTTCCCACAGCAGCGCACGGGGGTTCCTTTTTTTCCACATCCTCGCCAAAGCTCGTTGTTTCTTGTGTGTTTGATTTTAGTCATTCTGACAGCTGTGCGGTGATACCTGATTGTGGTTTTGATGTGCATTGCCCTGATGATGAGCGAGGTCCTTCACGGATAATCTCGGGGAGTTATCCAGTCTTCCTGAGCCTTACTCTCTGTAACTGTAAAATGGGTATATTCACACCTACCTTCGAGGTAGGCTGTGAGATTTAAGGCTATAATAGTTGTAAAACTTTTAGTGCAGTGTCTTAACCTGGTGGGCAATTAACAGGAGCTATTACTACTACCATTATATGTAATTGCAGAAGAGGAAGAGGGTGGTTCTGTTTTTCTAATGGACTGATTTATATCAAGAGAAAACAATTTTGCTCATTAAGTTCATCGATTTAATAGATGGAAGCAGAAGAAGCTGCGGCTAAAACATCAGAAGTGAACGTGGCAAGGTTGCCCTCCAGCTATCACAATGAGACCAACACGGAAACCAAGGTGGGAAATAATACCATCCACGTGCACCGAGAAATTCACAAGGTAAGTGTGGCCGCGGCCAGCACCTCCCCCTTTCTGTAGCTACCGATCCCATCATAGAACTAAAGTCTTGTTTACAAATTGGATCCACAAGCCAAAAATGCAAATGAGGTTGGTAAAACACAGATTAAAAACCAGAGGGAGTGAGGGAGCTATTTAAGAGGGAGAGCTGCGTATCAGAAACCTAAATTGCTTTTGCATTTAAGCAAATAATTTAACTCTAGGCTACCTGCCAATCCGATTGCAAAGGAATGGTCGGGGGTTTTTATCATTTGATAAAAGGGTGCAAACAAGTGTCTAGAGAGAGACTTCTCTAGTAGTGAATTTGAGGAATTTATCTCATAGGTTTTAATGTGTGTTTTAGCTGGGAGTTGGAATAGAGTCCATGTTTGCTGAATAGATCCTCACTGTTTCCTCAGGAGGAACTCAAATGGGTTATACTCCATCTTTGGGAGGGAAAGCCTGCATTGCCGTAAGACTGAACATTCGTTTGCTGGCTATCCACTCAGATTTCTATAGCAGAGTTTTTTCTAGCCTGCCCCATGTCTCAGTGTCTCCTGGTTTGATATCTGACATGAGGTGCAAGCAGGTTCATTCCTCCCCCCGACTTGAAGAAGAAAACATTGCAAATCCAGAGGCACGTAGCCCTAACCCACCCTGGCGTGAAATGTGTCCCATGTGACGTAGGCAGGACAGGGAGGGCAAAGCCCATGAACCTGGTTTTTCTTGAAGAGAGTCTGACGTGCCAATATTCAGGGTCACTGGTGGAGGCTATCAAGTTGACGTTCTGCTGTGAGCATCAAGGAGTTGACCTCAAACCTCATCTCAGCCCATATGTGCAAGGCCCAATGGCTCCAGTGAGAGGGTCTCACTTTTGTTCAAGGGCCCAGGTAATGACGTGGTTGAAACAATAGCGTGTCTGTGTCATGGAGCATAAGGGGTCGATTTTCACGGGCCGTTGCCTTGATTGTAAAGTAGCCTTTGTGTGGCTCTTTTCCCTCTGTCCCCAGCTTCAGCTGGGTATACCCCCCACCTCGCCCCCAGATAAATGAACAAGTCACCTGCTGACCAGTCCTTTAGCATTGCTCATCAGAGGCCTGGAGAATGTTTCCAAAAGTCCCTGTTTTACTTTTAAAACCAATATTAAGTCCTTCTCTTTGACGATAATTAGCTAACAGGTTTGGCTCTGCTTAAGGTTGCTTCTTGTAGATGTTGGGAAACCCAGGCGTGAGTCCTACCAGTAACTAGTGTGATTTTGAAAAACCATTTAAATTTTATGTTCTCCCTCACTAACTGTGTTTAGGAAATAGGGAGGTCGGTACGTACGTGACAGTAGAATGGGGGTCAGACGACTTAACGGTACCTGAGAGCTCACTGTAAACGACAAAGGGCTTGCAACAGCCGGTTGTTCTAGTCCTGTTTCTTCCGGTAAAGTTATGTCATGAGCACCACGTATAAGCTCTCCAGTGGGTTCCACGGACCGTCTGTTCTGTGCTTCACGAGGGGCTGGGCGGTGGTGAAACATGTTTGGGAAACATCTTAATTATTTCTCCTAGAGATAGGGAAATGCCCATTAATATAATAAAGCCTCTTCGAAATCCTGCAACCTGTCCCTGCAGTATAGGACCATCGAATTTTTAAAAAAGATATACCATCAGTTAATTTGGCAAAAATCTGGCAGAGAGGAAAAGGACGCTTCCTCTTTGCTGGGGAGAGGATTTATTTGCCTAAAAGTATTGAAGCATGTTGGTGAAGACATATCCTTATCTCCCCAGAACCGGAATTTGGTCCACTGTAACAAAGCAGGCTGTGTTTCTGCTCTGCTGTGGACAGTTTCCTTGTGATGTTAGAGCTGGCAGGAACTTTATAGATGACCTAGAAATGAGGACATGGTGAATCAGAGAAGTGACTTACTCCCGGTGACACACTAGGTGTTGGTGGTAGCTGAGCCGAGGCTCAAAGAACCCAGATGCCCTACCTCCTGGGCAGACGTCCCTTCTAATCTTCATTGCTGGCACTAGCGTTCCTCCGACAGGACCTAGGATGGGGCAGGAGTGGCGCGGGGTGCGGGCAGGATGCAGGGCTCAGCTCGGAGGCGTCTGCTGCCGGTAAACACCATCAGATGCAGACAGCAGGTGGGGGGGGCTCCCTTTGCACTAAAGCACTTCCTAGATGAACTATGTCACCAGAATCAGGCCGCGGGCAGCTCTAGCTAAAACCTGCTTGCTTCTCATGAAAGACGTTTGATGACACGCCCAGACGGGTTGCTGTTGAAAAGGATGTTGCCGTTGAGTTCCGAGTGATAAGCCCGAGAACAGTAGAAACAGCTCCTGCTGAGTGTTTGCTGCGTGCCAGGCTCTGCGCAGAGCCCCCGCCGTCCCTCCATGGAGCTGCTCCGTAAGGGAGACGCTGCTGTGTTTCTGACGGCCGCAGCTAAAATCATAATAAAAGGGGGAGCAGGCATTCTGTTGACTTGGGCAGATGTTGTGGCTTCAGGAAGCGGGAAAAATGGGCGCCTGGGTAGCTCAGTCGTTAAGCATCTGCCTTTCGCTCAGGTCATGATCCCAGGGTTCTGGGATCAAGGCCCCCATTGGGCTCCCTGCTGGGCAGGAAGCCTGCTTCTCCCTCTCCCACTCCCCCTTCTGCGTTCCCTCTCTGCTGTGTCTCTCTCTGTCAAATAAATAAAATCTTAAAAAAAGAAAGAAAGAAAGAAATGAAGAAAGAAAGAAAGAGAAATCGGGGAAAAAGAAACCAGCTTGTGGGATTTGCCCAGAATTCCTTCTGTTTCACATTCACTGTATTTGCTCTGCCGTAGGTAACCAACAACCAGACTGGACAAATGGTCTTCTCGGAGACGGTCATCACGTCTGTGGGAGATGAAGAAAGCAAAAGGAGCCACGTGAGTTGTCATGTCTCCTGGGCTCAACCCCCTAGCGTGCGAAGGGTGACCCAAACTTCAGGCCATGGGCGGAAGGGAATGGACTCTCATTCACCCTTCCTGTCTCCTTTCTACCAAGATTCCCCGATTCCTGCATTTCTGACCAGAGCGACGTGTTTGGGCAACAGGCTCTAGCACAGTGCTCTTTGCATCAGAAACAACAGAGAAATGAATTCAGTTGGCATTTGCCTGACTCCCTCTCAGCCCTGAAAGGGAACAAGGAAGTACCAGGTACCCTGACTGGGGGCCTTGGCACTAAGACCTGGCCTGTCTAGCCTGGAGTCCCCAAAGCCCCTGGTATGGCCAGGCCCTTTGGTAATCCCAGCCCTGGTCAGGCAGGTTGAGAGCGACATCACCTTAATTAGTGGAACCCCGTGGCCTAAGGGACATGGAGTGTCGTCCCACTCCAGGCTTCATGCTCTGACCCCCTTGTGATGGGTCCACTTACACAGTGACCTGTTGCTTTGTCCAGTGGCAGGATGGTTCTTATAAAACGAGAGAGTCCTGCTGGTAGAAGGGGCAGCATTTCACAGAAGGAAAGCCTGGGCATAGGTCAGGAGGTGACCCCAGGCGAGTCACCGGTTTCCAGACTCCCAGGCCTCAGGGGACTTGACTTCTCTTCACCTTCTCAAAGAGGTGGCTGGCTTCAGAAGCAGGTAGCTGGTGAGGAGTGGACAGGGTGACTGCCATGTGATGTGGCCAGCTGTAAAAATGTGCATTCTCTATGGGGACCCCAAGAACTAGTCTTTCTGTGCCCAGGTGCCCGAGACAAACTTCAGCTACAAGTTCTTACCCTCTAAGGTGCAGAGCACTTCCTTGGCCTTCAGAAGGGGTCAAGGATTTTTCCTCGCCTCTTTCGGCATCATCATAGGAAGAGAAACAGTCTACCCATTGAGCTAGGGAGGTGGTGTTGATGCGGTTGGTAGTTGGTGGGTTCTTTTTTGCTTGTTTTTGGCACAGAGCTCAGACACTGACTTCAGGCTGGGGGGTCCGGAGGGTTGTGTGTGGTGATGGTGACTGGTCATTCCAGGGACCTGGGGGGCAAGATCTGTGCTGAAATGGAAAGAGCTCTAGCATCTGAGGCTAGAAGCTTGATGTTAGGGCCAATTTAATGTTAAAACCTGCTTAACTATTAGGGCCTGCTTCGCCAGAGCAACTCCATATTGCCGGTAGCCATATTGGACTTCATTCCGGGAATAAACGCCCCAGTAGTTCCTGGTATGGTTCCGGGTATCGATTCTGGGAGTAAATGCCTTAAAAATAGAAGTCACGTACCTTGGGTCTGCGGTTATGCCCTACAAAACCAGCCTGTGAGATCGGGAGGGGGTTGCTCTCTTCGGAGGCGGCCCTGGCCGGTCAGTCTGACTTCTAATGCTTGGCATAGAATAAGGCTTTGCATAACTTTCACTTCGTCTCAGTCTCGTTCCTTTGATAACGGACCCCAACACTTGAGTTTGCCACCTACGGGCTGGGTCACCCCAGTCACAAAAACCTTTGAAGTGGGGACAGGATTGATTCAGGTCAGGAGGAAAGAGAAGTTAGCTTTCAAAGGTGGGAAGAGAGAGAGGGGAGGGAAAACAAAGCAGACAAACAGTCAGAGTATATGGTCATGGTACCAACAGGGAAAAGCTTCAGAGAATTTTTGGTTGGGGCCCTAGGATAAAAGGAAAGCCTCAGCCTCAGCCACGAATAGAAGGGGCAGGGAAGCAGAACTTTCAGGGCTGTGAATTAGGGAAAAAAAACAATCTTTGTTGTCAACTGAAAAAAAAAAAAAAAAGGCATCTTACTTCACAATGGTCCATGTTTACTCTGGGGAGCTTCTCGGAGCCCAGAGGGCAGCAGGCCTGACAATGAATAGCCTGCACCTGCCCGAGACCCAGAGGCACAGGTGGCCAGCCACACCCCCACCCCAGGCCTCCTCTGTTGGCCCCCAAGGGAGGGGATCTAGTCAGGTTTTGAGCCCTGTGGTAAGGGGACTGAGGCTCCAAGAGTGGTGGGCAGGGGAGAGCAAGATCTTGAAAATACCAAGGACGGGCTTGAGTCAGGGAGCAGCTGCCGCGCGTGCTCCTGCTTCCAGCAGGTCTGCTTACAGCTTTCCCAGGAGTGCATGGTCTTGTGTGAATAAATTCCAATTTGCTTAGGTAGAAGGGAGATGGGGGGCATCTGGTGCTTGACTGGCCAATGTCTGGCAAGTCCCATGGGTCTTTGGAGAACAGGCTGGAGACTTTTCAAGCCACCTCTGGAATGGATATCGTGTGGCAGAAATGGTGGCATGGGTCCTCTCCAGCAGAGCTTCTCTCACTGTCAGCGTGGCTTGCCAAGAATTGGAATAGAGAGATCTAGTTTCACGGGCCCACAGAAGTCTCCCATTCAACTCCTCTTTGCTTCGTGGGTCGCCATTGTCCCAACACAATGGGGCTGGGGTGTGGGCATCATCTTTACAGAGACTTAGGAAGCCATAAAGCCTAGATTGCTTTCAAAGGGATGGCCTTTGCCACCACTCCCTAGTTTTTGTCCCATTTGTCCCATTCCCTGTTTCTGAAGGTAATGATTTTTGCAGTTGGCTTGGAAATGCCTGCCATACTGAAGAAACTTTCTCTGAGATGGAAAAGAGATTTGCCGTTCAAAAGGACAAAATCCTGTGCCGTTCAAACCTTAAAATTGTAAACCCCGGTTGAATTTTCAGGATTTAAAATTCCCAGATGAATTCAATTACAAATCACCGCCAAGCACCCCCCGTTTTCCTTTCTTCAAATGCCGGTGTGTGTGTATTAATATGTATGGTAACCCGAGGAGGCCCCTGGAAAGTTACACACCGTAATCCTGCATGCCTGTCTAGGAAATTCATTGCAGGGTGCGTAAGGTGCTGGTCTGTTTTTACATTCAGCTGTGAAAGGGGGACAGGCCAGCGTGGTTCATTATTCTACCCGAGGGCCCCTGCGATGGTGATGGGGTCTGACATCTTTCCATGAGGCTTTTGTTCTGAGGCCTCAATCCCGCTCCCTTCACGGGCCAGTGGGTGGGCTGATTGACGTTGGGCTCCTTGTGAGCAGAAGGGTCAGGAAGAAAGTGGCGTGCCGGAAGCCAGAGAGGGGATAAGCCATGCTGCAGAAATGAGATGCTTTTATTTATAGAACTGTGTCCCCAAACAGGAAGAATCTTGCCCAATTAGCCAGGGCCCCAGTTTGAAGGGACGTGTCCTCTCATTAAGGTAGGGTTCACAACTACAAAGCTTAGCACATCATGCCTTTGCTGTCTCTCCTGTTTGCGCATTAGAAGAGGAGCTAGAAGATGGGGCGCCTGGGTGGCTCAGTCATTAAGCGTCTGCCTTCAGCTCAGGTCATGATCCCAGGGTCCTGGGATGGAGCCCCACATCGGGCTCTCTGCTCAGCAGGAAGCCTGCTTCTCTCTCTCCCACTCCTCCTGCTTATGTTCCTGCTCTCACACTCTCTCTCTCGGTCAAATAAATAAATAAAATATTTTTAAAAAGAAGAAGAAGAAGAAGAGGAACTAGAAGAGTGGGTTCATTTGTTTTTCCAGCCAAACATAGCTAGTTTGAACCTACAGGTTCAATCACATCCAACCAACTCCAAAGACTGCTCAAGACATGAGGCCGCAGGTCTCATTTCACTGCCCCAAACAGCCAGATCGTAGCAGTTCGGCTAACCAAGACCATCTTGACCCATAGAATGATCGGGGCCCAGGTGGGATACTGGCTTCGTTTGTTCCCTGTAGCCTGACATTTGAGGCCAGAGTCGCCTGATCAGTTCAGTGGAATTGCTGAGGGCACCATGACAACATGTCGCTGGAGGTTTATTTTAACGGAAATGAATAGAGGATGGCATGAGTCTGTTAGAGAAACTCAGTCCGCTCCCAGCAGCCCTGCCTCCTGGAGAGTCCGCTGGGCAGGGAGGCAGGGGTGGCCAAGTCCCAGGAAATGCAGCCCTTCCCCGTCCATCAGTGTCCAGGCAGAATGAACAAGGTGTGAGGCCCACCTGGGCTCAGACCCTGTCCTGACCCTGACGAACTCTGACCTCTGTGATTCGGTTTCTTCATTTACCCAATGGGGCTAATAATCCCTGATTGACAAAATTGGGCAAGAATCTAGGAAGGCAAGGTTTATAAAAACTCTTTGTGTAAGGCTCGTTATTACTGAGAAGTAATTAAACTGCATTCTCATCGGCTTCTCTCCTGGTTCCCAGCAACCTACTGCAGAAAGAATGGAATTTGCCGGCAGCTGAGGGTTTGTGTGAGGCCTCCATGGGGCTTCTTTCCTTTGATGTTTGTAGCCTGGGGCTAAGTTCTCCAGGGGCCCACCTCACCCTCTGAGTCAGCGGCTTTACCAGAAGCTCTGTGCTCAGGTTGACTCACCCTGTCGTTCTTGTCCTTGCAAGTCATTCTCGTGTGGTGTCTGGTTTGGGTGTTGGGAATACACTGAGGGAAGGATGGGCCACGGTGAATGACATGAACAGGGATGGTCAGGCGATGACAAGTGGCAGGAAGTTGGCAGAATGTGTAGACTTAGGGTTGTAAGAGTGATAACATAGTCTTGTGCAAGCCTGCATGTCTCCAGTCCTATAACCAGACATCTGGGTACGTTTGCATTTCTAGATTTATAGTTTGAGTTGACTTTGTGATTTCTGGCCAAGTATAAGGTCCTCATGCCTTACTTAATCCAGTAGGAAAGAGTTATAGGAAAAACTGAGCAGCTCTGGATCGTTCTGAGAAATGGATAAACGATCCCCAAGTAAAAGTTGATGTGGGTGAGCAACCTTTAAGAAGCAGTAGGCATTTTTTTTTTGAGCTATAAGCTGGCTATATTCCATTGTACTCTCCTCAACCTAGAAGTCCTTCCGAAGGGAATTCATTAAATGTACATGATTCCACATCTCAAGTCAAAATGGTATGCAGTTAACAAATGAGTTTTGTATAGGCTTCGTAAGTTGATACGAAGGGATGCTTTCAATAAAATGTTAAGGGGGAAAAAAAGCAATCACGGAGCAGTATACGTACTATAGAAAGTATAGAAAATACACTCTACATCTTGAGCATATAAAAGAATCTCATTTTCAGAAAGAAAAAGTATGCATGAAAACCTGAGCAAAAATACATGTTACATCATTAATAGTGGATATCCCTGGAGAAATTGAAACATGCAGCGATTTTTCCTTTATCAATTTATATAACTATTTTTAATGTTTTCAAAAGGAGCTTCTGAATTATTTATAATTTTGCCATAAATGTCTAGCTATACTTTTAAATGATTTTGCAAGTAATTTCACCGTGTAGGTCCTGGAAATGAAATGGCTCAGTCAAAGGCGGCGCGTCTCTAACATTTTCAGAGATACTGCCACGTTTTCCCCCGGAAACGTTGTACTGATTTTACCCTTAGCCGCAGTTTCTGAGACCCTCCGTCTCACCAGCCCTCGCCTGCGGTGGCTGTTCCAGTGGGCGATCACCTAGATCTTCCTTTTGTTTATATTTCTTGGGTTATTAGGTCAAGGGGAATGGCTGTTTTCGAGTTGGAAGTTATAGCAAATATAGAAGCTTCACAGATGTAGCGTATCCTTACTCCCTTTCATGGGGAGAAAGGTCAGGGTCGCATTCCAGGCTGTTCCCAAGACCAAACACCATCTGCCCCACTGTGGAGCAGATTAGGAAGGTGTGAACTTCCCATCTGGGGGGGGTTGGGGGGGGTCGGGATGGGCGGGGGAGAGAAATGATCCCAGTGTTCAGTATCCATGTGAGGAGGCTGATGGGCCAGCCATGAGTCACCCAGGGAGAGTGGGTGACGGGGACATGCAGGCTACTGCCTTCAGCTCTGTAAACACAAAGAGACAGGCACGTCCTCCTTCCTTCTCCCCACACCCTTCCACAAACACCCCCAACTGAGCTTGGATGCCTTCTGTCAAAGGCCTGGAGAGCGCGTCAGCAGGGTGGCGAAGGGCCTGGGGACAGGCCGATCCCTTTCAAAGCGTGGCTCTGTTGCTTAGGAGCTGTGTGATTTCAATGAAATTCCTTAAGTGCCCTAAGCCTTAGTTTCCCTACCGGTACAGGAGGGTTCATATATTACCTTCCATTTAGTGTTGTCCTGTGGATAAAACAATCCAGGTCAAAAAACGAAAACAAAACAAAAAAACACACCAAAAACAAGCCATACATTGCCTGGAATGCAGGAGTGAGCCATCAGTAAATGCCAGCTGTTGGTTATTACTTAATCGCCCCTAAACCAGAGCTATCAAATTTCCCAGTAATACTTATTCGACTCATTCATTTATTTGCACATTTATTGTGTGTGTCGGACCAATAAATGCAAAAGACAGACCCTAACATCAGTGAGCACCCAGGCTGGCATTTAAGAAATACACAGGTCATTACAATGTGAATTTCTGTTTTCTAAGGCAGAGGTTGTCCAGGGCCTGGTGGGAGCTCTGTGTAGAGGCCAGGTCAGGTAGCAGGGAGGACTTTGCTGGAAGACAGTCCTTCATTGTCTCTGGCATTTCTGCTCATTTTATAAACAGAGCCACTCATTGCCCCTCTGCTCCAGACTGTACAGCAAGCAGCCTTGGGAGACAGAGCTTGCTCCTTCTCTTGGGCAGAGGAGAGCAGGTATGATTCTAGTCCATTATGGAAGATTTGGGTTCTCTAAGCTGGGCATTCCTCAGCCCCATTGCACACCCACTGAAAGCACAACACCCACTGGGCCCCTCTGGATTGCCCCAGGGAACCTGGAACCATTGCAAACGTGCTGCTCTGTACTGTCAGCGATCAGGTCCTTTGTCTCTGACCCAGGAGTCTCGTGTCTTCTGCTGCCATCCATGACACGGTGGAAGGCTCACTGGTCATCTTGCAATTAGACTAAAGTCTTAGACCCTTCACGTTTCTCGGCAGGCTTCCAGGAAGAGGTGGCCACTGAGCTGTATTTTGAGTGATGTCAAGGAATTCTTAATTGTGGGAAAGAAGGGCATTCCATGCAGAAGTGTTCTTTGTTCAAAGTCAAGGGGGTATATGGAAATAAGACCAAGTTTGAGGAATGCTACATAGTTTTGAGTGCTAGAGCTGGATGTATGCTTGGGGACACAGCAGAGGAGGCTGGGGAGGGGCAGAAATTAGATCAGCAAGGGCTTCAGGAGCCCAGCCAAGTTAGTAGCATCCTGCATCGGGAACATTGAACATGACCTATACTGGATGTACAGTGAGTTCAGATTCCTCACAGTCCCCAGAGGAAAGAACCAGGAAGGCAGGATTTAGACGGTGGACACGTTGGTGGGGACGCAGCTTTGCTTAATCCTGCTGAAATTCAAGGTCTGAATTCCTTGTGCCCTACAAATTGCCTGGCCTCAGAGATTGGAATCTGGAAATTTTTACTTAAGAAGTGAAACAGTCTGCTTTTGCTTGATGCCACTAGCTAAGTGACAGTGATTTAATTTGAAATCTCATTAGGCTGATGGTGTCTGCTGCAGAACAAGCCGATTTCTGTGGTTTCTGAGTAGGCGGAGCATGTCAGGGGGTGAAGAGCTCCCCATGCGGGGGTGTGGCTGCCCCCCACCAGCAGCCTGGGCCACGTTCACCCTGGAGTCTTTGCATCCTGGCTGTAGGATGCATGGCTCTGCCCTTCCTGGCCCCTAGGCATGATTCTGCAAAACCCACAAAGCTCATGAGTCCCTTTTTTGTTTTGTTTTGTTCTGTTTTGTTTTAAAAATAACATTAAGGGAAAAAAGTATCAAAGGCCACAACATCCCACCATATTCCCTCATTTGGTCCTTACGGCTCAGAAAGTGACCGGGTCGACCACTGCCTCTCCATCCACCTGCTTCTCATTTTCGGGGTAAATCTTGGTTCAGACTAGCCCATCGGTGCTGTGATGTACTGAGTGCTCACTAATAACTAATGCCCGTAATTACCTTGATAGTAAGAGATGGTGATGAAGGTAAGAGCTGCCATTCATTTGTGGAGTCCTGACTACATGCCAGGTGTTCTTGGGATCTGACCAACTTCCCTTCCTGAGATCCATGTGACAACCATACAAGGCAGATACCCTGTTGATGCCATTTTACAGATGAAGTAACTGAGGCTCAGAGCAATTGTACAACAGAGCTATGTGGTAGAGCCAGTACTAAAAGAAAAAAAAAATCACTTAACTCTTGTTGATTCCTAAAGTCCCAAAACCCATGTTCTTTATGGAACATTTTTAAAAATTGTGGTGCAATATATAAAACTTAAAATTTACTATCCCAATCATTTTTGTGCGTATGGTTCAGTAGTAAACACATTCACACTGTTGTGTAGCCAATCTCCAGAAATCTTTTCATCTTGCAGAATTGAAACACTATTGCCACTGGACTATCTATAGCTCCCTACAGCCTCCCTGCCCCCCAGTTCCTGAGCCACCCTTCCGCTTTCTGTCTCGTGACCTTGTCTACTCCAGGGACTTCATGTGAGTGGAATCATACAGTATTTGTTTTCTGTGACTGGCTTGTTTCATTTAGCATAATGTCCTCAGGGCTCATCTACGTTGTAGTGTGCGTCTGAAGTTCTTTCCTCTTTCACGTTGAATAATACTACATTGTATGTATGCCCCACATTCTGTTTCTTTCATTTGTTAGTGGACAGTGGATTGTGTCTGCCTCTTAGCTACAGTAACTCATAATGCTGCTATGAACACGAAAGTGCTGATAGATCTTTGAGTCCCTGATTTTAGTTCCTTTGGATGTAAACCTGAAAATGGAATTGCTGGGTCATCTTGTAATTCTAGTTTTCATTTTTTGAGGAATCTTCATACTGTTTCCCATGGCAGCGGCCCTGTGTACATTCCCACAAGTGGAGCGTGAGGTGGGACACTGGTTTTGTGTCTTGGTTTCCATGACTGTAGGCACTAGGGGACCCGAGGACCCAATCTGAGCCGAAGGGCTGGATGAAAATCCCTGGGCTCTGCAGCCCTTGGTCAAGGCAGTGCCTTCCCAGCAGTGGCCCCAACGGCTGCCTCTGGGGTGTGGCAGCCGCAGCTTCAAGGGGTGTCTTTGAGGTGTATCTGCCACCACTACCCAGAGGTCCTCACCCTCGCCCCAGCCTCTGACCCCAGGCTGCTTGTAGGCAGGCTCAGGCTCCATCTTGGAGATCCATCTCTAGGATGCAGAGATGGGATTTTCTTGGCCATTTGCCATCCGTGACCTCTCCACACCCTCTGTTGTAAGACACCCCTCTCTGTGGTCTCCTGAAAGGATCATGGAGACTTCCAGAGGCCTCCACCTTCCTGTCGGGGCACTGCAGACTCCTGGGGCCTCATGTGGGGCCTCTGACTCCCAGGGAGAAGTTTTGGTGGAGACGGCAGCAATGTTTTAATTCCCACTGGTGTAGGGAGGGCTTCCTGGGAGGAGGGCCAGAGGACAGGACCGGCAGAGACCTTGGTCATGCCCTGTCCTCCTCTGGCTCACAGGCAGGGCCAGGGGAAGGGATCTGGTGAGGATGGGGACTCACCGTCACGCCCATCTGATGAGCTTCGCCGGTCTCCCTGTCAGGCAGGAACGTCTGTGTGCCACACCACGTCCAGCGGACTGTAGGAAAAATGATTAGGGATGGGGTCACGGAAAAGTTTGCACAGACCTCCTGGCTCTGTCGAGCGCTGCTGTCATTTTCATTTCATTTTCCACCTCCACTTCCTGGAAGAGGAGGAATAAACAAGACACTTGGGTTCATTTAGGGGAGCACCGTGCAGTGGGATTTGGAGTCTGGAGTGGCCCAGGGTGGAATCCTGCTCCTTGGGGAGTGTCCCTCACTGCTCTGAGCCCTGGTCCCTGCTCTGTGAAAGGAGGAGGGTGAGTGACCACTGGCTGGGGGCAGGGAGGGGCTGGGGGTTGGAAGTAAGAGACAAGTGTGGAAAGCATCTCTACTCAATAGATGCTTAGTAAATGTAAATTTGTCTTTCTAGCCTGCTTTCCCAGACCCCTGGGGGCAGGAAGCTTGAGCTGTCTGTGTAGGAGTGTGACGATCAATAAATACTTTGTTGTAAGGTTACTGTCTCTGAAAACACAGAAACTGAGAAACTTTCTCAGGTGATGGCTGCTGATATGCTGGACAAAGCACAGATAAAGCAACATGGCACTGAGTCACAGAATTACAAGTGGCAGAATTCCCAGGGACCTTGGAGCTCCTCTGGACCAGGGATGAAAGCCTGTGGCAGGCGCATTGCCATTCCCTGCCCCTCCCCCACCGCCGTTACTATGGCAACCGTTGCTAATCAATTGCAGTCCTTTCCTAATGAGCCTCTATCAGGCCTTGGAGCTTGACACAGCCCAGCACTTCAAGCAGCCACTGGTAATCAATTGGAAGAACACTATACTTAAAATCCATTTCTTATCCCCACTCTAGACCAAACATCTGATTTTGAAAATGAGAAATCAGAGATGAGTTTTCTCCAAATCATGCAGCTCCTGGAGTTGGGACCTCCTGCCCGCTCCAGTTCAGTGGGCCTGGCATTCCCTGTTCCAGAAGCAGAGTCTCGGGACCACTGTTCCTGGGGCCTCTACTGTGGTTAGTAACAGAGAAGGTGATCTGCTTAACTCTGAGAAAGATGATGAAGACCAGTGGAAAAGGGTCTTCTCAGGCCCAGGGAGAAAAAATCAGAGGCTCATCAAGTGGCAGCCTGGAGAAAGGTCTAGAAAACCATGAGCCCTGGGAAGGAAGGGACCTTGTCCTATTCACCTCCATATTGACAAGGGGGTAGGCCCTTAGTAGTGGGGTGAACAGATTTAGGGATGAAAGCTGTCTGACCAGGGAGGAACTTGGGGAACGTAAACAGGAGCAGAAATCCCTGAAGATAAGGTTCACGTCTACAGATGACGTCTTTGCTAGAGAAATCATCTCTTCTGTGTTTTCTTGGTCTCGTGCACTTGTTAACATTATTGAACACCTGCTGTTTGTTGGGGTGCTTCCCAGGTGTTTTACGTTTCACTTTCGAATCCTCACAACCCTGAGAAGTAGATAGGATTTTACAAAAGAGGATACCAGAGTTTAGAGAAGTTAAATTCCCAAGGTCATGGTAGATAGTTGAGTGGTAGAATTGGACTGGGGACCCTGGCATAAATTTTGGCCTTTTCAATCAAAAGGTAAATTTCTGATAAAGTCATGAACGTTTGCAGCCGTGATCCCAGGTGCCTTTGAAGAGGTCATCACAACCCCTCCACTGCTCCTTACCTTCCTGTCATCTATATCGAGTCATTAAACACCCCTGCACCTCAAAACGAAAAACCAAAATCACCAAAGGACAACTCCATGGCAGTGAACGCTGGAACCTTTCCCTCCAGGAGAAGGCAGAGCCTCCCCGGGGTCATGGGGAGAGAAGGGCAGAGCAGGGGTGTTCAGGAAACAGTGGAATCTCTCACCCACTCTCGTTAGTTCTTGCCACCCATCGGTGTGAGACCTGCTGCCCCTCGATCATTCTAAAGCACTGGAGAAAAGCATTTTAAGTGGGTGGCATGCGTCCCTATCTGAGGAAGTTGGCCACTGGCACATCTCAGTGATGTGATGTGGAAAATATAGCCCCAGGGAAACAGCCCGAATTTTCCATGGTCTCCTGACTTCAGGGCCTCTCTGAAGAAGGAGCAGGCACCAAGGGCAGGGAGAGCCCACTGCCTCCGCCTCATGAGTAGTGGTCAGGATGGAAAATGTCGGGGCTGGAAGACAGTGATGGGCCTGCACCCAGGCCGTTGGGTCCCCGGGAGGCTCGAGGTGCATGGAGGCCAGCAGCCTCCATCCATCTCAAGCGCTGGAAGCCATGGGATGTAGGCTCAGCCCCATAGGCACAAATTTCCCCACCTAGCACCCTTTGGCTTTTTCCATTGCTTCCGGGCCCTTTCCCCCTTCTCCCCCGCAACGACAATGTCTACAGGGACCTCCTTCCCCAGAGAGAACACACACCCTGCAGCAGAAAGGCCTGTATTCCTACTCAGTGCCTGCCTGGCAGAGCTGCTCCCCCCACCCCCCTGCAAAGAGCCTTGCTAAGATTTGGAGGACGAGGGAAAAAGAATATTCACTGAGTGCCTACTCTGTGCCTGGTACTGTGCAGCCAGTTCATATGAGCTCTTTTCCTTAACTCTTAATCAAACCAGCCGAAAACTGGGAATGCTGGTGCCATTTTAAAGACAAAGAAGCACAGGGTGGCTCTGTCTGTTAAGCATCTGCCTTCAATTCAGGTCATGATTTCTGGGTCTTGGGACCCCTGCTCAGCGGGAGCCGGCTTCTCCCTCTGCCATCTCCCCCCAACCACCACTCATGCGTGTGTGCACTCTCTCTCTCTCTCTCAAACAAATAAAATATTTTTAAAAAATAAATTAAAAAATAAAGGCAAGGGGGGCGCCTGGGTGGCTCAGTGGGTTAAGCCACTGCCTTCGGCTCAGGTCATGATCTCGGGGTCCTGGGATCGAGCCCCGCATCGGGCTCTCTGCTCCTCAGGGAGCCTGCTTCCTCCTCTCTCTCTGCCTGCCTCTCTGCCTACTTGTGATCTCTCTCTGTCAAATAAATAAATAAAATCTTTTAAAAAAATAAATAAATAAATAAATAAAGGCAAGGAAGTGCAGAGTGACCTGCCAAGGTCACACAGCATGGAAGTAGCAGTGCTAGAATTTGGAAATAAGTCCATTTTACTCCAAGGCCTAGCCTCACAGAAGACTCGGGTGGGGGGGGTCCCCCAGAGGGATGGAGCACTGGGCACATGCCATGATAGGGGGCCACACTTACCTCTTCATCTTCCTGTCGCCTCGTGATGGTCAGTGACTTCCCCAGGTTTCCCCAGCAAGGAGAAGTGAGGAGGGAAACAGACCTGGGGAGCTTCCCCGGGGGGCAGTGGGTCCTTTCAGAGCCCGGGGCCTGGCTCTCAGCTTGGCTGGACTCCTCGGGGGTCCCGTTGTGAGGATGAGTGGCTCCAGGGTGTCTGGGGCAGGAGACGTGGGTGTGCGGGGACCACCTTCCACAGGCCAGTACACACAGCTCCGGCTCTCCCTTTCCCTGCCATCCCACCCAGAAGCACCAGCAGACGTGGCCACTTGTGTTTTCCACACCTGAAACGTATTAAGGCCTTTTCCAGGCTCATTAACAGAAATGGTTCGACTTGGACGGTTTAACGATCCCACAAGCCCCTTCTGCAGCCCTCGCAGTGGTAGAGCGTTGTGGGTAGTGGCAGGAGGAGAGAGGACGATGGCTAAGGGCGGGCGGGAGAGAGGCCAGGACTGCGGGGTTTGGAAGTGTGTTCAAGGTGCGGGGCAAATGCCAGGCTGGCTCCCCCAACCAGCGCCTGGCACAGGGCTGGGGAAGTGACTTTTTTCTACACGAGGGGTGGGGGTGGGAGGGACTGACACAACTTCGTGTTTGTTTCATGTTGCCTTCAATTTTCTTTTTTTCCTGTGTTTTTTGTTTTTTTTTTTTAAGTTGAAGGAATTCTTTGAGAGGTATTTTTAAAAGAGGGCACGAGATTGGAGGCACCAAAGCTGTGGTTTTTCAGCTTGGATATGCATGAGAATCACCTCCTTAACCTGGATAGGACTCGTGGAAAAGAAATCCGCATTTGTCTTCACTAACTTTGAAATACAAGTGGCACGTCTTTCAGTCTCGAGCTGGCGTAGGCAACAAGGCAGTGTTACTAACGGTGCCCTTGTTAGCAACTCCAGCCTCCGTTCTCGTCCTGTCGCCGAGGTCAGGAATGAGCATGGGCACTCACCCCTGCTTAGAAGTTAAGCCGGTCCGCAGGCCTGCTGGTCCGTCTCACTGTGGGGTGCGTTAGTAAAGGAGCTCGTAACACTGTGTCTCAAAATACTTTGGTAATTGTATTTTGGTCTGTTTTCTTTGTAATCTTGTGTGGTTTCCTCTCTTCATCTAAAAGCATTATTCTGAGCCAGGTGCCTTAGGCTTCATTTAGCTGCCCAGAGAGTCCATGGCACAAAAAAACGTAAAGACCGTCTGGTTTTTTATTGTTTTGTTTGTGTTTTGTTTTTTAGAGAAAGAGAGCGATGGGCAGGGGGGAATGAGCAGAGGGAAAGGGGGAAGCAGGCTCCCTACTGAGCAGGGCGCCCGATGCAGGACTGGATGTCAGGACCCCGGGATCAGGACCGGAGCCTACGGAGCCTACCACCCAGGGGCCCCTCTGTTTCAAAAGAGGCCAGTGGCCAGTGCCCACGCTGGGGCCTCTGAGTCATTTGGATTTAGACATGGCCTCTCAGGCAGAGGGGTTGTTGAAGGGGATCTGTTGCATTTCCCAAGTGGAATCCCTGCCACTATAACTGGGACTTGACCCAAGTCTCAGAGTAATGCCAGCCTCCATTCAGGCAGCTTGAATCCTAAACACCATGAAGACCCATTCGCAGGACCCTGAAGTTTGAACAGATCCTGGTCTCCAACATGGTGGGGGCTCTTGAAGGTGCTGGGACTGGGGTCCGTCTCAGATGGGGGAGTGTGCGTGTGCTCCCAGATCTACTGCTGTCACCGGTGTGGCCCAGATGGGAAGGAAGCCTGTAGGCTCCTGCTGCTCAGGACTCCGGCAGAGGTCAGCCTCCCCCCGGGAAGGCTGGAGGCCTCTGTCACGTCTCGGCAGGTGAACTGCCTCTTGAAGTACCTCCTGACCCCCCTCTCCCTCTGAGCCTGTTTCGCTGAGGGCTCGGCTGGAGGATGCAGAAGAGAGGTCCAGTGGGGGAACTTCAGCCTGTCAGGAAGGACCCCTGCCAGCCCCCAGAGCCCGTTGTTGCTCAGAGAAGACCTCACCCGCTCTGCTGAACACTCCAGCCCCACACCTTTGGGTTGGCCCAGAAGAGAAGAAAGCTGAGCTCGTCCTCACCACCCCGCAGTTCTCTCCAGTATGTGCGCCTAGGGCCGAGTGTCAGAACACCAGACTCCGAGAAACTAGATACTGTGTAGACGCCGTCTCCATGGGCTAAGAAGGGACATGACACATTTACTACTTTCTTCCCAAGGCAGAGGAAAAGCATTATGAAGGGACTGAGTTGGGCTGAGTCAGCTCACTGACTCATGTGAAAAGAGTGCACGGGATACCAACTGAGTAAATACTGTGAAACTCTATCCATCCCCGATGAGGGAGGAAGAGGGATCCCGCCCACCATAGGCATGTGGGAGCTTCATCCCAGTCTGCAACCCGAAGCACTGGCTGTGCTCTCCTCTCGTCACACAAGTGTGAAGGCCCGGGACACACAGCCCAGGCTACAGCTCTGCTGTCCTCCAAGGCTGAACGCTATTCATCGGGGACGGATGCCAGCACCAAGGGGAGCTCTGATTCTGGTTGCCTGTGTCACAAAAAGTGCCCGAGGCCTGACAGGACGGGAGACAGAGGGAGGCCGTGTGGGAACCAGACAGCAGCATCAGTTCAGAACTAGATAAGGAGGAAGAGGAAGGCCACGGAGATTTGCCTGAGGTAGCTGAGTTGGTAGAGGAGAGGCCAGGAGGCCTGAAGCAGCTGCAGCCTTCCCTTCAGTGATGGAAAACCAGTGAGAAACAGGAACAAAGACCTGCCTTCCCATAGGCATTCCTGTCATGGCTTCCTGGAGCTATCTTCTAGGAGACCTACTGCACTATCCCTGATCCCTCTTCCCTTTACAAGGATGGTCACAATTCTGTATCTCCTTCCAGGCCCCTGACACATCATAGTTAAGGGGTGCTCTTGGGTCCTCAGACACCACATGACCCTGAAGGGCCCGCCATCACTGCCCAGACGTTGCTTTGGACACCTGCCATTCATTGCCCAGAACATTGGTTTCATTTGTTTTTTGTTTCTTAAAGATTTTGTTTATTTATTTGTCAGAGAGAGAGAGGGAGAAAGAGCGAGCAAGCACTGGCAGGCAGAGGCAGAGGGAGAAGCAGGCTCCCTGCTGAGCAAAGAGCCCAATGTGGGACTCGATCCCAGGACCCTGGGATCATGACCTGAGCCGAAGGCAGCCGCTTAACCAACTGAGCCACCCAGGCGTCCCAGAACATTGGTTTTAAAAGACAGAAAGCATAAAGACCCTCACCATAGATCTCTCTTCCAGCACCAGAGGGTCAAGATTTGGATTGGGGGTGTCCACTCTCTCAGAGACCAATCAGGATCACAGGGGGTGCCCCCAGCAGCCTACTCCAGAGACTCAACATCAACACGGATTGGTATTTTATGGAAAGTCACTTGAATTCCTAGAAATGCTAGCTCGGCTGGACTTTTAAACAGCGAATGGAGTCATCCTGCCAAGGAAAATGGCACCAAACCTGCTTGGCCTGGAGGGCAGCCAAGGGCCACAGAGGCTGTAGTGTGGCCGAGGCCAGAGAGGGCCAAGGTGGAGATGAAGGAGTCACACCAGCAGCCACCAAGCTCTATGGCAAAGAAGCAGATGCCTGTGGGATTGGCAGCCTCGCTCTGAGTGGCGGCTCGAGATCGCTGAGGCCCCCAACATGCCGTGCTTCTTAGCGGCCTACACACAGGGGAGCGGGCCCGGCAGAGGCACCAGCAACTCTGGGAAAGACCGCTCTAGTTAACTCTTCCCCCACACTCAGTGGTGCAGAGCAACCATAGGTTAGGCTCGTGGATGAAGCGTCAGGAATTCGGAAAAGGTACAGTGGCGGTGCTTCATCTCTGCTCCACAGTTTGCAAGCTCAGACTTGAAGCTACGGGCGACTCAGTGGCTAAGGCCAGAACCATCTAGGGTCTCTGCACTCAGCATCCAGCTGTTGCCTGGGACCCTAGCTTCCTCTCCCTACGGCCCCAGCTTCCTCCCAACTTGGAGGCCTGGTTCAGAGGACCTCTCAAGATAGAAATGGTCCTCTCAAGAGGACCTCTTAAGATGGAAAGAGCCAACCGGAAGCTACACTGCCCCTTAGGACTCAACCTTGAAAGTCACGCACGTCACCCCCTCTACCTTCAGATGAATCAAGCAAATCGCTAGAGCCTGTGTACTCTCCGGGGGTGAGGATGGGATGATGAAGTGTTTGATACGCTGCCCTTCCAGTTTCTCCTTTCTTCTAGAAACAATCCCCGGGTCCAAAGATGCTGTAAGTGCTCTGGGTGAGAAGATGCCAGGGCCTCAAAGGCAGGTCTCAGGGGTCTTTGGGGACTGAGGCATTTCCTAGCTTGGGCTGCCTGGTGACATCAATGACCAACCAGTCAACCAGCCAAGGGTCACCTTAGACTACCCATCAGAGAGAATAGTTCCCCGCAACCCCCAACCTGAATCTTGGCTTTTACATGGTGGATCTTGACAAGTCTTATAAACCTCCTTTTGTCCTTTGAGCCCAAATGTCTACTTCTCTTCACCCAACTTCTACTGGGGTGGATACGGAGGGCTAGGGCCACCAAGGAGACAAGTGTAGCTGCCCAGGGGGAGAGTCAGGGAGGGCCTCATTGAGGAGGAGACATTTGTGCTGCTCCTTAAAGATGAATTGGTGAGGGCATTCTAGAAGTAGAAACTGAGATTGAGTCTTAGGGGGGTGGTGAGGAAATCCAATAGGAAAGCAAGTTGGGAATTAACCTCTTAGGCTGACCTGAATTTATAGGCTCTGTACGCCATGCCCAGTTTGGTCTCCAGGTCATGGTTGGCAGGAAAGGTAGAAAGAGATTGGGTTGCAAGGTAGAGTGTCCTCAGGGTGAAGGTCTTGTGGGGACTCAAAACTTTTGTGAATTTGGTAGAATCCAGGACACCTGAACCCTGTAGATCCAGAGAATGGACATTCTTGACCCTCTTGCCAACTATATCCAGACCTCATTGATGGGTAAACCAAAAAGCAAGGTTATTAATTTGCAAGAGTGAGGAGCACCACTTTCCAGTGGCAGAACGGTTAAGACCCCATCCAGGACACCCCCTATCTGATGCCAGGGTCCTGGGAAGCCAGGTTGGTGGTCTGAAGTTGGCTGCAGAAGAATTCATACCACGGGAGGTAGATATTATATGGGCAATTCATTGGTTCTAGGCTTTGCCTGCTGCAGCCAGAGTGGAGAGCTCCCTACTGCCTAGAGTCCAGGTCATTGGGGGACACACCTGTTTTCTGACTCACTCCCCTCTTGTCGCATTATTTTATTATGCTTGTGTCAAAGAGGCTGTCTGGCTGTTCCCGGGCCTGGAGGGCCTCCTGTCTCCTCCATTAGGTGTTGATTGGATTAGCTGGATCTCAGCTTTCTCAAGGGTTCCACTGCTGGAGCTTTCAGGACAATTATGATTAGGGACGTGCGTAATCAGGTCTGTTTTAGGAAGATAGTTTAGGCTGTGAGCCTGGTGGAGAGGCTGGTGACCAGTGTCTTCGCTACCACAGTGGTGCCAAGAGTGAGGTGTGACCTCAGTGTGGGGTGGGGGAAGGGCCCTCTGTGAGGCGGGCCGAGCACTTCCCCACCTGGGAGTCTGAGAGGGAGCCCTTCTCTCCCAGTTCCCAGGCGCTGGCAGGGGCAGAGCCAGCACAGGGGCAGGAGCTGGAGGGAGTGAAGCCTGCTTTGTTTCTCCCCGACTTTCAGCCTCTCCTCCTGGGATCCAGTCCAGGTTCAGTTCCTGGGAACCTGGCAAGCACCTGGCTCTCTGGAAGCAATTCTCCTACAGTCCCGTTGGGACCTCGGACAGGCCGGGCACCACCTCTCCTGAGCCTCGTGCGGGGCCTGAACAGAAGTAGCAGTACTGAGAGCGGCTGCTCCTGGGAGGCCCGGCTCAGCCCTGGCTCCGCTCCCCTGACCTGGTGGCCATGGGGCTCCTTGAGGGTGGAACGCACGAGGAGAGCTGGGCCCTGCTCCCCGGTGGATGCGAGAAGACTGAGCAGTCGGGGAAGTTAGGGTTCTCTTGCACAATTTGTGCCTTTCCTAATACTGAGGATTCTGTCTTCCATCGCTACTGTTCTTACCCCTCGGGGACATGCTCGTGGGCAGGGCGGGCAGAGACAGCCAAGGCCCCTGTAGGACAGGACGGCTCCGGGCAAGTTTCTGGATCCTGGCCCCCTCTGGCCGTCTGACCTCGCTAGGAGCCAGCAGGTCTGGGTCCATAGCCCAGCTCTGCTGCTCACAAGCTGTGTGACTCTGGGCAAGTTACTTGAGTTTTCTGTCCTTCAGTTTCCTCATCCATAAAATAGAAAGGAATAATAGCCATGCCTCTCTCGATGGCTTGTGAAGATTCCAGGAATTAGTGCTTCGGTTGTAGGACAGCTCTGGCAGACAGGAAACAGGACATAAGCATTGACTGTTAAGTCTGTTTTGTTATCATCACCCTAGGGAATCCAGAGGCCTGTCCTCCAAGTACAGAAGCTGTTCCTGCCCACATGGCCCCTCCGGGGTCTTCTGCTCCCAGCTGTCCTTGCTCCCTGATGTCCTTGCTGGCTTGTCTTCATGGATATCTCTGTGGTCACTGGTCCTTCCTCTTCAGCGTCCTCCTGCCCAAGGCCAAGCTCACTCTGTCTTCCAAGAAACACTCCTGTTGAATCCTGCTGATAGGTTTGGCGGATAAAACACAAGATGCCTTGTATCATAAGAAAGTAATTTTTAATATAAGTCTGTCCCATGCACTATTTGGGGTATACTCTCCAAAATATTATTCATTTATCTGAAATTCAAGTTTCACTGGGCATCCTGTGTTCTTATTTGCTAACTCTGGCAGTCCTCCTGGGAGGCCCCAGAACTAAGGGGTCTCATGTTTGCAACAAGGAGTGTGTGTGGGGGGGGTCAGGAGTGACCCTCATACTGGGAGACTACAGGTGCTCCCGCACTGGGTGTTGTGATATCGTCGGTGGTCTGGGACCCCAAGTGCCTGGCAGGCTCCTGACGACTTGAGCAGCAGGCGTCTTGTGCAGATGGAGCGCAGTGTCCTCGGTGTGTTTGACAAAGGTCAGACCCAGGCAAGAGCCCAGTGGTTCCACCCCCCTGTTGGCGAAGGAAATGGGGGGTGGGGGCTGGAAAGGGCTCCCTGCACTGTTTCTAACGTCGGTGGGGCGACAGTGCTCGCTTGGTTAGTGAGGACTCCGGCGCATGGAGAGGTTTCCTTTGGAATTAAATAGGGGCGTGACTTTGACAGGGGAAACCTCACTCAGGCCTAAAGAATGTGCTGGGAAGTTCTGAGTGTGGGGCTGGCCGGCTCTGCAGGCTGGCAGCAAGACAGGATCCCTGGAAGAGGAAACAGGCTTTTGTCTGGAACACCCTGTCTCCAGCCCTGAAGACACTGGGTGGTGTGAAGGCTGGTACGGGGAGGCAGCTGTCAGAGGGGCCCCGGGCGGGGTGGTGGTGGGGCAGGGACTGGCAGTGGGGGGAGGGGCAGGAGACGAGCGAGAACTCCAGGACTATTTCCCAAAGGCTCCATGGCACTAAAGGGTCCAGAGAGGGTGTTCTCTGTATCTGGTATGCCAGCCCAGCTCAGGGGGTCGGGTGGCTGGACACGGTCCTCTTTCATGGGCTGGGTGGCTTGAGGAAGGAAGAATTGGCGGGAAGGGCCCCAGGGGACCTGGGCTGCCGCAGACATCAGATACTGGCTTCTGCCTGGGTTTTTCCAAAGGTCAAGCTCTGCTACGTGGGTCGGGCCAGAACTCCTGGTGAGGTTTGGGGCCCCCACCTGTCCTGAGCTGGCTGAAAGTTTCCAGTGCAGGATCCAGGAGCGGGGGGGTGTGCCCTGCTGTGTTCGAGACAAATGTGCATTTTACACGTTCCTGCGACTGGCCTGATTTTTAAGGTCAAAAAAAAAAGGCTGAGGAAGGGGAAAATCTGACTTGGAAATCTCGTGGAATGAAGGGGAGGCTCCTTGCTGCTTTCTCTCAGCACCTCTCCTAGCCTCGTGCCCGGGCCCAGCCTCGGGGTCCCTGCCCTCCTGCAGAAGCAGCACCTGGGCCCCCAGCAGGCCTGCACGCCGGGGTCCGACCCGTCTCCATAGAGCACTGGGTTGGCCTTGAGCTCTGGCCTTGCCACCACTTCTCCATGACCCTGATGAGTCACTGCCACGGTTTCCCTGTCTATGAAATGGGACTCCTCTCTTTCGGTTTGGAAGGCAGCGAGGATAGATCGTGGGTGCCAAGGGTGCCTAGCGCCCGTGGGTGATCGTGTTGTTTTCCCTTGCACGCCTGCTATCATCCTTGATCAGCTGTTAAGTCTTGGGCCTCCTTGTAGTTCCACGTGACTGTCCTCCTCCCACCTTGCCCCACAGCAGTGGGTTCCAGGTGAAGCAGGAGGAGCTCTGTGGGGATGTTTGAGGAACCCTGGCCGAGACCTCATTTCTGGGCCCTTTCAGTAGAAACGGTATTCCATTAATAGGACGGTATCAGTTGGTTAAGCGTCTGCCTTCCACTCAGGTCATGATTCCAGGGTTCTGGGATTGAGCCCCACATCCGGCTCCCTGCTCAGCGGGGAGCCTGCTTCTCCCTCTGCCTGCCACTCCCCTGCTTGTGCTCACTCTCTGACAAATGAATAAATAAAATCTTAAAAAAAAAATAGAAAGGACCGAATTCACTGGTTGAAGCTTAAGCTCAGAAAGTTGTTCAAGCCTTTCCAAGGGTACCTCTAACTTCTGCGGGGAGGTGAGCCCTGCAGACAGAGGTGCACCCTGGGGGCTAAGTCCTGGGGGCAGGTGCTGTTCGAAGCACAGGAACCGATCTTCCCTCCTAATCTGTGCAAAAGCCACAGGAGGTTCTCATTTTACAGATAAGGAGACTGAGGCACAGGGAGGCTCGGTCATTTGCCTGAGATCACCCAGGTTGTAAGTGAACCCATATTCAAGCCCAGGTGTGTGCCCCAAACCTGCGTCTGTCCATCATGCTGCTCCAGGTACGCTTGGCTCCAGGGCCCCATGAGCGGGTGGAGGAAACAGAGAAAGCTAGCAGTGTGGGGAGTGCATGGACAGGGCTGGAGAGGGTGGCAGGTGCCCCACGTGGGGACAGTTCTCCTGGGTGCTCAGGGCCTTCTCGGGTGAGCAGCCCTCAGTCCTGGGCAAATCAGGACGACTGTTCCCCAGTCTGCTCTTCTCTGTGGGAACATCTCGGCTCAGGAGGTGCAGAGGACAGAGAATAGCCCTACGTGTGGGAGGGACATTGTTTATCTCACAGATTGTACCATCTGTCATCTTGGGATCCTTCAGGGGCACGGCCACTCCATGCTCAGGGCCAGGAAATGACCGTCTGTCCAAACCTCGATAACCAGAGAATGGGCCTGGGGTACCAGAGCCTAGAACTTTCTGGTTGATGGGACGGCTCTGCCGGGAAACCATGTTCCGGTCCCTGAGATTCAACATCCATCAGAAGGCGCCAGGGCCTCCCCACTGGCCTCCTCTCTGTCTCCTCAGGGAGATGCTGAAGCTGGGGACCAGGGGCTGACTGTGGTGGGAGATCCCAGAGGAGAGCCATCGCTTGCTGGGGGTGGGGGCAGGGCCAGTATTCGATCCCTGAGGCAACAAAGACTCAGGCTGGATGACTCATGTGTTTTGTCTGAATGGTTCTGGAGGCTTGGAGTCCAGAATCCAGGTGCTGGCAGGGGTGGTTGCCGTGAGGGAAGGACACACGCAGGCCTTTCTCCTTGGCTTGGAGATGGCGGTCTTCGCTCTGTCTTCACGTCATCCTTTCTCCCCATGTATCTGTGCCCAGATTTCCCTTTTAAAGGACACCACGCCCACTCTAATAACCTCAGTTTAGTAATTCATCTACAGTAATCCTGTTTCCAATAGGGTCACTGAGGTACCGGGGGCTAGGTCTTCAACATACGGATTGCGAGGCATAAATTCAACCCACACTGGGCATGTGGCGGCAGCGAGTGTGGTGGGAAGAGTGAGTCTTGGCGCGGGGTTGGGGGGGGGCAGTCTGAGGGACTTGGGTTGACATCTTAGCGTCTCAGACTCCCTCAGTGACTTTGGGCTCCGAGCCTCCTTCTCTGCAAAGTGGAGATGGAGAAAGAGTTCCTCTGTTTGTTCCTCCCTCATCCTTCTAGGGAGTGGCGGCTGTGCTGGGACCTACTAAAGCTCAAGCAAGTGCAGACACACAGCAGGTGGCCTCTGAACGTCCACCGCTGCCCTCTCCCCTCCAGCCGCAGCGTGCAGAGCTCGGAGGGCGAGCGAGTTTCAGTTGGGGAAGGCCCCCTGGGCCTCCATTTCATGTGTCCTATCCAGAGCCTTGGGCTCGAGTGGACACCACAGATTGCTTGGCCCAGGCAGGATCCACCCAGGTGGCCTCCTCCGTGGGGCCTCACGAGAACGAGACAGCCCAGGGCTCCCAAGGAGTGTGGGCAGTGCCCCGGCCAGCATGACAGAGCCACGAGTGTGCCGCTCGCCCCGCACGGGTGCCCAGGAAAGCCTGCCAGGGCTCATGTGCTATGTTCTCCCCACGGCTCTGGGCTCCTCTGATGTACTCTGAACTGGAAAATCAGAGATGAAGAACAGCACCACTGCTATTTGCCACTATTTCGTGATGGTGTCAGAGCCCCAGGGCTGTTTCCAGGCCCTCATCCTGCCAGATTGCCAGCCCCTCCTCGCACAGCTCTGAATGGAGCCCCGCAGGGCCTCTGGCCAGAGCTTTCTAAATATAGCTTCCTCCTCCTCCAGACAACAAAGAAGAACAGATCCTCTGAATGGCTTCCGTCCTGACGCTGTACAGTCTAGGCTGTTTGTCAGACTTCCCCAGCAGGGTGGAGGGAGGAGCAGCAAGAGCAGGGAGGGGCCAGGACTGGAGAGGAGGCCTGAAGCCTGGTCCTGAGGGACACTGAGGCCCCGATGCCCAGGGGCCATGGCCTTGGCCCTGTGTTCCTGCCTCTTGCCACTGGGACTGTGTGGGGTTTGTGACCTTGTCCCAGCCCGGCTCTGCTAAGCTGTGACAGAGGGACGGGAGACTAGGCAGTGCCGAAGGAGGAGAAAAATGATGATCTTCTCAGGAGATGGGAAGAGCCGGCCTTTAGGGTTGAACCCCCGACTCCACCTCGAAGCTGGGTGACGGCAGATCCTTCACTTTATACCTCAGTTCCTTATCTGGGAGGTGGGGGTGAAAGCCCCTGGGGAGGGAATTAGGGAGAACGTGTGCCTCGGGCCATCCATGCCGAGGCTGTGTCAGGACGCCTTGGGTCACCGTGTGGCTCTCCAGGACGGGCATGCAGTCTGGCGTCTCATCCCCGGTGACCCCTGCAGTCTGCACTGGGCCGTGTCTTCAGTTTTGCCTCGGTGTAGTATGGGGCCCCTCTTCCCAGGTCTCATGGTCTCCGAGGCCCTTTAGAGAGGGAAGCAGCCATGGTGGGCCCAGCTGGGTTCTAAGGCCCCTGTGAAACACCAGCCCAGATGGGAGCAAGTAAGAAAAGCTGGAACTACTGAGCAGAGCAAAATCCTGGCTTTCACAGCTCCAGGCCTGGCTCTGCTTGGGAGGCACCAACCCATGTCCCCCCAGCCCCACCAACTCTGTTCTGTTTACGGTAGGAGGACCTGACCTGTCCCCCAGGTCTCTAATGCCAGGAAAGGTGGGACCTTGTCTCCTGTGATTAAGGAGTGTCCAGAGGAGACCCAGCACTAACAGCCTGGTCATATGGAAGCCCGCTCGTCCTGCAAGGAGAGGCCACGCTGCTCCAGGAACTTTACTCCAGTTGGGTGTACAGGCCACTGCCCATCGATCTGACCCTGTCTGGATAGAGATCAGTCAGGACTAGATGTGAAATCCCTGCGTGTGGCCAGGGATAGAGACAGAGCCGCGTGCAGACGTCAGCCGGTTTAGACAGCCCTTCTCCTGGTAAG
This sequence comes from Meles meles, assembly GCF_922984935.1. Classification (NCBI taxonomy): domain Eukaryota; kingdom Metazoa; phylum Chordata; class Mammalia; order Carnivora; family Mustelidae; genus Meles; species Meles meles. The sequence continues at coordinate 49,847,715 of NC_060073.1, forward strand.
CGGCTGCTCTGTGGGGATAAGGCTTTCTCTTGCTATGGCTCCCGTCCACAGGGTACTAACTCAACACAGCAGCGCTCTGAAGTCCGTCCTGTTTTCACCCTCATTTTTTTTTTTTTTTTAAGACAAAGCATGAGCCAGGGTGGGAGGGGGTGGGCAGAGGGAGAAGGAGAGAGAATCTTAAGCAGGCTCCATGCTAGGCTCGATCCAGGGCTCAATCGCCCGACCCTGTGATCATGACCTGAGCCAAAATCAAGAGTTGGACACTTAACCAGCGGAAGCCCCCACCCCAGGCGCCGCCGCCCTCATTTTCCAAAGAGGCTGTATCCGTATATCCCAAGTATTAAGTAACAAAGCCAGGATTCAAAGTTTGTGCTCGTTGGGGCCTCTGTGGTTTCTTGACACCTTTCAGTTCCAGAGTTTCTAGTGATGATGGTTCTTAAAGAACAGTCGTAGGGGCTACTGAGGTGACACATCCACAACAAACAGGCTGGCCGACGATTAGAACAAAAGCCAGGACTTTCTCCGGGGACAGTCATGCGGAGCTGACTGACATCCCCGAGCTCCAGTAGTCAGCAAAAACATGTGAGCAGGGGCGCCTGGATGGCTCAGTGGGTTAAGCCTCTGCCTTTGCTTCAGGTCATGATCTCAGCGTCCTGGGATCAAGGCCTGCATTGGGCTCTCTGCTTGGCCGGGATCCTGCTTCTCCCTCTCTCTCTACCTGCCTCTCTGCCTGCTTGTGATCTCTCTCTGTCAAGTAAATTAGAACAAACAAACATGTTAGCAGGGTAGACCGAGGGTTTTAGCTTACTGAAACTTTTCAAAAGTGGCAAGTTTCCGTGCCAAAAATGTTCTCATACCTAGAAGAAACTGAATGGCTTCACTGGGGCTTTGCAGGGAATGCTTTGTCATGAGGGGACGTTAGAAATACCAAAGGATGAATGTGCCCTCCTCGTGATTGAGAATGGTAAACAGCAGTGCCTCGCAGGGATTGGTGCCTAAGGGGTCTTAGCACCTATTTTTTTTAAATTTAAGATCTGGAAAAGGAAGCATATAGTGAAAGCATATAGTGAAAATGCCAATGTCTATAGAATTCTTGGGAGATGAGAAGCCAAATTAATGGAAGGTGTAGGTTTTTTTTTTTTGCTTGGGTTCCCAAATCCTTGCTGACGATCAGCATTTTGTTAGCCAGATTGCTATGGTAACTTACGAGTGGTTTCATCTATCCCACACTTAACTCTCGTGTGCCCCCTAGATGCCAGGCACCGTGCTGGACACAGATCACACAGAGTCACCCTGCTTTACACAAGTGGGAGTCTCTTGGTCCTCCACTTGCTTGTTTTACTTACTGAGGTATTGTAAACAGTACACTGTAAGGAACTACTTCATTCTTTTTCATGTCTGCCCATGGCATTTCCCTGGGAAGTGACCATGTATATACATTTAATCTGTTCCCTCTTGCTGGGCCTTCGCACAATTTCTGGATTACAGTAAAGCAACAATATAGCCTTAAACATATCTGTACTCTGATATCTGCCCATCTGGACAAGTGTCACCTGGAAGGGAAATGACGGGGTCAAAGGAGATACAAATTTTAAATTTTGGGGTAGATACTGATGACTTGCCTACAAAAACATCTTGTTCAGTTTTAATTACCCCCAAAGCATGTGGCAATGCCTCTTTCCTCAAGACCCTATCGATACTGGATATTAGTGTCCTCGTGCTGCTACAACAAGCTACCATGAATTTAGTGGCTTTAAAACAACACAAATTGGTCATCCTACAGTTCTGGAGGTCAGAAGTCCAACGCGGGTCTTCGCTGGGCTGAAATCTGAAATGAGAGCGTCAGTAGACTGCGAACTTCCTAAAGGCTCCAGGAGATATTGTTCCTTAACCCGTGGCCCCTCCCACCTTCAAAACCGACAAAGTCTGAGGGCATCTGGGTGGCTCAGTTAGTTGAGCCTCCAACTCTTGGTTTCAGCTCAGGTCATGATCTCGGAGTTGTGAGGGTGAGCCCCACGGCTGGCTCTGTGGTCAGCGAGGAGTCTGCTCGAGATCCTCTCGTCCTTGCCCTCTGCCCTCCCCCCACTCCTGTGCACACATGCATGTCTCAAATAAATAAGTCTTAAAAAAAAAACAACAAAAAAAACAGTGAAACCAGGAGTCTGACACTGCCTCTTCTGCACCCCCTCCCAATTTCAGAGCCTCTTGCAGTTACAATGGGCTCACCTGGACAACTAGGATTCTCTCCTTATCAGGGCAGCTGACTAGCATCCTGACTCCCACCTGTGACCTGAATTTCCCCCTACCTTGTAGCCTGATGCATCCACGGGGTCCGGGAGTCGGATGTGGACATTCTGGGGGTGGAGCACTTCTCTGCCCACTCCAGATGATATTAAACTTTTTTACTGGTGTCCTCTCTACATGAAAACAGGGTATCCTGCTCTTTTAAGTTGCATTTTGTCAATTATTTGTGAGGTTAAACATCTTTTTCTGTGTGAAGAGGCGGAATGGTTTCTATTATCCTAAGTTGTCTGTTCAAGTCTTTTGTCTCCTTTTCTCTTAGATTGCCTTTTTGTTGTTGTTGTTTTCAGCTGAGTTATAAATTCTTGAGGGCAAGGACTTCTTCATATTCATGTTTACATCCGAGTGCTTCAAGATATGGCCAGATTCACAGAAACTGCTCAGTGCCCGCTGGCCTTCCCTCCGTCCCTTCCACCCCATGCTCTTGCTTTTCTGCTTTGGAAGAAGTGTCTGGACCTGGATTCTCCCAGCTGAACTGACTGACTTGAGTGTGTCCAGAGGGCATGATGGTCTTGTGGCTTACTTACTGCGCCGTGGACTTCTCAAGCCATGATGGGCTCTGGAGTCAGACTGAGGGTGCCTCCCTCTGCCCCTGGCTGAGCATTTTCAGGTGGCTGGTATGGGAATAAGACAAGCATTAACCCCTCCTTTTGAGAGGAAGGGGCCCTCTCGCTGAGCTGCCCCACCTTGCCGTGTTGAGGCCATGACAAGACCCACCACCAGTGACCCGTGGAGCAGCCCCAGGGCAGGGGGCCGCGGGGGGTGCGTGGGATCTGTCTCATGACTCTGCTCAATAGGCTGCAGGGAGAGATTACTTCCCCTGCCGCTGACCTAGAAATGGAGGCTCAGAGAGGCTAAGGGGCCCCCCAACATGGTATGGCTAGTTTGGGGTATGGGGACTCTTCCCTACACAAGGCCTTCCCGTGGCCTCCCTCTCTTTCCCATTTCTTCAGCCTGATGGGCACCTGGGCCGCAGCGCCCATGCCAGCCGCACCCCTCCCTCCCCCCTGTCCAAGCCAGCAGCTGCCTTTGCCTGGCAGACCCAGACCCGGACCTGGACTCGGTGGAGAGGGGGCCCCAGGGAGCCCTCTACAGCCCTTTCCTTCCTGGTCAGCAGCCTGGGCTCCCGCTCCTCCTGGGTAGCCGTCCAGGGGCTGCAACTCATTAGCGTTTCTGAACTCCATCTGCTCTGCTTGGAGACTGGCCCCGCGTCTCTGCGTTCCCCGCCCTGGATGTGTGTGTGTGTGTGTGTGTGTGTGTGTGGTGGCCAGGGGGGCGCTGCACACAGATGCCATTGTGTGAACTGGGGCGGCAGCCCAGAGGGCAGAGGCCAGGGCGAGCTGTGTGGGCGAGGGCCCCGCCTGGCCCGGAGGGTGCGGAAGCTGAGCAGCGGGAGCCAGCTGGGCTCTGGAGTGAGGGGAGTCTGGAGCCCCTCTGGAGGCCCCAGAGGCTGTGGGGCCTGGGGTGAAGGGGGGTCTTTGCCCTTCCAGGGCACTGTGGGCTCAGCTCCACTGCCCACGGATGACGCCGCTCCCTCCCTCTCCTCAGGAGTGCATCATTGACGAGGACTGCGGGCCCACCAGGTACTGCCAGTTCGCCAGCTTCGAGTACACCTGCCAGCCCTGCCGGGACCCGCAGACAGTGAGTGTGCCCAGAGGCCTCTGCGGCTGCAGCACAGGGGCTCTTGGGGCTGGGCTGCGTCCCAGAGAAGAGGACCTGGGGGAGAAGGCCAGCAGCCCCATGGTTCTCAGTTGGGCCTCCAGAAGACTTCGGTGGGACCCTTAACCTTGTCCATGCTGGGAAGGGCCTCTCCATGGTGCGCAATGGGGCCAACTCCCAGAGGGACTAGGAAGCCATCTGCAGACCCACTGACACCCTCCCTTGCCGCATGGTCCCTAACTTCATGGCCTGCCTCATGGATGATGGAGGGAGAGAGGGAAGGCAGAGCCCCATCCCTGTCCCTTTCCCTGGGATAGACCCTTCCCCAGAGATACAGCCCACGACCCTACTGCAGTCCCCACTCCCACCCTCCAGATCTTTCGCTCTGCCCAGAGAAGGCAGAAAGCAGGCTAGGAAGAAGCCAGATCCCTAATAGACATTTCACAGGGAAGCACGAAGCCAGGGAAGCGGAAACTCCCTCCACCCAACAGATGTTTTGGACAAAGCCATAAGGGCCCATCAACTTCTCTTGTCCTTTTTCATGAAGAAGACAGGAACACAGCATGATCAGTGTGGAAAACAGGGCTTCTCCCTCCCCTGTCCGGGGCCACCTGTGATTAGGCAGCTGCCGTTGTCCCTCGTGCCTGCCATGTCTGAGCGCCACCACGGGGCTGCTGTGCAATGCCCAGCGGAGGCACCTTGGCCCCCCACCCCCCACCCACAAGGCTTCCACACTTGGGCCTTGAGTTAGCTCCCAAATCCGGCTGCTGCCTGCATCTGTGAGCCGGGAGCCACCTTCCATCCTGACCGAGGGAGCTAATAGAAAGGAGACAAGGCACCAGTCTGGGAGGGAGTCTGCAGGACACACTGCGTCCTGCGCAAAATTGCAAGTTGTATAGGAAGACCCAGGTGTACAGGGTCCCCCTCAGGGGCTTTTTTCCCGTGTTCTGACCGCTCCTATCTCCCATCTCTACCTCCGCGACTTCCACTAAGAGCCCCGCAAACCAAGCCCTCAGTTGCCCCCATGCCACCCCAGTGTGATGGGAGCATGTGCTTCACCCCCTGCCACCCCTTGTGGCATCTTCAGGCTTTTGGGGCTCAGAGCGGGCGCAGGCTGGGGTCTCTCCGGTACAGGAGCCGGCCTACTAGTGTCTGCCCACCTCTCTGCAGCTCTGTACTCGGGACAGTGAGTGCTGTGGAGACCAGCTGTGCGTCTGGGGTCACTGCACCAAAACAGCCACCAAAGGGGGCAACGGGACCATCTGTGACAACCAGAGGGACTGCCAGCCCGGACTGTGCTGTGCCTTCCAGAGAGGTGGGTGGGCTCTCCGCTGGGTGTGGGGCAAGCCCTGTCCCAGGCTTCACCATGCCAGGCTTCCTGGGGCCCCATCCATGCCAAACACAGCTTTTCAGGGTCCCACCTCTTGGGCGGGCCCCCAGATGCCCACTCAGTGTGTCCTGGTCCTAGAACGTCTGCCTGAGGCAGGCCCCCACCTGCAGTGGACTATCATGTCTCTCTCTCTGTCCCCTGTTGACATCTAGAAAATTTAAACTTCCTTCTGGATGCATGAGCCCAGGGCAGGAGGAACACCCCCAAAGGGTGGGAGTTGAACCACCCCTCTCCACCCTCCAGCTCATGTCCCAGCCCTTGAAGGTAGCACCTGGCCCCGTCCTCTTTCCCAAGCATGGGCCCCTTCTATTCCCATTTGGTTCTCATGGCCGCTCCTAGGGGAGCTTGCTCAGGCACTCTCCCCTCCTGCCGTGTTTCTGAAAACCTCTCTCTCAGCTGCCTCCCCAGCTCAGCCTCTGCCAGCCCCAGCCCACCTGGTCCCTGCTGTCCCAGCCATTTTCCCCAAAGCCAGCTCTCCGTGGGGCTCCTCTGGCAGCTGGGGTCGCTCTGTTCTGTCTCATCGGTGAGACTCCTCAGTCTGCCTTGCAAGGCCTTGGCCAGCTGCAGCCTATCTGTCCGCCGTCTCTTTCCAGCTCCCAGCCTTTCCCACCACGCCCAATCCCAGGCCTTTATTGGCGTGGGTCCCAGCCCGAGTGCCTTTCTTATACTCTCAATTTCTCCAGACCTTTGGCCTTAAAATCCAGCATAAGTCTGCGTCCCCATGCGGTCCTCCCTCACTGGCCCAGCCCTCTGGAGCCCGTCCTGCCATTGTTTCTTCCCATCCCACCTCTTCAGTTTTAATCTCCGCCTTGTGGTTGTGGGTGGAAGGTCGGGGCTGCCCCCCATTTCTCCGCTCCTTTCCATGGTGCCTCCCTGCTCGATGCTGGGCACGCAGGGATGACTCTGCCCTGGTCCCAGGTCTGCTGTTTCCTGTGTGCACACCCCTGCCTGTGGAGGGTGAGCTGTGCCATGACCCCGCCAGCCGGCTTCTGGACCTCATCACCTGGGAGTTAGAGCCTGACGGAGCTTTGGACCGATGCCCATGTGCCAGCGGCCTTCTCTGCCAGCCCCACAGGTGAGGCCCTGCCTGCCCTCCCTGTCGGAGGTCAAGAGCAGACCAGGGGCCACCTAGTGGGATCTCAGGAGCCGAGGGGTGATGGGGGTTTAGTTTCCCACAGATTTAAGTGGCGGTGTCCTTGGGCCACCCAGGTGGAGAGTCTCCCAGCAGTCCCATCTGTCCGTCTGGGGCTCATGAGAAGCTGTGGCTGGGGGTACAGATCTGGAGCTTGTCGGCATGACGGTTGAAGCCTTATGAGTAGGTGACCCAGGGACGGGGTATAGAGGCAGAAGAGTTGGGGGCTGAGGCGGGAGCCCAGGCCCTTCACAGTGAAGGACAAACAGAGGAAGAGCTGGCAGAGGTGAGTGAGGAGGGAAACCAGGAGAGTGGGCCCCCCGAATGGGGCACAGCTCATAGTGTTCTAGCTGCTGAGAGACCATGAAGCATCTAGGTGTGGCCTCCCTGTCAGCACTACTCTCCCCCTCCCCCCAGGATCTGGGGTGGCTGGGCAGCCAAGAGGACTCCCCTGGCCCTGCCTCACAAGGCCTGCGGCTCCCCCACAGGAGCAGCAGATCCGGCAGGCGGGCCGGTGGCTGAGAGGGGCTATGCGCTGCCCTAAGCCCTCGGGCCCCGCAGTGCCCAGGGCCTGCCCCCGAGAGTCTCTGGGACAGGCCTCTGCGGGAGGTCGGGGGAGCCGCCCCTCGGAAAGTGACCCTCCCTCAGCAGTCTTTGTGAGACGTGGACAAGGAGGGAAGACCCCGTTGAGGCGTTAGAGGAGGTGCGAAGGCGAGCTCAGAGCCAGGGCCCTGTTTTCCGGCACGGGTCCCCCCCCCCCCGAGAACCCCCCCAACGTCGAGAGCCCCGCATCAGCTCTCCCCACAGCTGAGCCGAGTCCCCGTGTTGCCCCAGCCACAGCCTGGTGTACGTGTGCCAGCCGGCCTTCCCAGGGAGCCACGCCGACGCCGGAGACAGCCTGGTGCCCAGAGAGGCCCCCGACGAGTACCAGGACGGCAGCTTCATTGAAGAGGTGCGCCAGGAGCTGGAGAACCTGGAGAGGAGCCTGTCCGTGGAGATGGCGCTCGGGGAGCCCGGGGCTGCCTCTGAGCTGCTGGAAGGAGAGGAGATTTAGACGGAGGCCTGCTCCGCGCGCGGGTAGACAAGCGATAGAAATAGCTAATTTATTTCCCCAGCTGTGTCCTCTAGGTGTGGGCTTACTGGGCTTTTTTCCATGGGCTCTTCCCAGTACATTTTCCCTCTGGCTTAAAATGAGGAGCTGTGCATTTGTCCAGCCCCCTGGACTGTGCGCTGTCCATCACAGTCCCGGTGCCTGGGGACCACGGGGGTGTGTGGGAGGGCGGGGGGCTGCTGCACTGGTCCAGAGTACGGGCCACTCGGCCTCTGCCGGCTGGCACCTGCCACATTTCCTTTTTTCTACATCACCTTGAGAATTGGAGGAAGGGAGGGGGCGGAAAAATGATGCGGATGTCCCCGTGATGGGTTTTGGGGAAATGTGGACTCTCATACATGTGGAGGAGAGGGCCCTGCTTTGCCAACATAAACCTGGTGAAATGTAACAAAGGAATTTTCCATGTACTTCTTCCCATGGGCACAGGCAAGCTGTGCCTTCCGCTGCTGCGGGTGACGTTTTCTGCTCACTCCGTGTCACGTGCGTCCCTGTCCTGTCAGCAGTGTTCCTCGGCTTCTGCCTCTGTGCCAGGGTAGCAGTTTCAGACCCTTCACCACAGTCTGGCGGGAAGGGTGGCAGTCTCCCCATTTGTCGGCATCTTGGCATCTCAGGGACATCAGGTTGCTTGCCCGAGTCACACAGCTGGTGGAGACCAGAGCAGGATTGCTCCCAGGTGTGGGTTCATGTGCATGCTTCCCCTGTCCCTCCTTGCCAGCCCAATGCCACCTAAAGTACCCTCTAAAAGGAGGATGGATGGGAATTTTTTTTTTTTGAGGCATATCTGGAATTAAGGTCAATCTAGCTCACTGTTAAGATTAAACTTGTACTGTTAGACATAGCATTCTCCCTGGTGTGGGGGTGGTCATTAATTCCAGTGGAGAAACGAATGGTATTGACATTGTCCCCCTATGGCAGTTATGTTAGTGACTTGGAAAGTACATGATTGGTACAGAATATATACGTTAACTTGCCAGAAACAGTACTTAAGTAATTGTAGGGCCAGGATTATAAATGAAATTTGCAAAATCACTTAACAGCAACTGAAGACCGTTATCAACCACATGGAGAGAATCGAACAAAGCAAGGCTCTATGAAATATGGTTGTAATATCCAAGCTGAGAGCACTGGACTGTATGCTATTCTGTAAATGATATTTTCAGGTGCCATGGACTGTTTCCATCATGTATTCATCCAGAGTTATTAAATTTTAAAATTGCACATGATTGTATAAGCATGCTTTCTTTGAGTTTTAAATTATGTATAAACACCTATGTTGCATTTAAAAATCAAGCATAAATCACTTAAACTACTCCTTTGTAGTTTCTTGGATGTCTTTTTTCCTTTTGACTTCAAGTAAATAAAAAAACACTTTTAACCAGAAAAAATTAAATGGAAATGAACCGCATTGTTTAAAAAAAAAAAACAAAACAAAAAACCTCTGCCACATAAGTGAATTTTCCAGACAAGTGAAGCATACCTGTTTTAGCACCAAAATATTTTAGAAATGCTAACCATTTTTGTCAGGGATTAGTGTTAAGAGTGTGAATACTTCAGTGTCTTCTGAAAGAGTGAATGGAATGTATAGGACTCATTTAAAAAAAAAAAAAAGATTTATTTGAGAGAGAAAGACCATGAGTAGGGGGAGAGGCAGAGGGAGAAGCAGACTTCCCATTGAGCAGGGAGCCTGATGCAGGGCTTGATGCCAAGCCCCTGGGATCCTGACCTGAGCTAAAGGCAGACGCTTAACAACTGAGCCACCCAGGCGCCCCTGACTCTATTCAAGTGCGGTTCTGGACTGTCACACAGATCTTTAGGGCCTGTAATAATAAAAACTACTCTATATTAAGGTCAGCTGGGTGGCAGGCGCCAGAATAGGCAGTCTACTTATATTACCTCATTTAATCTTCATTGAATTTAGGAGTATTTTCTTCATTTAATAGATGAAAAAAATGGAAGCTCAAAAATATGAGGTGATAAGGCACCTGGGTGGCTCAGTCACTAAGTGTTTGCCTTTGGCTCAGGTCACGATCCCAGGACCCTAGGACCCCTGCATTGGGCTCCCTACTCAGCGGGAAGCCTGCTTCTCCCTCTCCCACTCCCTGTTTGTGTTCCCCTCTCACTGTCTCTGTCAAATAAAATCTAATATATATATATATATATATATATATATATATATATATATATATATATAAAAGAGGATAGAGCTAAAAGTCCAACAAAAACAGTATCTAGTATAGTCTACTCAGGATATACTGGTAATTTTAAGATCAAATACAGAGCTGTTCTCTATTCAACGTCAAAGTCATCACGACCATTCTGTATCCTTATTACTCAGCAAGTATTTACTCAGAACCACGTACTGTGATAGGCTCTGGGGGTGCCACGGAGATCCAGATAGGGCCCCTACCCTGAATGCATCACCGCAGCCTCCCGAGAGAGGCACATTGAACTCAGCACCCACAGACCAGTCAGCCCGGTGTCAGAATGGTGTTATGGGAGCCTCAGAGGAGCATGTGGTTTGGGAGAGCTGGTATGGGGATCGGCTCTCACAGCTCACAGGAGTTTATGAGGTAGTCAGAAGGAATAGGAAAGGGCATTCAGAGCCAGGGGCAAGAGGGAAGGAGGCAGGCAAGAAAAAGGGATGGTATAGAGAGGAAACAGAGTAATTCAGAGGCTGGAAGGTAAGGTAAATTTGAACAGGTGTTTGGAGGAGAGGCTTAAAATGGTTTCGTTCCACAAAAATTTTAGAGTTCCTACTGTATGTCAGGCCCTACCTATTAGGTGCCAGGAGACAGTGTACATGAGAGAAAACTTGGTCCCTCCCACCGGAGTTCGTGGGCAGGTACATCCTGCTCCAGCCCGCTTCCAGTGGGAAACTGAATCAGCCCCACACAGCTGCAGTCCCTCCAGAAACAGAACCCTTGCATAGTCCTATCTCAACAAGTTGGTACTCCTTAAACGGGTTACTCAAGCATTATAAGAGAAGTTGAACACTAAGTATGCCCTCTGTACTGGGGAAAGAGGCAGACTGGGAGCAAAGAGAGGGAGCATGGTCCCCACTTCTGAGGCAAGGCTATAGGGTCCACTAATAATTCTTGGTTTGGTGAGTTCTCCAGCTCTAACCAGTCAGAAGACCTACTTCTCCAGTGCAGAGCAACTGGTAAGGGGAGGTAGAGTCGGTGCTGGCATGGGGAAGGGGCAGAGCCTTCCTCCCCGATGCTTTTTTGCCCTCCTAGCTTGGCCACTCTGATCGCTGCATTCTTTTCTGAATGGTCACACGTTTTCACGCACTCTTGATTTTCTGAAGACACTGTATGTAACCAAGTGGTCCTATAGCACCCTCCTTCCCCACAGGAACAACACTGAGGATACTCAATGTACGCCTGGTCTTGACTGGCCACTAGCTTTATCTGGGCCCTGAACTGCTTTGCAAACCTGACGAAAATATTTTCTAGCCCCTCAGAAAACTATATGTCAAGCACAGTTTTGCTTTTTTAAAAGACTTGAATTGCCTTATAAGGCTTCTGACGACTAGTGACCAAAATATTGACTTGTTTTTCAAAAATTAAACAGAATTTAGATGCAATAGTTTTTATTTAACATATAAAAAAAATTGCTACTTAAGATTATCCCCCTCTTGGGCGCCTGGGTTAAAGTTTCTGCCTTCAGCTCAGGTCATGATCCCAGGGCCCTGGGATTGAGCCCCGAAGGGAGGGAGCCCTCGGAAGGGGGACTTCTTCCCTTCCCCTCTCTCTGCCTGCCTCTTTACCTACTTGTGATCTGTCAAATAAATAAAATAAAAATCTTAAAAAAAATTATCCCCTATTCCATATACTTAAGACTATAATTTGTAAGTCACAAGTGCGAAGGAGTTGGGTCTTGATGCTAAACAAAGGGACAAAATTCAGAGGGAGAACTTTCCCAACTGGAAAGCAAATACTAGCGAATGAACCAGAATAAACGATTTTATTGTATTCCATGCATTCACAGGTCACTTCCAGATTTAAAAAATGCTCTGATTCTGTGCACCCATTTAGCTTAGACCACGCTCTAAGTTTTTGCTCTGTCCCTCTCCCCGGGCCTAGACAGGACACAACACCCTTCCTAACAGTGCAGCCTGGCAACGATTTTCTAGCTGTGGCATAGGTTCGCAGCCTCCCTCCCACTGCCCTCATCTTCTCAGAATCTCTAAGTAATTTCCATGCATTCTGAAAGAGACCATCGAATACTCTAGTGTAGGGCTCCTTCCCTACTTTTATCTCACTGTGATTATTAGCCCTTCGTTATACTTCCTTAGTTTGGCAAGTGGACTTACAGCCAGCAAGCTTCTGCACAGACCAGCTAGACACAGCGTGGCCCTAAAAGCACAAGGTTTTCTTTCTTTGACCAGAACATACCCCTCACCTTCAGCACCTGCCTGATAGGTAGGTATTTGGTTCTCACCTGGTGTGCCTGGCTGACACAAACCCATCTCTCCCGCGGTAGAAGCTCTTCAAAACCTTGGCGTGACCTGTGAGGAACAGGGTCACAATGTATTGCATGTGGTTTGTGTCACTGGCTCCACACAGTCTGTGCTCTGCCTCTTGGCTGATGGGTCCTCCTGGGATTCTCTGAATTTGAGGGAGGTGGGCACACGTTAATTTCCCTCACATAAATTACCATTTCCATCACCACAAATCGAGTTTGAAAAGTTCACCACCCCTTTGCTGAAATTGAATGTGCAACACTGTTCTCACTCCATCAGGCACTGAAAAGCAGGAAGCTTTAAATTTTTCTTTACCCTTGGCATTTGTAGTCTGCCTGCAATTAGAGGCAGCAACCACAAACACAAAAAGCAGGGCAGAAGGCACAGACCGAGAAGCAGGTGTGAGAATTTTACCATTTCCCACACTTAAAGGAACACGAAACCAAACCAAACCCAAAGCCCATTTTGTTAACAATCAGCCTCTTCTTCACAGAGAGTGGGTCCTTAAGGGCAGAAACTGCATTTATTAACCCCTATATTCCCAGGAAGTAGGCCTGTATTAGAGCCAAAGGGCTGTCGTGTTACAGCAGAAAATCCAAGTGATCTGAAAGACAACGCACCACAAATCCTTCCAAGTTTTTCCCTGGAGAACACCAACTCCACTAACGCGAACTTGGAACGTACTTCAGTGAAATTTAGCAGAATGCTACACGGTTTACATGGAATAAAAATCAGCCAGAAAAATATCTTAGGAAAGATCCCCCCCCCAACCCCGTGGATTTCAAGAAACTTTAAAGGTATTATGGAATTCTCAATTACTATATTCAAACTACAGAGCCAGCATCTGCTAATACTATTTTCTATCTTTCTTAAAAGGAAATAAGGTAAAAATGTGATTTTGAAATATTGACAGGATCCTCCAAAGTTAAATACTAACGTCTTTTCATCTTTGACAGCTTTCCTGTAAAGGGACCTTACAGAAATGAGATTATTCAGTACATGTTACAAAATGTTAAAGAAAACAAGTCTATTCTTAATCCAGATTCTTCATCCACAAAAGTTTAATGACTAAAATAACACAACAGAATGAACAAATGTTTTATTGGCATGTTCATTGTTGTAAACAGCATCTGGCATGAAAAAGTTTTACCAAAACCTTTTTATTGATTTTTATAAATTAGATGGCATTTTCAAAAATTATGTAGAATTGTGTTCATTGAAGTCATATTTAGCAAAGCAAAAACTTGCCAATTCGAATAGACTTTGCAATGAAATCATGTTGACTGCATCAGCCTGTGCCATGACCTGACTTACTAGCAAGTTTTTTCAACACGATGTTAAGACACTTCTGCAAAGTTAAAACTACATGTAACTACAAATCAACTCCAAAAATTAAAGTGGGACTTACAAGGGTTCTAGAAGATTCAAGCTTGAAGTAAATCTTCAAAAATAAATGTATAAAGAAAAAAAACCCAAAAAAACTGAAGCCATTGAACAGAAAAACCTCATTAACAAGGGCAAATACAATCGTATGGGACCCAGCACTGAGGAACCTCACTGAGGATTACATTTACATAGACTGCTATTCTCCTCAATGTACACAAATGTACATCATGAATGATATGTGAAAAGAATAACCATGGGAAGTAGCTGAACTGCAATTATGGTAACTCAATAGGATCAATTTTATTTACATGCTGAATTAACGAGTGAGACGTATTCTCTACATCCATAACTTAAGTACAATCAATTATAATTACAATATTGCAGCAATTTGAGCTGCTACCTGCTGGGAGCGGTCTACGGGAAACGTTTTGATGTTCCAGAATAATGTTCTTAATACTTTGCAAAAAATGAAATGAAATAAAAACACAACTTCACAATTCTCTTTACTGGGTTATGGCTGGTTCTAAGAATTTCTTTCTTCAGCTCCTGTTTTTGCTGCTTTCAAAGGTCAACACACGTTGCATTTACTTCCGAATTGTCAATGAGGTAATGTGTGTATCAGTGAAATAAACAGAAAATTCATTCATTCATGGCCTTTGCACAGCTTTTATTATGAAGCTATGAGCATCCTGTTTGAGGCTAGTTTTACTAGCGGCTATGTGCACATTTGTCCGCAATAAAAGAAGTGTACTCATTCCCCTTCCCCCTTTTCTAGTAGCAGGTTTTGCTTTTTTTTTTTGTTTTTATTCTTTTGCACATCCCTTTTCACTTTACAGTACTTTTGACTATAGTGCACAACATGATTCCAAGTCAAAACAGTGGCCCATTGGGCACTGAGCTTCTGATTGGTGAAGGGCAGTCCAATCAGTGCTGGTGTCACTGGGTTACCCCTAACCATGTCCGGCCATAATGGCACTACACAGTAGCAGTGAACCATCTAATTAAAACCAAAAATCCCCCAGGGAAAATGCTACACTAGCAGAGTCAGTCTTGAGTCAGATCTTTATTTGGTGCTCCATCCAGATATATTTTTAGTGCTTTCTCTTTCCGAGGTGAGTACGTTACACGATGTCCCGTCTTCTGGAGTCGACTGCTTTCTTTTTTCATCAGTTCATTTCTTTGCTCATCTGTTAACTCCATTAATTCTTCTGTTTTATCCCTGTTTAAAATATTAATTACGTATTAGGTCAGTACAGCCATCTGCCTTTATTGATTTATGCTTGAATGTTATAATGATCCTTGGTGAGAAAATGAAATCTGATGGTCACTGGTAAAGTTAAGTCATCTCATACTAAGATGTCCTGGATTTCAAACATGTTTACTAACACAGCACTCACTTCTAAAAACGGCACAGAATAACTTCCATGCTACTGCTAATGTAATAACAGCTATCACTTATTGAATATTTATGTTAACATGTACTATGCCAATTTTTTTTAAATGCAATAGTTCTAGTTCTCATACTGTTCTGCAAGGCTGACATCATTGTCACCATTTTACAGAGGAGGAGCTAGGTAAGTAACAAAGCCTAATCTGAACTCCTAGCTGCCTCAGGCTCCAATGGCTATTCTTTTTCCTCTGTATCTGCATTGGCTCCTACAATAGCCACTTGCTACATGTCCCGACCAATTGCTTGAGACCTACTGAAAGTGTAACATGCACTATTTTTAAGACTTAACTATAAGAAAAAGAACATAAAACATCTCACAAATGACTTTTTATATTGATTGCATGTAATGATAACATTTTGGACACAGTGGGTTAAAATATTTTATTAAAGTTAATTTCACCAGTTTCTTTTTACTTTTTTAAGTGTGGTTGCTGGAAAAATTCAAAATGTAATGTGTGGCTCTCATATTAACTACTGATGAGGGCCACTCTATGTCATAAACACAGTAAAGGTATTTACGGAAAACAAGATACTATGCACAACAAAAAAATGTTACATCACTGGGAATAACAAATACATTGTAAATGTACCTATAAAATATGACTGCACCATCATCGCAGATATAAAGAGGCCAGACATTCAGGGTAGAAACTTTAGGATTCCAGTCCAAATCCTGATGAATATCAAGGACAGAAATATCACAGGGAAAAGTTCCTCTACCCTAGGGAAAAAAAAATGAATGAATGAATAAATCATGCCATTAGCCATGTTTATTGAGCACCAGTACCCAAATGCAAACATTCTTAGCGCCTTACCTTGGCAAATTCAATATCTTCCAAAGGAATTCCACTGATTTCAGAAAGCTGTAGAAGGGAATACTTTATGAGTTCATTTAAAAAAATAAATTTGCTAAAATAAGTCATCAACCATTTAACCCACAAAGAAACAGCTTGATTTTTTTCCCAAGACGTAATGTTTAATATAAAATATTAGAAAAAGAAGCAGAAAGAGGAGTTGTCTCCCTTCCACCTTGCAAATGCCATGTCCCAGAAATACAAATTTAATATATTCCTTCCAGATCCTTTCCTATGCATATATAAACTACATCACATATTTCTGAAATACATAAAATTATATTTATGAAAAATCTCTACAGAATAATTTTATAAGACTATAAGAATAGGATACAGAGTAACCTCATTCTCTTCATTAGCTTAATATACTATTTTATTCCCTCCCAATGGACATCAAGTCTGTTTTTAATTTTTCCCAGTTACAAAGCTATACTATATACCTTCATGAATATCTTTGCATATTTTTAAAATTTAATTTTATCTTTTCAGTGTTCCAAGATTATATTCTTGCATACTTCTGCAATTATTTGAGATTGAATTCTTAGATGTGGAACTGCACATCTGAAATGTTGATAATGCCAAACTGAAACCTGAAAAAATTATACCAGCTGAACTACTTATCAAAGTTATATATTGCCTATTTTTCCTAAACCTTGATGAATCTAGGTATTTTTGATGTTCTAAATTTTCACCACTTTAAGAGGTAAAGAATGCTATTACTGTTTTAACTTGTATTCTTCTTCAACAAATTGCCTAATGAAGTTCTTTGCCTATCTTAGATTGTTCATCTTTTTCTTATTAATGTGGCGGGCTCCTTACAAATACGGACCATCTCGTTTCATATCTGTTTTAAATATTTTTCCCCTTTCTTGTTTTTTATCTTTGTTTATGGGTTCTTTAAAAAAAATTGGGGAGGGAGGGGCCTGGGTGGCTCAGTGGGTTAAGCCTCTGCCTTCGGCTTGGGTCATGATCTCAGGGTCCTGGGACTGAGCCCCACATCAGGCTCTCTGCTCGGCAGGAAGCCTGCTTCCTCCTCTCTCTCTTTGCCTGCCTCTCTGCCTACTTGTGATCTCTGTCAAATAAATAAATTTTAAAAAATTAAAAAAAAAACCTGGGAGGAGGCTGTGTGTGGAAGGCTTATGCTTTTATATGATCTATCTTTTCTTTTTTAGTTTCTGGTATTATGCTTACAAATATCTTTCCCTTTCCAGGATATAAAAATATTTCCAATATTTTCATCTAATACATTTATCATTTTATTTTACTTTTATATAAATTTAATATATTTAGTATTTTTGTGTTTGGTGTGAATTATGGAAATAAAATTTTTTTCTCAGGATGCTAACTGTCCTAGTACTGCTTATGAATAATTCACCCAATCCTGAGAGCCACAGAATTCCACCTTTAAAATGAATAATGCAAAAGAGGACTTCATCTGGATTCTTCTTTCAGTTCCACATCATTTGGCTTTTTAAAATATACACAGCAATTTAGTCTAGTAACTTCTAACTAATCCTAATTACTTAGGACAAACTTGATCTAAGTAACTAAAAGTGAGGATCCACTTCTGGATGGCCAAAAGCCAGTGTAATTTTTCAATGTACCAGAAGCCTAAAGAAATAAGGTGAGTGTGTGACAAGGTGTCACAAGGTACAAAAGAGACAAAGAAAGAAAGGCTGCCACGTTAGTATCTCGCACTCACTTCCTAGGCCTCTCTTAAGCAACACAGAAAAACACGTTAGTTAATTTGTTTAAAAGGAACCTACCTTCTCTCGCAGCTCATCAACACTACTGCTTTCCAACACAACCTCCTGGAAGGGATCCAACTTCATTTCCGAAGGTCTCCACCTTCTTGACAGAACTGCAAGCTGTGACATGGATTTCATCTTCTCCACTCCTATGAAGATACAAGATTATGTCATCTTTCTCTTTTCTCTAGAGGTTCATACTTGGACTTTTTCTGTATTGCCTGACTACACAAAAAGATGTACTTAAGTGTTATGCTCAGTGGACATAAAAGAACCGAGAATAAAGTACTTCCTCTCTTCCCTTCAGTCTTTGAGGAGAATTCCTTACTCTTTTGCAAGCTTTCCTTCCACCAGGTCTCTGAATTCTCCCTCCTGAGTCCTGCTGGACACTGCTCTACCAACGAATCTCTTCTCCGGGTTGCCAATCTTTGCCTCTGTGTTGGCTACTACCCCCACAAATCACCTTCACTTTATGTTCTTTCTTCCCTCAGGCTATCATTAATCCCACTTTTCATCTATTCAAAACACTGATTCTTCAAAACCCAGCTCAATTGTCTCCTTTCTCTGGTGTACACAAGAGGAAACTACTGATTTGGTCCTTAGCATCTATGATTTTGGAATTATAGGTGTGCAGTTCTGGTTCTCTTACAGACTATGCATCTGGAGGACGATCACTGGTTCTTGAATTCATTTTTGTAGCAACAGACATTAGCAGTGTCTGGCTATTTACACGTCAATAAATGTTTCTTAGATTTAATCACATGGTTTATTTCTTCCTCAACTATTTTGATACTAAAATAAATACTGAAATGATACTGATACAGGCACCCACCATCCAGTAAGATCTCACAGTGAATCCATCTCAAGCTTTCCAAACAAGGGGAACTTCTATGTCCTTCATGATCTCTTCTTGGCCTATCCAGACCAAGTGACTATTCTCTAAGGCTCCAGATGCTCAGAGAAGGACTCACAGTCTGGAGCACCTGCCTACACAGCATGGTAGACAGTATCCTAGTTGTTCCTTATCTCTCCCATTAACTTGTCAAGTAATCACAGCTTTAACAACTGAAATTTCAAACAAACTGGACCCAAAATATCCTGAAATAGGTGAGGTGTTAGTATTACTGAACCGCCTGAAAACTATCACAATCTTATATGTTAATGTTAATTTCTATGGAGGAAAAAAACAGAAAATCAAAGTCTTTCTAGGCAATAGCAGTCACCAAAGAACATAAGTAGCTGTTGCCTTGATATGATCTCCCCAAAGTCAACTTTTCTCCCATTATCTCCTCCAGAAAAACAGTACTTTAAATGTTCCAATGCTGAGCATTAAAACCAGGAGGTGTGAAAAACACAAGACCTCTTCTATGTTACTGTTATAGGTCAAAATTGTGTCTCTTCAAAGAGACATTTGAAGTCCTATACACTAGTACTTCAGATTATGAACAACTTTGGAGATAGAGTTGTTATAGTGGTAATCAAGTTAAAATGAGGTCATTAGGGTAGGCCCTTATCCAGCATGACCAGTGTCCTTCTAATATGGGGAAATTTGGAAACGACACACAAGCTCACAGGGAGGACATCATGCATGTGCAAATGAAAGCACAGATCAGGAGATGCATTTACAAGCCAACAAACACCAAAGACTGCCAACCAACCACGAGAAGCTAGGAGAGGGACATGGAACAAGTTTTCCCTCACAGCTCTCAGAAGGAACCAACCCTGCTGACACCTTGATCTCAGACCTCCAGCCTCCAGAACTGTTAAACAATAAATTTCTATTGTTTAAACCATCCTGTCTCTGGTACTTTGTTATGGTAGCTTAGGAAACTAATACAGTTATTGTTCTCAAAATCTCTGATCAATTATCAATACTACACCCTCAACATAATAAGCCATAATGAAAAGACTAAATAATAAACCCAAGTAAGAAATGTTAGAAGAATTTTCTGTAAAAAGTACTAAAAATGCAACTTTGTAAGTTCCCTGTAAAGAGAAATTAATATTCTCAAAATTAAAGAAAATAAATATTTAAAAGGTAAGTGGAATACAGACTAGAAACAGAAGAAAACATGGTATGTGATAAAAAAAATATAGGCTTCTATTAGTTCCAGAGCATTTCTAACTGATATTTCCCCAGAAAAATGTGGATAATACCATCAAGAACTTCAAGGAAAACCTCCCAGTTGCTGGAGATATTAATATCTTCTTCATAAATATGGTAATCCAAAAAGACAGTGCCAGGATTCTTCCATGTTTTTTTCCTTAGACGGAATCTACAAATGTGATAAGACATTTTAAACTACTGTATTTTGAGATTCTTAAAAAAATGACATGAATCTGATATCAAGGAAAAATGAACTATGTTTAAATATAAAAGTCAAGTAGTTCTTCATTAAAATCTGGGAAAAATATAATGATATGTTCCTCAAACTTCAAATTTAGGGTCTACAGAGGATGTTCAAAGAAATTCTAATAGTTTTGTTTAGTTCTATTAAAAATTAATCTGTACTATTAAAATTCTGGATAGTACAGGAATTTTTAATTCTAGTTTTAGAAAATTATACCACTCCATATCAACTGACCACATAGTCTTCCTTCCAATTGTTGATGACACTGTAATTTTACTTTACCTGTCAATACTGAGCTCTAAACCACACTGCTCCCTGAGTTGAGGAATTAATTCCTCTTTTGATTGCCGCACAGTCATTCCTTTAGCAAACACAGCATCTAGCAGAAACTTGCATGGCTAGGAATATAAACATCATCAGAGAACTGAATTACACATTCAAATAGGAATATACGAGACATTTTGTTTGCACTTTATTGTGTGACAATTACAGGCCCCAGTTTAGCAATCTATCCTCCTAGGTTCAAATCTTGCCATCAGTACTTACTAACTCTGCTATCTTGAGCAAGTTTACTTAACATTTCTGTGCCTCCATTTTTTCATCTGCACACTGGGGACAGTGTCTCCCTCACAGAGTCATTATGAAGATTAAATGATAGTCCTATTTCTCTTCTTATAACAAAATAATCACAATTTTGAAAGTAGAAAGAATCACTTTTATGGACTAAAATGAGGGAAATGCATAGTAATTTTCCAAATACATTTACTCCTTGTCTCAGAAGGGACACTGTCTCTGCAAACTCCGAACTTGGAAGAAACATTCACACAGAAGAGATATGATAGATGCTCAATAAAATGTCTGTTGAACAAACGAAGGCATTTTAGGAAGAGTTTATCCCCTTCCAGTAGTCGCTCTTTATCCATGGTTTCCCGTTCTGCCTCTCCAGTTACTTGTAGCCAAATGGGGTCTGGAAGCAAATGTTCCTCCTCCTGACAGATCGTCAGAAGGCCCCTAACAGCCTAATGCTACACTGTAATAGTCACAATGCCTACGTCATGCACCATCACTGCACCTCACCACACAGGCATTTTATCATTTCGTATCACCACAAGAAGGGAAAACACAGCACAGTAAGATATTTTGAGAGACCACATTCACATACCTTTTATAACAGCATACTGTTAAAACTGTACTATTTAATTATTGGTAATTGTTAATCTCTTACTGTGCCTAATTTGTAAATTAAACTTTATCAACGTGTGTATGTCTAGGTAAAAGCATAGTGTATGTAGGGTGTGGTACTATCTGGGGTTTCAGGCATCCACAGAGTGACGGACCTTGGAACACATTCCCTGTGGATGGGGAGGGAAGGCCACTATTACGTTTGTTGTTTGGTTTTCACACTTATCTAGGTCCTCCGTAAGATGTTATAAACATCCTGTAAACAGGGATTTTTGCCTCTTTCTTCAGGGTATTTGCCATAGCTTGGCATCTGTTGTATGACCTTGGGTAAACTGCATAATTTCTTTGTACCTAAGTTTCTTTATCTATAAAATGGGAATAATCAATACTGCTCATATCACAGCTAATTGGTGAGGATTAAAGAAATTAATATCTGCGAGCATATGGTAAATGCTGCTAGGTCAAAGCTTGCTAAATACTAAAACAACACTCTGAACCAAAGTCCTGTACGAGGGCTCCACAGATCAACTGCTGTCCTGTACTTCGTGATCCTGCACTACATGATTATTTGTAGAAAACAAGCACAAACAAATCCCCTTTTAAAAGCAGGAAATTTTTGCTTCACTCCAGCATTTGTAATAACTTTAAAGCAGAGGGATGGCAAAAAAACCAAAAAACAAACAAAAACAAACAAACAAACAAACAAAACGCCCGAGAGCCACTTCATCTGCTATCTATGTTTATAAATAAAATTTTACTGGGACATAGCTAGTCCCACTGGTTTATGTATTGTCTGTATCTGCTTTTGTACTACAGTGGCAGGAATGAGTAGCTGCTACAGAGGGGGTATGGCCTGCACAACTGAAATATTTTCTGGAAATAGCGTGCTGTCCTCTGCTTTAAAGAGATAAAAAGAAATGACTTGTCATAAAATCTCTGCATTGTATGTTTTCGTTAAATACCAAAAGTGATCTTACATTGCTCTGAAGGGTACTACTTACCTCTTGCTCATTGACCAGAAGCTGGTACACTTTAACTCTGTATTCTCCTTTTTTAAGTGCTCTCCCCAGTCTAATTGTAATCTATAAAGTAGAACATTTTTTAGATGTATTATCTCAGCAGAATAAGCAACCCATTCTCCCCACATTGTTTAGTTTGGTCTTCAACAATTCTCTAGATTATGGACTCTTTGAGAACAGGTATATCTTTTACCTCTGATTCCCAGCACCTAGAATAGTAACTGACACACAGTTAACATTTAACAAATGTTTTTTAGATGAATGAAGAAAAACGACAACAACAGAAACAACCACTGAACATAAAAATAAAATGACCCTTTAGGGTTATCCATTTCACCTTACTTGGAAATAGGGCAAGATGTTCTCAAATCTATCATTTAAAACAGACTCTAATTATTCAAAATTATTTTAATCAACCTTATTGTCATCTGAAAATGATGAAAGTGTTTCATTCAGTCGGACGCTCTCAAACTCTTGATTGCTGGCATACACTCGAAAGACCTTGAAGTGAGAGGACAAAACTCCAACAAAGGGCTCTAAATGTTGTTTGAAAGCGGCCAGAGTAATTCTTTTATCAACATGCACCATCAACCCTAAGTACAGAAAAACCAAAACAAAACAGAAACAAAAATGTAAAAGAAACCTCTTAGAATATAAATAAAACAGATCATATGCTTTTTATTTTACTGTAAGCAGGAAAAAGTACCCCCTTTTAGTTATTTGACTTTTAGCTCATACACAACATTGAATGGACAAAAAACATGGACACTGAGCATATGATAGATAGAATCCAACAGCTTTGAATGTTCAGAGATATTTCAGTTCTTATTTATTTATTTAGGCTGCTGAATTCCAAACCAAGCTTCCAGGAAGTTTTCAATTACATAACATCTCTAGTTCTACACAGTAATAATGTGGCTCTGGCTGGGCTCCACACCTCTTTTCTTCTCCTTCCTAATTAGCTCTGTGACGTCTGGGAGCAAGCCCCCAGCCTCCATACATCCACTTCTTCATTTAAACAATGGAGAGAACAGCACCTACCTCATGGGAATGCAGTGGGAATTCAAAGAGGTCATAGGTTTATCATGCTCTTAGCACAGTGCCAGTTATCTAGTAATTGCTTCAGAAATTGTTAGTAAATCTAGTTTTGGGATTTCTACTAGAATAAAAATGTCAAGACTAGCATATGAAGATGTCTGTTTATCATGTGGTTGGACTGTAACAGGAAGAGTATCTAAATGGATCAGAAACTTCCACTTCTTCCAAATTTCCATAAAAGCTCTCTTGGCAATGTAGTAAGATTATTTTTGGTGAGCTTTATTTTTTTCCTAATGCTTATTACTCTTTTGTCCTTTATAAGCCACTCATCAGCATACTTCTGGAATATTTCTATTTACTCTGGTCTTCATATTAAAAGAGCAACAACTTCACTCATTTTTCTCTGTCTCTTACAATAGGTAGTACAGAATACACAAGCTACATGCTGCCGTGGGGCCCTTAGAGCCATAAACTTTAAGCCTCTCTCTAGGGTAGGCTTTGGTTTTCTATGAAATTTACAACACTAGTCAAGGATGAGACCCTAAAACACGCCTAGCTAATGTTCTCAGGTCATCCCAACTTTTGGGTCGATGCACTTTTGAGTGTACTTTTTTGAATAAATTAATGCTCATTTACTGTTTTCCTGGTTATAAGATTCAGATCCACTATAGAAAAGGTGGCAAGTATGAATGATAATAGAAACACAGTGATGAACTTTCTTGTTATATACACCTTTTCAGGCAGCATTTAATTTTTTTAAAATGTTCATTTCTAAACTTTAAGGAGTGCCCCTGAGTGTTAATAATCCAGCTTTTGGCACATAAGCCTCTATTTATACTACCCAGCAGGTGCAACATTTCTTAAGAAGCGTGTAATGAAAAAATTAGTTGATTAGAAATCAGAAACCAATGAGTAGATTTCAGCTTTGCTACTGTTGCCTAATAAACGGCTATCAGTAAGTCATCTAATGTCTCTGAGCCTCAGTTTTCTCATGGGATCATTACACCAGTCTTATTGCTATTATGACAAATGTAGCAAATTCTAAATCATTGCTCAAATAAGCAGCTACTACTGCCATTTCGGTTTCTGTGATAACTTGTAGTAATGTATCACAGGAAGACACAAGTGTTCGCTGGTTACTGATATAGTCCAATATGGTGATTAGGGCCAAGTGGTTCTGTAGTGAAACAGCCTGGCCTGAATGAATTCCTGCCTCCTCCTACATCAGATTTGTGACTCTGATTTAACTTCTCTGTACTTCAGTTACCTCTATTATAAAATGGAGACAAGAGTCTTTATAACCTCATGTGTTTTGGGGTCAGTATATGTAAAATGCTTAACACAGCCCTGGCCAAAATTGATGGCTTTGCCGATTGGCTATAATTATAATTTAGAGATTACCATCATACCATTTTTCCCATTTACCTCTTCAAACGGAAGAGTTCAGTCTCTTCACAGTGCAACCTCAAAATAGCTTTAAGGTTTTTCTTTTTCTTTATGTATTTCTTGAATGAGGCGGTAACCAAAATTGTACAAAGAACTTTTCAGTGCAAATGCAGTGCCATTTTTATGACTTTGAACTCCCTGTCTATACCTCAATGCCTGCAGACTGCAACTAGGTCACGGTGGAACAGGATTTTCCGAGAAAGGTTTATAATTACTCCCTGAAACAATTCCTGGATTACAACAGATTAAGTGGGTTTCAGTTATTACCTAAATCAATTGCCTATACTACACACAGAATGTTATTCTTCAGGTATCAAGTTCTCCCTTTGTCTATTATGCCCTGCCATTTCATCCCTCTGCAGAATCCGTATTATATTCATTATCCACGTTACCCAGACACCCACGTTCACATCACTGAGGAACTGTGATGAACTAGCCTTACTTAGTACAGACTCCTGAAACACCTGGCTGCTGGCTAACATCCCCACTCTTCTTCTTCTATACCAGTTTCTATGGTTTTCACTTTTTCTTTTCAAAGACAAACAAGCCTTCTGCATGGCTTCTGAAAGGTGAAATAAACCATAGGAAATGGGTTCTCTTGATCATGTTTACTATTTCAATAAATGCCAGCAAATTAGTCCACTGCAAATTTCCAAAAAGGTGGAATGAGACTCCTCAGACTGTAATTCTAAGTATTACCATTAAATTCTTAAGATTGAGACTCTCATGCAGTCAAATATCCAGCACATCATTATAAAACAAACCACTTAAAAGACATTTCTAACCTTTTCCTAAAGAGGAGCTACTTCACATTTTTCCAGTACCCTAGAAGGGTTGAGGGTGGTAAGAAACCAAGTAACAGTAGCTACTAGCTATTCTTCCTTTACCACGATGTGAGGAAAGTAAGGGGCAGTGGTAATAGTTATGAGGCAGAGGAATGCATACGAGGCTTATAGTCAGAATACATGAGTTTGATCCCAGCAATGAGACCCACTAGCTGTGTGACCTCTGGCAAATTATTTTAGCCAGTCTGAGCCAGCTTCTTCATCAGTGAAAGTATCTAACAACATCAATTTCACAAAGTTGTAGAGAACTAAATGAAATAAAGTAAGTTAGTGAGCCGTATGAAGTAAAAACTCCACAGGACGTTAAAGCATTAGTACAGAGTTTCTGTCTCCAATATGGCTCACCAACCCATAGTTTCCCACTTGAGTTTCTGCAAGATATGTATATGGATGTCACATGGCTTTGCTATTATTTGGAACTAGTTAAAAACACAGATTTATGTATTTTTACAACTAATTTTATAATTTCTACTTTTAAAAGACTAAATTTTGAGACTATCAGCATCACAGCACTTAACTTTCATACTGTTTTTTTTGCGTCTTCTCCCACCAGATGAGACATAAGGCTTTATCTTTGTCATCCCTATTTCTAAAATTTACATAGGGACTGGCATCTTCAACGGATCCAGGAATATTAATTGGGTGGGTGGGTCAACAGATGGATAAAGAGTGGGACTCCGCTCCCACTGTCACAGAGGTAATGGAGCAAAGGTATTCAATTCAGACTTAAATTCTAGTAATGGTTCTGCTACTTACTAGCTATACATGTACTTTTGGGCAAGTCATTCATCCTCTATGAGCTTCAGTTTTCTTATCAGTCAAATGAGAATATCAATATTTGCTTTATTAATCTCAGACAAGCTTCAAGTGAGAACAAGTATTTTGAGAACTAAAATATAAAAATATAAGGGGTTATATTAATGTTTGAATTGTTAAAGACTGATGCAAAGAATTTAGCTTTTTTGAGCTATCCCTTATAATAAACCTAAAGAAAAATTCTGTATATTGAACCTGGTTGTCCTGCTAATTCTCTGGTTGTTTTTAGTCTGATGTTTTATAAAAGTTGTTTCATTTCAATGCTCGTGTGTTTTTGTTGTTGTTGCCTCTCCCAAAGCCCAAACTGACAGATCTCTTTAATCTTTTTGTGATTATACAATTGAGAATTTCTAGTTTATACTCTGCCTAGAACTTACTTCATAGTATCAACTTTTTTTCCCCCAAAGTATCAACTTTAAAAAAAAAGCCCCTTTCCCTTTCCTGACTTTCCCAGTTAATTACAGACTATTTAGGGGGTGTTGGAAGGGAGTTATCTGCATTGCGGGATAAAGAAAAGAGAGAGAATGCACAAATAAAAAATTTTCCTGCACTATGAATCAAATTTTCTAGTGTCTGGCCCTTTTTCTTTTTGGTATATTATTTACTTTTTAAGCTATTCTTTAATTTTTACTTAGTACTTTTATCATAATTCCTTCCTTTAAAAAATTCTTAATTCTTTTCTCTTTTTCACTTTATCATCCCCAAAGCTGTGACATCACTGCTGTCACAGGTCTGATGTGTTGCAGAAGTCCAAGAACACTTGCTATTATAACTGCACCTAAAATGAAAGCAAAGGCAACAAAGGACATTTTTATAATCCAGGAAGTTACGGGTGGTCTTAGAACAAAGTACCTCTTAGCTGATTCTTTTAACTAAGAATTTAAATAAACTGAGAAAACAATTGGTGCTGTTTCAAGAAGCCTTTTTCTTTCTAAGTACATACATTTATGTCCTTCCCCAGAACCTTCGTCTGCAGCATAGGGTTCTGCTTTGAAATACATGTACTGTATTTCTCCCCTGCTCTTGCCACTCTCATCGTATTCACTATCAGTTCCAGAGTCTTCTTCTGCTGTGTCCCATGTCTCTTTTTTCCCTTCATTTGCTTTAGTTCTTCTACTACTCGTGATGCTATGAGAGTCAAGTCCATTAGCCAAAGGAATCTGAGCATTATCTGCATTGCACAAAGTGTCACTGCTATGACTGGAGCTAAGAATGTCACTGTCCACTGAACTTGTACTCCTGTCATTATTCACATCTGAGTCTGACCGTTCTTCAGACTGAAAATTTTCAGGATCAGAAGTCTGAATGTGCTGTTCAAGCTCTCTATTGTCCACTGATGCTGAAGAGTCCCTCTCATTGAGAGGTGATTCTATGTTTTCAAAGTCACTTGTCTCAGTACTTTTGCTGCTGTCCCCATTATCTCCATCTTGCTGCTGCTGTAGTGACAAGCTTTTGAGTTTTTCAGTGCTTTCTTCTAGAATAGCTTCCACAGACTTTAGGCTCCCCACAGGTCCTTTAACTCTTTCACAGTCATCTTCCACATTACCAGAATCGCCCCCAGCTTTCTGGCATGCTGTCCTTTTGGAATAAGACCCTGGGGACTGTTCAGGTAACAAAACAAATAATCTGATCGTATTTGCATGACGATCCAGGAGTTTCCACAAATGAGAATCTGTAAAGGCCATCTGGTAATCCAAAGTCTCAGAACTTTCAACAAACACCTAAACAGTAAGCCAAAGAGTTACGTTACATCATTAATTTTAGTGACATTCATTCTTGTTCATAATATCACCTCAATACAAGACCGTGCATAATAAACTGTAAAATTTGGGATAACATTTCTAAAGGGAATATGCACTGTTTTCAGAGACTAAATAAAATTAACATTATGTTCATATGTCTCTGCAACTAGCCACAAGACAGATGGGACACACACATGCACAGACACATACATAGGTATCTTGCTTACTGGGTTGCCCATTTTCAGAATGTTTTTGTACTCCATATCTTGCCCATTAGGAAAACAAGTTCAGCAGGAATACAGATAGAGGAACATGTATAAAGACATGTTGAGAATGCAATACCAAAATCCAGATTATAGGGGAAAAAAATCTAATGGACAAATGACTTGATTCTAGGGCAAATAACTGGCAAGGAAACAAACACAGGGGGAAGCTTTAGATTAAAATAAACTTAAGAGGTGTATCATGGACTTTATTTGGATCCTATTTGAACAAACAAAAATTTTACAATATAATCAGGGATATTTGAATATTGACTAGATATCTATTGATATTAAGGCATTTGTTAATTTTCTAGATGTAATAATTATGGTTATGTTTTTTAAAACGTTCCCACCTTTGAGAGATATATATTCAGATTATTTATAGATGAAATAACATTTCATCTAGGGATGTTTTTCAAATAATCTGGTGATTACATAAATCAAATGAGAGTTGATAACTGTTCAATAAAAGTTACAAATCAGGACTATTAGCTGACCATTTAAAGAAAAAAAATGAAGTGTGATCCCTTCACCTCTGTGTGAACTTTTCACCACAGAGCGGCATTAGGATGGATTAGAGATTTTAATGACACACACACAAGCACCATGCAAAAGTATCCAAAGAAAAGAGAGGTGAATAAAAGTTACACATTGGGATTAATATGACAACACTAAAAAAGGTTCAATGAGGTAAAAGACTCGAGACTGCATTAAGATGAATGAGACTGGAAAAGGCAATAAACAAAACATGGCAAACAAGGAAAATTTTGGATACAATTTACCTAGAGTAAACTGATGGCATTAGGAATAAACACACAGGAAAAATGATAAATGACAGAACACAGAATGGTATCGAGAGGTGAAACAAATCAATGTGAACTTTCTCTTTTCTATCAGAGATAAATAAGAAGAGAAAGGGAATAATGGTGGGTGAACCCAAAATGACAGTCTTCTCTAGAGTAGGCATGTCTTTGATTTTCACCATTAAGTACTGCTTTATGGAAGAACCTCAAGAATGAACATAACATAATTCTCAGAACTCATAATTCAAGAATTCAGGGGACATGACTGGTGTGGACAGAAACAGTCACTAAGGCTCCACCAAAGAGGCAGGACTAATCTGGGGCTTGAAAAACAAATGTAGGGAGAAGGGAAAGAACACTACAGGCTGGGGTCGCTCATGAACAAGACATAGAGGAGAACCAGCAGGACTGACTGAGAAGGACAGAAAGAAGCCTGATATGAGCGATTACAAAGGAAGATAATTACTGAGAGGATGGGAGAATTCACAAGGTAAATTAAAGACAAATGGTGGTTAGCTCTAGAGGCCAGCCTTAAAATATAAAACTTTATTATTACCAGCATGAACATAATGAAAAACTAAAAGACGTACCTTGTTACTTCTAAAAAACCCTTCAGCTTTCAGGGTCTTACTGGGCACAGTGAGAAGACGCAGATCATTGTAGCAGCGTTCCAGCACTATCCGCATTGTTTCAGCGGGTAAGCAGATGGCCTGTAACGGAAGTGATCTGATAAAAAAGGACTTGCAAGGATAATTCTGCTTGACTTGGAAATGTGGACAATGAGACACTGGTGAGTTTTCAGAAACAGCAGAAAGAAAATTCAGAGAAAATAATTTTTGTAGAGGTTTACAAAATTTTTAAGAATCTGTGGAAAAATTTTAGTCTTATCCGTTAATTATGTTGTAAATTAGGTGAACAAAGTATCACTTACAAAGATATGCTCACTATTTTTATGGTAATGATTTTTCACTAAAAATTCTAAGCCTCTCATACTTGCAAAGTAAATGAGGTGATCTGGTTCCAACAAAACAGAATGGCTAACTCTCGAGTAGAAGTCAAGCCAATATATGTTTAATTTCTGAAATTTTGATGGGTTATTTTGTGTTGTGTGAATAGTTGTTAATACTTTTCTAAATCATTTTTCTTCTGTATAAAGTGATATTATTAATAAAATTTAAAGCTATTCTAAAATTACATATCCTTAATTTGAGGTGTCATTATAGGAATTTCACAAGAAATGAGCAGACAAAAAAATTTATGTTTTAAAAATATGATTTGTGCTGAGAATTGTGTAAGAATGATGAATCAAAGACTTGTACCCCTGAACCAAATAATACATTATATTAATTTAAAAAATGATAAAATTCAAAAAAAGATTTGTTTTCAATACAACTAATGATTATTCTTAGGTAGTCTACTTATGCTTTACCCACTGCATTTCTTGGCAGAATATTTTGTAACTGCTTTTATTCTCTAGAGACATATTTTTCTACAAATTTACTAGCTTTTTTTTCAGGGAAAGGAACATCATGTGTTTCTTTTCTATTCTAACTCAGAGCTCATACTCTATTAAACTATAATACAGAGCAAGTACACTAATGTAGCCATTTTATGAGCAATTTAATCATAAAATGTAACTCCAAAACGCGGTTTATCTCCCCAATTATTACTCAGGCAGAAGTGTTAGAAGTTGTTCTTTGTTAACAGAGTAATAATTAAAACCCAACTTTTATATAATACTTAACATTTTTTTCCCCACAAACAAAGCATTTATTTGTTCCATTAACATTCACAATAACCCTGTTAAAGTAGGCATTAAAAAACCTCAGATGAGGGCGCCTGGGTGGCTCAGTGGGTTAAGCCGCTGCCTTCGGCTCAGGTCATGATCTCAGGGTCCTGGGATCGAGTCCCGCATCGGGCTCTCTGCTCAGCAGGGATCCTGCTTCCCTCTCTCTCTCTCTGCCTGCCTCTCTGTCTACTTGTGATCTCTCTCTGTCAAACAAATAAATAAAATCTTAAAAAAAAAAAACAAACAAACCTCAGATGAGATAAAAGACAATATTGCCATAAGATGAATGACTGGAAAATGGACCAACTTCTTGTTGCTATTATTGAACAATTTCCACTACACCAAGGCATCTGACCCTAGGGCTTTAGAACCCTAAACAATTTTACCAATGTTTGTGTGCTCAGTGTTTTATAGAGTACAGTATAACCATTTTATTTGGAGTGGACTAGCTTTTTGTCCAAGGAAATTTGAATGTTTTCATACTTTTCCAGCCCCAAAATTCTGAACGAGTCTATGTTCACTAACTCACTGAATGTGGTCAATATTTAACTCATCATTTTCCCTGTCAAATCTGCTCCCCCACCCTACTCTTCAATTTCTATCACTAGATCACTATGCCTTTGCAGTTACTCAAGCGTGCAACTCCCCAAGTCATCTGTGCTCCTTCCTGCCTTACTCCAACCAATCATAAGTCTGGCAGATTCTATTTATAGAATCATCCTAACATCT
Source organism: Meles meles (assembly GCF_922984935.1). Lineage (NCBI taxonomy): Eukaryota > Metazoa > Chordata > Mammalia > Carnivora > Mustelidae > Meles > Meles meles. The sequence continues at coordinate 49,879,234 of NC_060073.1, forward strand.
AAACCTTCTCTCATTTCTAGTCCTATGTCTTTACCTGAATTATTTCAACAGCTTCCTCATCTACATTCCTGTCTCCCCCTCCATCCATGTGGAATACCAGTCTAGTGCCACCAGACTTAACCATTCTACAGCAGAGCTCTCATCATACCACTGCTGTGCTTAGGAAAACAAACAAATATCCTACTTCCTATTGCCTACATCAAATACAGTCCATCCTTTAGTGTTTAGTACTTAAAGACCCTCCATGAAATAAACCACCTTTTCTTTCTAGGCAGGTACTTGACAGAGAGCCAGCCAAACACATGTGCCCTTGCTACGTGCACTTGCCTCACACATCCTCACCTCCATACTGTGGTCAGTGGATGTCTTCCGCTCAAACTGTCCTTCTCTTCTAACTATACTTGCCTCCTGCCAGTAAAAATCAAACCTATACCTTACTCAAACCATCACATAATGCTTTGTACAGAGCAGGCACTCAAAAATACTCACTGGACAATTTTAAAACTTACCTTTGAAATAAGTTGTTTGAACTCTGTGACTGTTTGATTTAAGTAAGCACGAACGGTGATAGGAGCAGCCACAGATTCTGCCTTAAGATCAACAACATGAACTTTCACCATCACTTCTGTCCCATTTGAAAAACATAAAAACATAACTACAGGTTATTTTCAAAAATACCTTTCACATGAGCACTGCACCTTTCATGTGTTTCCAATAGATGGCAAAGATAACATTTTTCTAATTATCAAGATGGTAAACATACAATGTTATACATGTATATAATACAAATTAAAAGTTCTCTTTCACAATTTGTCACATTACAAACATCTGCAAAGAAATGGAAATGAAGCTTATAAAAATGTTCTCTCGACATCTCTTTAAAACAGTGACAACAATCAAAATATGATTTTTAAAAAATACATGCTTTGTTTCCTTCCTTGTAAAAAGTAATTCACTGTCAAACTTATCAAGCATATTAAAAATATCCAAAGTTCCAAAGTACAGACCCAAACCACAACACTAAATAAATATAAACAGAGAAAGCAAAACAAATTCTAAAGGGGACACAGCAGCCCTACTTGCTTTTGAACAACCTTCATTATACCACTCAAGACCTTGTTCATAATTAAAGACTTCCTCTCTTCAAAATATTCTCTACATTCTACAGAAAATTCTACTGCTTTGGTTTACATGGTTTGTTTTTTTCACTTAAATTCTTCATATTACTATATAACCCTATGTCTTCCTCTTCTGTTTTCAGATTATATATAACTAAACTTTTAGTTACTAGAAAAGTGAATGATCTTTGAACACTATGGTTATTCTCTGCCTTAACTGTTTTAATTTCTTTTATGAAGTTTACATAAATCCTCGTTTTTTTCCCCTAAATTCCTAATCTAATCTGACCAAATATTCTGCTAAAATCTTCATTACTAATGAGCACAGAGTACTTTATCTGTAAGTTTAACCATCCACACACAGACTTAGAGTTCTCTTGTTAAAAAGTGGTTTCATTCCTGATTTGTGTTACACTTTAATCATAATTTTTGCAATCTAGCCCCAAAATAATCTGCAAGGAAATGCTCCAAAGGAACTCCTTACAAACAGAGCAGAGTCTGACTGATGGAGCCCTTAAAAGAATGCCATACTTAATGTACTTTGAAAAGAGGCGCTTTGATAAAAATTTTTTTAAAAAGAGAGGTATATAGAATCCACAGAGGAAAGGTATTTGGAAGAGTAGAAGAAGGTTTTGTAAGTTCAATTTTTAGGAACAGAAGTAGAAAACATAAGTCTGAATTCCAATTATAATCGATGCAAGGGATTTAGGGTCACAACAATAGTAAGAATTCTCCAAGATTATTTAAACACTTTGTCCCTTATTTGTTACAGTTTACATTTAGTGATTACTGGAAGAGTTTAGACATGTAACTCTCTTTAAGTCCTACCCTGGGTACAGGTAGGGGCATGGTATTCTGCTTTCCAGATCAGTCTCAAACAACAAAGTAACTCCCAAGATACTGAGGAATGTGATATATTAAATGAAGACAGAAAAAGCTGAAGTCCCTGGGACCGGTAGAAATGGAGAGGATGAAGAAAAATAAAGAGTGATGGCAGTGATACTTATGAAACCACCTCTTCAAGGAGACTCTGAAAAATAGACTATTTCTGAGACTTTATGGGAATATACTTTTTTGGGACCAGGATCTCCTCTGTAAGTAGAAGGAGTAGGGAACAGGAGAAGAGAAAGGAGGATGATTCATCACTTAAAGAGAAAAGTCCCACTGAAAACTACAAGCTTAAAAAACCCCTATTTTAAAAAATTTTGTGTATATAGCTCTTTGAAAGTAATCCAGAACTTAATCACAAGCTTGTTGCTTAACCTATCAAAATTATTCTGCATCTCAAGAATATATAAAAATTTAAAATTAAATTCATTTCTATTAACAAAAAACCTTCTCATGAAAATTTTAAGTTCGGTACAACTCAAAATGCCATAAAATTCTTTACCTCCAGGTTTATAAGACTGGAAAACTTGATCAGGCTTTCTCGTCTCCAACAGCAGATCAAACATGTATGTTGACTTGACTCCTCCTAGCAGAAGTCCCATAGGTGTATCTTCTTCTCCTTCATACGATCGTTCAAGATAATCATGAAACTCGTCATATTTAACAAGGCGACAGCAATCCATGGGTATGACCTCTTCTAAATCCATCATCTAAAAGAAAATAACACCCAAGAAAAGAGAAAAAAAATATGCGTGGTATTTTAGTCTGATGTGTAATTGCACTACCAATACATCCAAACAAACAATAAAATCCTATATTTATGATTTGCATCAGAGCTCAAAGACATCAAAGTTAAAGGTACGTCAATGCTATTTTTAAATAACCATTATTTCATTATCCCCCAAATCATACAACTTATGCACCAACAAATTTTAAAGATATTTCTGGTTTTAAAGAAAGTTAACATTCTAAACTTTAGATGGACTCAAAATCAATGTAATATAAGCTGTTGCTCTATAATCGTTAAGTTGGAACCTCAGGGAGAACGACCAATGAGATTATGTGGCTTCTGTTTATGAATCCAATCTGGAGAACTGGTGACTGACATGTTTGGGTCTGACCCTCTTGCTAAGGGCAGGGGGAAAGCATGCCTTGCAGAGTCACCACAGAGGCCACAGCTCCTTATAATTACATAAATAAATATAAACAGAGAAAACAAAACAAATTCTAAAGAGGACACAGCAGCCCTACCTGCTTTTGAATAACCTTCTAGCTGCCCCATGTAGGTAGCTCCCTTTCCAGATGAGCCTCCCCATACCTACAGCTCAGGGCACAGGAATTTCTGTCACAAATTTCCCTCTAGCTCATGTCACTGGTAGATGGTGTACTCTGGACACAACATCTCTTCAGTGAAAAATGAACTACATGGAGACACATAGGCTTACTTCAAAGTATTTCATACTTATTTAAGGTTTGTAATTATGACTTTCAAGGAAAACAGTAAACTTTGGTGTGTGTCCCTACTGACCTCTATTCACTTTCCAACTCTCCCCAAAGTTAGAACTCTCCTTCTGGTACATAAGACTGATTTATTTCTCTCTTCTGTTTGTTTGATTCTTTATACTTATGAACTTTTACTTCCTATTTTTTTTTAAAGATTATATTTATTTATTTGACAGAGAAGTCACAAGTAGGCAGAGAGGCAGACAGAGGGTGAGGGGGAAGCAGGCTCCCCGCTGAGCAGAGAGCCAGATGTGGGGCTCAGCCCCAGGACCCCAAGATCATGACCTGAGCTAAAGGCAGAGGCTTAACCCACTGAGCCACCCAGGCACCACTTATTTCCCATTTTTAAGACATTTTTTATCCTTCCTGCATTAAAAACTGCTGGAATATAAACTACCGTTGTTGTTATCATGGATCGTAAAACTGTTTAGGTACGATGTTTTCTCCATTTTAGTCTGATTTGGTTTCCCTACTGTTTGCAAAGATGATGCTTGGAGTCCACCACTGTCTTTAAAGGATTTTCACTTTTAATGAGGTAAATCCAGAACCATCCATCCATTTTACTGTTTGGTCATTCATTTACTTATCCACATACCCATCCAAATTTTGATTCTCCTGCATACCAGGTAAAAGTACTGGAAATGTGATTGTGAGCCATATCCTTTTAAATGAGGACCAGTGGCATTAATTACAACAGTCACACAATCAAATGTGGATCACACTTTGAGAAATGTGTTATCTTGTATACTATTTTTAGTTCTCTCATTAGGTCTATATATAAATTATAAATGAAATGACACAATTTTTTCTCTAATGACTTTCAGTTCAGTATTAATATTTATATGGAAAGGGCAAAAATATTTTTAATTTGTCAAGTATAACAGATGACATTTAGAACAATCTGATTAAAGAACGCTTCCCTTTCAATTCAACTTTCAAAACCCACTAACAACTTCCCATTATTCTTAGAATTGCAAACTTCTACTCATACAAATCATACAAAGTCTCTAATTTGATTTTATCAAGACAATCTGAACACAATGTCCCTTTTTTTTCAGTTTTCTAATCATGCCAGCCAAATCCTCAAGTCAGTTTTTATATATGCTGTCATCTCTACTGAAATATTCTCCCCTAACTTCTGGCAAAGCTGTGTCCTTCTCATGGTTAACGTCTTAGGAGAAATAATCTCAATATATTACTGATTTACTTTATAACATCTAAACAGTAACGTATTTGCAAATTGTGGAAGGTTCTCAATACATATCTTCTAAATGAATGAAAAGAACAAATATTTTTGTTTCTAATTCTATTTCTTGTTCTACAAAACTGAACTGGCTTTCAGAATGAGTAGTTTCTCAAACTCCATTGAGTATGTTCCACAGGAGAGGTGTAAACTACACCTCTGAGAGAGACAGATGCCATCAATGGACTATCAACATGACTGCAAGTGCTTGTATTACTACTGATTCTAATAACAATTTTGAAAAAGATGTTAATATTGTTTGTTATCTGAGATGTTGATACAGTCCAACAGTGCAATTAAACATACCTTATAAGCCATTTCTACTGCTTCCTTTAATGTCTTATCCTTATGAACCTCCAATTTATTCTCCATCATTACTTGTTTCACAGGATGCAAACAGAATAATTTTATCTAGAAAATGTAAAATATCATCACCTCAGCAGGTCATGAATCAAAACGTAATTCTTTTGCACACAGCATTTTTTTCCCTAATAGTCAAAATACTGCAACTTTTAAAAGATTTATTTCTTTGAGAGAGAGGGTGACAGAGTCACAGAGAGAGTATGTGAGAGAGCAAGAGCGAGCGAGCAGGGAAGAGGCAGAGGGAAAAAGAGAATCTCCAGCAGACTCCCAACTGAGTACAGAGCCCAATACAGAGCTTGATCCCACAACCCTGAGATCACAACCAGGGCCGAAATTAAGAGTGTGCTGTTCAATCAACTGAGCCACCCAGGCACCATAAAATACTGTAAATTTTTTTTTAATATTTTATTTATTTATTTGACAGAGAGAGAGGTCACAAGTAGGCAGAGAGGCAGGCAGAGAGAGAGGGAGAAACAGGTTCCCCACTGAGCAGAGAGCCTGATGCGGGGCTTGATCCCAGGACCCTGAGATCATGACCTGAGCCGAAGGCAGAGGCTTAAACCACTGAGCCACCCAGGCGCCCCAAATACTGTAAATTTTTAAAAAAGATTTTATTCGAGAGTGAGCAAGGGAGAAAGAGAGAGAGAGAAGGAGCAGGGGGAGGGGCAGAGGGAAAGGGAGAAGCAGACACCTTGCTGAGCAGGGAACCTGGAACTTTGGGATCATGACCTAAGTCAAAGGCAGACACTTAAATGACTGAGCTACCCAGGTGCCCCAAATATTGTAATTTTTAAAAAACATAATTGAGATCATTCTCTCCCATGTCTTTTTTTTTTAGTAATTGACAGTGACTATCTCTCCCAAAAAAAGAATTCAAAAACATTAATTTTAACAACTGCACATTTCTTGATAAGCATATATCACAATTTAAATAATTATTCTTCTACTGATATACACTGTTGTTTCAAATTTTTCTCTAATTTGGAAGATATCGTGATAAGTGTCCTTGTGGTCAAAATTTTTACAGCATGCATGGTTATCTCATTAGGTATTTCCTTAAGAGAATTATATAAAAATACATAAATTTGCTTAAGGCTCTTGATAAATTCTACTCAGTGTCTATGCAATAAGGTCTTTAACAGTTTATTATTCTATAGCAGAATGTGACAATGTTCATATCATTGTAACCCTACCAGCACTTAGTATTATCACTCTATGTTAGTGGGTTTTTTGGTTTTGTTTTGTTTTTATTTTTTTTTATTTTTTTAAAGATTTTATTTATTTATTTGACAGACAGAGATCACAAGTAGGCAGAGAGGCAGGCAGAGAGAGAGAGGAGGAAGCAGGCTGTCTGCAGAGCAGAGAGCCCAATGCGGGGCTTGATCCCAGAACCCTGGAATCATGACCTCAGCCGAAGGCAGAGGCTTTAACCCACTGAGCCACCCAGGTGCCCCTTGTTTTGTTTTTAAAGATTGTATTTATTTATTTGACAGAGAGAGAGATCACAAGTAGGCAGAGAGGCATGCAGGGAGAGAGAGGAGGAAGCAGGCTCCCTGCTGAGCAGAGAGCCTGATGCAGGGCTTGATCCCAGGACCCTGAAATCATGACCTAAGCTGAAGGCAGAGGCTTAACCCAACGAGCCACCCAGGTGCCCCTATGTTAGTGCTTTTTTTTTTTTTTTTTAAAGATTTTATTTAATTGACAGAGAGAGAGATCACAAGTAGACAGAGAGGCAGGTGGGGAGAGAGGGAGAAGCAGAGAGCCCAATGTGGGGCTCGATCCCAGGACCCTGAGATCACGACCCAAGCAGAAGGCAGAGGTTTAACCCACTGAGCCACCCAGGCGCCCCCCTATGTTAGTGCTTTTTAATGCACAAAATAAAACCATACCTCACCTCAGTAATATAGTTGGTTACATTGCTTAATGATCACAATAGCATAACTGTCTACAGAATCAATCCAATGAGTATGTTATAAGAATTGCAGTCAAGCAACTTCAATAAACTTCAATAGCACTTTTTAATTAAAAGTAAAATTATGAAATCTAACCTTGCATGTGTTGCGCTCAATTTCTCGTTGCCTTTTTTCTTGTTCTTCTAATTCTCTTTCTCTCTGCACCAAGTTTTTAATATGTTCTGGATATTCGTCTACTTCTAGAAATTCTATTGTAATAAAAACAGGGCAAGACAGAGTCATTGGAAATTGATCTTCCTTTACTTAATTTTATTCTATTATGTGCCCATAGTATTTACTTCTACAACAGTTATCATCAAAATATATCTCAATTACACCAGTCTCTCAACTTGGAACATCAGCTTCTTCCAGACAAGGGTGAAGAGGTAGTTGATAATGGCATATGATTAGGCCTCATATTTTAAAAAGTCACATATTTAATCCATATTATCTCTTGATTCTATGAAAACTCTTAACATGTAGATTAAGACTTGTTACAATGAAAAGCCTCTCTGAAACTTGGAAATAAAATCATTTCTGATTTCAAACTGTGCTATCACCAACAAACCATGTGACCAAGGGCAAGTTTACTTGTCCAGACCTCAATTTCTTCAGCTTATTAGCAGCACCTACCTAGGATATAATAAAATGTAATAAATGCTGTTGCTACTGCTACTACTACAATGGTATTTATTTATTATTACTCACTAATATACTCATCTTTTCTTTGTTCTCAAAGCAATCTTTAGTTATCGTCTATTTACAGAATTTTATATGCAACTCAAAATATTAAAAGTGACAATATGAGATTCTAACACTATTTAGTAAACCAATGATTACTAGGCATTAAATAAGGAGAAATATATATATAAAATCACATCCCTGTGGAAAGTCAAAATCCACTATTTCTAGAAATGAGCTCTAACTGCAAAAATATTCCATATCATACACAGAGTGCCCTCTGGTGCTTCATCACAAAACTACAGTTTAGGGGAGTAGATTAAGAAAAACTGAGTTATTGTCCTAATGGAAACATCTCGAATGCTGGGTGCCACAGATACACAAACTACAAAGCTGACTCTGCCTACATTTTGGACAAGTTAATCTTTGGGGTATTGTTTCTTTATCTGTAAAGTCAGAATGACTACTCTGAAATCTCTATTCTGAAATGATTTTGTTACAATTTTCATTCACCTCCATTAATTCTATAGTAAATTACTGAGCAGCCACTATATGACAGACCCTGGACTCTGGGTTATCATTAGTGAAAAGATAAATTAAGTCTTAAGCCTTGTGCCAATTGAATTCATAATCTAATGAGAGTTTACAAAAATGTAAACAAAAACATTATGCTATCTAAAATAGATTTTACAGTATGGTAGTTGCTAAACAAAGGAAATATGTTGAAATCAAGGGCAATGATTGTAAAAATTACGAAAAGAATGGGAGCAACATATAACCTGTGTATATATCTAAAGATACATTCACACACCCCTACTTATTTACAATACTGCTTCAGTTGGAGTCAGTGTTAAGAAAAAAGGGGAACTGCAATTTTTTAAATTAAGAGTAAAAATGAGAAAAAAAAAAAAAGACAAACCCTCATGCTTTGTATATAGGATTATTTCGGGGGTTCTCAATATAATTGACATGTAATAAAGGATGCAAACTAGAATCATAAAACTTTATTTGCTTTTTAAGCAAATAAGCAAAGATAATTAATTCTAGTTCTTGGAAACATTTCTAGAGTGGTAAGTCAGAACTTTACTTCATTTGGGGTCCCTATTCAAAGCATTTAATACTAAAATACTCCAAAAACTTATAATTTAAAAAAAGCAGTAACAGCTAAATTTGAGTTTTTACTATGTACTAGACATGATGCTAAATGCTAAAAATATGTTATCTCATTTAACATTTCATTACAATCCTATAAAATACTGTAACTATCCCTATTTCACAGATGTGGAAAGTAAGATTTAGAAAAGTTAAATAACTTGCTCTAGGCCATCTAGATGGCAAGTTAGGATCATTACACACGTCTGGGGGTTATCACTGAATACAATCTCACTGCAAATAAATATCCAATTTTTCTATATAGAGTAAGTTTTGTGTCTTAGTGTATTAAAAAAAATGTCAACTTTTTACCAAGTGTTTTCACCACGTGGTATTATCTCATAACAGTCTTTATAATTAATTTTTCTAGGCATAAAAAAACTTAACCATCCTATCATTTAAAAGCAGTTATCTGGGTTTGCAAAACTTGCAAAAGAAATTAGTACATATTAAAATCAAATAACTACATGTTAACATACTTGCATTTCGTGCTGGATCCTTCAGTCTATATATCAGCATATATGCATTTGTGGAGCTAGTAGAAATATGAAAGAAATTAATGTCAACAAAAGGAGATTGTAAAGGTTCCACTTCCTAGCACCAAATATATATATATTTTTAAAAAGTAGTTTTTTGTTGTTTCAAACCACTAAAAAACCATGTAACTGTTCTTAGATTCAAAACTTAAAATATTCCAGAAAACAAAAAGAGAATCTACTTTGCTCTTCCCAATGGAATTCTGAGAATATTCCACATTTCCTCTTGGTAACACAGTTAAGTCTTCAAAAAACCTGTATCCTAGAACAATTACTACAGTTAAGTCAGGAGTGAGCACATTTTTTTTGGGCCATATTGTCTGTGTTGCAGTTACTTAATGGTTGTTGAAGGAAAAGATAAACACAATACTTAAGTTCAACAGTGTTCCAATAAAACTTTATTTCCAAAAACTGGAGGTGGGCAAGATTTGGTCCATGGGTTATAGTTTGCTGACCCCTGGGTTAAATCTCTTTAATAGTAAAAAATGTTGAGAAGCTGTAATTAATTTATAAACAGTACAAATTAGGAAGTTATTTACCTTGCAAAAGCACTTGAGTAATATCCTCTGCTTCCTGAAGATCCACCGTGTGTTTTCTTAATGTCCTCTTGGGTTATCTAAAAAGTTGTTATGTTATTTACCTTTTTGTAAAATCTGTAACACCATTATCTCTATGTCAACAAGTAAACCTGTTTTTAACATCAGAGTTAAATGGGCCATACAATTACCAATTCACAAAATTTAATCAGAATCAGTGGCTACTACCAGCCAGTCAGCTCTAGTGCTCCTCACCAGGTAGCTCGCATGACGGCTCAGGGAAAAAAAAACCAAAAAGAAACTGGCATTCTGTCTCTCGAAACACTTGGCAAGCCTCAAACAAAACAAAACAAAAGAGGTAACAATGAAAACAAAGTAGGAAATTTACTAAAAGAAAAGGAAAACAAACTAAGTCTCCCATTTTTAATAAACACTGCTGTTGATCTGAAACACCCATACTCCTGTCTCTGAGAATAATCTTAAGCAACCTGTCCTTACCCTGCTGACGTGCTGATCATTGAAGCTGTACCACTGTTCATCGCTGAATGACTTTATACAAGCATAGTAATGGCCACCAGCAGCACTCCCTGAATGAACCATAACGGAGAAGAGCTCATAGATCAAGGAATTCTAAGGGGGGGAAAAAAAGTAACTCAGAGAAGGGGAAAAATATAAAACCCTTATTTGCATATTTCCTATTCTCTGTTAATACACAATAAAATAACATGTTAGCTGTCCTAGATATCTATAGTAGGTACCTAAGGTATCCTCTAAGATAATTAAAATGGAAAGTCACTACATCCATAGTTTTATATTATCACAGTTTCATTCAGTGCATTCCTTCACATTTTAATTATGTTACAACCTCTGGAACTATGCATATCTGGAAAAACTGTTATTTATGTAAAAAAAATAATAGTTTGAAATTTTATCTATTTATTTATTTTAAAGATTTTATTTATTTTTTTGACAGAGAGAGAGAGAGAGAGATCACAAGTAGGCAGAGAGGCAGGCAGAGAGAGAGGGGGAAGCAGGCTCCCCACTGCTTAGTGGGGAGAGCCCGATGTGGGGATCGATCCCAGACCCTGAGATCATGACCTGAGCCAAAGGCAGAGGTTTAACCCACTGAGCCACCCAGGCACCCCAATAGTTTGAAATTTTAGAAGCAGGTACTAAATAGAAGACTGTTCTGATAATGTACAGTCAAGATCAAGGACTCCCAAATAACACAGTTGTTTTTATTCAAGCAAAATAATTCTATTTCCTTTTCAAAAGAGCTGAGTGATATAATGATTTAGAACATCTTCTAATGTATTTATGTAATATCTGTGATACAGTGATCTCTTGATCTGGTATCTCTCAAGATGGGTAAAACATTAGAAAATCAATCTATGTAATACAGGCTAAAGAAGAAAAATTACATGATCCTATCAACTGACTCCAAAAAAGCATGTCACAAAATCCAATACCCATTCATAATAAAAATTGTCAACAAACTAGGAAGAGGGAGACCTCCTCAACTTGATAAAGAACACCTACCAAAACACCCCTAGAACCAACAACATACTTAATGGTAAGAAATAGAATACCTTCCCCCTGAGATTAGGAACAAGGCAAGAAAGTCCTTTCTTACCACTCCTACTCAACCTTGTGTAAGAAGTCCTACATAGTGTAGTAAGACCAAAAAAATAAAATAAAGTAAAAAAATTAAAAAATCGTTCATGTAGGAAAAACAGGCAGGAACAGTTTGCGAACCCATGCTTGAATACAACGCTTTTTAGATTAAGTTATAATGTATCCACTATATTATTCATTACATAGCAATTCATGATCATCTATCTGCCCTGAAACAGATAATTTTAAAAGGTAAAGACAATGATAGTGGTTAGAATAATGGTCTTGGTCTAAAAATAGATTAATGCAAGAGAAACCCCATTCTTAAATTCTGTCTAAAAAAACTAATATGACTCTGCAAGACTTGAATTACTGATCAGTTTTCAGGCTAGTGATTCATAATTCACACATGCTGAAGACATCTGACCTGTAATTCTTCCCTCAATAAGGCAGATTATACGAATGTGAAAGAAATAGTTTGATAAAATCTTAAAAATCACTGACACGGTGACATAAAAGGTTTTTACAATAAAAATCATCAAGTTCGGTAGTTGTCAAATTATAAATCACGGAACTATACCATTTTTTAAAATGCCTTAAGGGCTGCCATGGGGGAGGGGAGAGAGGCTGAGGGTTCTGGGTTTCCTCTATCTCTAAAAGATCAGTTCTATAACTATTTCATCATAAGGAGTTCACAGCCAAATTTTTTTAAATCAACAGATCTAGATGACTACTTTCATTTTGCTATATGAGAAAACTATGATAGAAGATTGAGAGGCCTGGTGTGACTTTAAAGGCAGAAGTGGTTTCCGGACCACTAGGCACCCTTTCCACACCACCACTGAGCATGATTATGTAGCTACAGTTCAGTCTCCCAGAAATTCATGCTCCTGCCTATAAGGACCTTTTCCTAAAGTTTAATTATGATCACATATATGCATAAACACAGCTTTATATGCATAAACACAGCTTTAAAAAAGTCTTTACTTTTCAAAAATTACTTCTCCTAAAGAGAATTTATTGGTCACAACAGCTATAGAATTAAACAGCAGCTTGTAGATTATTTTATTCTTTCAGCTAAAACCCACAAACTATAAAAGGTACCTTCTCAAGTCCAGGTTTTGAAATCTTTTCAGTTCCACTATTACTTTCAAGGCAGATCCCTTCATCGACACCATCATCATTCGAGAAATCATTGCTCATCTGATCACTGTGACAACTGCCTTCATTTTCGGCCCCACTGTCAGTGCAACTTTCAGTTTGAGGGGATTTCTTAATAAAACATAATTATTTACAATTATAAGCTAAATAAAGGGAAAACATATAGTCAGTAATATTTTTTATCTACATGCTAACTTTTTCATGTAAGTTCAGATATTATTAATAAGTATTTATTTTAAATAAATTTAATCCTCTGAGTTCTTAAATAAAATTATACCAAAACAGTGTATTTAAAAGCACCTCTATTAACGTCCTTAAAATTCAACAATAATGAATTAGTGATTTAGAATTCTAATTAAACCCCATTTATGTTTATACTTACAAAGTAACAATATAAATTACCATTTCTTTCACCAAAATCTATAAAAGCAGAGAACCTAAGTGCCAAAATGAGCTTTTGTTTTCAAATCCCAAAATCACATCATTTCTTTTCTTGAACAAAAAGTTCATATTTATCACTGTGCTATTACAGACAATTAGAAAGAAAAACGACATTGTATCTATCCTCAAGAACTTTATATTCTAGTGCACAAGAGGTGGAACTGTAATGACAAAAAAATCATCGTACTCTTTCATGCTTTTAAGATTTTTAAATCCCTCTCATGCCAATTTTATTTGAAGGAATCTAATTCCTAGAAGTTCCCAAACAACTCCTTGCCCCCCTTTTCCTTTAATATTTAATATACATACCTAAAAATGTTTTTATTTAAAAAGCTTGAGAATTCTTCTCTAAGATGTTGGCTCTTATAAATTGTACAGAATTTCCTAAATTAACCAAGCAATATATAATAATAAGCACCAACATCTGCCAAGAACTTTGTTGTGGGGACTGCATCTAACATACAGTCTTAGTCCCTCAACAAAGTTTGGTTCAAAGTGAAAACCAACTCTAGGACTTTACACTAAGTCCAAAGATCTCATTCCTGACATTCCTTTAGGCTGGAACATCTCTTCTCCCCACAAATGGATCCAGAACTTTCTAAAAGTTCCTGTCAAATTATATCTAGGTCTTCTTTATTTGTAAAAGATCCCCGTTTACAAGAAATGTATTAGGTTTATACAGAAAACCAACTCAATACTGACTTGGTTTTGTCAGTATTGACAAATACTCTGGTGGTATAGAAGTCCTGTAAAGACTATGTCTACTTTGCTTTCCTTGTTGTTGTTGTTTTAAGATTTTTTTTATTTATTTGAAAGAGAGAGAGAGCGCAAGAGAGAGCATGAGCTGGGGGAGAGGCAGATGGAGAGGGAGAAGCAGACTCCCCACTGAGCAGAGGCCCCAATGTGGTGCTTAATCCTAGGACCCTGGAATTACAACCTGAGCCGAAGGCAGATGCTTAACAGACTGAGCCACCCAGGTGCCCCCAGAGATGCTATTTTAAATCAAAGCTTTCAATATGTAACTTGGTCATAGGTACTACTCCAGGAACACCTACTTTATCCAAAATGCTTTTTATAAAAGCCATGAAAAGGAATTACTGCCCTTACTTTACAGAGAAAGCAAGGCTCAGAAAAGCTGCTCTTCTATACCACATTATCTCGTAATACTTAGCAGCACTAACTAAAACCTGACTCAGGTTTAAAATCATTTTTGAGCTTTTGAGAAAAGACATTTTTATAACTACAGTGATCAGTCCCAATCAGAAAAAAATGATTCATTAGAGTTTTGAAAAAAATATTTATCACTCTCTAACAACTATGTTCAGTGATTATAAATAACCCCTATAATGAAATCATAAGTTCCCAAAAGAACAGAGTGGGGCATTAAGAATTTCCTCCTGAATAAGGTTAGGAGAGCCAGAGAATTTGGAGGGGGTCACTTCGTGGAAAACAATGATAAGCATTACTAGTGTCCTTCAAAGTCCCATTCTCAAACTATTTCAATAAAGTTTTAACTAAAAAACTAAACAGGGAAACACAAAATGCCTTTATTTTCTAGCTTATTTTAGAAGGGCTAAATTCCATTTCATTTCATTTATTTATTTGACAGACAGAGATCACAAGTAGGCAGAGAGGCAGGAAGAGAGAGGGGGAACCAGGCTCCCTTCCTAGCAGAGAGCCTGATGTGGAGCTCAATCCCAGGACCCTGGGATCATGACCTGAGCAGAAGACAGAGGCTTTAATCCAATGAGCCACCCAGGCGCCCCTAGAGGGGCTAAATTAATTGAGAATAACCCAGAAACCTTAATCCTTGAAAAAGACACTAAGACAAATACAAGAAATTAAGGCCATACTACCTAATTTGCTCATTTTTTCACTTACATATTTTTTCTGTGTTTATTATGTACCAGAAACACAACGCAGCCCATCTCTAGATTAGTTTGTTTCACTTAGAAAATTATGAAACATGAGATTATTGCTCTAATTAAATAACTCCAGAGTTTAAGATTCTGTCTTTTCAAAGAATATGTTATTCTGATCAAAAAATAATATCTGAAATATAATTTACGGTGGACAAAAAAAGCTTGTACAAATCTAGATCTTTTTATACAACTTGGCATTACAAAATATGGGAAGAAAGGAACACCTTCTATCACAGATAGTCTAAAAGCCACCATTGTTGTTATCCCAGATAACTCTCTTAAACACATGACCAACCAAAATGAATTAATATCTTTTAACAAAAAAATATGAATAAATATTTTACCTCATCTTCAACATCAATAAATGTACTCATATCTAGCTCCTCAGGAAATGTCATCCGATCATTCAATTTAATCCTGTGCATTGTTGTATAATCAAAATCAAACCTTTTCAACTGTAAGGTCAGCAGATAAGGGAAATGCAAAAACCGAAGACCCTAAAAAGAAAGGGACCTATTGAATATGGAATATAATCTCAGATAACTTAGTATTAATTTCTACATGGCATCTACCTTTCGTGCATCACATTTCTTCTTACAACGTTCACAAAAATACTGATTTGGGCCATCCAGGATCTCTGGCTGAATAAATGCATGCAATGCTTCTTCCTAGTAAGAAAAAAAAACAGTTGTTTTATAATTACTTAAAAATATTATAATGTTAATTACTAAGTCCTAAATATAAAAACCTTGCAATTACCAAAATAGTCAGAAGTAGAATGGCTAGGAAATGAACTCAAAATGAAAAAAGAAAAAAAAATTATCAAAGGCAATGTCATTATAAAAACTGAGCAACAAAATAATTGCCTTAATTCTGCATGAAATCTGTCTTCCTAGCATTGCACATCAGTTAGTCATTTCTACCTAATTTTTACGCTGACTTTACATTGTTGAATTGGGCTAAATAATCAAATAAAGATCCTGTCTTTAGATTAAAAATACGGTACTTCTTAGAAAAGTACATGCATCACTTCAATCTTCTTGAAAAACGAGACATTCATAAACTGTACAGTAAGTAACAGAACTCTGAAGAATTCACACTATCCATACACTAAAGAATCTAATAACCATCATTTACCACTATATTTAGCGTCAGTCCTTAATTCGCCACTGCACTAAAGATTGGAAAGCACTGGGCAACTTTCTCCCTGCATGTCAGATACTGCTCCAGCTGAAAATGCATGAGAGCTCCTCGAGTGTTCACCTAGTGGAACCATGTGGTTCTCTTTTCTCCATACAGCCTTAAGACAGAAGCAAGAAACTTAGTATGAATATTGTTGAAGAATCAGTGGGCATAAAATTTTTAATTTTTAATCACCGATTTTTCACAGTAAAAAATAAATTGTAGTTAATACAATATGTAAGACTGGACTGCATAATCTCGTTTCATTTGCTGTGATCTCTTCATACATGGTCAAATCAGAACTACTGACAATATTTACTATATACAAAGAAAAATTTGTATCATTAAGACAAAATATATTCAAATGTTTTTCTTTTAATTCAGAACGTGTTGCTCAAAAGATAAATAAAGGAGCTTGATCTGGCAAAATGTAAAACAGCTGACAACAAACTACCAGTCACATATTGTTTGGTATAGCTCATTTTGGAATAAGAACAAAAATTATGAAAAGATATTCAAAATACCTCTAACCTCATCCATCTCCTATTTTGCTCTCAGAAACCCAAGGAAGCAAGGTGGCTGAGGGTTGGGGTTGGGGTGGGGAAGAACCAAATAGTGGGGTTTTTTCCACATGACCAAGCAATTTACTGGAGGTCACGGAAAGGGGCACATTCAGAATGATTTTTTTTTTCCTTAAAGTATGTTTAAGCAAGAAAAAGGCAAATCCTATAAAAGCATAACACAGAAAAAGCAGCCATACAGATAGCTTAGCATAGACTGGTATCAAATTAGTCAAGCTTTCCAAATAGAAACTGAACTGTAAAACACTGAATACCTTAACAAAACAAGGGGCGGTATGTAGAGTAAGAAAATTATGTAACTCAAATTCCACTTTCTTAAACTGTGTGTACCAGTTTCTGGCTAGAGTTCATATCTAGCACTCTCTTTTCCTATTTTTTTAAGTTAAGATTCAGAGAAAGGTTTAAAGCACAGAAAATACCCATAATTTACTCAGACTCACCAACTTTTAATATTTTGCTACCCTTGCTTTATAATTCTCCCACCCCCACACACAGTATGTATTTTTCTGAAGCATTTGAGAATATGTTTACATATCATGCTTTTCCTCCCAATAGTTCTATGTGGCTTTTTAAGAGTAAGGATGTTCTTACATAAACAGAGTTATCAAACTCAGCAAAATAATTTAAGATTGATAAAGTACTTCTGCAATATTCCAATTTTGTTAACTGTCCCAATCCTAAAAATGCATTTCTCCCCATCCAGTGCAGAACTGAATCCAGGATCACGGATTACATTTGGCTGTCTCTTCAGATTCATTTTATCTGGAACAGTTCCAAAGCCTTTTTCCTTTCAAGACATAGTTTTTAAAGGAGGCCAGTATTTTATAAAATGTCTGCAATTTGGGTTTGTCTGATGTTCCTTATCATTAGGTTCAAGTTCTATGTATTCCTTGCTAGACTACCACTTAAGTTATGAGGTGTCCTAAGAGGATCACAGTCACAGGCTATGATATCTCCAACCTCCTTACCGGTGAAATGAACTTTAATAACCCGGTCAAAGTGTTACCCAGCTTCTCCACTACGTACTGCTTATCCCCTTGCAGCTAATATGTAATCTATAAGGAGACACTTGGGAGACCATGCAAAAATCCTGTCTCTTAAACTTTCCACCCTAGATTTAGCATCCACAAATGGATTCTTGCTTAAACCAAATTGTAATGTTTTATGAGTCAACTTAAAAATCTTTTTTTTTTAAGTAGGCAACTTAAGTCCATTCATATTTAACATGATGTTTTTTGTTTCATCTAAATTAGTTTATTATAATTACTATATGTATTAAGTAATATTTACTGTGTTCTTCTCTCCAAATAGTGTGTTTTGCTACCTTTTACATTTTCCATTGGTATTTAGGAACGTTAGTAATTTTGTTCTAGTGTATTTATACTTTTGTTAATGCCCTTAATCATTTAGTACCTGGTTTGCTACTTTTATGTTATCCTTTGTCTCCTACCCGTTCTATGGGTAGCAGTCCATGATCTCATTCTACTTTCCCTTATTCCCCCCTTTCCCTTTTTTGAGTGGTATTCCTTTTACTCCATCTCACATATAACATGCTATTCTTCTACCTATGCCCCCACCCTTGTTCATTTATTCATTTCTATAATTTAACATATTAAGTGCTCATAGCCCTTTTGCTGAAGCTTGCCTGAGCTGAAGATCTCCTCATTGGATAGAGCTTATTCTCTAGTAAACTCAAGAAGGGCTCATGGAGACAATATTCAGTAAGTTCTCCAATGTTCAAGAATGGAATCATTCACCGTCATCATAACTGAAGAATAACTTGGCTAGATGTCAAATCCTTGGCCTATACTTTCCTTGAGTTTCTGGAAATTGCTACTCTGTTGCCATGATTTGCATGCTGCTCTTCCTAATTATGGTATCAGCCCAATTTACCTTAAAGTTTAACAGTTTACCAAAATATGTCTGAGTTGATTATTCTAGGTCAGTTTTTCCAAGTACATGGTAGGTCCTTCCAAAGTAGACTTAAATTTCCCTTACTCCTGGGAAGTTTTCTTGGCTTGTATATACTAAGTTCTGTTCTACGTTGTTTATATTCTTCAGACTCCCAGTTATGTTGGACATCCTTTGCCAGTCCTTCCTTCCATTTTCTCTGAGATCCTTTTTACTTTCTCTCATTTTCACTGGATGGCCCTCTTTAGATTTCCATTCCATTCTATTCTCTTGAGCATTTTATAGTTTCTTCTTCACTTCAAATACAGTTCGGTCTTTTTCTTCAACTTCTTTCGTGAGTTTTATCAATTTATATTGCATTTCCTGGGTGTGTGTGTGTGTGTGTGTGTTTAATCCATCTCTCTCCTTTAATTTTTGGATACCAGGTTTAGTTTGAGACTACTTCACTTGGTCTGGAGTATTGTGTTACAGCATTCTACTGTGTGGTTATTTTCCTGAGGGCGTTTTTTGGCAGGGTGGATTTTCACCAGCTGAAATGTTTTATTACATATTTTCTGTTTTAACAGTGGTGCCGTGTAAATTTGATTCCCATCCCCCACCCACCCCATCATTCTTTGGACAGCATTCTTTAGTTTGAGAGTACATCAAACTTGTCTACCTGGTGAAGTGCAGTTTCTTAAATGGGTGATGGGAGTGCAAAGCTTAGGGTCATTTTTCATTCTGCGGGACACTTAACTGTTCTCTTTCTTCTTGTTTTCTCTTCACCACTGTGAGTCACATGCATTCTGCTTCCCTATTTCTCCCCCAGAGGCAAAATTCTTCTAAGGATGCCACTTCTCACTCTAGAACTCTTTCCCTGTAGCTGGTGCTATAATATACCCAAGTCCTGGTCGGCACTCGCTCTTTTGGCATGTACTACTGTACTTGTGACCTTTGTCTTCGTTTGTTTTGTCCTTCAACCTCTTCTGTTTCATAGTCTCGAAGCAGCAATAGAAGCTTTGTTGGAACCTGGTGATTATTTTGCAACCTACACGTAATTTGAGGTTTATGGTGTTCTGTCTCCTAGTAATGCAGAATTTATGGGATATTTGGGTTTTATCTATGTTCCTTTTAGTCTATGGTTTTTGGAGAGAATGTGTAGAGATATACAGATTCAGGAGACCACCATTATCCTCCAAACTCAGAAACCAGTTAAAACCATATTAGAACTGTTACGCTGAAAAAATAAATAAATTAAAAAAAAAAAAACCATATTAGAGTAATTCCTATAGCTTCCTTATTCACTTTTTAACAAGCTGGCTCCAGGTTAGACATAAATAAGATCAGACAGTTATAAAAATTAGCTTCAATTCATCTATCCATTGAAGAAATAAATTACATGAATGATGGGATAATGCAGCTATATACATTTATCTTCACCTTAATGTGATGTAGATTATGAAAAATCATGCCAAACTGTATTTTACATATTAAAAAATAAGCTATGGATCATAAAAATGGGGAGAAATACAAATACTGTACCATTATTAATATACACAGAATATTTTGCTCTGGTTACCAACAGCTGTCCTCTTAAGTATGCTTCTAAACCAGCTTTGGGTTGACTGTGTTGTTTTTCATCATTCCAGAGTGAAGATAATAGATTTATTTTCTACAGCTTAATCCTATTATATAAAATGTAATTTGTACTTTTTTTTTGAGTTTACTTATTAACATAAGATGTATTACTAGCCCCAGGGATACAGGTCTGTGAATCGCCAGGTTTACACACTTCACAGCACTCACCATAGCACATACCTTCCCCAATGTCCATTACCCAACCACCCTCTCCCTACCCCCCTCCCCCCGGCAACCCTCAGTTTGTTTTGTGAGATTAAGAGTCTCTTATGGTTTGTCTCCCTCCAATCCCATCTTGTTTCATTTCTTTCTTTCCTACCCCCCAAACCCCCCACATTGCCTCTCAAATTCCTCGCATCAGGGAGATCATATAATTATCTTTCTTTGACTGACTTATTTGACTAAGCATAATACCCTCTAATTCCATCCACATCATTGCAAACAGCAAGATTTCATTTCTTTTGATGGCTGCATAGTATTCCATTGTCTATATATATACCACATCTTCTCTATCCATTCATCTCTTCATGGACATCTAGGTTCTTTCCATAGTTTGGCTATTGTGGACATTGCTTCTATAAACATTCGGGTGCACGTGTCCCTTCAGATCACTACATTTGTATCTTTAGGGTAAATACCCAGTAATGCAGTTGCTGGGTTGTAGGGTAGCTGTATTTTCAACTTTTTGAGGAACCTCCATGCTGTTTTCGGAGTGGCTGCACCAGCTTGCATTCCCACCAACAGTGTAGGAAGGTTCCCCTTTCTCCACATCCTTGCCAACACCTCTTATTTCCTGACTTGTTAATTTTAGCCATTCTGACTGGTGTGAGGTGGTAACTCATTGTGGTTTTGATTTGTATTCATTTTCCTGATGCCGAGTGATTTGGAGCACTTTTTCATGAATCTGTTGGCCATCTGGATGTTTTCTTTGCAAAAATGTCTGTTCACGTCCTCTGCCCATTTCTTGATTGGATTATTTGTTCTTTGGGTGTTGAGTTTGATAAGTTCTTTGTAGATTTTGGATACTAGCCCTTTATCTGATATGTTGTTAATTTGCACATTTTTTAGACTGTAATTTTCAGAGTTCAGAACAAAGAGAATTCTTACATCATGAGTTATTACAACTGTATAGTTAATGAAGAAAATCTAGGCACAATGCAGTTATAAGGTATATCCGAGGAATGACATTGCTTATGATTTTCATTTTTTAAATTCTTACCCTATATGAAATTCTTTTATCATTTTTTTTTTTACTATTGTATTTTGGGGCTTCTTTTTATGTTCTACATATCAGTCTGTTGACAGATACATGGTTTGCAGATAATGTTCTCCCAGTCTGTAGCTTCCCTTTTTATCCTCTTTGCCTGGGCTTTCAGAGAGTAAATGGTTTTTTTTTGTTTTTGTTTTTGTTTTGAGGAGATGCATCTTATCAATTACTCCTTTTGTGGACTGTACTTTTGGTACCAAATCTAAGAATTCAGGGCTTAATCCTAGATCTGGAAGATTTCTTCCTCTTTTTTTTTTTTTTAAATAAAAGTTTGTAACTTTACATTTTACATTTAAATCTATGATCCCTTTTGAACATTTTTATACAAGGTGTAAGGTTTAAGTAGAAGCTCATTTCTGTGCATATGGATGTCCAATTATTCCATATAATGGAATAATGAGGAAGCCCAGCCTTCCTCCACTGAATCACTTTTGTGCCTTTCTCAAAAATCAATTGGGTCATACTTATACAAATCTATTTCTGGGTTTTCTGTTCTGTCCCATTTATCTATGTGTCTATCCATCTACCAATACCACCTAATCTTGGTTCTGTAGCTCTATAATAAATCTTATCAGGTAGACTGATTTCTCCTATTTTATTCTGCTTTTCCCCAAACTCTCAAGTCTAGCTATTTTTATTCCTTTACCTTCTACATAAATTTTAGAATGCGCTTGTCTATATCATCAAAAAATCTTGCAGATTTTGACAAGGCTTATTAAACAATAATCTTGGAGAAAACTGACATCTTTACTGTGTTCAATCTTCTAATCAATGAGCACACTGTCTTTCCATTTACTGAAATATTCTTTTCAGAATAAGTAGTTCCTTTTTAAGATTTTATATATTTATTTGACAGATAAGAGATCACAAGTAGGCAGAGAGGCAGGCAGGGGTGAGGGGAGCAGGCTCCCCGCTGAGCGGAGAGACGGATGCTGCGGGGCTGATCCCAGGACCCTGAGATCATGACCTGAGCCAAAGGCAGAGGCTTAACCCACTGAGCCACCCAGGCACCCCTGAGAATTAGTAGTTTCTTGTACACAGGTCCTACACATACTTTGCTGGATTTACACCCAAGGCATTTTTATCCCCCATGTTTGTAAATGGCATTGTATTTTGAATTCCCCTTTCCACATGCTATTTACTAGTATCCTGAAGTATAACTGATTTTTTTATGTTTATCTCATACCCTACTATATTACTAAACTCACTTACTAGTTCTACAGGTTTTTGGTAGACGCTTTGGGGTTTTCTACATTAAAAAATCATGTTACCTAAAAAGGGGGGGCTTTATCTTCCTTTAATTGGAATGCCTTTTATTTTCTTATTTCCACTTCTTGCCTTATTGACTGACTGGACTTCCAGTACTATACGGAATAAGAGTGGTGAGGATAGACATCCTTGCTTAGAAACAACCCTGACATTCTAGAGGGAAAGTATTCAGTCTTTCATCATTAAATATTATGTTAGCTATAAGGTTTTTTAGTTTTTTTCCTTTTTACCATGTTCTTTACTAAGCTGAGAAAATGACCTTTTATTCCCAGCTCTCTGGTTTTTTGTTTTTTGTTTTACTGTGAGTAGATACTGAATTTTGTCAAGTGTTTGTCAAGTGTCAAGTGTCCTGAGTCAAATGATGTGATGGTGTGAATTTTCTTGACTCTTAATATGGTAGATTACTCTAATTGATTTTTAAACCGACCAGTTTTGAATTCCTGAAATGAAGCCTTGGTCACGGTATCTAATTCTTTTTACATATTGCTTAATTCTACCTACTACTATTTTGGTAAGAATTTTCTTATCTATATGAATTAAGGATACTGGCTTGAAGTTTTGCTTTGTTTGGTTTTGTTTTGTTTTAACTTTGGTTTAGTATCGAGATAAGACTAACTTCATAAAATAAATTGGGATGGGTTCTCTCTACTTCTATTTTTTGAAAAAGATTGTGCAGAACTGGTGCTCACTATTCTAAAATGTTTGATACAGGATCCAGTGAAACCATCCCAACTTTGGAGACTTCATTTTTGAGAAATTTTTAATTGTGTATACCTTAACAGTTATAGGGCTATTCAAATTACCTAATTCATACTGAATTATAGCTTGTGCTTTTTGAAGTATTGATTCATCTAAGTTATCAAATTTATGTGCACAGAGTTGTTGTATTCCCTTATTATCCTCCTGACACACGCATGATCTATAGTACTCATTTTATCCTAATGCTGTAAATTTTTGTCTTTTTTTCTTCCGGTCAGTCTTACTACATACAGGTATGCCCACTGCATTGATCTTTCAAAAAAATTAGCTCCGTTTTTCATGATTTTCTCTTGCTTTTCTATTTTCAGTTTCACTGATTCTGCTTTCATTATTATGTCCTTCCTTCCGCTTGCTTTAGGTTACTTTTTTTCTTCCTTTTCCAGGTTGGCTAGAAGCTTAGATTACTGATTCAAAACTTCTTTTTTACCAACATAAGCATTTTACTAAAGATAAGAGCATTTAATGCTGTTAAGTTTCCCTCTCGGTACTATGTCTCAAAATTTTAGCTGTGTTTTAGCTGTGTCTCAAAATTTTTGATCTATTTGCATTTTCATTAATTTCAAAGTATTTTGTTATTCTTGTTATTTTTATTAATTTTCCTCGAGGTCTCCTCTTAAGTTTTTGAGTTATTTATGTGCACTGTGTATTTTGCAAGTGTTTGGTGGTTTTCCAGTTATGTTACTGTTACTGATTTCCAACTTGATTCTATCATTGTTGGAAAACACACATTATGATTTTAATTCATTTAAATTTGTTGAGATTTATTTCATGGTCCAAGGTATGGTCTTTCTTGATATACAGTCTATTAAAAAGTGTGTACTCTGCTGTTGTTGAGTGGAACATTTTATAAACGTCTATTAGATCCTGTTGTTGATGGCATTGTTGAGTTATTTGCTAATTTTCTGTCTAGAGGTTTACTTATTAATTATTGACAGAGGGACATTAAAGTCTACAATTATAATTATAGATTCGTCCATTTCTCTTTTCATTTTGCGCAATTTTCCCTCATATAGTTTTAGCTGTTTTTTTGGTAAATACACATTTAGGATTGTAGTCTCCTTGATAAACTAATCTTTTTATTATACTGCCACTATTTCTGGTGATTTTTTCTCTGTCTACTTTATCTGATATTAATGTAGCCTTTTGCCTCGATTAATGTTTACATGGTATAACATTTTTCCACCCTTTTACATTTCAGCCTGTCTATGCCAGTATATTTGAAGAGAGTTTTTGTAGTGAGCATAGACAATTAGGTCATGTTTTTAAATCTGATATGCAAATCTCTATCTCTTACTTGGTATAATTAGACCATTTACATGTAACTAAGACTGCTATTTTAGTTTTTTGTTTTCTTTCTCCTGCTTTCCTATGGATTACTTGAACATATTTTAAAAATTCTATTCTGATTTATCAAGTTTTCTGGGGTGTTTCATTGGTTGCTCTAGGTTTATTATACACACATAACTTATCACTCTACTGGTGTCATCCTTTTACCAGTTCAAGTGAAGTAGAGAAACATTACATCCCTTTATGTCCTTGTACCATCTCCCATTTATAATATAATTGTCTTAAATATTTCTTCTACATACATTTAGAATGACATCAAACAATGTTATAGTTTTGGATGAACCATCAAATATAATTTTGGAAACTTAAGAGAACGAAAGCCTATTGTATTTACCCAGATTTTTAGCTTACCATGTTCTTTCTTCATTCCTAACATTCCTAGATGCCTAACTTTTATTATTTCCTTTCTGTTCAGAGAATGTTCTTTAGCATTTTTTAAGGTGGGTCTACATTTCCCCTTCATTCCTGTAGAGTATTTTCACTGGATATAAGACTCTAGTTGACGATGCTTTTCTTTCAACACTTGAAAAATGTGCCACTTTCCTCTGGTCTCCAAAGTTTTGGATGACAAATTTGCTTATAAGAAATCAGAGTAACTCTACCCTGTAAGAAAATGTATCTTTCCCATTTGCTGCTTTTAAGATATTTGTCTTCGGTTTTCAGAAGTTTGACTATAATCGGAGTGATGTAGAATGATTCTGGCTTACCCTATATGGGGTATACTCAGCTTCTTGGATCTATAGCTTTATGCCTTTTGCCAGATTTGGGAAATTTTTCCAGCTCTGCCTTCTTTTTCCTCTGCTTCCAGGACTCCCAATGACACAAATCTTAGATCTTTTATTATAGTCCCAAAGGTCCTGAGAACTTCTGAAAAACTTTGTCCAGTCTGTTTTCTCTCTGCTACTTACAATGGGCAATTTCTATTATTCTATCTTCAAGTTCAGGGATTCTTTCTGCTGTCTCCTCCATTCCACTGTTGAGTCTATCCATCAAGTTTTTCACTTTTGTTTTGCATTTTTCAGTTCTAATTTTCCATTTTACTTTCCTTTTTATTTCTTCCCTGAGAGTTTCCTATTTTCTCATTTGTTTTAAATGGGCTTGGAATCTCCCACTGAAGTATTTCTATGATGACTGCTTTAAAATATTTGTCATAAATTCTAGTATCTGTCATTTTGGTGTTCGTATCTACTGAATGTCTCTTTTCATTTAAAATGAGATTTTCCTGTTCTCAATACATAGTGTTTTTGTTTTTGTTTTCTATTGAAACCTAGACATTTTGGGTATTTTGAGATTCTAGAACCCTATTTGAATCTTCTGGTTTACTGGCTCTCTTTTACAAATTTCCTGCTTTATTACTACCAATGGGAGGAGAAGTCCAGGTTTTCCTACTTGGCCTCTGCTAACACCTGATATGAGGGTCTCTTCATTACGTGTTAGACAAGAGTTGACATTCTGGCTTCTCAGTAGGCCTCTGCTGATATCATCTTGGCTGTGAGGGGCAGGAATCTCATCTAATGAGGAGTCTCATTAGAGCTCCCGATAGCTTCCACTGACATCATAAGTAGGAGGGGGGTTGTCTCCTTAGTTCAAAGATGGCCAAAATCCTGATTCTTCACTAGGTCTCTTTTGACATTAATGGGGACAGAAAGAAGCATTTCCTTACTATGAGATGGGAGAAGGTGAGACTCCCCATGTATCTCTAATGACAGTGAACCAGGTGAATAGGAAAGCAGTAGTGGGAAAGTTTGTTACTGCCTAGCAGGGATGAACCTCCTAGCTAGCTACTCAGCCTTCTCTGAAACCACCCAGGCAGGGGGCTGGAAAGCCCAGTTACAACTTCATGAATAGAAGTCTAGGCTCACCACTCAGTCTTGGCTGGCATGGGTTGAGATGAGGCCACATCTCTCTGTGGTCTTTGGCTAGAATGGAATGAGTACCATCTGAAAGTTTTCTGCCTTGCTAGGCTGTCCCCTTCCTGGTCTTTTGGCTGGAGATAGCAGGTTTTTCAGTCTATGCCTGTTGCTATTTCCAAGATGCCAGCTTCTTCAGCTCTAAGTATGAGCTATATTAGGCAAAAAGAAAACCCAGGGAACTCACCCCATGTCATTCCTTGAGTCCTGAGATCCCTAGTCTTTATGCCTTTTCTCCACCTTTCAGAGTCTTCTTATGTTTTATTTTATATATAATGTTCAACTTTCAGTTGTTTTAGCAGGAGGAATAGGGCAATGTACATCTACTCCATCTTCCTGAAAGCAGAAGTCCCCACTTTTTAAACTGGTTCCCACTATGTCCAACCACATAAATTCCTGGAAAAATGAGGGTAGACTCTGTGGAAGAGATCTTTCTTTATGTGATGCTTACATATTTGGATAAATATAGACCACTCCACCACCCAAATGAATTATGTGGCTAAGTCGGACATTTAAGAATGTCCAAGTCATCTGTTAATTCAGGGTAGAACCTATGATATAAACTTGTGCATACTAAATACTTGAAATGCTTATGATTTCACAAAGACTTATGAATTAAACAATTTTTCATTCAAAACTTTAAAATAATCATTAAACCATATTTACTTAGGGAACGGAAGTCTTTCATATAGTCTGGTTTTTCCAAAGACACTAAATGGAATGAAATAGCTAAACCCTATTTCAGACTTTTGAACACATTTTGTGATAATAAAGATATTTAAGTGTACTTACCTAATAGAATTCAAAATATACTAAGAAAAAATGGTCTATTACAGTGCCCACTGCACAGAGTAGGCAACTCAATAAATATGTTATATAACAAAAGATAGCAATAAAAAGATAGTGTCTAAAATTTATGGATAAATAGAAAAGCTCCTCCCTAGTTAATGTCAAATGTGAGGTTATACCATTTTTAATTTGTGAAATATGCTTTCATAGTTAACCGATAAAAATTATACTTCCACTTTTTATGTATCGCTACCATGTATTTAAAACTAACTCATTATAAAAATATATTCTCAAATGTGCTTGGCAATAAGCAGAGTCAAGGTTTCTTTGATCATGAAATTCAGAGAGACTGGTTTAGACAGCTCTAATCAATGAAAATAAAAGGTTCCAGTTACCTAACAAATCATTAGGAACAATTTTTTTGTAAGGTCACTAAAAGGAATTTTTCAGCTGACATTAATTTTTCAGGATTAAGGAGATATGTAAAACAAGAGTAAATTGTAACACGTTTTAGTATTGTCACTCACCCTCAACCTCCCAAGGACATAAACAGTGATGTAACAAAGTAGAGATAATCCTTAAATCACCTATTCTAGTGCAGAGCTTCCCACAATAGTTCCTCAGAATCCTAGTATCCCTTAAAATAGTCACAAATATCCCAGAAGAAAAAAAAGTTAAGGATAGTTAAGTAAATTCCTCAGGGCATTTAAAATAAAATATGCATAGTGAATTTCCAAAGAGGATTACAGTTACACTGTTTCCCAAATTTAATCAAAGAAGCCTTCTCTTAACCTTCTATTAAATCCTGTTGGAGATGAGTGTTAATCAGAACTCAGTCTGAGAGGTAAGAGAGTGCCAAAAGAGCCCTTAAACACTGATTCCCTACATGGCCAGGTAAGATGAAGACCAGAAATTTAATAAATAGCATAGTTATAATGACAAAAAATAATTCAATGAACAAACTATGAAAAGCTTTTTAAAAAACTGTAGGCGATTCCTAGCACTCATTAAAAAAGCAGTCTGCTATTAGTCATGCTGAAAGATGACCATAAACATTTATTATAAATGTCATAATGACAAATTAGCTAAATGCTATTTCCATTTGTATTTTAAGCTTAAATATTACTCAAGTTAATTTATTTGAACACAAAGATGAAACAAGTCTAGAAATTGGATGTTGCAGATAAAAGTTAATAAAACTTTAATTTTTAATAGAACCTTGCACTTAATTGCCTGAAATTAAGCATCACGTGTTAACCTCACTATATACACATATCTATTATATTGTGGCTCACTGAAAGAATGTATAGTAAATTGAACACAGAATTATCAGTGTTGCATGTGTATGTATGTACATGTGTTTATGTGTATGCGCATATCCAATAAGACAAATATACCAGAGTCCGTGAATAAAATTGGAAAATAAATTTAAAAGAGTTCAAGTCAAATTAAACAAAATATTATATGTAGTCTGAATGAGACTCAACTAGATTTTAATAATCCACATTTATATTTAATTCTTTTAAAAACACAGAATTAACAAAATACACAATGGCAAGCAGTGATATAAAACTAATTTTAGATGCTATGTAATGATTTCTGTAGATTAAGAAATGTAGGTTATAGGTTTAGAATTCAGAAAATAATGAGAATTCACTTACCTCTAACTAAAGGTCTCTGAAGGTAGTATCCTCCTTAGAACCCCTATCTTGGGTAGTTCACCTGCTGTAATTTCCCCAAAGAGATTCCAGCAAAGTCTAGCAAGTTTTAAGTTCCCTTCTGCAAGCCCTATTAGCGCATGTGTGTTATATAAACTTGCTTACATACTGCGTCATAGCTATAACCTCCAATTCCCACTGAATCACCACCACCATCACTACCACCACCATCCATGTATCAATGGAGGACACCAACTTTGGAGAACTCCATTTGGAAATGCGTCTTTTTTCACTTCTCCAGAAGTATCCTCCAAATCTGAATCTATAATGTAGTTGAGAGAGTGGTGGTAATTCAGAAGGTGAGAAAATGAGGACACAAAGATTTAGCTAAGCAACTGGACTTGATTACTCAAATACAGTATCCCAACATAACAAAACAAATAACATTAACTTCCTCAACACTCAATTAATATGTAAAAACATTAAACTGAATGTATACATGAAAAAGCTTTCATAAAAAATACTTTCATAACCAAAGCAGAAAACATCGTCTTTATCATCTGGGACTACCAAATATTTTCCTACTGTATTTTGCTAAAGAAGTGCCAATATTTAGGGGCACCTGGGTGGCTCAGTCATTAAGCATCCGCCTTCAGCTCAGGTCATGATCCCAGGTGGGATCCAGCCTCAGTCCTGCTCCCTGCTCAGCGGGAAGCCTGCTTCTCCCTCTACCACTTCCCCTGCCGTGTTCCCTCTCTCGCTGTGTCTGTCAAATAAATAAATAAAATCTTAACAAAAAAAAAAAAAAAGAAGAAGAAGAAGAAGATGTGGTGCCAATATTTAAAAATGAGTTAGGAAATAAGTCATTGAAAGACAAATGTTAGTAATTTTTTAATATGTCCCTCCTACCTTAAACAATTAAAAAAAAAAGGAAGTAAAAACTGTTCAAACAAAAACAGAAAACAAACAAGCCACTCACACCAAGGCCAATCTCACAGACCTAGGATGGCAGTTTCCAAAGGGTACTATTAACGAAATTTTTCAAATCTATTCAGGAAACTGACTGAACCATAGTACAGGAAAGAAGACTTGGTCTTATACTAGCAAGAAAAGGGTCTTCTACTTGGATTCCCACTGACTGATTCCATAACTTCTTATCAATTATTTCTTGAAAGCCATATGAGAGTAGGGAGAAAAGCAAAAGGAAACAACTGTCCGAGGGGCCAGAGGACCACACCATTTTGGAAGCACTATTTTAGAGGATAAAGTGTGGAGTAACTTTAAAAACAATGATTTTAGCTACAAGCCAGCATCAGCTTGGTAACAACATGAATGAGGCCCAAAACAATATAGCCCTGAAAGTGTCCCCTGGCTCATAATAAATTCAGAATAAATGTTTCTGAACACCGTAATTTTTCAAAATCAACCTAACTCTTTCCATGGCTCTCCTTTTGTATCAGTAAATACAATAAAATGCAATAAAAAATTATCAAAAACCAATTGAAGAATGGATAAGACAATGAGAAAATCTTAGATAATCTCCCAGTTGTATTCTCAGTATATAATTAAGCTTATTTTTAATTAATTAATTTATATCAGATTCTTCAAATTACTGTATTTCTAAGATGCATGGTTTTTAAATTTTAGAATAAGGATGTTTCTTTAAAAAATGTGGCCTCAAGAGTATCTTGTTTTATTTTAGGAACAGCCTGACATCTGATTATGTGAATTCAGAGTACACACAGATAGGGAGCAATTATTAATTTTATTAACATTTTTCAGCACGCCAGTCTTCTAAGTGGAGAGCTTTCTCATACATGCATAATAAACCTCAGTTTACTGAAAAAAAAAAAAAAAAAATGTGGCCTCTGTTTATCCTAAAAACCAGAGGTTGTTTTTCCAATTCAAAAAATATATGATGGGACGCCTGGGTGGCTCAGTAGGTTAAACTGCTGCCTTTGGCTTGGGTCATGATCCCAGAGTCCTGGGATCGAGTCCCACATCGGGCTCTCTGCTCAGTGAGGAGCCTGCTTCTCGCTCCCCACCGCCTGCCTCTCTGCCTACTTGTGATCTCTGTCTAATAAATAAATAAAATCTTTGAAAAAAAATAAAAATAAAAAATATATGAAACAGGACATCTGGGCGGCTTAGTTAAGTGTCTGCCTTTGGCTCAGGTCATGATCTCAGAGTTCTGGGATCAAGCCCCTCGTTGGGATCCTTGCTTGGTGGGGAGTCTGCTTCTCCCTCTCCCTCCCTCCCCTCAACCCCCTTCTCATGTGCTAATAAATAAAATCTTTAAAAATATATATATATATATGGAATAGACACAAAACAAAAAGTACTTTCCAATACAAAAAATGGTCACAAAAGAGCATTTATAAAACAGACTCTTTAGAGGTTAAAAGAAAAAAAAAAAGGATAAAGTGAAACAATCTAGTCATCTATCAGAAAGAATAAAATACTGAACCATGAGGCAGTACATTTGCATTCAATTTCCCTTTTATACATGCACTATTAGGACTCACTGAAGGGTCAAAAATCTTCTAGATCTTGCTAGTTTAAGTGCAGGAATTACTAACAACCCAAGAAGGTGTATCTAGGATGATACTTACCTTACAACAGATTATACCACTGTGCTATTATGTATTCTGTGTATGGATACACAAGCAGTCAGCTGAAAGGTACACACCACACTAGCAAATGCTTGACTGGACCCATAAGGCCGGATGACCAATGGAATATCAAGATACGTGTCGATTCTCCAGCCCTCATAACCACATTCCAGACACCTCACGTAGTCCTTCAGCTTGCCTTGATATAGTTCGTTTATAAGATCAGCCTAAAAATAAGAATATTAAAAAGTGTTCCTTAAAAATTATTTTTAAAATACACAAAAACACAATAATTCCTGCTTTTAAAGGCAAGTTTCAAAGGCTACTCATTCTTTACTGCTGAAGTTTTAGAAAGCTTTAAGATTCATCTAAAATTCTATTTTAAAAATGAAGGCTTGACAAAAATTAATTAAACATCAAAAAATTCAGATTAACACTAATTTAAGAATCAATGTACAAAAATTAACTAGTTCAATTCTCTTATCACTAAAAACCCCACTAATAAAATGGTTTGTTGAAATCAATTACCAATTTATTATACTATTAAGCTTCATATTATCTTTTCATTAGGTTGAGAATACATCTCATCTATCACTTTAGGCATGTTGATAATTACATAACTAACCAGCTAGTTTTATAGCTTTATACATGCCTACCTCTACTCACAATACTATATTCTGATTCCTAAAATCCTATCTTCTAGCTCAAGGTGCAAATAAAACTTTTTAACTTTCAGTAATAGACATAAAACAATTTTAAGGGGAAATTTTATACTGCAAATTTTCTTAAAAAAGGTAAAGACATTTTTAAAAAATTCTATCTCTATCAAAATATCCTCATTTAAAAGAATGGATCGCTCACTAAGTCCCCAAACTTAGCAAACTTGGGCTTCTGTCCCAAAAAAGATAGGTAATTCCTTTAGTAAGGACCCTCCAAGTAAATGTCTCGCCTCAAAATTCTTTTACCAAAATTTGGGAATGCAAAAGGAATGCCCCAGTTGATCTTTCAGTGGAATTGTTGACCCAAAGAGGGACATAAAAAGGGTAAGAGTAACTTCAGACCTATGACGAAGGAACAGCCCCTAATACCATATACATAAAGTTACAATATAATAGGAGTAGGTAGAAAAACTAGATCACTAAGTAAACTTAATTTTTTTCCCAAGATTTCTTAAGTAAGAATGGAAAAGAAGTAAAGTGTATTACAATTTACCTCTTTCATAAATTTCTCTCTCTTAAACTTTTAGGGCTTATAAGCCTTCAAATTAGAACCCATCATCATTGTCTATACTACCGCCATTTATTTAATGAAGCCTTCTTCATTCATCTGCTTCCATCATATTTGATTATATCTTCTGCATCTTAGAGGGTATTTCTTTTTTTGTTGTTTATATTTTATTTATTTGATAGAGAGAGACACAGCAAGAGAGGGAACACAAGCAGGAGGAGTGGGAGAGGGAGAAGCAGGCTTCCCACCGAATAGGGAGCCTGACGCAGGGCTTGATCCCAGGACCCTGAGATCATGACCTGAGCTGAAGGCAGATGCTTAACGATTGAGCCAGCGAGGCAGCCCATAAAGGGGCATTTCTAAGTGGTTCAAAGCGGTGTTTTTTAAACAGATTTGATAACAACCCAGTAAGAAAATAATGTGTATCTCAACCCAGTATATCCAACTATAACAAAATTCGCACAAAATAATACTTACCCTTACTTTTGTGCTATTCTCTTATACTTTCCTTTACTATTCCATTTTTTTTAAGTGCTGATATAGATTGACAAAACTGATTTCATAACATACAAATGAAAGACAACCTATAGTTTGAAAACTCTGGCTCAAGCCATCATCATAATTCCAATCAGAGAGCAGACCCTCTAGGCTATCTTCCAGATTCTTCCTCCTTTTTTATGCTTGTGATCCCACCCACACCCTCATCATTAGAGCCACTATAAACCCTCCTCTTTACTGAGTTCTCAGCGCCACCTAGTTTAGCCTTACTCTCCATTCCACAATGATACATTGAATGCTCTTCCCACCTCTAACCTGCTCTTTTCCTACTGGAAAAGGAACAAAGTCAGATTAATAGGAATCCTAAATGTCAAAAGTACATCTCCTTGGTCAAAATGAAGGTAATATTCAACTATACTTAATCTGCTGTAGATTATAATACCTGTAATTTACTTGGTAAATATCTGAAAATACTGTTCAAAAATCATCCCCCCAAATCACACATACACATGTATGTATATATTTATATATGAATTATACAGTTTTCAATTAAAAAGAGACCATCTAGACCATAGAGACCAACTTCCTTATTTTAAAGATGAGGAAACTGAGGTCTAGCATGGTTTAATGAGGATCTGTATGACTCAGTTAATAGCCAAGTGAGAACCTAATACTTTCAATTCCCCATTCGGTACTTTAACAACTGAACTAATGCCAGAGTTTTAAAACATTTCAGAAGAATAAAAGTTACTCATGAATGATTTATTATAAAACATTCCCTTCAATCTGAGATTAATTACCTGTTCTGTTTGTTTCCATTTCTGTTCCAAAGCATCAAACATGACTCTGCACAGTTCTTGTACATCATGCTGCTGCCAAGCTATTTTAAGATAAAATTTAATTAAAAACAGCAATACATTTAGTGTAATTAAACTTTAATTTGTTGTTTAAAAGCAAATTGTCAAAAACATGAAAAAGTCTACACAAAATAATTCTAAATTTAAAAAAGAACACACACTATACATTATAGTCATGAAAAGGTAATCACAAGGAAAAGATCAAGCAATCTTAGTATTTTATAAGTAACATATGCTTTACGGTGCTATGATATTTGTCATTTTTGTTGTGTTTCACTATAGAGTTAAGAAATATGTTAAGAAAAATCTAGAACAACAAACCAAAAATTTTAGTTTAAGTACACAAAAATAATTTAACCAAACTTACAAGAAAATTTTAATTGATCAAAAATTTACCCCTGGTGCTTAAATTTTAAAAATAAATTATTTTTAAATCCAAGCAAAAGGCAATGAGAAGGTTTATGGTGAAGTTAATTAAGCTATTAATATATTTTGTTTATAATACTGTCTCCCAGAATTCCTTTGAATATTAGAAACACTTATCATTATAAGATAATTAGTACCCTCACTACTATCCCATCCAAAGCTCCTTGTAACATCTGTGGTTTCAATTGCTCTCTTTTTGCTGGTTTGTAACAAAACAAAAAGCCTTTGGAGTTGGTATGGGATACTTGTCACTGGGTCTTCTTCCGATTCTTCAAATTCCCACCTATTGAAATAAAATTGAAATAATATGAAAATTATTCATAAAATATTTTTATTCTTTAAGGCATCATTAATATTAACATCATAATAATGTTAAGACCTTAACTCTGGGGTTATACAGGATTTGGATATTAACTGAAGCAATTATTTAATAAAAGAGTAGTCTTTCCCTAATTCATAAATTCAGAAGAATTTTAGACTTTAACAAGAAAAGGCATGCAACACTAATGAAACGCAAAGCTCATCTAAAAGTAATCAAAGAATCTGAATTTGATCAAGACTCTTGTCCCAATTATTAACTCATAAAAATACAGGGAACAGAACAATAGTAAATGACACTACAGCATTCAAGTATTAAAATCCAAAAAAAACTTCAGGGGAAAAGATGTTAGTTTTCAATATATGTATTTTCATTTTTTAAAAAGATTTTATTTATTTATTTGACAGAGAGAGATCACAAGTAGGCAAAGAGGCAGGCAGAGAGAAAGCGGGAAGCAGGCTCCCTGCTGAGCAGATAGCCCAACGTAGGGCTCAATCCCAGGACCCTAATATCATGACGTGAGCCGAAGGCAGAGGCTTTATTTAACCCACTGAGCCACCCAGGCACCCCCAATATATGTATTTTCAAGGAATAAATTGCAAGGGGAAAAAAGATGGAAGGGAATGAAAAACAGATTAAGTAGATTAAGAATCTTATCAGTCGGGGCGCCTGGGTGGCTCAGTGGGTTAGGGCCTCTGCCTTCTGCTCAGGTCATGGTCTCAGGGTCCTGGGATCGAGCCCCGCATCAGGCTCTCTGCTCAGCAGGGAGCCTGCTTCCCCCCTCTCTCTCTGCCTGCCTCTCTGCCTACTTGTGCTCGCTCGCTCTCTCTCTCTAATAAATAAATAAAATCTTAAAAAAAAAAAAAAGAATCTTATCAGTCAGTTGCACTGTATGGCTCTTGTGTGGTTCCTGATTTGAACAGATTGTTAAAAAAAAAAAAAAATGAGGCAATCAGAGAAACCTTACTAGCCCTGATCTGAGATATATTTACAGATGATTCAATGGGAGTGTGCTTCCAAATAATTAGAATAGAGGCTATTAGATAAAAAGGACTGATCATGAGTTGATAATATTCAAAGCTGGGTGATGGGTACAAGGGGATTCATTATAATGTCTACGTTCACAAGTGAATTTGGATGATGAGCTTCCATATGAATGGGCTGATAATATAATGTTGTTTGAGTAACACAACCAATATTCAAAGTTCCAAAACCACTTTAAATACATATTCACAGTAATTTCAAGGATGTTATTCAAGAGTAACACACAATAAAGGAAAAATCAGTTAATGTGTACTTTAAAATATCTTAAAAAAATAAGTTATGCATACCTAAAGAAAACATACAAGAGTGTTTTAAATGTAATACAGTAAGATACTCATAAAAATAACTGACTTTTAGGGTTTATTTAAATATGGCTTTCCTTCATAGAGCATTTTAAAGTACCTGGTATATATGCCATCTTGTAGACACAGATACTTACACACACACGCACACCCAAAGGACAGCTGCATTACATTTTAATTAGAAAAAAAGTTTAAAAAGACAACTTTGTTCTTAAATTAAGAAGTGAAAGGAAAGAATATGGTTCATATATTGAGATTATCTCAGAAAGCAGGTAACGTATTTCTTTATAAAGATGTTAAAGCTATAAGTGAGTGAAAGCTTTAATACAGTAAGTTATCCCAGCTGTAAATCTTACTAATTTTATCTTTTGCTGGTCTATGAACTTCTGGTTCTCTCTCTCTCTACAAATTTTTCATATGTCAGTCTCTTATAAGATCTTTTTCTTACATACTATTCAAGATGTCTTATGAAGTGAGAAATACCCCAAACCTAATAGATACAAGAAAGTAAAT
Organism: Meles meles; assembly: GCF_922984935.1. NCBI lineage: Eukaryota > Metazoa > Chordata > Mammalia > Carnivora > Mustelidae > Meles > Meles meles. The sequence continues at coordinate 49,916,432 of NC_060073.1, forward strand.
CAGATTAGTTAAAACCTATACTTTCTTTTTTTTAAAGATTTTATTAATTTATTTGACACAGAGAGAGATCACAAGTAGGCAGAGGCAGGCAGACAGGCGGAAGCAGGCTCCGTTCTAAGCAGAGAGCCCGATGCGGGGTTCAATCCCAGGACCCTGAGACCATGGCAGAAGGCAGAGGCCCAACCCACTGAGCCACCCAGGTGCCCCTATACTTTCATTCTTAAATCAATTTTATTTATAATTTTTTTGAATACTCACTTATATAATGCATTCCTAAATTCAGGAGTCATAAAAAGTGTCTGCAAAAGGCTATTCAAATAGCAAGTCATTGCTTGGTTTACTAATCCCACATATCCTTTAAAAAGAAAACACAAATATATATAAATCAGCATTTACATTAAAATAACAAAAAGAAAACTTATTAAGAATTTAATGCACAGTAAAAATTGCGAGGTTAAGGTTACTTGGAAATTATTTTAGTTTCTTCAAAAGCAATAAGAGAGAGACCCCTTTTTCTAAAATGTGTAGTATGTAAACACTGTTTCTGAGAAAAAGTGAGTATATTTTGTTAAATGTCCAGAGATATGCACGGATATTATATAGCATTTAGTAAAATTTAAAGAGGAGTATTTCAATATAGTATGTTTACTTGATATAAAAATAATCTTTGTTCCCCAAACTGATACATTGTTGATTAAAATGGAAAAGTATAAACACATTTACTTTACTTATCACATACCCAAAACAGAAAGACTGAACTGAACCAGCTACCCACGCTATCAGGGTCTATAAACCAATTTATGCCAAGAATTAATAACATGAGATAAATTCATCATATAAAACTCAGAATAACTTCCTCTATTTTAATAAGCCCATTAAGTATGAGATTCTATATATCAGCACACTATGCAAAGAGTGACTATAAAGTAAGAAGAGAAGTCAGAAATAGGGAAGAATAGAGAGAGGGAGTGGGGAAGGGAGGAAGGAAAAAAGGAGAAGCTTATAGGAACTTAAAATTCAAGTGAATGATTAAAATTACTTAGCTTTAAATCTGACGGATATGGCTACCACTGTTGAGAACATTTTTGGAATTTCTCTTTTGAAGTAGATTTCAGGCCCAGTTTATGAGACACACATACACCAAAAAAAAATCAGTCTCATCATTTTAGCTATACTGCATTACATAAGCAAAATGTGGTAAACACTTCGCATAATAATTAAACTTATATACTCCCACTTAATACTGACTTGGGTGCTCCTCCCCCCCCCAAAAGCCTTAAATCTTTTCTCAACAGATGCTGAAGGTGTTCACTGAAGCTTTTCAAAATACTTTTCTCAATTCCCCAATTATCAAAACATCTTGAGAAATGCTAGACTCTATAGATAACTATATTGCCAAAAGTGATGAAAGGACAAGTATGCATGATAAGCCTTGGTCAGCTGTGGAAAAAAGGAACAGATTCCATGTTATCTGTATGGTTCTAAGAAGAGATCAAGTACCTACCCCCACTTTTCACTTAGGACTAAGGTTCAAGTTTTAATTTCTAATGCCTTTCATATTTAATACTGTGTTTACCAGGGCGCCTGGGTGACTTAGTCAGTTAAGTGTCCAACTTTTGCTTTTGGCAAAGGTCACGATCTCAGGATTGTGAGATGCAGCCCTGCATCGGGTTCCACACTGGGCATGGAGCCTGCTTACGATTCTCTCTCTCTCTCTCAAAAAAAAAAAAAAAAAAAAAAAAAAAATCCAAAAAACCTACTGTGTCTGTTCTGCTGTACATTGTTATAGAATTATAAACTATGACAATTCCTAACCATCCCCCTCCTGAGTTGTTCTCATTGTATGCTGTCTTTAATCCATATTGGAGCCTTCAGCTCACTGTTCTGTAATGACCTATTTACTTGCATGTCTTCCCCATCAGACTGTGAGCAGAGGGATCAAATCTGATTTATTGCTCTACTACTTAGCATAGCAGCAGGTGCACTTAAGGGGAAAATGCATATGACATACAAGTAATGCAAATCTCCATGGTATGCACCCTGATTAATAAAAAAGCATTATTTCACTCTTAGGTCATTTAAACAGACTCTTCGGCAAAAAAACAGTGTTTTGGCCACAAGACCGGGCTCATTGGTCTACATCTTCTTTTTGGCAGAGAATGCCTGGAATTTCCTCTTCTCCATCTCCTTCCCCAATCCCTCCACAAGCAGGATGAATGCTATTACTGTCTTTTATATACCTATAGACCAATCATGTATCATTCATGTGTGACCTTGTTTCCCTTCCCTGGGCTTAAAAAAGAGGGTGTAGAAGAGGGTTTAAGAAAAAGAGGCAGCACTTAATTATTACCAATGCTCTTTATTTTCTCATTAGCAATAAAAATCATATAGAAAAAACTATGGTTATGTGTACTTGATTTAGCAACACATCTGCACAGAATGAACAGAGTTTCACATAAAGGTACTATTTGTCAAAACTATAAAAGTGCTACTGAGTAACAGAAATATTTCGTCATTAAGCATTGTCTAAATCAAAGAACTTCAAATGACAACTGTTATCAAATGGGTCCTATATCTGAAATAGCTGTGAGTCAATACTGTAAGTGTGAGCCCCTAAGGGAGAAGAAGGTGAAAACATGTCACTCTGCAAGCGGCACATGTGGAAAGAAATCCTAAACAGAACCTGCAGGTAATGAAGTAGCCATCAATTAGGCCAAATCAAGAATGCAGAATGCAGAAGGCCAACTCCTATAGTTGGTAAAATAAAAGAACTGCTAAAGAAACTGGCCAAGAATAGTTATCAAGGATTCAGATAATGGAAACACCCTAGTTACATAGTTTCTAATCACCTGCAAGTCCACATTAGCCTTTAATCTGCTTTATGTTCACATACACAATACCCCACCTCTACCCACCCCTACCCTACCTCCTATCAACAGTGGCTGGCTACCCCAGGGGGATTTGGTAGGCAAGAGAGACAGGAAAGAAATCCCCAAACCTCCAGCATTATGGAGAATGGAGCATTATGGAGCCAAGTCAAAATCATGACAACATTTTGTACATGGTGCCAAGATAGACAATAATTTAAGAAAAATGCAAATTCAACAGTCACTAACAAAATTATGTTTAAACCACAACTCCTTTGGATGCTTATAGACTACTTTAATTCAGAAAGGCAGTACCACTAGAAACTGGAGAAAACTGTACAGGTAGGGAAAAGGAGTGGAGTAGAGGTATACGAGAAACAATTATCAGGAATGAAGGCTACGATTAAATGGCAATTTAAAACAAAAACTTCTAGGGGCGCCTGGGTGGCTCAGTGGGTTAAGCCGCTGCCTTCGGCTCAGGTCATGATCTCGGGGTCCTGGGATCGAGTCCCACATCGGGCTCTCTGCTCAGCAGGGAGCCTGCTTCCCTCTCTCTCTCTCTCTGCCTGCCTCTCTATCTACTTGTGATCTCTCTCTGTCAAATAAATTAAAAAAAAATAAATAAATAAATAAAATAAAACAAAAACTTCTAAAAATTGTTTTAAATGAATTTCAACTTAATAATTCAATTTGAGAACTTATCCTAAGGAAATAATCAGAGATTAAAATAAAAACTTATGTACAAGAGTGTTCATCATAACATCAGTAATAATTTGCTTAAACAGCTAAACTATACAGTGAAATAGTTTTTCAGTCATTCGAAACCCTATACTAAAAAACTATTTAACAGCATTGAAAAATGCTTATCATATAGCATTAAGGAAAAAAATGCATAATAAAAAATGCTCAAAACATTTTCTTAAGAAAAAATATACGGAGCAAAGATAAAACAGAAATAAGCAAAATCACTGTAAGTAATTTCTTTTGGTAGTACTGCCAGGGACTTTCACTTTCTTCAAAGTATGACAATGAGTATGTATTACATTTGTATAATCAGAGAAAGAACTTTTTAAAGTATGAGTCAGTCTCTAGGAATTTATAGGCATCATAGAGCTATAGAGTATATACCACAAAGTAGGAATTCTATAAATACTCCTACATAAAGGACTGAATTGGTTGTCAGAACACAAAGCAAATAGTTCAAGAATCCTGATTTATTAAATCTGGAACTTTCTCAAAATATTCCAACTATCTCAGAATAATCTAGGGTGCTTATTTAAAACAAAATGTAATTTATCCAACCAGTATTTTGGGAAATAATGCCTCAGAATCCACATTTTTAACAAGTATCTCCAAATTACTTTTCAAGAAATAAAAATTTGAGAATCACTTCTCTAGACAGTATAATGATGAATAGCTTTATTATCTCCTATTATTTGAAATAGAAGGTAATTCTGCATTCTCTTTTATTCCTATTTGTACTTGACTGTACAAAAGTTTTATTGATATAAATGATCCTAAATACCAAATATAGCCAGCTTTTACTGGTATTTCCAAAACAAACACACTGGTAAGCCTGTACAAGTGATCAGCCATGAGTAAATTATCTACATTTTAATTACAAAATACAGTAAATAAAAGATTACAGATCACATTAGGACAAAATTTGCAATGTAATGTTATAGTTTTGTTTATATACTAAATACCTGCATATAATACTTAAAAGTTCTAAGAGTAGAGGTTCTGCAGTCGCACATAGCCGTACCAGCTGTAAAATCAAAGGCTTCTCAGAACCCAGGTTCCACTTCTTTTAATATGAATAATACTATCGACTGCAAAGGTTTGCTACGAGATCAAATGTTATGCAGAAGTAACCACATTATATTTAGGCAATTAACCAATCTTACATGTAAAGGGAAACCTTTACGTAAATAAAACAATTTCACTGCTCAATAAATTGAAAAAATTAAAACACCTAGGTTTAATAATGTTCAGAAAAAAGTTAACAGGAATATTTAAATTGTATGATTAATTTCAAACCTATGTTAGATTAAACTAAAAGATGACACAATAGGTCTAATAAAATAAGCTTGGCCCATCTGTTTCAAAATGCAAGTATCCTCCACAGTCTATCCTAATCCAGAAAGATAAAATGAAAACATTCCTTTCCAAACAAAGTCAACTTCAGAAATTTCAGGATAAATTAAAAATAGAAAAGCATCAAAGAGAAGAATTTTCCTTCAAAATACAATATTCAGTATTTTTTACTTTATTACTAAATACTGGCAGTAACAATATAGTGAACACAACGACTTGAGGGAAAGAGAAACCACATTATTGTTCTAACTATTTCTGTTAATAATGACCTTGCTCTGGGTCTCAGTTTTCTAATCCATTAAATGAGGTGATTAGCCTTGAGATCTCTCAGATTATTCAGGGGCTAATACCCTATGATTTTATGAAAATACAACCACCACAGTAATAGTAATAAATCTTACCAGTTTCTGATTTATTCAAAATAGATGAATAGGAGTAGTTTTGGCTGACATAATCACTGGTAGAGCCCACAGAACCTTCTCTTGGAAGTGGACCTATAAACCGGTCATGGACACTATCATCTCCAGCACTGGAATCCTCCTAAAATGTAGCATAACCAATATTTACTGAATGGCATATGTTGCTGAAACAATGAAAAAACAAACAAACCACATACTAATTGCTAAGGCAATGAAAAAAAACAAGGTATTACTATTACCACCAAGACATTCAAAGGAATGTACGCCCTCACCATTTCCCATAAGAAGGCTCAAAAGACACCCAATGTAAAACCCTTTGGAGAGGTGCTCATGTTTCCTTTCAAAGTTCCTATTTTTCCAATTTCCCTTAATTCTCTTTCAAATTTTGTTTATATGAGAGGAAGAGAAAATTCCATTGTGAATTCTTTGATGACAGGGTCTGTCATTCATTTTTACACCACCCTTGCCAAGTAGAACTGGCAGGTAGGGCAAACTTAAGTATTGGATAAAATGGATTGTTTCCTACTTTTTTCTAGTAAGAAACTTCCTATTAATGAGGAAGATTTCAAAAAGGATTTAGGGATATAAAATTAGCATAACCAATTAAGACGGAGCTGAAGAGTAATTACTATGCATTTTATAACATGAATTCCCATATTACAGACCTAGAGTTCCCTAATTAATACCTAATTTATATTTCACTGTCAATCCAAATCTTCTCATGATGTCAAAAAAATGATGAGAAAGAGCATCTTCTAGTATTACTTCAGTATGGATGCTCTGTGTTTAATTATTGCCTACTGTCAACACAGGTATTCTAATTCACAAGAGACATCTACATGAAAAGCATCACATACGAGAACTTTTGTGAGTGAAGTTTCATTGAAGAGAGGGTTCTGAAGAAGTCCATAAACTCTGTGAGCCTTAGTTTCCTCAGTCTGTAAATCAGACCAGGTTTTCTCAATCTTTTTTAGGAATGACCCTCAAATTACACAATCTCTAGAGCCACTGAACTAGACAGGAAAGCCTACTGAAATACGAACAGAAACAAATACTAAAAGAATAGAAATAAAGTATGTAACTTGAAAAACTAGTTATTCCAGAAAGGAGAGTGGGAAGCAAAACTGGGGGTCTCTCCCTACCCTAAAATACAGAAAACTCTAGGCAAACTGCCAAGGACTTACAACAACCAAGCAAATGCTTAAAACCAAAGGCAGGCCACTAAAACACAGTAGCAAATCTCTGTGGTGTTTTAACTTATCCTAGATCTACCCAGCCCTGTTATGGTGGTAGTCTTGAAGACAGCAACCTGTTCCCAATGCAGAAACAGACTATACACACAAGCAACAGTGCTATGGATGCCGACTGTTACCATATTAACATATACACTTATAACAAGCCAACAGAAAACAGAAAAATAATTTATTATATATAAATCACAAATTATCTCTCTCCTCCTTCCTTTAAATACTGCTTCAATACGAACAGAAACAAATACTAAAAGAATAGAAATAAAGTATGTAACTTGAAAAACTAGTTATTCCAGAAAGGAGAGTGGGAAGCAAAACTGGGGGTCTCTCCCTACCCTAAAATACAGAAAACTCTAGGCAAACTGCCAAGGACTTACAACAACCAAGCAAATGCTTAAAACCAAAGGCAGGCCACTAAAACACAGTAGCAAATCTCTGTGGTGTTTTAACTTATCCTAGATCTACCCAGCCCTGTTATGGTGGTAGTCTTGAAGACAGCAACCTGTTCCCAATGCAGAAACAGACTATACACACAAGCAACAGTGCTATGGATGCCGACTGTTACCATATTAACATATACACTTATAACAAGCCAACAGAAAACAGAAAAATAATTTATTATATATAAATCACAAATTATCTCTCTCCTCCTTCCTTTAAATACTGCTTCCAAATAGTGACAGTACACAAAAATTATTAACACAAGGTTTCTAAATAGTTTACCAGTAGTATTTGAGGCTGTTCACCATCTTTATCTGTCAAATGCAGAAAGTTCTTCTTTCCTGGCTCAAAATTAGCATCAAGAAGAGACTTGTCACTGGTATGGTCCAGTGGAGCCTATGGGCATAAAATAAAATATCTCAGATTATGAGAAACATTAATTATAATAATAAAACTAGTAATGTGTAAATGAATCTATAATTCTTGGGCTCAAACACTATTTTTTTTAATAAAGATTCTGATAAATTCTGTTAATCTAGATTTGGAATTAACTTATTTACTCATGTATTAGGATGGCTAAGCCCAGTGACAGTGCATATACTGACAGTTATGCAAATGCGCACATTTCCCAACATCTAAAAAAAACTGGAGAGAAAAAAGGTAAAGAAGTAATGTTACGTATTACACAAAAAAAAATTATAAACATCTGTGTTTTTGTGTTCTCTAAAATATAGTCAATACGGTGTATAATGGATTTTAATGAAGACTAGCTAAAGATAATTTTACATAATAACTGTAAAAACATGCGTGATATATGAATATGAGAATTTGCCAGTAAGCAACACACTAAGCAATCCAATCAAACTAATTATGTAATATATCAAAATGGGCACTTTCGGAAAGACTCCTTAAGGAACTGTCCTAGGTAAATGATAATTGATTTCCACTGCCATGATTCAGAGGATATGAGGAGGACAGAAATCATCACTCTTCTGAAAATCAAACAACTCAGATACGTAGTCTTTACCTAACTCTTTTTTATCTGGTAAGGCAATTTCATTCTGATACACTCTGGTTGGTGGGTGAGAGATGGAGCTCTGTATGCTCCAAGTCCACAGTAGTGACTCATCCACATGCTAGTCCATTGTTCAGAAAAATGAGAGATGAAATAAACACCCCATTCTTTTGCACACCCCATTCTTTTGCTTTAAAACTATTTTGTTATATTAAAGAATGCTTGTAATGCTTCCAAGGTATGAGGAATGCCTTCTTAGGGGACTTATTTTACGGAAATGCCTTTCTTAGGAACTTAACATTATATAAAGGTGTAAGTACTACCAACAAAAAAATAAAAACAAAAACCCTAACTGTAAAAGATGTTGCCACTTGCTATCTGTGTGACTTTGGGCAAGTTAACTCCATTTCCCCATGACTCAGTTTCTTTACCTATGACATGAGGCTGTAATAGAACCTACCTCACAGAGTGGTTATTAAGGACTGAATGAGGTTGTACTTGTATAGAACCTGAGAATAGTACTTGTATAGAACAATACTAAGCACATAGTAAGTTTAAAGTAAGTGTTAAGTAAATAAAATAACAAATATATGATCTCTCTTAACTGGCTCACATCTAGAAATCCATGAGAAAAATGGGACATAGAAGATCAGAAGCTGGGAGGTAGAGGAGGAGGTAACTGGATGATGGACATTAAAGATGGCACGTGATATAATGAGCACTGGGTATTATACAGGACTGATGAATCACTGAACTCTAACTAATAATATACTGTATGTAATTAACCAAATTTAAATTAAAAAAAGAAAAGAAAAAAAAGAAAATCAGAAGCAAAGAGAAGTCACAAGGGAGGAAAGGTATGTTTGGGTCCTTTACATTCTGATAAAAAACCAGACAATACAGCAGGAATACATAGGTGTTTTACCTCAACAAATGTATTTATCTATATGTATGAGGTGGTGGATAGCTAAGTGGGTTAGGTTTTGACAAAGCATACGGGCAGCACTGTGCAGTAAGCAGGTAAAAGTATACTCACAGAAATGTACAGTAAGCAAATAAATATACAGAAGTCAAGTACTTGAGAACAGTCATAGCTAAAGAAAGAGAAACAGGTAATCCTGATATACAGCTATTTTTTTTAAAGATTTTATTTATTTATTTGAGCATGAGCAGGGAGAGAGGCAGAGAGAGAGGGAGAAGCAGACTCCCCACTGAGCAGGGAATCTGATGTGGGGCTTGATCCCAGGACCCTGGAATCAAATGCTTTTGGAGCCAAAAGCAGACAATTAACCAACTGAGCCATCCCAGGACCCAGGAATCCAAATGCTTTTGGAGCCAAAAGCAGACAATTAACCAACTGAGCCACCCAGGTGCCCCATGACATAGATCCATTTAAAGCTAAAGATGTTAATTTAACACACATCTTTGGCATGCCTAGGGAGACTATCTATGAAGGATGCAAAATTAATACTATGAGGTCCCAGCCACCAAAATACATGCATTCTACCACATGGAAAAGACACAAATGAGTAACAACTATAATAAAAGAATGCTATGATAAGTGGCATAGAAGAAGAAAAATGCAACTGGGGGACAAAGAAATTACTTTTAAAGTGGCATGAGGAAACATTATTTATGCATTCTTAAAAGTAAAAGATAAGTAAGACTTGGGGAGACATACATGACAGTACAGAACTATCTTTTTAAAAAGAGGCAACATTAGAAGTTACATGGCGATATAACAAGGTGTATTCAAAGTTTCAGATTAAATATTATTTCTCTTTTGTTGGCATATTTTGTTGGACTACCAATTTTACTAATCAATTCCAGAGGGGAAAAGTTGGTTAATGTAAAGCAATAGCTCCATATTTTAAAAATGTAAATATATTATAGAATAGAAAGGAAAATATCATGGATTCTAAGGGCAAATCAAGCAACACCAAACATCTGTGATTCTTCTATAGACCCAATTAAAACCCTGCTCTCCAAGAATCACAGACATAACACATTCAATTCTATTTCCTATCAGGGCTATTTTTCCTGGAAAACATAAGAGTAGCAACGACGCAGGACAGAAAAAGGTAATATAATCAAAAACATGGAGATAGAAAGGCATGGAAATCTGTGATAAAAAAAAACAAATTAGTCCAGTATCTGGGAGTTGAGATTATAAAAGTCTTAAAGAACCTTTTGTAGTCTGTCTACAAGCTTGCTAACCTAGGGAATCTGATTTTTTTTTTTTTAAGATTTTATTCATTTATTTGACAGAGAGACGGTGAGAGAGGGAATACAAGCAGGGGTAGCGGGAGAGGGAGAAGCAGGCTTCCTGTGATGCAGGGCTCACTCCCAGGATGCCGGGATCACGATCTGAGCCGAAGGCAGATGATTAACGACTGAGCCACCCAGACGCACCGGGAATCTGATTTTTTAATTTCTGGGCAGAGAGCACTCATTGAAGGTTTCTGAACTGGAAGGTGACCTAGATGACTGGAAACAATTCTAACAGTAACATGCAGGGTAATTTGGACAGAGACACAGGAAATAAAAAATACTATTTCCAGTACTATTCTCAGGAATAGTTGATTGCACAACAATAGTGCAGATGTGATCCAACTCAGTGGTGTCCTTTGCCACTCTTCCATGCAAAAGTGATCAATGCCTTCTCTTTGCACTTGGAACAAACTTATAATATAGTATTTCAAATATATTAATGTAATTATTTGTCAATACAATCATATCTATAATTGGAGACTGTAAGATCTCTGACTCAAAAGTCATGATACCACCAACCTTCTTGATCAGGTGCCTACCACTCTATCTGGTACATAATCACTATTAACATGAGTGTATATCTTCCCTTTCCTTTTTCTTGCTATATAAATTTTTCTCTTTTCCAAAACTTAGATTACAAAATACACATGATTCCATATCCTGCTTTTTTCCCTTAAAAATATAAGATGAATAGGGGCACCTGGGTGGCTCAGTCGGTTAAGCATGTAACTCTTGATTTCAGTTCAGGTTACAATCTCAGGGTCAAGACCTCAAGCCCCATGTAGGGCTCCGTACTGAGTCTGCTTGAGATTCTCTTCCTCTGTCCGACTGCCCTCCCCCCAACTAATGCACATGCTTTCCCACTCTTTCTCACAAATAAATAAACACACACACACACACACACACACACACGCTGAATAATATCCCATGAAGTAAATGTTGGAAAATTTTCCATAGTTGACACAACACGCCAGTCCTTTTACATGAGCAAAAAAACTGATAAAATGTCCTTATACAGACTTTAAGATAAGCAAATGCTGAATCAGTAATGAAGGCAAAGAGATGAAGAAGGATCCAATTATTGAGTTATACACAGGCTCTTAAATTATTTATTATAGTTTTGCTTATGATATTAAAAAAGGTTCCAGGATTTAATATATTTGTTAGTAACAATAATAATGACTATGATATTATTAGTAGCTTAAGAGAACATGCTTTAAGTCTAAGGTTTTTACCATATCAGCAGTATTGATTCCATTTCCCCACACTAAATCAAAGGTTCCATTTATGTAGCCTACTTTGTTGGCCACATCTTCAAAGAGCTTCCTGAGTGGAGTAGAAGCTGGTAAATTTAAAGTGATCCGTTCATTCACTGTCTTTGAATTAGTAGTATCCTGTATTATACATAAAACTCTAGGTTCTTCAGCAGCATTTTCTATCTGAAATTAAAACAAACATTATTTATCTTTAAAGAAAAACAAAACAATTATAATTAGCCATATTTTCTATGATTAAATATGAATATATCCCACAAAATATTATTTTCTCCTAGCTAGTATTATGCTTTGTTATGTCTGAAACATATGTAATGGATATGCCAAACACAGAAAGTACCGTATGTGTTTGTTTTGGAAAAACTGTGGCATATTTAAGAATCAACATTCTTGTGGGTATTTGCTTTTGCCTTTTAAGACTGTACCTCAATGGTCAATAAGTCAAGAAGACAGTATACTTGAGTAATTTTCAGTTGAAAATAATAAAATCTGATCCTCAAAAATGTATCCTACCACACTAGCACAGTCAAATCAACCATTTCTGGGCTTCCTGAAGAAACAGAAAGGGAACTATAAGGATTGTCTTAACTTGCAAATCCCTAACTAAGGAACACAGGCAACAAGGCTTCCTGATCTTTACACTACTATACCTACAGACCTGTCTAAAGGCCCCATTTATCAGCGTGCTAGGACCTGACAAGCTTATTTAAACAGATCAGCCAGCAGAGGCAGATAAGGAAAACAAAGGGAAAAAACTTTTCCATTACCAATGTATATGGAAGTTAGGATCACAAATGCCCCTTCCTTTTTTTTCCATCTAGCACATAACTCAATAATTATCAAGACAAAAAGTTTTCAAAGGGACTTTCTCAGAGAGGCTCTGGCTTCCCTTTCAAGATGTTGAAGGACACTGCTTTCCTTTTTGATTCTCCACAGTGGTAGCAGGCTGCATCAGATACTTGAATGCAAGAAATTCTTTCCCTCCTTTTCTTATAATGCCAAACTCTATGAATGGCACCATTACCCACTGACTGCTGAAACTGGAGTTCTGGCATCTTCTTCATCTCCTTCCTCTTCTTCACCTCACATAATCCCAAAATTCTATCAATTCCACTTTTTAAAATTATTTCTTGAGCCATCCCCTTTCTCCTTACTTCTGCCTGGAGCAATCAAAATCTTACACAAGATTATGACAACACCTTCAAGAGAAACTTAACTTTTTCTCTTCTTATCTTCCGTCAATCCAGAATAATATGCAAATCTGATTTTATAAATCTCTTTCTTTCCTCTCAAAATGAAGTGCAGCAGTCATTTATTTGGGGATATGTCTCGCCATCCCCATAATAGGCTTTACAGAAATATGACCTATACAAACTGGTGCTGTATGCAATAATTTATTTCTTTCCTTCTCTTTCACAGTAAGATCAACTCCATCCTTTTGTTGCTTCTGTATTACCCATTTTAAAATAATAATTATCACTGACAAGTGCTGAAGACAGGATACCACAAGGTTTTTTGGTTTGTTTGGTAGAGTGATACAATTATAATTTGTTTCTGCTATATATAATTTTGGATTTGCAAGAGATTATTTAAATTAAGGTTAATCCAAGTAGTTTAGAACAGAAATAAATTCTACCAAAGAAGTATAATGTTTATTGGCTACCACGATATTTTGGACAAATCAAAATATTTAATTATAAACAAAAATCCATTTAAAAATGAAATGGAAAATATATTTCTGTAAGATAAACAGGATAATAAAAAAGAACATTACTAATAAACTTCTAAGAAAGGAGGAAAAAAAGCCTTCACTTAAAAAGTTAAGGTGTTATAGGGGCACCTGAGTGGCTCAGTGGGTTAAAGCCTCTGCCTTCTGCTCAGGTCATGATCCCAGTGTCCTGGGATCGAGCCCCCCATCAGGCTCTCTGCTCAGCATGGAGCCTGCTTCCTCCTCTCTCTGCCTGCCTCTCCGCCTACTTGTGATCTCTGTCTGTCAAATAAATAAATAAAATCTTAAAAAACAAAACAAAACAAAATAAATTCCAAATACAAAAGATCCACTTTCATAGTTTCAACAGTATACTTCAGAAGTAGATTCAAGAGTTCCAGGTATAAAATACCATAGGGCCAGATTTTAAAACCTCAGATAACACTGGGTGTTGTACATAAAGAATGAATCTTGGAACACTGCATCAAAAACTAAAAAATAAATAAATAAACAAACCTCAGATAGGTTGGATCTTATGGTGCAAGAAGATTACCTTACCAAATTAAGAAATCTGGAGTGCTGATTTACATCAGAATACATCTGTATGCATCAGAATAGTGATATAGCAACATCATACGACCAGACATTAGCTATTAGCTATCCTGGTTCTTTCCTCAAATATGTCAGCACAAGGTATACACACTCCTATACCTTCTCTCTTTCCACCCAAAAAATGTGGGGGAAATTATCCCCAAAGAAATTCATCTGAAGACTAAATGTACTATAGTAAACACAAAATTTAAACTCAGGTGTGCCTTTCATTCTTTTGAATGCCAATGGGTTTCTTTTCTGTATATTGCATATAAATAACTTTTTAAATAGGAGGCTATAAAGGAAAAAGTGGAATTCATCTGTAATCTCATAACACACAAATACAATTAACATTTTGGAGCACATCCTTCCAAATATTTTGCGCATATACACACATGCACATATATACATGCACACTCTTGAACACAAGTTAGAATATACTTGCTATTTTGTCATTTCTTTATCATATAATCTTTTCATGCCAAACTTTTTCTAACTTATCATTTTTAACAGTTGAATAGTATTTTATTACATGGATTAATAATAATTTGTTCTATCAGTTCCATTTTACTGGCTCATGCAGACTTTATTATACTTTGGTAATAATACTGTGATGAACACCTACATAAAACTTTGTGCATTTTTCCATTTCCTTAAAATTCCTATAAGCAGAATTTCTAAGCCAATCACATCTTATTCTTGAATTCAATTCTGGAATAACTGAAACAAATAAAAAGCTCTGCTCTTCTTTAAGGCTCTAAGGCTTCTATAAGGCCACTTATAAATCTTAATTACTTCATACTCTACATTCTGGCCTGTTACTTTAAATTTAATTCAATATGTGGCTATCATCCATGGACTACATTTAAATTTTTCATAGCACTATTGCCAACACTAATCACACTCACGTGAAGTCTCTTTGTTCCCTTATATCCCCCCAATCTGGGAAATGCTAAGAAAAAAAATTATTTTTTAATTCTCAGATATCATCAATAAGTATAACAATAACTTTACAACAGTTTTTCAGGAAAAGAAGAAAAAAATGCTCTACAATATTATATTAAATAGGGGCGCCTGGGTGGCTCAGTGGGTTGAAGCCTCTGCCTTCAGCTCGGGTCATGATCCCAGGGTTTTGGGATCGAGCCCAGCGTCGGGCTCTCCGCTCGGCAGGGAGCCTGCTTCCTCCTCTCTCTCTGCCTGCCTCTCTGCCTATTTGTGATCTCTCTTTGTCAAATAAATAAATAAAAACCTTAAAAAAATATATATTAAATATGCAGATTTACAAAACATTTAAATGTAAAAGGTGTTTCTTAGAATTGGGAAAATAGCAGAGCTACCTTTCTTCTTTGGAGATCTGCCCCTGGTTGATCCCACTTATGCCCAAAGGGAAAAGCAGTATCACCCTGAGCTAAATGAAAAATGGTTACAAATTCTTCGCCACTCGTTTTCTTTTTCCTTTGCCCATGAATCTGGACAGGTCTAGTGACCAGCTAGGATCAACAGAATGTACTAGATGTGACACGTGTGATTTAAGGCGGGATCTTAAAAAATTAGCAGCTTTCGCTTTTGTACCTCTTAGAAGATTCCCTCTTATGAGTTTAAAAAAAAAAAAAAAATCCACTTACCCTGGGACCACCATGCTACAAGGAAGCCCTAACAACCCACAAGGAGAGAAGGCAGCCATTTAGTGGAGTACCAGAGTGCCCAATAATGGCGAAAAGCCTTCCTGGATATTCCAGACACAAGCTAAATGCAGCCAAATAATGATCCCCGGTGATGCTACATGGAGCAGAGAAACTAACCAGCTGAGCCTGTGCCCAAATCCCATCCCACTGAATTATGAATAAAGTAGTTGTTTTAGACTGTTCCATAGCAACAGATAACAAAAATACACTTAAACACACTGAAGCATGCCTGAGCATTAGGTGGAAAGGATGTAGTAATGGTGGTATTGGTAGTAGGAGGGAGGGTGCCCATTTAAATATTACACCCAACAGTAAGGTAAGACATCTGCCGATATGTCATAATTTAGGGAAGAGAGCACAATTTTTTAGTTCAAAGAGTTTCATAAAGAATAAGAGAAAACAAATAAGAGAAAAATAAATGCAAAGTTTTAGAAAAGCCTAAAGCATGTTCCACTTGGGAAAATATTTAATGTATCTTAGGTGAGATATTGCAAGGGCATAGAGTTCCCTACACAGAAAATCTAGCCAGTTATAAAAAAGGCATAAAGTATAAAATTAAAACTATTTATTTTATGGACAACTCATAGCACTATTACACTTGTGAGAATAAGGGGAACGTCAATAGCAGTTACAATAACACTGTGCATGCTAAGAGACTGTTCTGTCTGCCTATCTATGCTCACTGCAGAAACAAAGCTAGATTTCCTAACAAAGTCTGAAGAAAGAATCCTTGAAAAAAGAGTAAAAAAGAAAAAAAGGATTAAACCACAGTCTTATTTATAAAAGATAAAACACAGTGGGATAAAAGCACTCTACACATATTTTCTTACAAAGATAGTTTCAGTGCTAGGGACATCCTGTAGAGGTCGACGTGAGATAGTTCTGTCTGAGGGATCTCAGAGCCTGCTTGATAGCATGTTCACCTCTTAAGTCATGTCATCTCCTTTTCTTGGCATTCCTAATAGTTTTAAGTTCAAAGCTGAGTTCTCTAAAATTAACACCATAATTCTTGTTTCAGAAAAAACACTTCCTCGGTATTTCTTATTTAAAAGGCAGTGTGTATAACTGATGGCATACATTCAGAATGGTATTAGCATGTAGAAAACAGTATCAAGCCAAATTCAAATGACCAAACTTCAGATTTTTTTCTAAGGAAAAAACTAATAAAAAGAATTTTAAAACATCAAAAGGGACCTCTTTACCTCTAAATTTAATAGTCAATGCATTTTCTTTTAAGACTTCCTTCTTTTCAGTGTTATTACAAAGATTAGTATTATGACTGCAAACTTAACATACATGCACAAACGTTTTATCTGCTTCTTGGTACAGGAGCTGCTAGGAGTAAGAAGATAGGTCTTAGTACATTACCCTCTGGTCATCCACAGCTAATACTGCCATAGGTTAAAAAAGAGAACTAGGGAATGTGAGTATTTTTGCTGATTGAAATTTGTTAAATTTATCAACCTCATTCAGATTTGCATTTTTACTTTAACAAGTGACAAAAACTGGAGCAGTGAAGAAAGTCCTAACTTACATTTTTAAAAATTTTAGTTTTAAGATCCTCCTTCCACTTCATTCTACTACCCCCTCCCCACCCATCAAACTCCACAATGTTATATTATCTTTTCCTAAGTGGTCTCATGCCACAGATCACTTAAAGAAGGCAAGAGATCAGAGGAAGCACCTTGAAGAAAACTACAGGTTGAAGGGACCTGAGGAAAATGAGGATTAAATAAAAATTAGAATAGGATGCTACGCATCCCAAGAAAGTTTAGTTTCATAGTGCATTCAGGCTGCTGGAAAGGTATTAGTTTTAATTATTAAAGGAAGATTTTTGGGATTTGACTTTGTAAATTATTAAATCATTTCATCCCAGCATTATTAATACTTCAGAAAATGAAAATATATCTGTATAAAAAACAGAAAACAACCATACCTGAAAGTCAAAACAAAGGGTCCTACAGTTTTTATGTTTTCTCCCTCACTCTCATGTTAAAAACAAGGGACTATCTAGACACATTCATTTAAGGTGAATTTCTTCTTATTAAAATCAGGTAGAAATAAAATAAGCCAAACAAACATAAAACTTAAGACATGCCTTGTTATTAAATAAAAATACTAACATGCTGTTACTTGTTCTGCTGATTATCATACTAAAGCAATTACATCAGCAGTCTACCTGTAAAAATTTCTTCTTCATTTCATCAAAGATATTTTGTCTGCATCTCCAAAACACATCCTATGGTATATAAGAACAAAATGAATTACAAATTATTTCTTTAAAATAAAGAGGTAAGACACTGAAATAAGAACAATTAAGCTTAAGATATTTTTGCAACAAATATGTATTAAAGTAGCACACCACCTAGGATTTTATTCGTAAACTATATTTGTAAATTTTACCTTAGGCCTCAATTACTCTTGTAAGGTTACTGAAAACCCATGCTACCGTGATAAAGATTAATATTAGCACGGGAAAAAAAAAACCCACATTTTAACAAAGAGTAGTAGCTTCAGAATTATGTGTAAATCAAGTGTTCTAAGCCACATATTTTTTCTGGTTTTCCTGACATATAATTAACACCTAACACTGTAATAATTTGAAGTATACAACATAAAGATTTGTAAACATTGCAAAATGATTACCCAATAAGCTTAATTAACATCCATCATTTCACACAGTGACAATGTTTTTCTCCTAGTGATGACAACTTTTAAGACCTACTCTCTTAGCAACTTTCGAATACATAGTGCAGTACCTACTATAGTCACTGCGCTGCCCATGGCAAACCCAGGACTTACTTATCTTACATCTCGGAGTCTATGCATTTTGACCACCTTTACATATTTCCTCTACCCTCTTCCTCTGGCAAACACCAGCTTGTTTCCATGAGCTCTTTTTTTTTTCTTTTTAGATTCCACATGTAAGTGAGAACAGACAGTATTTGTCTTTCTCTTCCTAAGTCACATAATATTTAGAGTCCATTAAAGGAATTTTGCCAGGAAACCTTGAGATCCCTGATTTAGCTGGTTTGTAAATTTGGAATTTTCCACATGATTAATAATCTTCAAGTGAGGCTGCTTAACACTATTACCTACAGCTATTTTCTTTAATGTAAATATTTTCATTATTACGAGACAAGCTTATTTTTCTGACTGTGGAAATACAAAAATATGCAAAAGGAAATAAAGATAACCTATAATCAAGAGATAATCTCTGAAAAATCTTGGTTTTACATCATTCCATACTTTTTTCTGTAAAAATCTTACTTTCCCTCACCTTAATTAATAAAAAGACAGAATGTATTGTTTTAAAAGGTTTTTATTACTCACAGTAACTTGGATACTATTCTTTATTAAAAAAATTTCCACTATTTGCTTTTACAATAGAAATATATTTCTTTTGGGGCGCCTGGGTGGCTCAGTGGGTTAAGCCTGGGCCTTTAGCTCAGGTCATGATCTCAAGGTCCTGGGATCCAGCCCCACATCGGGCTCTCTGCTCAGCAGGGAGTCTGCTTTCCCCTCTCTCTGCCTGCCTCTCTGCCTACTTGTGATCTCTCTGTCCAAAAAAAAAAAAAAATCCAACCTCTTAAAAAAAAAGAAATATATTTCTTTTATTATAGCAGTATATAACTTTTAATAAGCAACTCTAAAATAACCCCTACAGCAATTATTACCAGATCTCTCTCCATTCTATGCATGTATTTATTAGGGAGACTGTTAATTATTAACCAAATAAGATCACTCTGTACACCATCATTTGAATTCTGATCTGAAAGTGTTTTTAGTTTTAAATTAAATGTTTAGTTTTTACTTTCTATGTAGCATTCCATTATATAGAAAAAATTCCATTATATATAAAACTCATTTAACTGACCGGTTATTTATGGGCATTTAGACACCTTCAAATTTTTACTATGGCTTTGCTTAGCGTAGAATTTTCTTCCTGAAGATAATTTCCCAAAGAATTACTAGATCAAAGCTTATATACTCATTTTTAGGATTTTTAATACATGGTCCCAAAAGGCTATCTCTTCCACAAATAAGAACTGAACTGCAACTATCTGTCAACCAACTACTTGCTCAGAAAATAGCAGTAAACAAAGCCATTGCCCTCAGGGAGCTGCCATTTTACAGTGGGAACTCAATCATAAACAAATCCAAGCCATCAGGTATCCACCAACCTCAGAGTCTTTGCATTTCTGCCCATTCTACCCAGAATGTTCTTCCTCTGGATGTCCTTACTTCCTTTGCTCAAGTATCATTGCAATGGCTTCAAAGTATGTCCACAGATTCTTTGACATGCCTCCCAGCAAGAACAGGAATCCAATTCCAGTACCCTTAACTATGGGTCAGTCTTAGTGACCTCCTGCGATATACAACATGATTTTCTTTCAAGAGCAGGGTAGAAAGGGGAGTACAGCTTCTTCCTGGCTCTCTAGCAGATGCTTGCCCTTGGAACATGGCCACTATGCTGTGTGGCAGCCAAGTAGCCTCATAGGAAATTCATGTGTAGATGTTCTAGCCACAGCCCAAATGAGATCCCAGCTGGCAACCAGCATGAACCATCATACGTGTGAGGAAACATTCAGATGATTCCAGTCCCCAACCTTTTAGCTGCCCAGGTGATGCCTAACTGAGTGGAGCCTTTCCTAAATTGCATATTCATGAGCAAAAGTCACTAAGCAGATGATAATCAGAACAGTCCATTGCTCAACTTGGTCTGTTTCTCATCATTCTTTTAAAATTACAATCCTCTTGATAATTTACATCGCCCTTCCTTGCTTCAGGTTTCCCCACAGAATTTTTGGTCACTTGATATGTTTAAATTTTACTTGTTTATTGTCTATCTCCAAGAAACTTCCATTATGAGCCAAGATGAAATAACAGACTGGACTTACCCTCCCCATCTTAGACAACTAAAAAACTACAAGAAATACATGAAAAAAATAATTTTTGATAGTATTAAACAAGCAACACAGGGCAGTGATCACTGTGAAGGTAAAACAAACATGATGAGCTACCTTCCAGACTACAGTGCAGGGAGGGAGAATTCAGGTAGAGTCCAGCAATTTCCTGAGTTGAAGAGATGAGGTAGGAGTCCGAGAGCCCCAATTCAGCTAAAATTTACAGAGCAGAATACTGAAGAAAGGAAAGCTGTGCAAACAGCAAGCTCCAGAGGGCTGTAGCAGGACTCTCCTTGAGTATTTGGCTAAGTAGTTAACAGCAAGTACATGTGAAAAACTACCTGAGGCTGGGGAAGGAGCCATAGGAAAGAACCCTCACAGCTCGTTTCAGTACCCACCAGCCAGAATGAAAGAACTATAATACACAAGGCATCAGGTAAGAGTACTGTCTCAGTAGTAGGACCAAATTAGTGTTAGTCTACAGACTACTTTGACCCAATCTTACAAAGCTGAAAGGCAACCTTCAAGAAAATCAAACTGTTGACAAGTAAATTAAGTGCATTCAAGAACAAAGCTCAAGAACACACTTAAGGGAATAAAAAATACCCAGCACCCATCATGGTCTAATTCACAATGTCTGATAGCCAAACAAACATAAATAGGCATGTAAAAAAGCAGGAAACTATTATGGATCAATCAATGAAAACCAACCCAGAAATGATACAGATGGTAGAATTAGTAGACAAGAATATAAAAAAGTTTATCACTATGTTCTATATTTCAAGACAGTAGATAAGAGGAACATCAGCTGGCTGGGTCAGGTCAGTAGAGCATGTGATTCCTGACCTCAGGGTTATGAATTCAAGCCCCACAATGGGTGTACAGATTATTTAAAATAAAATAAAATCTTAAAGAAAAAAAGGTAGATGAGTATGTTAAGAAAAAAGATGGAAGGTGGTAAAAAGATCCAACTCAAATTTTTTTTTTAAAGATTGTATTTATTTGTGTGTGTGTGTGAGAGAGAGAGAGTGTGTGTGTGCACAAGCAGGCAGAGTGGCAGGTAAAGGCAGAGAGAGAAGCAGGCTTCCTGCTCAACAAGGAGCCGGATGTGGGACTTGATACCAGGATCCTGATCATAATCTAAGCCTAAGGCAGCGGCTTAACCAACTGAGCCACCCAGGCGTCCCCCAACTCAAATTTCTAAGAATGAAAAAGTTCAATATCTGAGATGAATGACATAATGGATAGGATTAAGAGACAGATACACTGAATAAAAGATTAATAAACCTGAAAATAAAGCAAAAGAAATATAAAAAATGAGACAGATTTCATTTTTCCTATGGTTTCATAATATTCCTGTGTACACACACACACACACACAGCCACATCAACTTTATCCATTCATCTATTGATGGGCACTTAGGTTGTTTCCACACCTTGGCTAATGTAAATAATTGCAACACAGGGATGCATATATCTTTTCATATTAGTGTTTTGTTTGATGATATTGCATAATTTGAGACAACATGCATAAACCTAGAGAGCATTATGGTAAGTGAAATAAGTCAGACTAAGAAAGACAAAGTGAATCTTAAAAAAAATAAATAAATAAACAAGCAAAAAGCCAAGTCAGACCTAAAAAACTGATGGCTGAGAGGGAAGGGAGGTGAGAGAGTAAGCAAAATGGTTTACCCATTTAATTGTGGGGAGTGGAAGATAACATGCTTCCAGTTATGGAATGAGTAAATCACAGGAATACAAAGCACAGCATAAAGAATACAGTCGATGATACTGTAACAGCAATGTATGGGGACAGATGGTAGCTACACTTGTGGTGATACAGCATAATGCATAAACTTGTCAAAATCACTATGTTGTACCCCTGGAACTAAAGAAACATTGTGTCAACTATACTTAAATTTAAAAAAAAAGAGAGAGAGAGAGAGAAACAGAGAGGAAAAAATAACATACACACAAACAAACAAAAAAAAACAACAACAAAAAAAAACGAAACAAAAAGCAGAACAGAACCCATAAAGCCCAGAAGGAAGTTGCACAATATTTTTCAGGTGTTTATAGAAAATAATGGTTAACCCAGAATCATAAATGAAAAAAAAAAAAAAGTCCTTCAGGAATGATCCAGAAAGTGCTTCAGTAATCAATCAGAATTCAAGACACTCTTAGATAAAGGAAAACTAAAAGAATTTGTCTCCAGTAAAACTACTCTAATGGAATGGATGAAGGAATTTCTCTAAACAAAAAGGAAATGATCGAAGAACCTCAGAACATCAGTAAGAAAGGAGACAGTATGCAAAATAAGGCAGCTACCACACACTATCCTTCTCCTCTTGAGTTTTTATTACATATTTGACAGTTGACACAAAAATGAAAAAACTGCTTGATATGGTTACAGATATGTAGAAGAAATACCTGACACCATTATATTATAAACAAGGAAAGACAAACAGACATAAAGGAGTTAAGTATTCTGCATTTCAACTGAGGTGATAAAATAATGACACCAGTAGACTGTAGTAAGTTGGTATATATAAGGTAATAACCAGAGGAATCACTAAAAAAGCTATCATAAAGGATATAATCAAAATCACTATAGATAAGCCAAAATGGAATTTTTTAAAAAGTTCAAACAATGCATAGGAATGCAAGTAAAAGACAACAGGAAAAAAAAAAAAAAGACAACAGAAAAATGAAACCCAGAGAACAGAAAACACAAAATAAAATGACTGACTTAAGCTCTAACATATTAATCATTACATTAAATATAAAATATCTAAATATATCAACTAAAAAATAGATATTGGCAGGGTGGATTAAAAAACATGACCCAACAATATGCTATCTCTAAGAAACTCACCATCCCTATACCCCCTGCTACTCTAGTTTGGTAATTTCTCAAAAACTAATGATGCAACTACCATACAAAACAGCAACTGCCCTGTTCAACAATTATCACAGATGATATCAATATACACACATATATTACACACACACACACACATAATATATATTGTCAAATATATGATATATAAAATACTTTAAGTACTTATTTATCATATATATCATACAAAGTACTTTATATGAAAGCAAAAGAAAGAAACCACATACCATGCAATCATTAATCAAGAGCAAGAGTTATTTTAAAAATCAGTATCAGATAAAGTAGACTTCAGAACAAAGAAAATTATCAGACACAGAAAAAAAAATTACATAATTATGATAAAGGAGTCTGCGCACCAAGAAGACATAGCAATCCTAAATGCATATGAACTAAACAACAGAGTAGCAAA
Organism: Meles meles; assembly: GCF_922984935.1. Lineage (NCBI taxonomy): Eukaryota > Metazoa > Chordata > Mammalia > Carnivora > Mustelidae > Meles > Meles meles. Next base: position 49,940,265 of record NC_060073.1, read on the forward strand.
ATGTGTGAAGTCAAAACTGGTAAAACAAAAAGAATTAAGTAAATCTAAAATTATAGTTAGATTTCAACACCTCTCTCTTCACAATTGCTAGAACAACTACAAAGAAAATCAGCAAAGACATAGAAAAAAATAGTACCATCAACCAAGAAGATCTAATGAACATTTAAACATTTAAAAAAATTCCAACTGACAAGAACAGAATACACTTTCTCTTCCAATGTGCATGGAACACATACCAAGACAGACCACATTCTGGGCCATAAAACAAACTTAAATTTAAAAGAACTGAAATCCTATAGAGAGTGTTCTCTGCTCATAATGTTACTAACAGAAAATCTGAATACAAACAGAGAAATATGATATCTTAAATTGGAAGATTCAACATACTAAAAATTTCAACTCTCCCCAAATAGATACACAGTTTCAAAACAAGCCTTATGAAAATGCCAGTTAAGTTTTTTTGAAAATACAGACAAGATTATTCTAAAATTTATACAGAAAGGCAAAGAAGCTAAAATAGCCAAAGGAACAAAGTGGGAGAAGTCAGTCTACCCAATTTCAAGACTCACTATACAGTACTATATATCAACAGAACACAACAGAGAGGGATACAAATATGCACAACTGATTCCTGACTAGATACAAAAACAATTCAATGGAGGAAAGATAGTCTTTTTAATAAACAATACTGGAACAAATGGCCATCCATATGCAAAAAAATAATAATAATCCTCAACCTATTACCCTACATAAAAATTAACTGAGTATGGATCATAAACATTTAAAACTATAAAACTTTTAGGGGGGAAAAAACCATGAAAATCTTCCAAAGCTAAGGCTAGGCAGAGTTCTCAGATGATATCAAATGCATGATCTATAATAGGAAAATTTGATAAATGTCATCAAAGTTGAAAAAGTCTATTTTACTAAGACTCTGTATGGATGAAAAGACAAGCTACAGACTGGGAGAAATATTTCAAACAACATAACTGACAAAGAACTAATATCTAGACTATAAAGAACTCTGAGCACCTAACTACCCCCTCCCAAAAAATTAGAACCTAAGCAAAAATCGTGAGACATTTCAACAAAGGGCGTAACAGATAACAAATAAGCACATGAAAAGATGGTCAATATCACCAGCCATTAGGGAAATGAAAATTAAAATCATAATGAGATAACACCGTACACTTACCAGAATGGCTAAAATTTAAAATAGTGATAACATCAAATGCTGCCAAGGATGCAAAAAAAAAAAAACAAAAAACTGGATCTTGCATACTTTTCCTGGTGGGAATATAAAATGGAGTAGTTTGGTAATTTCTCAAAAACTAATGATGCAACCAGCATACAAAACAGCAACTGCCCTGTTCAACAATTATCACAGAGAAATGAAGAATTACATTCATACAATAACCTATACATCAGTTTTTACAGCAGCTTTATTCATTAACAGTCAGAAACTGCAAACAATCCAGAAGTACTTAAACAGCTAAATGGCTAAACAAACTGTGGCACATCCATACCATGGATATTACTAAGTAATTAAAAGGAATATACTATTGATACATGCAAAAACCTGGATAAACTCCTGAGAAACATATATTAAGTCTAAAAAGCCAAGTCTGAAGGTTTGTATACAGTAATTTTCATTAATACAACATTTTTTTAAATAACCAAGTACAAAAACGGAGAACAAATTACTGACTGCACGAGATTAAAGAGGGCTTGGCAGTGGGAAGTGGATGAGGTTATAAAAGGGCAACATGAGAAATCCTTATGAAGATGAAAATGTTCTGTATCTTGGCTGTACTGATGACAATATCTTGGTTGTGATATTGTACTATAGTTTTATAAGATGCTACTAGTGGAAGAAACAGGGTAAAGAGTATGGTTATCTCAATTATGTATAATTGAGTCTACAGTTATCTCAAAATAAAAAGGTTAATTTAAAAAATAGTAAGTCCTACTTATTAGTAGTTTTATACTACTCTTCTACCTCTCTCTTATACAGACAAAGAGAATTGCTTATTTTAAACCTTGACACTGAATGGAGGTAGAATGTGGAGTGGCTACTCCTGAGAATGTGTAGTCACAAGTTGGCCTTCATGCTGATTTGCAGCTCCAATTCACACTGTCTGGGTGGTATCAAAAACCCCAAGCCAAGAATTACACTGAAAATGGTTCTAAAATAGTAGTATTCCCAAATACATGACAGAAACAATCACCTTCCCCCCGCCCCCCCCCCCCCCGGAGAATCTACCTGTATCCCAAAGCTCAAATAATTTCCATTAAAATATTCATAATTCTGGGCACCTGGGTGGCTCAGTGGGTTAAGCCTCTGCGTTCGGCTCAGGTCATGATCTCAGGGTCCTGGGACTGAGGCCCGCATCAGGCTCTCTGCTCAGCGGGGAACCTGCTTCCCCCTCTCTCTCTGCCTGCCTCTCTGCCTACTTGTGATCTTGTGATCTCTCTTTCTCTGTCAAATAAATAAATAAAATCTTTTAAAAATTTTTCATAATTCTAAAAAAGGAACAGCTCAAATCGCTTTTTTTAAACCGCTAATTACATAAGGAAAAAGGTACCACTAGTGAGAGTCAGCAAATACAGCAGATGACACACATGAAAAATTTCAATATTGAAACCACCAGTCACATTATGTAAGATTATGTTTAATATGCTTCAAGAAATAAAAGAGAGCTTTGAAACTGTAAGTAGATGTTAGCAATCAGCAGGCTTTTAAAAGTACTGAACAAGATTCTTAGAGAAGAATACAGCAGAAATTAAAAACACAAAGTCTAGCAATGTATTTAAAATACTTGAAAAAAGAATTAATGAACGCCACATCAGAACTAAAATTTCCTCAACTTTTATTGACATAGAGATGTAAAACATGAGGGCATTAAGAGATATGAAGACTATAGTAAGAAGATTTAATACACATTCAGGAGAAAAGAATGGAAGTAGAGGGAATATTTAAGTAGATAATGGCTAAGAATTTACAAGAACTGATCACCAAATCTGATTGAAGAAACCCAACAAATGTTAAGCAAAATAAATAAAAATAGTTTAAATGCAGCCAGAAAAATGACAGATTATCTTAAAATAAACAATAATTAGACTGACACCTGATTTCTCAACAGGAGAAATGGAAACCAGAACTTAAGCACACCTTTAATGTTCTGGAGGAGAAAAACAAAAACAAACAACTGTTAGCCCAGATATAGCAAGTGTCTTTCAGGAATGCAAAAGCAGAGACTTTTGTGATCAGCAGATACTTGCTAAAGAAATTTTAAAAACAGTATTCTCTTCCTGCTTCACCACTTCCTCTGCCGAGGTAATCAACGTTTTTTCTCACCCAAGAATTTTTTCTGAGGGCTAAAATCCCAGTAAACACCTGACTGCAAACACATGAGACTACAAGTGAGAATCACTCAATTGAGGCAGGTCAATTCATAGACCCCAAGAGGCTTGGATCCTCATCATCACAAAAAGTTACAGAAGTTTGGGGCATCACATACTTTAGAACTTTCGTATGACACCATAATCATGTCCACCATGAAAACGATTTTCTGGAAAAACCACCACAAACTCAATAAATGTAAAATGCCAAACAGTTAGTTTGTATACTGCTAGCAAATCAGAGGTATGCAGAGATTTTGCTTATCTAATATGGGATGGAGACCACTCACGGATTTTAGCTTTTAAAAAACGGCCATTTTCACTCTCCTGGGCCTTGAGTCTTACTCGCACTTGCACCTTCTATACTGGATTTGGTTCCCTCCTGGGCAGTACGCTTTCTACTCAATGTTTACACTCCGGTCCCAGAGTTACTTATTTTCTCTTTAACAAAGGAAGTGAAATATAAAAAGAAATACCTACCAAATTAACTCAAAATGGATCAAAAAACTAAATGCAAGAGCTAAAACTATAAAACTCTTATAAGAAAACAACAGAAAAGCTTCATAACTTTGAGGATGGCAATGATTTCTTGGCTATGATACCAAAAGCAGAGACAACAACAAAAATAGATAAACTGGATTTCATCAAAATTTAACTTTTGTGTATCAAAGGACAATAGAGCAAAAAGTCAATCCATGGAATAGTAGGAAATATCTCCAAATCAGCATATCTGGAAAACATACTAAAATGGATAAACTCCCAGAAATAAAGAAAATCTCAAACGTCCTAACCCATTAAACACATTGAATCAGTAGTTAAGACTCCAATAACAGAAAAAAATTCCAGACCTGGATATTTCCCAAATACTCAAAGATAATTCAACTTTTACAGAAAATGTTCACAGTTATGGATGAGGGATGCTCTCTAAATCATAGGAGGCTGGTGTAATAGTAAACTTTAAGAAGACCAATATAAGAAAGAAAAATTATAAACCATGTCACTCATGAAAACAACTGCAAAAGTCTGAAAAAAAGTTTTAGGAAATTAAATCCAGCAATGTATTAAAGCTTAAGATATCATAACTATGTTCATTTAAGATTGGAAATATCAATTTAAATAATGCCACACTGTAACAGATTGAGAGAATACATACAATACAGAAGAGCAATTTGAAAAAAATTAAACATCTTTTCATGATAATGGCATAAGAAGATAGAAGGAGAATCTCCTTAACTTAATAAGATGCATCCACAAAATTTTACGGCAAACATAGTTAATGATGAAGTGTTGAAAGCTTTCACTTTAGCAAGAAAACAAGGTTGCACACTAGTCACTACCTGTGATCAACACTGTACTGGAGGCACAGTACAATAAGCAAGAAAATGAAAAACAACCTAAATGGATTAGAAAGAAAGAATATGGTGGTCATTATACACAGATGCCATGATTGTCTACCTAGAAAACCCAAATAATTTACATATAAATTATTACTATCAATAACAGCTTATGAAAGTGACTATGTCATTAATAAAATATGTCTGCAATAAAACACCATTTACAATAGCATCTTAAAATGCAAAATACTCAGAAATAGAAGTAACCAAAACTTTTAAAGATTTTTATGAAAAAATTATAAAATCTCTTTGTAAGAAATTAATAAGATCTGAATACACGGTAAGATTAATGAAACATGTATCAGGTTTATCAACTGGAAGACTCAATATTGTAAAGAAGTCAACTTTCCCTAAACCAATTTATAGGTTCAGTGTAATTGCAATCAAAATTCCAACCATGTGCGTGCGTTGTGTTTGTGTGTGTTTGTGTGTTTACTGGAGGTATGGGGTGACTAAGTCTAAAATCTGTATGAATGTACAAAGTTACAAGAATAGCCAAGACACTCCTGTATAACAAAGCTGAGGGGCTTGTCCTAGCAGATACTAAAAATTAAAAATTAATAAGAAACTATAGGAATTAGGATGGTGGTATTGCTACAGCATGTTATCTCTGAAACAGAGCCAGATACATATGTACATACATGCATATATATATATATATATATATATATATATATATACACATACATATATATATATGTATTTGACTAAAGAATAAACTTTACAGTAAATGATCTTGGGATATATAGGTATACACAGAAAAAGGAGCCCAGAGAAATTTGATGCATACCTCATTAAAAAAAATAATTCCAGGTGAATTAAAAGCCCAAATAAGAAAGCCAAAACTATAAGCACTTTACTTACTTAAATTTTTTAGAGGGGGTTGGGGGAGACAGAGGATGAGGGAGAAACAGAATCCCAAGCAGTCCCCATGCCCAACGTGGAGCCTGACACAGGGCTCAATCTCATAACCCTGAGATCATGACCTAAGCTGAAATCAAGAATACAAAACTTAACAGACTGAGCCAACCAGGCACCCCACAATACATCCTTTAAAAGGTAATATAATTTTTAAAATCTTAGGGTAGGAAAGAAAATGTTTAACTATATAAAAAACACAAAAAGAGGGGCAAAAAGAGTGGCTCAGTCGTTAAGTCATCTGCCTTCAGCTCAGATCATGATCCCAGAGTCCTGGGGTTGAGCCCTACATCAGGCTCCCTACTCGGTGGGAAGCCTGCTTCTCCCTCTCTCACTCCCCCTCCTGCTTGTGTTCCCTCTCTGTGTTTCTGTCAAATAAATAAATAAAACCTTTAAACACACACACACACACACACAGAATAAGACTGATTACAATCAATTACGGACTTCTCAATTTTAAAAAATTAAAAGGGTGAAAAGTAAACAAATTCGGAAAGGACATTTAAAACAAATACAACTAGAGCTGGTATCCAAAGATAATAATAAATTCCACAAATCAATACAGAAAGACAATCAAATGGAAAAATGGCCAAAGACACGAACAGGAGATTTTCATTCTCAGAAAAGAATTAGCTCACAAAGAATTTTTTCAATGCACAGAATTATTAGTAAGTGAAAAAGACTAAAACCAACAACTGTCACTCACCGTTAGTGGGGATGTAAACTAATGGAACCCCTTGGGAAAACAGTTTTCACATAACTTATAAATCTGAAAATGTTTATCCTACAATCCATCAATCTCCTCACTAGGACTTTCATCCATCCATCCATCCATCTATCTATCTGTATCTGATCTATCTATCTATAACTGATCTATCTATCTATATCTGGCCAGCCAGCCAGCCAGCTATTATCTATCTCCTAAAGAAACTCTTGCCCCCAAGTAACAAGAGATATGTTCAGAAATGTTACTGTACCATTTCTCAAAATAGCACAAAACTGTAAATATCCTAAATGTCCTTCAATGATAAACTGTAGTATATTCATAGAACAGAAGATCTATGTAACAATCAAAATGAATGAACTACTACCTATATTAACATGGAAGTATCTCAAAAACAAAGTAAAAGAGCCAAGTCACAGCAAAATGTTTGACATAGATTAACAGCCACAAAATCATTCTAATTCACATAAAGCTCAAAAATATACAAAGTAGGGGGCGTCTGGATGGCTCAGTGGGTTAAAGCCTCTGCCTTTGGCTCAGGTCATGATCCCAGGGTCCTGGGATGGAGCCCCACATCAGGCTCTCTGCTCAGCAGGGGGCCTGCTTCCTCCTCTCTCTCTGCTTGCCTCTCTGCCTACTTGTGATCTCTGTCTGTCAAATAAATAAATAAAATCTAAACAAAAAAAAAATATATACAAAGTAGGGGCGCCTGGGTGGCTCAGTGGGTAAAAGCCTCTGCCTTCAGGTCGGGTCATGGTTCCAGGGTCCTGGGATCGAACCCTGCATAGGTCTCTCTGCTCCACAGGGAGGCTGCTTCCTCCTCTCTCTCTGCCTGCCTCTCTGCCTGCTTGTGATCTCTGTCAAATAAATAAATAAAAATTGGGGCGCCGTGTGGCTCAGTGGGTTAAAACCTCTGCCTTCAGCTCAGGTCATGATCCCAGGGTCCTAGGATTGAGCCCCGCAGGGAGCCTGCTTCCTCCACTCTCTCTGCCTGCCTCTCTGCCTAGTTGTGATTTCTCTCTGTCAAATAAATATTTAAAAAAAAAAATTTAAAAAATAAATAAATAAAATCTTTTAAAAAATACATACAAAGTAGCCATTTTATTGTTTATTAACATAGCAGGTAGTGAAACAAAAGAAAAACATGATTATCAAAAATTTAGAATGGCGGTAGAAGCAGGGACCCAACTGAAAAGTGAGTTACACAGCATTTCTGTAGTACTAGTAATGTTTTATATTCTGAAAAAGATGCCTGGGTATTTTGTTATTATTCTTTATACTGTACTTAATATATTCATTTTTTGTATTCTATTCTTCATAATAAAATCAAAATAGGAAAAAAAAACAGATGACTAAATTAATTTACTATGAACAATGCACATCTTACTTAATTTTTTTTAAACATATCTTATTTAGAGGGGAGGTAGGTGGGGAGAATGGGGTAACTGGGTGACGAGCATTAGGGAGGGCACGTGATCTGATGAGCACTGGGTGTTGTATGCAACTGATGAATTACTGAACTCTACATCTATATTAATGATGTTCTATATCTTGGCTAACTGAATTTAAATTAAAAAATAAAATATTTTCTTTGAGAGAGTGTACACCCGGAAGCAGGGGGAAGGGAGGAACAGAGGGAGAAGGGGAGAGAGAGAGAGAATCTTAAGCAGGCTCCATGCTCTATCTCATGACACTAAGATCATGCTCTGAGCCAAAAACAAGAGTCAGACACTTAACCAAATGAGCCACCCAGGCACCCCACATCTTACTTATTTTTGACAGCAGGACTGATAAATTAACATACATGAAAGACACAAAAAATCTTGACCTTAAAAAAGCACACTGAGGGGCGCCTGGGTGGCTCAGTGGGTTAAGCCGCTGCCTTCGGCTCAGGTCATGATCTCAGGGTCCTGGGATCGAGCCCCACGTCGGGCTCTCTGCTCAGCAGGGAGCCTGCTTCCCTCTCTCTCTCTCTCTCTCTCTCTGCCTGCCTCTCTATTTACTTGTGATCTCTCTCTGTCAAATAAATAAATAAAATATTAAAAAAAAAAAAAAAAGCACACTGACAAAGTCACCCACAACACTGATATGCATAAAATGTGGCTTAACAATTATAACTCCTAATTGAAACCACAACTAAAAAAATATGCCAAAAGATTATCTTTGGTCCTGTTGTATTCAACATTTTAAGTAATTACCTAGACAAAGCCATGAATAAAGATGATCAAATTTAAAGAAAAAAATCTAAGGAATAGTTAATATGATAAAAAGTATCAATTTAAAACCTATCTCAATAGATATGGCCAAAACAAAAATTTTAAATAGAAATAAACCCATTCTTTTCATCCAAAAAGTAACTAGACATAGGTGATAATCCACCAATTCTATCTTTAAGAATCCATCCAAGGGTTTAGTCAATGAATGCACAGATGTGAATATAAAAGGATACTCAGCAGAATGTTACTGCTACCTACCAGGGCCAGAAGGAAGAGTGGAAGCCTCTTAAAAGGATATTAAAAAGAAAACAGTATTCATTTAGATAGTGGTTAAAAAAAAATGAATATCACTTATAGTCTTAAAGCCACACATAACCTACCAAAACCTGTCAAAACCTACCAAAACCTACCAAAAGCTGTCTAGCCAAAAAAGAAAATAATTTATAAGAAAATTATAATAAATACATGCAATGGGATACCATGCAGTCTTTAAAAATAACATTATATGAGGGGTGCCTGAATGGCTCAGTGGGTTGAAGCCTCTGCCTTTGTCATGATCCCAGGGTCATGATCCCAGGGTCCTGGGATTGAGCCCCGCATCGGGCTCTCTGCTCAGCAGGGAGCCTGCTTCCCTTCCCCTCTCTCTGCCTACCTGTGATCTCTGTCTGTCAAATAAATAAATAAATAAATAAATATTTTAAAATAACATTATATGAGAAATGCGGAAAAGGGAAGATAACCAAAAGATATTGCTAAAAAAACAATGCTAGCCTTAAAACATGAAGAAAAACAATGCTAGCCTTAAAACATTAAGAATCTATATTGTGCATATGGTGAGCGCTGTGAAGTCTGTAAGCCTGATGATTCACAGACCTGTACCCCTGGGGCAAATAGTACCTTATATGTTAATAAAAATAACTAAAAAAAAAAGTCTATATTGTGAAGGAAAAGGAAGGGAAATTTTCAGAATTAAAGAATCATATCAAAGAATTAACAGTACTGTCTTTGAGGGTTAGGGCTAGAGGTGTTTTTTCCCTTTATGTTTTTTGGGGTTTCCAAATATTTAGCATTGCACATGTACTTGTTTTTGCAATTTATATGTAAATCGTAAGAAATAGTCTTGCCAAATTTAGTAAACTTACATATTAAGTAAAAATTTTAGGGGCGCCTGGGTGGCTCAGTGTATTAAGCCACTGCCTTCGGCTCAGGTCATGATCTCAGGGTCCTGGGACTGAGCCCCGCATCGGGCTCTCTGCTCCGAAGGGAGCCTGCTTCCTCCTCTCTCTCTGCCTGCCTCTCTGCCTACTTGTGATCTCTCTCTCTCTGTCAAATAAATAAATAAAATCTTAAAAAAAAAAAAAATTTTTAAGTGTTAGCTTACTCCTCTTCTCTCAAACAGAAGAGACAAAACACCTACCTGCTCAATTACAAGTGCACAATAAGAAAACAAAAGCAATTTTCCTAGGCAGCAGTACACATGGAAAAGATATCTAGGGAGATTTCAAAAAACGATAGTGTGTACAACAAACAGAATGATGTATCTATAGAAAACAAACAATAAAAACTAGCACAATCAAGATCAGATACCATCAACAGAACATATGCAGACTGTCAATGATGTGAGAGTAGTACACGGAAAACAGTTAAAGGAACTAAAGAGAGCAAAAATCAGAAGACTTACAATAATAAACTACTAGTAAGATTCTTCTACTTCAAGTAATATTTATCTGGAAAAACAGAGGCCAGAAGGAAGAGTGGAAGCCTCTTAAAAGGATATTAAAAAGAAAACAGTATTCATTTAGATAGTGGTTAAAAAAAAATGAATGTCACTTATAGTCTTAAAGCCACACATAACATTCTACACATTAAAATAGCTAACATTTCCATTTCTGGGACAACAGGGAGTAGATACACAACTTTTTATTCCACCTGCTAAATACAACTAAAAGCATTATCTATTAAAGATAAGAAGACACTGAAAAGTGAAGAGGAAGCAGACTGGGTAGAGACTCAGGACCGGAAGAATGAAGGACATGGTGGTTAATTCCCTGGATTTCTTTTTGCCTAATCAGCAGACTGAAAATGCCCCAAGATAAGGCTGTGTTTCTCTAGCTAAAGGATCAGAAAAGGGACAGTCTCACAACTTTTAGACACTAATCATACTACAGCCAAACATTACAGGGGAAGAAAAAAATAACTTACTCTGCCTCCACTCCCACCATCAAGGTCCAAGAGATTTCCACTCTCATTTGTCTAAGGCACTCCCTTCCCTCCCATACTCTTCCACCAGAGCGGCATTACAAAAAACCAAGTGGGCAGTGGGACTTTCATCACAGCTCAATCGTTAAGAAGTACCTACTCACTTCTCTATCAGTGAAGGCCTCATGGCAGAAAGAACAAAGTGACTCTCCCTGTCCCCGTATCCACAGAAGTTTAAGGGGAACCTGAACTTCATCCCCACCCAGGAATAACAAGGCACCACCCCAGGCTGTAAATTACGGTGGGATGAGGAACCTGGACTTCCATCCCCACCTCTCAGTAATGAAGGAGTACACCCTTTCTCCTGTTGGCATGGTGTCAGACATCTGTTACATCAGACGTTTAAGCATGATTCAGAGTTTCATAATATACCCCAAACGTCCAGGATAAACTGAAGTCACCTGTCATACCAAGAACCAAGAAAATTTCAACTTGAATGAGAAAAGAGAATCAATAGATGCCAACACCAAGATGACACAAATGTTGGAATTATCTGACAAGGATTGTAAAGCAGTGGTCATAAAAATGTTTAACAATTATAAATACACATGAAACAAATGAAAAAACAAAAACAACAAAAAACCAGAAAGTCTCAGCAAAGAAATCACAAAAAAACTAAAATTAAAACTCACTAAGTGGGGGTGCCTGGGTGGCTCAGTGGGTTAAAGCCTCTGCCTTCGGCTCAGGTCATGATTCCCAGGGTCCTGGGATCGAGCCCCACATGGGGCTTTCTGCTCTGCAGGGAGCCTGCTTCCCCCTCTCTCTCTGCCTGCCTTTCTGCCAACTTGTGATCTCTGTCTGTTGAATAAATAAATAAAATCTTAAAAAAAAAAAAAACCTCACTAAGTGGGCTCAATAGCAGAATGAAGATGAGGAGGGAAAGGATCATTGACCCTGAAGATAAGAACAGCAGACATTTTTATCTGAACAATAAAGAAAAAAGACCCAAAAAAGTCATTCTCAATATCCATAGGACCATAACAAAAGACCTAACTAACATTCATGTCAACCAAGTCCTGGAGGGAAAGGGGAAAGGGGTGTGAAAGGGGGTGAACATGAAAGGGATGTGAAAGGGGGTGAACATGAAAAACTAACTAAAGAAATAATGGCTGAAAACTCCTCAAATTTGGCAAGAGGCATAAGCCTACACATTCAGCAAGCTGAATGAATCCCAAACAGATTAATTCCAAAGCAATTCATGTAAAGACATATCATAAGACAAATCCTTAGAAACTAGAGAGAGAGAGAAAGCTTTCGAAAATAGAAACATCTTATCTACAAAGGCAAAAAAACCCCAATTTAAATGTAGCAGATTTCTTGTCAAATATCACAAAAGTAGATATTTTCCACACTATTTCCAAGAGCTGAAAGAATTGTCGGGCTAGAATTCTATAGTCAGTGAAAATATCCTTCAGGAATGAAGGGGAAATAAAGACATTTTCAGATGAAGGAAAGCTTAAAGATTTGTTGTTAGCAAACCTACCCTAGAAGAATAGTTAAAGGAAGTTCTCTAAACAGAAATAATAATAATGGAAAGAAATAATTTGTATTAAAAATGATATATTCTATGGCAATGTGTAAGTGCTATTTTAAATAAGTAATTAGAGCACTGCTCGATCAACACACTGTGTAAAACTCTATACTATAAAATAATTTAGAGTTGACTCAATGTGATGTTTGGGTTATTTCCACAAAAGCTAGACATCATTAACTCTTAGTCAAATCCACAAGTAAGTTGCAAAATAAAATTCAACTTACATCATTTCAGCTTAAAAGTTTTCCAAATATATGACCTGCCATGAGCGCTAAAACTGTCCACTGATCTGGCAATTTCTCTTCCAGGTATGTAACGAAAAGAACTGAAAGCAGGGACTCATAGATAGCTACACACCCATGTTCACAGAAGCACTGTTCATAGCAGCCAAAAGATGGAAACAAATATTTATACAGATATAAATATATTAAATGATTAAATATTAGGGAATATAAGGGTGTTATGTATGTTTGTGTGTGTGTAGTGTGCGTCTACATATATATATAGATACAATGGTATATTATTCAGCCTTAAAAAGGATGGCAATACTGACACAAACTACAACATGGATGAACCTTGAGGAAATGATACTAAGTGAAATAAGCCTGTCACCAAAAAAAAATACTGTAGAATTCCACTTATATGAGGTACCTAGAATTCAAACAGAATTCAAATTCAAACAGAATGGTAGTTGCCAGAGGTTGAGGGGGTGAGGGTGGGAGGATAGGGGAATAGGGAGTTATTGCTAATGGGTACAGTTTTCCAAGATTAAAAGATGTCTGCGGATGGATGATGGTGAGTAGCACAACAGTATAGTTAAATGCTAACGAACTGTACTTTAGGGGCACGTGGGTGGCTCAGTTGGTTAAAGCCAGGTCTCAGGGTCCTGGGATCGAGCCCCACATCAGACTCTCTGCTCAGCGGAGAGCCTGCTTCCTCCTCTCTCTCTGCCTGCCTCTCTGCCTACTTGTGAGCTCTCTCTGTCAAATAAATAAATAAAATCCTAAAAAAGAAAACTCTACACTTAAAAACTGATTAAGTAAATTTTGTGTATTTTTACCAAAATTTAAGAATTTTCTAAATTAAACATAGAATTTATGACCCTAAATGTGTGGCAGTAGCAAACTGTCTGCAAACTGGTTTCCAATGTTGCTACATTACAAATGCTTATAGTCATAAGAACATATTATGGCTATATGTAAATATATGTATAAAGATGGAATACATTTCTATGTTCTCTTGTAATTCAAAAAATATAAAATCTGCCTATTAAAGGTTTCCATATGATTTGAGTGTATATATGCATATATAGGGAGAAATGATACAGAAATAAATGCAGATTTCACATTTATATATGTGTATGTACATATTTTCTAGCTCCTTTCATTGAGAAAGCAATGATATCCTAGAAGCAATGATATCCCTGTAACAATAAACACATCTAATCCCCATATTGTGATTTCTCAATACCATTCTCCACCAAAAGGACTGAGAGATCTTTTTACAAATAACTGATCTTAGTGTTAGGGCTGGAAAAGTACAATCAAAGCTTGGAATATCCTGCACTGCCAGAAAGTAAGGTAGTAGTACTCCAAGAACGGTGAGACATGTCAAAAGGACACAGGAGCCAGCTGAAAGGGTTCTCACCTGCCAAGCCCAGAGTAATTTGAACATCAAAATAAAGAGATTATTTATTCAACTTAAAAGTTCACATTAAAAGATAGTTAATCAAATAGGAAGTAATCAAATAACTAAAGATATATACACAGGTAAGCTGAAAATGTAATAGTAAACATGTCCTATTTCCTGAATAATATTACAAATTGATGACAGGCAGTAAGCGATTGAGAATGGCTATAACTGACCTAGTATTCCTTAAGATGTCCTTACAACAAAATTTATTTTCAGAATTTAAATCTCACTTTGTTCACTTAAAAACTAAAATGTTAACTACAGAAGTTAACTGCCAAGAAGCTGAGTTTCCAAACATAAAAATTTTAATCATACTTTAAAACAATCTGATCATGAACTTTTTATTCAGTGTATTTCCAATATTTAATTTAGGAATGAGTATATAAATAGAAGAGAATTAAGGGTAAAGACATTATCAAATTTAACATCAATAGAGTTATAATTTTTTAGCCATTTTTTCAATTTTTAGCTTCTCAAGAATTCAGTCATTTCCTGTTTCCATTTTAATGTGGGTGAAAACTTGAGTTACAGTATAGTAAATCATTCAAATATATTACATTTCCCCATCCTCTTGCTATTTAGCATTCCTAACAGTTAAGCCATTCTAAACAAAACATCTCTGTAAATCATTATAATCAGAAAATGATACAAACTCCATTTACCAACAAAAATACAAGACTAATTTCTTAGATCCAATTATCCTCAACTCCATTCCCACTAGTATCTCTCTACAACTTCTCCCAAATGGTTCCATCTTCTTAACCCTACCTTTTCACCAGTGTGAAATTATATTGTAGGCTCAAATTTCTCAAAAGAAATCTCTTTGGGGCGCCTGGGTGGCTCAGTGGGTTAAGCCACTGCCTTCGGCTCAGGTCATGATCTCAGGGTCCTGGGATCGAGCCCCACATCAGGCTCTCTGCTCCGCAGGGAGCCTGCTTCCTCCTCTCTCTCTGCCTGCCTCTCTGCCTAGTTGTGATTTCTCTCTGTTAAATAAATAAAAAAAATATTTAATAAAAAATAAAAAATAAATTAAAAAAAATAAAAAAAAAAGAAATCTCTTTCATATATTTAGGATTTGTTTCAGTTTTAAAAAATAGAATTTTGATCCTCTTGTTAATATACTCAAAGAAAACAAATATGCCCAAAGATTTGAGGAGATTGGTCAGGAATATTACTTCAGAAAATCATAAAGATTCCATATGGACATGAATAAAGACCAACAAGTATATAGGAACAAACACAAGCAGATTTATATGCAAGATTCTGCTTAGCTAAAAAATGGAAATGGCTAATCTATAATATTTACTACCGAAAATGAAGCATAGAAGAGGAAAGTCTAAGTCTTTAAGGGAATTTGCTAAACAAAATAAATTCAGGAAATTAAATTCAGGAAAATAATTTCATAATACATAGCTTCTGCTACTGGAAGTATAAAGCATGGCCTTAAAACTTTTAAATAAATTTCTAAAAATTGATTTTGAAAGTTTCAAACTTTTCCAAACTGATTTTAAATTTAAAAAATTTTTAGTGCAAGGACTTTTACTATTTAAAAGAAGTCTGAGGTGCCTGGGTGGCTCAGTGGGTTGGGCCTCTGCCTTCTGCTCGGGTCATGGTCTCAGGGTCCTGGGATCGAGCCCCACATCAGGCTCTCTGCTCAGCACGGAGCCTGCTCCCCCTCCCCTGTCTGCCCCTCTGCCTACTTATGATCTCTCTCTCTGTCAAATAAATAAATCTTTAAAAAAAAAAAAGGAGTTTGATAATAATCACTATCTGCTTTAACCTGCTTTCTAAATTCAAATCTTCATATATGAATTTTCTAAAAGACAACTTTGTACTTGCTACTAAAGCTCAGTTCAAAGCATAAAAAATTGTAACTACACTCAATGTTGCTATTTTACTTAAATACAAATTCTTTGATAAAAGAATCTGCATTACTTTTTTAAAAAGATTTTATTTATTTATTTGACAGAGATCACAAGTAGGCAGAGAGCAGGCAGAAAGAGAGAGAGAGGAGGAAGCAGGCTCCCTGCTGAGCAGACACACACACACACACACACCCCCCCCCCCACCATGTGCGGCTCAATCCCAGGACCCTGGGATCATGACCAGAGCAGAAGGCAGAAGCTTTAACCTACTGAGCCACCCAGGCGCCCCATGAATCTGCATTATTAACAGGTGCTTATTCAATGTAACAGGATATGGATTTTCTGAACTTAAACTAATACTGAATAAGATATAACATCAATTGTCAATTTATGACATTTGTTTCCAAATCATATATCACACTCAAGTAATAAAGTATAACAAACAGTATGACTTACAATATGTTTTAAAAATTTTATAAAAATACCTATGTTCATACCTGCCCTTTGTGCTTTAATATTAGTGAGCCCCTCTGATAATTGCATTTTACTTTCTTTTAAAACACCCATAAAGCAAGCTCCCAGAACCCCATATTATAATCAGAAAACTAAATATATAAAACTCTGCATTCTATGTAGTCTATTTTTACTTGTAACAATTACATCAAGTACCCAATTAGTCGAAAATGAATAACAAAGTTTCAGAACCTTAAAAAAAAAAAAAAGTTAAAATCTAACTATGAGCAATATATTTTACTTGACAGTTATGAAACCATCAATCGGGTAACTCATCACATATGACACAGAATTATGATATTTAAAGCTGATGGACATTTAGACATTCAATTAAGCTCCTTATTTTACAGATGGATAAAAAGAAATTCTGAGACCTGAAGTGACTTGCCTTAACGTCATATATGAACATGGATCTCCTAAGAAATATAGGCTTTCTGACAACTTTATAATGTTAACATATTTGTGGCAATAAAGTTATAATGACATTATTTTCCCCCTTACATCTAAGGGGGAATACTCTTCCCAGTTCTGCTTTATTCCTTTTAATAGTTGTTCTACTACTGGTAATCGGTATCCCACTAATAACATACTGTAGGTATCTAAACTTAGAAACTAAACAAACTACTCTCAGGAGAGGCAATAATAAGACCTTTACTATTCCTGTTATCTTTATTTTTGATTACAGCTAAGTTTTCTTCTGTGAGTAGGCAGTTGTTGACAAGCAGTGACTCAGCTTGTGATACAACTGACTTGTTTACAGGTCTTGAATGTTCTACTGTATTATTACTAAATCAAAGAAGCTTTTTTATTATATTATCTGTTACCATGTGCTTATTTAGAAGCATGGATAATAATTTTAATGTAAGAATATTACATTCTTATAATATTCTGAACATGAAACTGTACAACTGAAAAAATGCATAGGTTACTCAGAACTATTAGAAGACCATTTATTTCCTACTGGAGAGGCCTATAGTGCAAATGAGCAATGTACTGCACGGGGCAAAATATCAAGGCTACAACCCTCTGGTCAAGGTGGCTACTTTTTTTTTAACCTGTAAAATCCTATGCAAGTCATTTAGTTTTCAAGGTCCACAAAGAGTTTTTCTGAAGATCAAAAGAAAATATCCTGAAAATACCCTACAAGTTATAATAATATCACACAGAAGCTATTATTATGAAACTACCAGTTACTATCCTTAGACTTAAAAAAAAATCCTTGACTACAGTAAAATTTACACAATTTATGATGTTTAAAATTGCAAAAGGTTATTTTTTGGGAGTAATATGAATTCCAACAGACAGGAAAAACCTGCAAAGATCTTTTGTTTTCTGATTGCATGGCCTTCTCACAAAGGGTAAAAACCTACTACTGTAAAAGTAGTAAAAACACCCACTACTTTAAAAGATCCCATAGGTTTATAATTTAGAGACAAATCTTATTCCTCATCTGGTCCAAGTCCCTTATTTGAAAGAAGAAAAAAAGAGAGAAGTGTTAAGCAACTACTGCTTAAACACAGTCAAACCACTTCTGATTCCGAAACCATTTCTTTTCACCAAACCAGGAGCTATGTGAACTGGGATTTCAAATACCACCACCATTTAACATGATTACCAGTCTTCCCTATGTAAATCATAAACTCCTTGGGAACAGGTACTCTTCTGTCTTCTCTCTCGCCTATCAGTACAGAGCAAATGTAATACTTACATAAAATATGTTTTCTGGTTCGGGATTAATAAAAATCCTCAAGCACATGAAAAGATGTTCTACATCAACAGTCATTAAAGAAATGCAAATTAGGGGCACCTGGGTGGCTCAGTGGGTTAAAATCTCTGCCTTTGGCTCAGGTCGTGATCCCAGGGTCCTGAGATGGAGTCCCGCATCAGGCTCTCTGCTCAGCGGGGAGCCTGCTTCCTCCTCTCTCTCTGCCTGCCTCTCTGCCTACTTGTGATCTCTGTCTACCAAATAAATAAATAAAATCTTAAAAAAAAAGAAGTGCAAATTAAAATCACAAAAATCACTATACACTTACTAAAATGCTAAAAAAAAAAAAGAAGAAAAGCAAAAACTAAACAAAAAATCCTGACATTGCCAAGTACCAAAAAAGAGGATGCAGAGCAACTAAGATGCTCATACACTGCTCATCAGAATACAAAACAGTACAGCCATTTCAGAGAAGTTTGGCAGTTTCTTACAAAGTTAAAGATGCATTTACCACCCAAAAAACAAGTATGCAAATACTTGCAGCAGCTTTATTCAGAATCATCAAAAACTGGAAATAAATATCCATTAGCTGGTGAATGGAGAAATAATCGCTGCACTCAGCACTAAGAAGGTCTTGAAGACTACTAATACATGAAACAACATGACGA
Source organism: Meles meles (assembly GCF_922984935.1). NCBI lineage: Eukaryota > Metazoa > Chordata > Mammalia > Carnivora > Mustelidae > Meles > Meles meles. Next base: position 49,959,155 of record NC_060073.1, read on the forward strand.
ATCTCATAGTTTTATATGAGGAAAGAAGTCAGACCCAAAATGCTACATACTATATGAATTATATGATGTTCTACAAAGGCAAAATATGAGGACAGAAAACAGATCAGTGGTTACAGAGCCCTGAATGTGCGGTGGACAGCGGGAGTGGGGAGGGGTAGAGCACTGTCTACAAGGGGCCTGAGAACACTCTTACTGTAATGCATCCTGGTGGTGGTTATACAACTGTATTAAGTTTGTCAAAATTCACAAAGCTGTATACCATAAAAGGGCAAACTTTACTACATAAATTACACCTCGGTAAACCTGACTTTAAAAAAAAAAACGTTTCATTCAAGCTCTTCCACTAGCTGAGACCTTGAGTAAGTTACTGAGCTTTTACGGCCTTTATGTTTTTCTGATCTAAAAATAAAGGAGGGGGTGAAGGGTCTGTAATACCTAACTACTACATCCCTTCCAGTATTAAATCATACTACTGAATTGCAGAAACATTTTCTGTGTCTGTTTCTTTCCGTGTCTGTTCTGTGTCTGGATGTGTGTCATGTTAATAGTAAATAATGTATTGCCAAATAAATATTATAAGGCATGTGATTATAAAATGTCAAAATTAAAGCAATAATATTTCTCAAATATCATTTAATAAGAGACTTCACTGTTAGGTATCTAATTTTTCACCAATTGCCTTCCATTATCACAAAGTACTATAAATAAACGTAATATAATAAATCATACAACTTGCTATAAATTTAAAATTAAAGGCAATAAAATGAAAGCACCTAAGCACATAAAACGGTGGTCATTTTATATCAATAAAATGGAGTAAATGTATATAAACTCGTAGTTTATTTATACTGAGTAAAGCAATACATATCTTTTAGGAAACGAGTCCTACAAAATTCGACTTTTTAATGCAACCTAGAACTGGGGTTATAATCAAGAGCTCCTCGTGGCTAAATATTAAAGTCTTAATTTTATTTGGAACATTAGCAATTTCCTTAGGAAGATTTCATTAATCCCCTAATTAAAAACATTCCTTGTGGTGTTCTCAGTTGTGTGGCTGCCACCATAAGAGTCCCCATGAGAGTCATCATTCTCCAGTACCAGTGCCACCTCTACCCTGCTGAGCTTCAGCCGAAAGAAAGGGGGTGAACACTGGAGTTCTACATACTAGTTACTCCATACTAGTTCTCCCTTACCAAGACTAATGCCTCAACAAATCAGTGGTAAAGCACTTAAGAAATTATCAACTACAAAAGTCACTCACAAGAATGTCCTTATGTGAAGAAACCGTATCATTATAAGCCTTGTACTGTCAGTGCAAATCAGCAGTTCTGAACTTCCCACTTGCAAATTTCCCTTCTAGCATCAAATGTAAGAATCTGCTCAGGACTTCAAAACATATCTAGACTCCCAGGAGTACAGTTCCTGGCACTTTTCTGGGCGCAAATGAGGCCTACCTCCTTAGCATATCTGAAGACACCTACCTGTGTGTTATCCATATAAAAATGTAACAAGTATGCCAAAAGAGATTCTGCCAGCATGACTCACATGTGGGAAATGCACTTAAGATGCATTATGATGGGAAACATTTCATTCTTAAAAAACAAAAAAGTACCTAATTAAATTATTGCAAATGGGGGAAAAAAAGAACAGGTAAGAGAATAAGGTATTATTAACAAGTTCCCCCTTCCCCATTTTCATTTGTGTGTAGATTTTTAATATTAATGTAGGGACATAAAACATTCATGCAAGTAAAATATGTTTCAGTGAAAAAGTTTCAGGAATTAGATTTATAAATATTATCACAAACTTGTTAACTTTTTCTGGGAAAAAGTTGATTTCAAGCCCCCTAATGCCTACACAGTAAAAAATCTAAACTCCTCAGAGGCATACAAAGCCTTCAGCACTTATAAGACACCATCTTCCAGAACCATCTTCTACTACTCAACCCCAGACAATCTATCCATCTATACTTAACTTTTGTCAATTCCTAAAATGCATTACAAACCTCTGTGTTTTAAATGCTACTCCTTCTAACTAAATTAACTGGACTAGTATCTAGAACTAGAACTAAGTCGGGTATCTTATTTATCTTTGAACCTGATTCTAGCAGCTAACTCAATGTTTAACTGAATAATGAATTCTACTGAATCAGAAACTACAGAAACCTACACTAAGAAAAATTACAGGACATTTATGATAAAATGAAAATAGCTAAGTATGACTTGAAACAGGAAAATATCATTTATATAGTCAAACTACAATATTTTGGTTATACTACAAACCTTCACGTAAAGTCATAAATGAGATCCATGGTCTTCCTAAAGCTAAACCTATAATCTCAGCAAAGGTATTAGATTCACTATAGTAGAAAAGTTTAAATTCTAGACTTTTTCTTAATTATGTTACTTAATAGCCCTTAATTTTTCTCTACTCGAAAGCCACTATATTTGTTGAATACAAGCATGTTATGCTCGCTAGGCTAATATTTGAAAGACTCTGCAAGTCTCATGAGTCAACTACGCAGCATCATATCTAGAGCACAATCAATGTACAACTGACAGGAACAGTCTCTTTCATCCCTGTCGACTAGCTCTATTCCAGAGTTAAAATCAGAATTATCACATACATAAAGTTCTTTTGGAAACAAACTATTCTTAACATGGATCCTGCTTTAAAATAGCATTTCACACTGAATCTTCCAAAGCAGTAATCTGTTAATCTCATAAGGCATCTTGACAAATATCTATACATACTAAACCAATTTTTCTTAGAACCTCTATTAGACTCAAAAACTTATTTTTAACATGTGTACTCTTACATGTTCTAGTTCTCAATTAAAGCAGTAAGAATAGCAATATGTTTATATCAGCAATATTTGAGGATGTAAAAAAACCTGTCAAATCCAACAGTCATTTAGGATTTGTGCAAACACATAGATATTTAGCTAACAGGTCATAATTAGAACTGTAACTGTAATGACTAGCATATTCAGTAACTAAATATGACTTCATTTTCATTTAATCAATAAATATTTATTGGACAACAATGCATAGCACATTGCGCGGGTTCCTAGAAAGAATGTAAGATAAAAGTAATAACATAATGGAGGGGTATGCTGACATTTATAGGGTGCTTATTATTTGCAAGAAACCTTACATGTATTAACTCACTTCTTGTTCCTAAGCCTAGGATGTAATTACTAGTATCCTCATTTAAATACAGTACCAAGAAGTTAAGTAACTTGCCCAAGGTCACAAAGCTACTATTTGAACCCAGGCACTCTGGTTGTCATGTCCTGCCTTTGGGAAGATTTTCTTATCTAATAAAGGTAATAATGTAGTAACACGTAACTTATAAGGGGGTATAATTTTTCAAATGTCAAAAGATATAGTGCAATGGGTTTCAGGGTTAGGGAAATGTAATCAGGTTGAAAGAGAATCAGAAATGTTTACTTGTGGGATGTAAAAAGAGCTAGATTTTGCTGGTAGGACAATATTTTAAGAGCATGTTTTTAAAAAAACATTAAAATTCGACGCCCATTATCTCAGTAATTTTCACAAAAACAGTAATCTCTCAACAGTGGGTTAAAGCAACAGTTTTATATAAATAAAAATGTTGATATCCATGCCTACTTTATATATGCATGGTTCAGTTTAGTTCTATTAAACAAAAGAATAGATATAAATTATTATTGCTCCTAACCCTAGAGATAAAGTAAATGGAAATACATAATAAGGCAGAGAGGAGACCTCTGTTTACTTACCATATGCTTACATCCACACTATACCAACAGCAAATCATTCTCAAGAGAAATGCGTGCTCTTTAAGAATCTTGATTACATCAGTTTTGCCAATCATTTGTCATCATTGCCAATCACAATTATTTTGCCCCAAAGGCTTTGTACAATGGAGATATTTGTACAAAAGTAGATTTTAAGCCAAGAGTACCTGGACAGAACACTTTAAAATCTGTGTAATAAACCTCATAAAAGAATATGCCTCTGCATATCAGGATACCTAAACATGTTGCCTAAACTGAAGAAGATCCTTAAAGACAAATGAATCAATTTTAAAAGTAGATTTCTTCTGGAATCTTAATTGACAACAGATATTTAAATATATATATTCAGTGATATGTTTTTCCGAGCCCCCTATTTTCAATATAACCTTTTCTTTCCAGGTTGGTCTATCATGGTACTTTAATACCCTGGAAATGTACTAACCCAGTCCCTTCAATTTCACCAAAAAATTACAGTACCTTGACACTAAGAGGCAAAAACTTTGACTAATCAAAAAACTGGAAAATAAGAAAGAGGCAATCCTAAAGAAAGTACTTAAGAAAGCACTTAAATAATAGTTTTCATGCCAAATCAAAGTTCACCAATTTAAAACTCCCTAGAAAACAGATGATAAGAAAGTACTTCATAATATTCACTCACGGCAAGGACACAGAAGTGACACATGAAAGCATAGAGCACATATGTGAACAGCAACTAATGTAGCCAAATGTGGCTAAAACAAAACTGGCCTGGGGCAGGAGACAAATACATTAAGTTAGGAATTTCTGGTTAAAGAGGATAGTTTGAATACAAGCATTGAGCTCTGAACCTTCTCAAGATAACTTTGAAACAAGAGTTAAGGCATTTTTTTTAAAGAGCATAAACCCATAAGAAACCAGAAACGTGATTTCAAAAGCTGGAAAGCAGATCAAATGGTAATGACTATTACATGTAAAGAAGCTGAATTCTCTATTAGTTTAGAAGAAAACCAAAGACACCTGGTTTATATCACACTTACAATTACACCAAAGGACTCCCATATACTCCCTGGAGAAGTGGTTGCTTCCAGAGTTGGGGCAGAGAAAATACACCACGGGCCCAAGCATAATGTGGTGCCAGAAAGTAAGTTCTCAGAAAGCAAGGATGAACACAGAGATGCCAACCAGAAAGTGCTCTCCTGGCCAAGATTGGAACAGCTTAAAAAGCAAAATAAATAATAATAGCATTAGGTTATAATCCAAAGAATAAAATAAATATCCAAAAGTCTATACTGATATAAATTATTATGGGAAATAAATGGGGAAGAAGGGATAACTCTTCCTCACCAAAGAAGTCCAATTAATAAATACAGAAATGAGGAAAATAGAAAACCACTATTAGAATGCACTAGTAATAAGACAAAACCCATAAATAGATGCTAAAATTGGTGGGCAGAAGTTTAAGCCTCAACAAGGTATCTGCACAGTCTCAATGTATTTAGTAATTATTAAAGAGGAAAACAGTAACTTTATAGTGGAGAAAACCTAACAGACCGCACCATACCCATGTGATCAAGGTTAACATTACTAGCAGTACATCACATTTTCCCACACCTTCCAGATGGCATACTGAGAAGAACACGTCACATCTGCAATATCACTTTCTTAATTCCCAACCTCATGAGAGAGGTCATAAATCATGAGAAAATGTCAGACAAACCCAAATTGAGGGCCATTATACAAAATAACTATTCAAAGTGTCAAGGTCATGAAAGAGAAGGAAAGGGTAAGGACTGTCACCAATAAAAAGAAACTATGGAAATAAGACAACTAAATGCAGTGTAAGATCCTGAATTTGTATCTTCAAACAAAAAGGGCCATTTGTGGAAAAACTAGTAAAATATGGTTAATTTCTTACTCTTGACAAGTGTTTTATCATTATGTAATATGTTAACATGAGGAGAAGCTCACTGAAGGGTATATGACAATTCTCTATTATTTCTGCAACTCTTCCAAAAAATTTTTAAAGGATAGTGGGGGGGGGGGGAACCCTAAAAGGTTCAGAAACTGTCAGTTTCAGACACTCTGGGAGTTAAGGGTGGAGTCCAACTAGGAGAACAGATTTGTTCAAGATTTGTTCAAGAAGGAGTTAGAACTCCCAGACCTCTCTTCTACTCCTTGACCCTTTCTGGCAAAAGGCTACATGATCTCTGGGAGTGTGAAACTGGGTATCTCTGCACTAGAGGATGTTAGTCTCAAATGAGTGTGAAGAGTGCCATACTGAAAACTGGAGAACAAATGAAAATGTATTTGCATACTTAATGATGAAACCCAAATCCCTTTTTCCTACTCAGTCCCCAAGATTGTTCTCTCCAGGCATAAGATCAGAAATCTTTTCTGGGAAATCAATCCAACACAAGAGAAAAGAGGTGTCATTGGGAGTCTGCAAGAAAATTATTCAGCCATATCACCCTACAGGGAAAACCATAATCATCCACTTGTAGGGCTGCTAAGCTTTTTAAGGCACCTCTTTTAAGTAAGAGTTGACTTTAAAGGGTCACCAGGCATCCAAGGAAAGCATCTCATATGAAAGACAAAGCCCAAGCAAATAAACACAAAAAGGAAATTTGGAGGTTTGAGAAAAAGTATATGCTGTCCAGAAAGCTACTGAAAGTGGTCCTCCAAAATGAGAAAACAAGCAAAGAAGACATCAGATACGGAACTAAGAGTCCCAATACAATAGAGCCCTGAGGGGGACTACTAAGATGATAGTAAAGGCAAATATAGACAATAGCTGCAATTCAAGAAAACTTAAATAAAAAATAAGTACGTTTGAACATAATAAGAGGAGATTTATACACTTGAGAGAATTGGACTAAATCACAGCTTCTCAACAGTGTCACTATTGACATTTTGGACTGCACAGTTCTTTCTTGTGGGAGTCTGTGCTGTGCAGTGTAGGATGATGTTTGGCAGCAGAGCTTGCCTCCACCACTAGGCATCAGTAGCATACTCCTTGCCTTCTCAACATTGCCAATGTCCACTGTGTTGCCCCCTGTTGAGAACCTCTTGCTAAATTAATGATAACTAAACAAAATAGAAAACTAAATAGAAAACTAAACAAAAGCAAGTTGTTGTTTTTTTTTAAACATTAACACAGGAAAAACAAAATATACAGGAAAGAAAAACAATTACAGTAAACTACAAGACTCAACTATGAATAGCTTATAGTCACATTAACACACTCTGAGTACTGGTATAAGCAAACTACTTGCAATATGACAATACTGGGAAGACTGAGCAGGACTGAGAAGTGTGTCTGGGTATGGCGGGGTAGCCGTACACCTTATCTTCTACTTGTAGTAAGTCAGTAGATAATGCCTTAAACTGAAAACTCAAGAAAGATCACTACAGACAGAACATTTTGAGATATGTAGATAAATATCAAAGAAATGAATTGAAAGTGGTTGTGTCTGAAGAGCCCAAAATAAAAGGAAGAGGGAATTTGCAGAGGACTGTTTTGTCAATAGTCCTGCTGAACTATTCAACACTTTTTAAACATGTACACATATCGCTTTGATAAAAATTAAATTTAAAAAAAAACAACTGAAGCTAGATTATGAAGTACTTTCACTGGTTAAGGCCATACAGACTTAGAACCAAAACAGCTTCACAACTTTTTTTTTTTAAGATTTTTTATTTATTTATTTGAGAGAGAGTGAGAGAGAGCATGAGCGAGAAGAAAGTGAGAGGGAGAAGCAGACTCCCCGTGGAGTTGGGAGCCCCATGCGGGACAGATCCCAGAACTCCAGGATCATGACCTGAGCTGAAGGCAGTCGCCCAACTGACTGAGCCACCCAGGCGCCCAAGCTTTACAATTTTGAGCAAGGTCCTCAACCTCTTCAAGCCTTACCTTCTTCAACTATAAGATAATGAAGAATAGCAGCTGTCTTAAAGGGGTATAATAGGAACTAAATAAGATAACATATGCAAAAGGTTTACCACAGTATTTGGCACACAGTGCTTATAAATAGTACCTATTACTCAGTTTGCAATCAGAAGTTATTAACTATAAACTTTAGAAAGTAAGTAAATCATAATCTCTCCTGTTTTAGAAAGTAACTGACAGTCATAGGGACGACCAATTCCTAAAGAACCTAGAAGTCAGAGACCTGAATTCACTTAAATATGAAAAAAAGGAAAATGGAGGAGTCAAAAAAAATCTCGGAACTTAAGTAAATAAATATATGCTGACAACACTAACTGAACAGAACATAGAAAGAAATTATGTTGAGAAGAGAATACGAGGAGAGAGAAGAGATATGAGCCTGATATTACCTACATGTAATCTGTGGGTCCTAGCATACAACCAAATAGAGATATCAGGTATGCAGGTGGAAATCCAAATCTAGAGAGGTCAGGGCTGGAGACAGAAATGGGTATATTACAATCAAAGGCTGAAGCCATGCAAGTGGATCAGATTACTGTGGCAAACTCAGAGCAAGAAGAGAGGGTAAAGACAAAAATCATGAGCATAAAAAACAACATTATAACACGATACCAATAATTACCTCAAAAACTACAATTAGGTCATCTAACTTTTTTTTTTAAAGTAATGTATATACCCATTGCTGAAATAGGTAAAGAAAATCTAAATACAGCCCAATGATCCAGATATCCAGGAACAACAATTGTTAATATTTTAGAGTATTTCTTCTAATCTTTCAATGCCTATAACCCTAAACTGTCCATTTTTTTCCCTGACAAATTTGGAATCCTATACAACTGCACTCAGCTTTTTTACTTTATTAAGTCAGCATTTCCAATGGTATCTTAAATACTAATGATTTTTTAGTAAACACTCCAATTTAAGTAAACTACAGATGAGTCACTTGACATAACTGTCATATTTGCTTCATACTGGTAAAGGAGAATCAACACCCCAATTTTTTAAAAAAGGCTAATTTTTAAAGAATGATCAAAAACAAGAAAGACCAATGTAGCACATTTCCTTAAGTAATTTAATTAGGAGACATAAAATTAAAAGACTATTCATTTGATAGAACCATAATAAATCCTCATGGATTTTATTAAAAACCAGACAACAGAGATAAAAAACAATTTGCTTTAATGTTTTGGGAGTTCTCAACATTAATGGTCTTTATATACTTGTGAGGTCACTGTGAAGCTCAAACGAGTTAATATACATGAAGCACATATAACAGTATCTGACCTATAATAAGTGCTTACTAAATATTAGTTATTACTATCATCACCATTGTTTCATATAGAAACTGTTTATGGCATGGAAAAGGAGCAGAAAGAAACCTGAGATATGAAACTACTCTTTTGTCTTTTCTTCCATTTTTCCATTTTCTCTATGCTTATATATTCTGTGGACATCACTTAAAATACTATTTTAAAACAATTAGATATGTATCTTATCCTGAATTATACTCTAAAACACTTGAGAGATGAATAAATTTTTGCTATTTCCTCAAAATGTTCCTTACATGGCATAGTACAGTAATATGCACAGTGAAGACTCACTAAATATTAGTATCACAAATCCTTATAAAGAGAATAAAAACAAAGCAATAAATAAAAATTGGGATGAGAGTAAAAGCAAGAGACCTGAAAGCCAATTATCAATACAATTCAAAGACACAGAATAGAATGAAATAGTGAGGTAAAAGCTTTGTTATAAACCACAATGAATAGACCATACTCCCTTTGCTCTTCTCTGGGTATAATAGGTTAGGAGGGATACTAAAAACACTGAATTATGCCTAAAAGAGAGCAAGCGAGAAGCAAGTAAAGAACTAAGGATCCACAGACTGTAGAACAGAGGGGGCTGGCCCTCCTCCTCCCCTCTCCCATTTTCAAGAATAAGAAAAAGCTGTCCCATGGGAACTGATTTAAGATTTCTCTGTTGTCCAAGGCAATTATCAAAAGATGGCAGGTCAGAGGTCTAGACTTCTTTCAGCTCAAAAACTTAAAATAACAGATCTCTTCTAAGGCAAAGATGTTATCAGAGATTAGCCATGAAGGTGTTCAAGCAAGAGTTGGAAAACAGCTTGCCAATGAACTGTGCTGCAGAAAACATCCAAGTAGGAGATAATTGTTTTGAATTCTAAGTTTCTCCATACCCTGAAACCACATCAATAAATATTACTGAATATCTGCTCCAGAAAGGGTACTGTCCTAGATCTATAACGTATACAAACACAGAAAATTGAGAGAAACACACAAACATCTCTGCTGCCAAGGAATTCATAACATTACATAAAATGTATATTACAGTTTGGGACCATAATATATGTCACCAAACACTATTTATTAATAATTGCCAAATGAATTGCCAAATAAATCCTAGTCACATAAAAGGTCTTCAAAGAAGGAGAAATCCCTAAGGTTAAAATGGTCATAAAAAGATTTTTAAAATAAACAAGGTATAGGGTATTTATGGAAAAATGTATATGAAGGTTCTGAACAGAGAAGTAGAAAGCAGGGATAGTACAAAAAGAAGTGAAAAGCAAGTGAGAGAGAACCCCATTTGGCTGCATTAAAAATGTGTTTCATGGGAGAAGAGATAAGCTGAAAAGGAAGGTTGTGGCCAGAATCAACTGTACTAGGCCTTGAATACAAGCTAAGTAGTTTCAAATTTATCCTGTGTACAGCATCTGTAGCAACTACTCAACTCTGCTACAGCCACAGACAATAGTAAATAAACGGGCATGGCTGTGTTCCAATAAAACCTTTGTTAGGAATACTGAAATTTGAATTTCATATATTTTCATGTGTCATGGAATATTATTCTACTTATCTTTTATAATTTGGAAATGTAAAAGACATTCTTAACTCATGGGCCATACAAAAACAGGCTATGATACTTGTAGTACACTAAGCAGCCCTCTTTGGAGTCCTCTAAGATGTATCTGTCCCTGAGATTCAGGGACCAAAATAATATATTATTCATTCAACAACTACACACATGCATGAATGCACACACCTAAGCAAGATCTAAATCTAGCAGGGTTCTCTATACAAAGGTCCTAAGCAAACAAAAAACAATAAAATCCTCTATATTGTTGATAATAAGCTATTAGAACAGAAGCAAATTTTTGTTTTAATTTTGCAATTTATTTTATTTTCTTTTTTTTTTAAGAGGGAACAGAAGCAGGGGAATGGGAGAGGGAGAAGCAGCTTCCCGCCAAGCAAGGAGCCCCAAGTGGGGCTCGATCCCAGGACCCTGGAATCATGACCCGAGCCAAAGGCAAATGCTTAACAACTGAGCCACTCGGGTGCCCCTGCAATTTATTTTCACATAGTAAATGTACTTAGAAAGTTACAAACTAGTCTTACAAACCCTCCAAGTTATACGAAGGTAACTATAAAATAGGGTATAATCAAGGAATAGTGAAGGGATATGAGTTCTAGTCCTTACACTGTCATTTACTCATTATGTGACCCTAAACAAGTCACTTTTTTAAAAGATTTTATTTATTTATTTGACAGAGATCACAAGTAGGCAGAGGCAGGCAGAGAGAAAGGGGGAAGCAGGCTCCCTGCGGAGCAGAGAGCCCAATGCATGGCTTGATACCAGGACCCTGAGATGATGACCTGAGCTGAAGGCAGAGGCTTAACCCACTGAGCCACCCAGGAGCCCCCTAAATAAGTCACTTTCAATCCTCTAGCCCTAATTTCCTCATCTGTAAACTGAAAGGGTTTAAGTTACTAGATGATCACTATAGTCTCCCTTTAGCACTGTATGATTTAACTCCAACTTAAAAAGACAGGGTATGACAAAGAGAAAAGTGATAATTAAGGACATAAAAAGGGTACTGACTAAATAAGCAGGCAGATAAGAAAAACAGGTAGGAAAAAGACCAAAAAAGTACAATATTACTAAACAACTAAGATACTAAAATAAAGAAAAATTCAGCAAGAGGAGTATGGCCATCAAAAAAGAAAGAACTAGTTAATAAGCTAAAAAAGGCAAAAACTTCAAGTAATAGTCTTGAGACTTGAGACCACTGTGCATGCTTCCAGGAATCATGAGAAGAGCCAGGGGAAAAGAACAGCCTGAAGATCAATCTAGAGAATAGGAAAAAAAAAAAAAAAAAGATGTATGTTCCAAAAAATGTAAAAGGAAAAAAAAAAAAAAGTTGGGATGTGCTTGAAGCCTCAGGTAAGGGAGTTAGTCTTAAAGGAGAGGCAATTAATCTTTAAAATCCAAAAGGTAAAAGCAGTATTACAGTATTGGTTTTTACACAACTGATATTTTTCTGCAAAGCTGCATATTTATATCATGGGTATTTTTAAGACATCAAATTATTAGGGAAATAAATCTGATGTTGCATTTTCTTAAAGCAGAGTTTCACCTATATTGTATTTTTCTAACGGTCAAAAAATTAAGAAAGGACTAACTTTGCTTTTTGTAAGAATGAAAACCAGCAATATGTAGCTTTAAAAGAAAATGCATGTTTATCTTCCTTACACTACCTATCACTTCTGTTCTTCCGTAAGGGTTACGTATGTAGTAAAATACCTCTCCTTTAAGTGAAGCTCAACGAATATTACCAGCACTCTCAGTAGCTTTGAAAGCTCCCACAGCAAGAACTCTAATTCATCTGTTTATCTGCCTTGCACAGAGGTGGTGATGTTCGATGAATAAATACTGACACACGATACCAGGTTTAAAAAAAAAAAAACACAAAACTGTCCTTGCAAAACAACTGCCATCTGATAATGTAGGAAAAATATTTTATCAGATACATAACTCCAGTATCACTTTTGCAGTGTCAGAGCTTGCTTAAGTAGCAATAAATTGATACAAAGCATCTAAAAAAAAACAAAAATAAATAAGAATGTTTAATGGATATCGCTTATAAACATCGAGATTCTACACAGCTCATTTCAACAGGACACTGCCTCTATTTAAGGTATATGAGAAATAAAAATCCAAAGCATTAGCCTGATGATCAACTAGTTAAAAATACACATTTGGATACGCTGAAGATATTTATAAAGTCAACAGGGATACTATTAATATATTGAAATTCACTGGCTAGCGCTGGATTCTACCATTAATCTTCTACTACTATTCAAGAGAAGCCAAGAAGTTAAGGCTTCTCATATCACTTGCTTTAAAGAATTCAAGAAGTCACCGAAACTAGCATACACAACCCAGCTACGAAAAGTAGTTCAGCTCTCCATATGGTAAGGTTTAGCTATCTCTCACCTTTCCGTGAAAGTCACATTTACTTTTTCAACGATCTTCCATAGGCCCCATTTAGGCAGGCCAACAGTATTACCCAGTAACAGGAGTTCAAAAAAGTCTTAACAGTTAACTCTGCCCTCCCACAGATCTCAAGTTGGGTGTAGATTTCACAAGCCCTGAAAGCTACACACTGCCACTGTCAAAACCAGAAGCAGCACCGTCACCCTATCGTGCCCATCAACAACTGTTACAGAAATTTTTCTTTGAAATTATCTTGGCTCGACATGTTAAATAAGTAGTCAAAAAACCACCTTCTCCCTCAATGCTGGACCTCATTCCTTCCAGTCCGCTCCTTTATCCGTCCGGCCCGACAAACCCGAGAGGGGCGGTCTCGGCTCCCACTCCCCCGGCCCCTAGATCCAGTCGGGTCTCCCAACTGCTCGCCGCACCCACCGTACAGCCCCCACCACACACCTCCTCCTCCCCCCACAGCCGGGCCCGCACACGAGCTGGGCCCGCAGCCGACCCCTCACCCGGGCCTGCACTGCCTCGAGCGGACACAGGCCTCGGGCCTAGCCTCCTTCGCTGGCCCCTCACCTCTTTCGGGACCAGTTGGTTCTCCTCGCCGGGCACCATGGCTCAGACTCCGGCCGCTCCTCTCCGCCCTGCCGGGGGAGGGGGCAGGGTGGTGGCGGCTCTCTATCTCAGGAGAGAACGGCAGCAGCAGTCATCCTCTCCACCGCCTGCGCTCCGGCAACCGCGGAGGCCTCAGCCTGGGCCTCAGACACCAGCGCGCAGACACCGACCCACGGCTGCTCCTCCGCCGCCGCCGCCGCCGCCGCCGCCGTCGCCGCCGCCGTCGCCTTCGTCGTCGGCCCCTCCCCCAGCCCGCTGCAATCAATGGAAAAATGGCGGCGGCTGCTCTCGCGAGAATTCGAGCCGTCGGGCTCCGAGCCCGGCGCTAGGCGCCCAAGGTGCCGAGGCAGCTGTCGCTCGCATCTAATTACTTCAGCTCTTACTAAGCCCCGGGAGGTACAAAATTGGTTGAGCGGCCATGCAAACAAACGCCTTTCATGGGAGGGATTCTGGACAGTCCATTTCGGGACTCCCTCTGCCGGCAGGGAAAGGACCAGGCCTCGGACCCCTCCATGGCTTCTTGGGCTCTTCGGACTTTGCCCACCAGGGAAAGACTGGAGTCCAAAGCTCCTTCTCTGACCTTACCGCCAACCAGCACTGCCCTCCCTTCCCGTTAGAAGAGCGTCTTAACTCCATCTCCTCTTCGCAACCCCCCCCCCCCCTCCTGGAAGAGAAAGCGTCACGGGCGGTCTCCCGGCCTCCGCGCTCGGACGCGGCCCCAGCCAGAAGGAACTGCGTTTTCTTTCCCCCGACCTCTGCCTGCAGTCCTGACGGCCCGGCTCCAGGGACCTCAAAGCCATCTCCTGCGAGGGGAGGCGGCAACCCTCGCCTCGAAGAAACTGTGTCATTTCTCTCCCCCGCACCCCCCCCCCCCCAGCAACACACACACACACACACTCTCACTCCCTCTCTCTCTCCATTAGAGCAGCACTCTCTTGTCCCCTTTATGGGAACTTCCTCCTCCAACAGGTTCCAGCCTGGGACTGAGATCGCTTCTGAGAGTAGGGCTGCAGTTTGAACTGTACCAAACTCCTTAAGAATGTTTTCAGACTACTTAAATCTCTGACTGTAAGCATTGTGCTGGTTTATACGAAACAAATTACGCAATAGTTATTTTTCCAAATCTCACTCATTAAACCCTCCCTTATGAAGACTCGGTGGAGTGTCCCTCCTGAAGACTTCCGTGGGTACAGTGATTTCACATCATGCTGAGATAAAATAGTCCTTCCATATTCCTAACACCCACAGTATCACCTACCTGTCCTTGTGCTCTCCAAACTTTTTCTGATTGCACGCCCCTACTACCAAAAGAAAAACAAAACAAAACACAACTCTGTAAGTCTATATACTTATGTAAGTTGTATAGGCGTCTTGCTACTTGTGACAGAAAACATTTTTTAAAGTGTAAAAAGGATAAGATAAAAAACATTTTAAAGTAACTGTAAGAGTTATTTTTTATATTAATGGTATAAAGAATTGTTACTCTCACTAAAAATATTTGGTGAAAAAATATGATTGACTAGGTTTCAATGGTTTTTAAAAATCTTTAAAACTTGGCAAAGCAGTTACTAAATTGTCTGATTCAACGTTCAGGTTATTTCTGTACCTCATTTTAATAGCTGTCATAAGCTGAAAAAGATAATTTACAAAGATATGTAGATCCTAATGGAAGAAGTACATCTTTGGCTGCTCTTACTAATGCAAGAATCCATTTTTATCTCTTCCATCCACCAATTATGAAAAGTTTTTATTGAAATTCAACTACTAACTTTCTATCTGCCCTGATGTCAGCCAGAAAATGTTGCATTTTAATATTTTTAACAAATGGGTTCAGAACTCTTTGGAATGCGCTGCTTGGAGGAGTTTTCAATAACTTGGAAAAATTCTGCCTTCAAGTTTTAGTGCACATGTGTAAGTTTTTTTTTTTTTAATTTTTTTTAGGCCACTGATCTTGTCTTTATTTTAAAAATTTTGTTCATAGATTTTTGAATTAATTTTGAATCTTTAAAATATGGTATTAAGGGGCGCCTGGGTGGCTCAGTGGGTTAAAGCCTCTGCCTTCGGCTGGGGTCATTATCCCAGAGTCCTGGGATCGAGCCCCGCATCGGGCTCTCTGCTCCGCGGGGAGCCTGCTTCCTCCTCTCTCTCTGCCTGCCTCTCTGCCTAGTTGTGATTTCTCTCTGTCAAATAAATAAAATATTTAAAAAATGGTATTAAGATATTCTTTATCTTGATTACTGAATTTGGCTGCCCCCTTAAATTTAGCACCCAAAGTTAATGCCTTACTTACCTTACTACTGTCTCAGCCTTAGGTAGCACGCAATCATCATTTTTGCATCAAAATCCCATAATAGAAATATTTCCAAATCTCTGATTTCAAACTGTTATCCCCACTACTTAATAAGATGTTCCTGTACAGCTCACGCTGGAAGTAGACTACAAAGTCCAGTGCAAGCTACCCCCTGGTCACTTCGCTCATCTCATCTACCCCTCTTCCTCTGATACCAATGACCCAGCCACTCTGCCCTTATTAAAGCTTTTCAAATACATTGTTTACTCTGTGCTACAAAGCCTTTGCACTAGTTACCCCTTTGCCTAAATGTTCTTCTCCCAAATCTCTGCTCTTATCTAGTTCTATCTTGTCATTTGGGCCTTTCAAATGTTTCCTCCTCCAAGAGGCCTTTCACAACCATTCAGTCTAGGCTGGTTGTCCTTAATATACCCTCTGTGCCTGGAATAGTGTCTAGTACATAGTAGGTGCTTAAGAAATTTTTGTTGAATTAATGACCTTTTTTAGGTGAGATTCACATTTTAAAAAATTGCCAGGACTGGTGTAGGTCAGAAGCTTGTTGCTTTTCCTTATACATTTTTTTGGATTATTTTTTTTATCCTTCCACGTTAAAATGTTCATAATATAACCCCAGTCAAAACATGAAAAAACATCAGGAAAACCCAGGCGGGGAGGATATTCTACAGGATACCTGGCTAGTATTTTTCAACATAAACTCAAGAAGAACAATGAAGGATTGAGAAACTGTTACAGACCAGAGGGGACTAGGGAGACATGACAATAAATGCAGTGTGGTACCCTGGATTGGATTCTGGAACAGAAAGAAAACACTAATGAAAATGTTTGGGAAAATCCAGATAAAGTCAGTCGTTTGGTTACCAATGACAGTCATTTAACCGACTATGTCAGTTTCTCAGTTTTGATAAATGTGCAATGATAATGTACACTGGCAGTGTAATGGGGAAACAGGGAGGGGTACATGTAGACTCTCAGGATTTTTTTTAGCAACTTTTCTACAAATCTAAAAGTTCTCCAAAATAAAAAGTATTTTGAAATGTCCAAGGGGTGCCTGGGTGGCTCAATCAGTTGAACATCCTACTCTTGATTTCAGCTCAGGTCATGATCTCAGGGTCCTGAGATTGAGCCCCCCATGCTCCATGCTCAGTGCAGAGTTTGCTTGTTTGTTTTTTTTTTGCTCCATCCCCCTGTTTTTCTCATGCTTTCTCTCTTGCTCAAATAAATAAATAAAATCTTTAGAAATATCTTTCAAAATCTTAAGACATTTCTTTCTTTCTTTTTTACATTTCAAAAAAAATTACATTCACAAACATTTCTATATTTTAAATTATATTTTAAAGCCATATGGTCAAAGTCATATTGTATAATTTAAGAGCTAGTGATGATGCTCACCACAATAACTGTAACTATCAGTAATACTATTAAATGTATTCCATAAATGTGAATAGATATTTTCACCATGACTGTGTTTTAATAGGGTTAAAAAGATCTTTAGTCAGTGTGATACGGACTTGGACCCCTGTTTTGAGATCTAAGCTTAGACACTTTTTCCATATAAGACCTCTCTAAATCTCTTTTTCTTAACTAGAAAATGGGGGCAATAAAGTGGACCTTTAGCATTTACCAACTTAATATTTGCAGTTTTGACCAGAAAAGTCCATGATATGTACAACCATCCATAATTGTACTAGAGAGGAAGTTTAAATTTTACACATTATCCAGAGTATAGGAAACTAGAAAGCTGAGTGGTTGAAAGAATAAGCTGAGAATTGTTTACCCGATATTGAATCCTACCTCTGTTATTATTAACTGTGTGGTCTTCCTTGAATAGCTTTCTTAAATTCACTAAGCTTCAATTTTCTTATCTGTAAAATGAGGATAACAATAGCCTAGCTTTTTGAGGGATTTTAAATAGCAAAGAAAATAATGATAATCACAAAACTATAACAACTAAGGTATGTATATATATATATATATATATATATATATATATATCCAGCCTTGTTCTAGGAGTTTTACACATACTATTTCATTCAATTCTTTCAACTTTTTAATGTATAACTATGACTATTATCCCCATCTTACAAGTGAAGAACTTGATATAGAGCTATTGAAGCATGCAGCACACTGTCCAGCACAGACAAAACAATCAATATATACTGGCTATAATTATCCCAGCACTTGACTTAGCTCCATGAGGGATCATGCAGCCCTAACAATGCCTGGCATATAGTAGGTGCTTTTAAATATTTGTGGAATAAATGAATAAATAAACCAGTCATTTAGCTACAGGATAAATCTTGTTAATCGCCCAGCAACTGTACTTTGACATAGTTTCTTTATTGCCTACTCTTCTCCACTTAGGTAGTATTTCCATGAAAATGCCTAAAATGTTCTTTTTTTTTTTTTTGAAAAGGACTCTGAAACAAAATTTAACTATTAGCAATGAGATTGAAGAAATGAAGAACGTGATGGATCTTTGCCATGAGATAGTCCACTTGATTGAGTCAGAGAGTGGAATGTAAATTAGTCAAAGGCTTATATTTGTGATGGAAATGACTCATCAACAAAGAAGCAAGACAAAAACAATTTGGGAAACTATATTCAGTGAGTGCTTCCACCACTGGGATAAAATAAAAATTGGCATCAGCTAAGTAGAAAACCTAGTAAACACTAAAAAGATGACTAACTCTTGGTGTAAAGATAAGAATAGGAAGCACCATGCTCAAGAAAATGTAACCTAGGAGAAACCTAGGAACATATACATGTATTTCTATGAAGCATTTAAAGAGGACGTTAGTGGAGCTCTCAACCCACTTTGGCGTCAAAGAAAGATTGGTTCAAGGACCTGACATAGCATTTTCTTTTGACATAAACTAAAAATAAGTAAATAAATAAATAAATAAAACAAATCATTGCCATGGAAGTGTGTTTCACCTCTTTCTGAGCTGAAGAAGTTCATGAAATAAAGGGTTTATGAGTCAGTATGTTCAATAGCATAAAAAGCTCAACACCAAAAAAAAAAAAATGCCTTGCAAATATATCAAAGGAAGACACACAAATATCAGAGTTTAACGCAACCAAAGACAAACTGACCATGATTCATCCTAGCTTTCTCTGGGTTTCTGCAAACCCTTCAATGACAAGGTCCAAAATAAGGAGAAATCCAATAAAACAAAGTCCGAGTCATGGTGTTAATCTTTTGAAATGATTTCGTAAGATCTTTGTAATAGAGTAGTACTTATAAAGTTGTGTCTAAAGACATCTCAATATTCCTTGAGAATATCAATTGTTCTTGTAACAATTACTTTACAAAATTATGATTAGAAACAATATATACAGAGATGAATATTTTACAATAATATTGTCATGGAACAAAAATAAAACCCAGAGTGTAAAAGGAAATATGGTAATTAAATTTTTTCATTTTGTGCATAGCTAAATATTGATATAAATAAAGTCAAAAGACAAAATATCAGCTAGAAGAATATTTGCAACAAATATAACAAATGGCTAATTTCCTTAGTATAAAAGAGCTCTCGTAAATCAATAAGGAAAAAATGAACAACTTCTGCATAAAGGAGAAAAATTGGTACTTCATACAAAAATGAAATACAAATTGCCAATAGACATTTGAAAAGATCCTCTACTTTACTCATTATTAAAGAACTGCAAATGAAAAAACAAACAAACACAAAATGTCATTTTCACTCTCATATCAACAAGATTCATGGGGAAATAAGAACTCATTTAAATGTTGTAGAATATGAATTAGTGTAAACTCTGAAGGCAATATGGTAACATGCACATCAAAATTATACACAAAATGTACACATCTTTCAACCCAGCAGTTCTATTTCTAAGATTATCCTATCGTACAAATGAACAAAGATACTGCAGACCTCAGACCACCACAATAAAATGAACATCTCAATAAAGTAAGTAAAATGAATTTTGGGGTTTCCTAGTGCATTTAAAAGTTTTGTTTACACTATACTGAAGTCTATTAAGTGTGCAATAGCATTATGTCCAAAAAACTGATGTGCATGCCTTAATTAAAAAATACTTCTTTGCTAAAAAAATGCTAGCCATCATCTGAGCTTTCAGTGAGGCATAATCTTTTTGCTGCTGGAGGTCTTGCCTCAATGTGGATGGCAGAACAGCGTGGTGGTTACGGAAGTCTGGGATGGCTGCGACAATTTGTTAAAATAAGGTTAACAGTGACGTTTGCCACACTGATTGACTCTTCCTTTCATGACTGATTTCTCTGTAGCATGTGATGTTGTTTGATACCATTTTACCCACAGTGAACTTTTCAAAATTGGGGTTAATCCTTTCAAGCCCTGCCTCTGCTTTATCAACTAAGTTTATGTAACATTCTAGATCCTCTGTTGCCATTTCAACAATTATCACAGCCTCCGTGCCAGGAATAGATTCCACATCAAGAAAACCCCCCTTTTTTTCCCTTCTATGGAAGCAACTTCTTATCCATTAAAGTTTTATCATGAGATTGTAGCAATTCAGTCCCATCTTCAGGCTCCACTTCTAATTCTTCTTCTCTTCCTTTTCCACCAATCTGCAGTTATCTCCTCCACTGAAGTCCTGAACACCTCAAAGTCATCCAGGAGGGCAGAATCAGGTTCTCCTAAACTCCTGTTAATGTTGATATTTGACTTCTTCCCATAAAACACAAATGTTTAATGGCATCTAGAATGGTGAACCTTTTCTAAAAGGTTTCAGTTTTTTGCCCAGATCCGTTAGAGGAATCACTATATACCCCTATGAAATGTATTTATTAAACAACAGGGCTTGAAAGATGAAATTACTCCTTGATCTAAGGGCTGCAGAGTGGATGTTGTGTTAGCAGGGGTGAAAACAATATTCATCTCACTGTACATCTCCATCAGAGCTCTTGGGTGACCAGGAGCTTTGTCAATGAGCAGTAATGATTTGAAAGTAATCTTTTTCTCTGAACAGTAGCTCTCAAGAGTGGGCTTAAAATATTCAGTAGACCATGTGGTAGACAGATGTGCTGTCATCAAGGTTTCGTTGTTCCATTTGCAGATCATGGGCAGAGTAGATTGAGCACAATTCCTGAGGGCCCCAGGATTTTCTGAATGGGCAGTGAGCATTGACTTCAATTCAAAGCCATCAGCTGCCTTAGCCCCTAACAAGAGAGTCAGTCTGCCCTTTGAAGCTTGGAGGCCAGGCATTGACTTCTCTCTAGCTATCATCTCCTCGAGGATATCTTTTTCCAACGGAAGGCTGTTTCATCTGCACTGAAAATCCTGTTTAGCATAGCCACGGTCATGACTAATCCAAGCTAGATCTTCTGGATAACTTGATGCAGCTTCTGTATCAGCACTTGCTGCTTCACCTTGCATGTTAATATGACAGAGGAGAGCCTCTTTCCTTAAACCTCATGAACCAACCTCTGCTACCTTCAAACTTATCTTCTACAGCTTCCTCACCTCTCTCAGCCTTCATAGAATTAAAGAGAGCTCAGGTCTTACTCTGGATTAGGCTTTGGCTTACAGGAAAGTTGTGGTTGGTTTGATCTTCTACCCAGACCTCGAAAACTTTCTCCATATCAGCAATAAGGCTCTTTCACTTTCTTATCATTCATGTGTTCACTGGAGAAGCACTTTGAATTTCCTTCAAGGACGTTTCCTTTGTATTCACAACTTGAGTAACTGTTGCAAGAAGCCTAATTTTTGGTTTATCTTGACTTTCGACTTGCCTTCCTCACGAAGCTTAATTATTTCTGGCTTTTGATTTAAAGTGAAAGGCATGTGACACTTCCTTTCACTTGAACACTTAGAATCCATTGTATAGCTCTTAATTGGCCTAATATCAATATTGTTGTGTCTCGGGGAATAGGGAGGCCAAGGGAATAGTTAGTTGGTGGAGCCATCAGAACACACAACATTTATCAATTAAATTCATTGTCTTACATGGGCATGGTTCATGGTGCCCCCACCCCCAATTACAATAGCAACATCAAAGATCACTGATCACACATGGTCAAAATTAATAAAATAATGAAAGAGTTTGAAATATTGCAAGAATTGCCAAGATCTGATGCAAAGACATGAAATGAGAAAATGTTGCTGAAAAAATCATGCCAATAGATTTCCTAGATACAGGGCTGTCATAGCCCTTCAGTTGGTAAGAACTTCAGAGCTGCGAAGGGCGATAAAGCAAAGGGCAATAAAAAAAGGTGTGCCTGTACACAAATTTGTGTTCATTACAGTTATTGCAAATAATAACAAACAAAAACTAGAAACAATATGAAAATTTGTCAACAGGATTATGTAAATTATGGTACAGTTATGCCATATAACACTATGCAGAGACACTAGTAGAGAAGCTATTGAAATCTGAACAAAGTGCAGAGTTTAGTTAATACTAATGTACCAATATTAATTATTATGGATGACAAATGTACCTTTGTCATGTAATGTGTTCATATTTCATGTCTCATATTACTTGTAAGTTCAATTACAACTTGATCTAAGTCCAAAATTATTCCAGCATGAAAAGTTTATTTAAAAAAAATGATATAGGAAGAAAATCAATATATAATAAATAGAAAAAAGCAAATTGCAGGATAGTATGGATAGCAATTTGTGTACTAAAAGATGAGGGTTATATACGTATATGCTACTATAGGCACAGAAATCTCCAGGAGCACGTGACCTTATTCTACCAAAAAGAAAGTTTACAGCAGTTAGCTCTGAGTCCTTGGAATAGAAATTGTCAACTTCAATATCGGTGTAGGCTGGGATCTTTTTATTTTCACTTTCGCATTAAATCACGCTGTGTTCTTTTCATTCTTTTGCCATGGGGCATGTATGTCTTCTATAATTAAAAACAACCAATTAAAAAAATAGGTACAGAAAATGACAAACATGGTCACTGATAAACTGTGGATGTTCAGTATTTGAAAACTTTTGTTTTTTTATTATCAGCTTGGTTCATAAGTTCTTTACCATATCTCTAATGACAATCATAAAATTTTATTGGATATTTCCTATGGTCCAGGCCCTGTGTTAAGTATTTTACACATTGAATTTCATTGCTCCCCCCACCAAAACATTCTGAGTTGGGTACATTTATTATCCCCATTTTATAGAATGGAGACATCAAGTAACTTGGCAAGGTCATGAGGCTAATAAATGGTGTAGCCAGGACTGGACCCCAAGCAGTCTGATTCCATAGTCTTTGATCATACGGAAAGCCTTGTTTGCTTCTATAGATACTATAGAAAATATTTTAACATACATAACATATTTCATACAAAATGTTTCTTACCTTCATAAGATATATTTTAACTTCCTTAATGATCAAGTGATGAGTATAATTCAGTTTCAGTGGAGGAAAGCAGTGATTAATAACTTTTAACTTTTTGTTTTATTTTTGGTTTGTTTTTTTTTTTAGTTTATTTTCGGCGTAACAGTGTTCATTGTTTTTGCACCACACCCAGTGTTCCATGAAGTACATGCCCTCCCTATTACCCACCACCTGGTTCCTCAACCTCCCACCCCGCCCGCCCCTTCAAAACCCTTGGTTGTTTTTCAGAATCCATAGTCTCTCATGGTTCATCTCCCCTTCCAGTTTCCCTCAACTCCCTCTCCTCTCCATCTCCCCATGTCCTCTGTGTTCTTTGTTATGCTCCACAAATAAGTGAGACCATATGATACTTGACTCTCTCTGCTTGACTTATTTCGCTCAGCATAATCTCTTCCAGTCCCATCCATGTTGCTACAAAAGTTGGGTATTCATCCTTTCTGATGGAGGCATAATACTCGATCGTGTATATGGACCACATCTTCCTTATCCATTCATCCGTTGAAGGGCATCTTGGTTCTTTCCACAGTTTGGCGACCGTAGCCATTGCTGCAATAAACATTGGGGTACAGATGGCTCTTCTTTTCACTACATCTGTATCCTTGGGGTAAATACCCAGCAGTGCAATTGCAGGGTCATAGGGAAGCTCTATTCTTAATTTCTTGAGGAATCTCCACACTGTTCTCCAAAGTGGCTGCACTAACTTGCATTCCCACCAACAGTGTAAGAAGGTTCCCCTTTCTCCATATCCTCTCCAACACACGTTGTTTCCTGTCTTGCTAATTTTGGCCATTCTAACTGGTGTCAGGTGGTATCTCAATGTAGTTTTAATTTGAATCTCCCTGATGGCTAGTGATGATGAACATTTTTTCATGTGTCTGATAGCCATTTGTATGTCTTCATTGGAGAAGTGTCTGTTCATATCTTCTGCCAACTTTTAACTTTTAACTGAGTTGGGTGATTCAAAGTCTCTGGACCTTTCTTTTAAACTTCAGCACATGAGCTTTGAGGTTTGATCTTTTGCATCTTTAATGTTCAGCTAGTCTTCAATTATTTGATGGTTTTCACTAAATTATCCCATTTTTTGGATCATTTTAAAAAGATTTAGTTATTTAATCCTTTGGGTGCCTGGCTGCCTCAGTTGGTGAAGCATGCAAATCTTGATCTTGATCTTGGTGTTTTGAGTTCAAGCCCCACATTGGGTATAGAGCGTACTTGAAAAAAAAAAAAAGGCTTCAGTTATTTAATCCTTATAGTTGCTCTCTTCTGGAAGATTATGAATTTCCACATAACCTGAAAGTGAATCTTTTCTTTTTTTAAGATTTATTTATTCTATTTAATTTTTAATTTTTTTATTTTTTAAAGATTTTATTTATTTATTTGACAGACAGAGATAACAAGTAGGCAGAGAGGCAGGCAGAGAGAGAGGAGGAAGCAAGCTCCCTGCTGAGCAGAGAGCCCGATGCGCAGCTCGATCCCAGGACCCTGGGATCATGACCTGAGCTGAAGGCAGAGGCTTTAATCCACTGAGACACCCAGGTGTCCCAGATTTATTTATTTTAGAGAGAGAGAGAGGAGAGGGAGTGTGTGTTTTATTTATTTATTTATTTTAGAGACTGAACTCCCATATGAAGTGGGTGGGTAGGTGGCTAGTGCAGAGTGAAAGGGAGAAAATCTCAAGCAGACTCCATGCTGAGCCAGACTTGGGGCTTGACCCTGAGATCATGACCTGAGCCAAAATGAAGAGTCGGATGCTTTACCGAATGAGCCACCCAGGCGCCCAACTTTTTCTTTTAAAAAGAAAAATAGCAGTTGTTATTCCTTTCCTCCACTTCCTCTTCTTCCCTCTTTGTATAGAGTAGGTAGGGTTTTTTGTTGTTGTTGTTGATGTTGTTGTTTGTTTTTTTGTTTTGCATAATATCATCTAAAGTTGTCTATCAAGACCTTTCAAAAGACCAATACATGTGTGTAAGGGAATATTTTCTTTTCTTTTTTTTTTTTAAGATTTTTATTTATTTATTTGACAGACAGAGATCACAAATAGGCAGAGAGGCAGGCAGAGAGAAGGAGAGAAGGGAGAGCAGGCTCTCCGCTGAGCAGAGAGCCCGATGCGGGGCTTGATCCCAGGACCCTGAGATCATGACCTGAGCCGAAGGCAGGGGCTTAACCCACTGAGCCACCCAGGAGCCCCAGAAATATTTTCTCATTGGTTTACATGAGACCTCTAGTAGAAAAGCCAATGAAATTAACACTTGATACTTGTTGATAGAATTTTCTACATGCATAGGTAATTAGGCCTTTTTTTAACTTAAAAATTTTTCAGGATCTTTAACTATGATCTCATTTTGTCAATAATCAAATGTATTGGATTCCTTCTGTGTATTATAGCACTGTAGTTTATAAGGAATCATAAATTCTTAAGCAGATTCAATGTCTCATTTGATTTAACTACAAAAATTTCAGAATTTATTATGTGTGTGAGCACTATAATCATGTAAGGCTTTTTGGAAGATAAAACATAATAAATAAAACTTAGAACGTAGATCATAAAATAGATAAGAAAATGTGATGAAAAGAGCAGAAAATGAATAAGGATCATTTATCATAATAAATTAATCGCCACTAAATATCCCTAAGGTATTTGACACTGTGAGAGATGCTTAAAAGAGCATAAAGTCAATGTGGTTGCTGATTTCCTGCATAACTGAATAAAGGAGATTAAAAATGATGGAGCATGTCAGAACTTTATGTCTGAAAATGTACTCTGAAATTCAATTCAACAGGTATTTACTGAGAGTCTTTTGACAAGGCATGTTGCCAGGAACTGTGCCAGATGAACAAGAATGCTCTCTACTCCTGGGAGTTAACAATCTACTTAAAACAGCATTATCCAATGTGTGAATTAGAAGAAGGTGCCTCTAGGCTCACAGTCTGGTGAACAGTGTGGGCTAAACTTCAGGGCATCTGGGTGGCTCAGTGGGTTAAAGCCTCTGTCTTCGGCTTGGGTCGTGATCTCGGGGTCCTAGAATCAAGCCCTGCATTGGGCTCTCCGCTCAGTGGGGAGCCTGCTTCCTGTTCTCTCTCTGCCTGCCTCTCTGCCTACTTGTGATCTCTGTCTGGCAAATGAATAAAATCTTTAATAAATAAATAAATAAATCTGTTAAACTTCAGCCTCCATCCACCTCCGGTGGGCAACTGTGTGCATTTCACAACATGCACACTCACATGTGGAAGCCCTAGCCATAACTGAAACAAATGTTTCAAATATACAATAGATCTATAAATAAAGTCCTGAGAGTATAGAGAAGTTGGTTCTGGCAGGAGATGACATTTGAGCCTCAGGTAACTGGGACGATGTGTAATAGAGAGGGAAAGGTGTCCGTTTGGGGGCACATGCCTAATGCAAAGGCCAAGACTCAACCAAATACTGACAGCCCAGTAGAGACACTCTGGAGAAGAGACTGGTGGAAAGCAAAAGTAACCTGGGAATTCTGAGAGCTGGAGAAGACGGTTGCAAACATCATGGAAGATCGTAAATGCCATGCTAAGAAGTCAGGGACTTCAGGGTTGTTAGCAGAGACATTAAAAACAAATTTTGTTCTTCAAATTTTCCTTGTAAAATGTTTCATGGTAGTTTGGAAAATTCCAACACTATTTAAATCTAAAGGTAATAAGTGGAAATTTTATCTTAACACTATTTCTTGCATATATAATCTCAGTTCCCAAAAGTAACCACAACAAGCAATTTGGAGTGCAAGCTTCTGAATCCTCAAAGAAAGTTGTTTAGCTATCCGTTAATCTCTGGGGGAGTGGTCTCCAAATTGTTCTGACCTGGTGCTTATTCAAGAAAATACTAACACATATCAATTAATTCATTTATTCATTCAACACGTGCCCTACTATTATTGGCCTGATATCCCTAAATATAATAAACAAGGAAAAGTTCATCATTAAGGATAATGAATGCAAATCCATATTTCAAATCCCTTCTTGATAGTTTCATGAAAATTTGTTTGACTGTCACACTGGTCGAAACTTTAACTTCCTGAGATGTATGACTGAGGTGCTGTACCAAGAGGAGAAGTGTTCTCTCTGCTGTTTTCTTGTTTTCTTGTGCTTATAAAGAGTGGCATTTGTACTTAAAAGCAGTGAGCAGAGACAGGCTGCCTGAGCTGGATTAAGAACTAGAAATAAACTTTCCATGGCCCAGTTTCCTCATGTCTAAAATGGGACTAGAAGAGGGCACCTGGGTGGCTCTGTCTGTTAAGTGCTAAACTCTTGATCTCAATTTGGGTCTTGATCCCAGGGTTGTGAGTTCAAGCTTTGCCCTGGGTTCTACACTGGGCTTGGAGCCTACTTAAAAAAAGGGGGGGGGTAAAAATAATCCCTGCCTCACTGGGTTTTTGTGAAGGTTAAATGAATTAATAGAGACAAAGCACTTAAGAGAGTGGCTGGTGTATAGTAAATAGCATGTAAGTATTCCATATATCATTGGCATTAAGTTCCAACTGTCATTTTTTTTTTTTTTTGGTAAGAATCTTTTAGAGCCACCTTTCTATTTTACGATGGCAAGTTAGTTAAAACCAGATAACAGACTCTGTAAATCTACTTCACTAAACTCTCAGTGACCCTATCTTTACTGCAGAAACTCCCCTGACCTCTTTCCCTTAAAGTGGCCTGGGTACAGAAGGCTGAGGGGCCATCAGACATGCATGCCTGGTGTGGGTGCTGAAGCAAGCCACATATCAAAAGTAAGAAGAAGGAACTACTTCACCCTACTTGAGTCTTCAGAGGAATGGGCTCCTGAAGGAAGGAGATGCTGCCTGGTACGGTAAATATTGAAGAACAAACTTTCTCTGACTAGTGTTAGAAAAAAAAAAAGAAACAAAAAAACACTTCTTTTAACTGCTTATTAAGGATACCAGAGTTTGAATGGAGCCACTGCCAACACTAGAATGTAAATTCCATGAGGATGTTTGTCTGCTTACGTTCATTGCCGTTTGCCTGATGCCTACAGTAATACTTGGCACAAAGTGGTTCTCATTTGTCAAATGAATTAATGAATAGAGAAACCAGGAGTACCTAGATGGCTCATTTGGTTAAGTGGCTGCCTTCAGCTCAGGTCATGATTCCAGGATCCTGGAATTGAGCCCCGCATTGGGCTTCCTGCTCAGTGGGGACCCTGCTTCTCCCTCGCTAATGCTTGTGTTTTCTAAAGTTCTCTCTCTCTCTTTCTCAAATAATAAACAAATAAAATCTTTAAAAAGTGATTAGAGAAACCATGTCTGTGAACTATGAGGTAGGAGACTTTGTAGTCTCCGTTTGAATCATAGAACACGTATTATGGGGATCCCAGATGCAATCTAGTTCAGAGTCTTCAGAGTCAAGTAATCCACTCAAGGCAATCCAGGAAATCAGGTCAAGTGTGGGAGGTAGAGCTCCTATTTCCTAAGTCCTCATTCACCCAGTGGCACCTCGTCAGAAGTATCAGACGGCCACAACTCACCTCTCACTCATCAGACCTTCTCAAGTGTAAGGAATGAATCAGATTCCAGAAGGGTGAAGGAAATGGAGATGCTAGAGAACTTTCTCTCCAGTTACTATATTTGTGTCTGGCTTCCCTGGGAACCCATAGCTTTAGTTGTACAGATCCCTTCTTCTTTAAGGAATGAGGAAGAAACAAAGTAGCAATAAAATGCAGATACAATTTAAAATATGTATTATAAACACATTTTCTATTTCCATTATTTCTCAAGCACACTAAACAGGCCGAGTAGCCCAATCACTGTAGCCCAATGTTCAAGAGAAATGTGACCTGAACATCTGAGTTCCTCATTGTTCTTAAGGGCACATTCTGCATACACAGATATTCATAAATATAATATGAATATGTATTCATATAATACATGAATATTTATGAAAGGAATGTATAATATATAAATTAATGCATTTCATATGGCATAAAGGATAGATAGATCCAACAACCTTAAATTTTAGGTTTTAGGCATAAAATCTGACTTTGCCATAACACCCTTAGCCTTTGCATAAATGTTATTATCTCAAAGTAAACTGCCACCCTTTCTAAACAGGGATATTCCTCAACCTTACTAAATTTTTTCCCTTTTAAAACTTAAATTCATGTCTACTAGTTTGAAGTTTCAGGCCTTAGTTGTTTGTGAAGTCTACCTCCTAAATATATCTCAGGACCGCCCGATTTTCCCTATCTCTACTGCCACAAGTTAGTCCAACCCATTATCACCTCTCGGTTAAGACTAATGAAATAACTTCTTAATTCTATTCCCTCTCTCCCTCCAATACTTTTCCCACACAGCAATTAGCAACTATCTCTTTAAAAAAGAATCATATTACTTTTTTGCTTACAGTCTTCCAATTCTTCCCATAGCTCCTAAGAAAAAGACCAGAGTCTTTGGTGTGGTGAACAAGGCCCTTCGGGATCTGGCTTCTGCCTGTTCACCAGCTTCCTCTTGGGCATGCTCCCCCTGAATGTTTGCATTTCAGTCACATTTTTTCAGTTCCCGGGAGTCATCATTGTTTCCCTTCCCCAGGGCCTTTGCACCTGTTGTTTCAATTTCCTGCAGTATTCTCTAGTATGGTGCTTTCCTACACCTCACACACATCCTTTGCCCAGTTATTTTCTACCTACCCCTGAGAGTTCAGCTCAGTCAGCACCCCTTCTAGGAAGCCTTTCTCCCTCTTTGGATAAGTCAGGTGCTTTGTCATAGCCTCTCTTAGCAATTCATTTTCCTCCTTTTTAGCACTTAACATAATTGTAATTTAAGGAATTATGGTATTATTTCTTCAATGCTTTTCTAACCCAACAGAATGTAAGTTCTATTAGAGCCGGCTTATTTGTCACTGTCATAGCTCTGGCAGGAATAAATAGCTCTTGAATGCATAAAGAAAATAAGAATAATTTCTTAAACCAAAGGTGTTTGTTACTAAAGGGAAATGTCAATCAGGAAAGTGAGTTCACATTTTTTAAGTAAATGTGAAAATATACTGAGATACAGTATGAGACACCGCCCTAAATGAAAACCCCCACACAGACACATATCCTCACATTCCCGTTCAGTATCTCTCAAAAAAAAAAAAAAAAAAAAAAAAGACAAAAGGAAAACATATGCAGCTCCCATGAGAGAAATCTTGCTAGAACAGGAAGGAAGCAGGAGATCTCAGATCAGGTGACTGGTCGTTGAGGGCTTGGTCACCAACTAAGGGAGTCACAGGCTTCTCCTAGCCAGGTGCACTGGGGCTCACCTCCTCTGGAGGGCTTTTCATGCTGCTTCTCAGTGGACATGACTGATGCCAGAGAGGCAAAGAGGCAGATAAAGCATCCTGGGACACACAGGGTCCTGGGGCTAAAGACCTGTAGAAAGGAGCCTGAGGTTCTTTCTAAATTAGGTACATGGGTGGGGAAGGACTGATTTCAGCAGCTGAACCTCAACCAGAGGCCCAGGATTTGGCCTCAGAACAGCACTGTTCTGTGGAGGAGGTCGCCATGGACTTCAGGCAAATGCAACATGTGGTGTCTTTGGTGGTTGTCAGTGTCCAGGGGCAGAGCACATAAAACACCCCTCCCTCAACTCCTAGGAGTTCATCAAGAAGCTCAATGGATTAGTGAGGTAGAAACTTTAGCCCCAAGCTCCTCTGATGCTCTTGGTTTTCTAGCGCTTATAGCCATTCCACTCAGGCTGGAGGCTCGGGAAGACCTAATTTAATTCCACCGAGGATATTTCAATAATTTATAGCTATGTTATAAGCTATTACTATATACTTATCATCTATGGGATATTAGGACCTATACAATAGAAAAGCATATTGGTAATTATTTATTAGGAACACACATCAAAAAATACCAACTGCCTATCTTTTCTATGGTATTTGGTGTCATTTTTTAAAAACTTGTGATAGAAGAGGGGTCATCTCGTTGGGTAGATTTGCAACTCGACTTTTGAACAGTGCACACTCATCCTGATTGTGCTAACATCTGCACAACTACTCAAAATAAAAAATTGGGAAGATTCTTGACCAAAGACAAGTAGGTATTCATAGGAATGTAAGAGTTTGTTGTTTGTAAATTAAAAGTTAATTAAAGGATATCCACAACAGCTGATTTACCACAAAACCTCCCATCCTCCCCTCTATGCACTACCTTATGCATTTCGGGGGAGGGGGGTGCAGTGGAGCTGGTGGGAGCCAGAGAGCCCTCTCTAGAAGTTAAGTGCAGGAAGATGAACAAAGAGGATGGAAAGAAGACTAGACCTTGGAGAAGTCACAAGTTTGGCAACTTGCAAAATAACTAGGAAGAATCTAAAGAGGGCTCAATTTTGGAGAGTGGGGTGGGAGCAGGGTAAGGGCTAGATCAAAGGATATATTGCTCTGGGTTATGTAGGTTTTTGTCCTGTTTTATTTTTCATTTTTTGCTTCACTGATGTGACCTGAAAAAGGCAAGTTAGCTAAACTTATATTCCCCAAGGAGTATGGGTAAGCACACGAGTGCTCTGTATATGTTTACTGACTTGGAATGAATCAATCACAGAAAGTTGCTGTCTAGAATGTTTAAGTGTATATTCAAAACACTAGCTCCTATTAATTGAACTACATGTTGCACATTATGCTACCTGCTTCATATTTAATCCTCAAAACTAACCTCAGGTGAATGTTTTTGAGTTCCAGTTTTACAGAGAAGAATACTGAGGCTCGGAGAGGTTAAGTCACTTGTCTAAGTCACAGTTAGTAAAAGCCAAGTGTCAAATCAAGAATTGACTGACTTCATAGCCTGTGTTCCACTTTTCCATGCTGCTCTGTTTTTGTGTATTACTGAGTAATCAGAACTAAGATAATTTTCCCAAGTGATATTAATCAGATTTTCTGTGGAATCATTACTTATATGTATCTCTTCTCTGCTAATGTGTGAATTCCTAGGGTAGGGAGAGCTGTCTAATTCATCATTTTGTCCCAACTACTTAACAGAATGACCGGTACATAACAATTGCATTCATTAAATATTAGGTGTTAAGCATAGTTCGAAGTGCTTTATGTATATTAATTTAATCCTTGCAATAACTTATACACTATAAGTTACATGGGATGGAGAGAACTCAGCATTATTATCTTTGTTCTACAGGTAAAGAAATAGAGCCACAAAGAGGTTAAGCAATTTGCCCAAGTTGTGATTGAGGCTTTTAGTGCTCACCCTTCTCCAGGGTCTCCTCTCTTTCTAAGGATGTAGGAGGATAATTTTCTTACCTTCTTGCAGTTAGGTTGTCTTGTGGCTAGTAAGGGGCTATGGGTAGAATTGCTTTGTGTCACTTCTGTGTTGTGGATCACTTCTCTGCTGAAGCATTTAATTGCTGGCATGAGACCCTCCAGTGCTCAAAAAGCTGACATGCATACACAGCTAAAAGATGCCAGAGTCTCCATCACCCTGGATGGCTGAGTGATTACGTGGAGCACAGCTCTCTCCCCCACGGTGGAAATGTAGCTTGAGTGAGAAGTAAGTCAAGGTGTTTTAAGTCGCTGAGATTTTGGTTGTCATCTATTACACATGCTATAGATTGAAATTTATAGCTCCTCCTCCAAATTCAATTAGGTGAAACCTAATCCACAGTGTGATGATATTTGGAGGTAGGGATATTGGGCAGTGATTAGATCATGAAGGCAGATCCCTCTCATGAATGGGATTGGCACCCTTATAAAAGAGACCTGGGAAGCTCCCTCATCCTTCTGCCATGGAGGACACAGTGAGAAGCTGTCCTCGTAGCTATCTATGAACCAGGAAGCAAGCTCTCACCAGACAGTGTATCTGCTGGTGCCTTGATCTCAGAATTCCCAGCCTCCAGAACCATGAGAGATAAGTCTTTGTTATTTATATATTGCCCAGTCTATAGTATTTTTGTTATAGCAGTCTAAACTGACTGAGACACCACAGCAAATCTAACTTTAACTTGACTTATACACAGGATCAGGACTCTGATAAGTGATAGGGCAGAGATTTAAATCCAGGCAGTCTGGGGCACCTGGGTGGCTCAGTGGGTTAAAGTCTCTGCCTTAGGCTCAGGTCATGATCCCGGGGTCCTGGGATTGAGCCCGGCGTCGTCGGGCTCTCTGCTCAGAGGGGAGCCTGCTTCCTCCTCTTTCTCTGCCTGCCTCTCTGCCTACCTGTGATCTCTGTCTGTCAAATAAATAAAATCTTAAAAAAAAATAAGTCAGTCTGACTCTGAAGCCCACGCCTTAAATCACTACCCCATTTTGATTAGTAAATATCAACTGAATAAATGACAAGTAAATGAATCAATAAATGGTAAGAGGTCTTTGTTATTCATGCATGCTTGGTGATTAGGATCTAATGTTGGTGGAGGTTGCATGCTTTCCTTTTTCTAAGAATGCCTTGTCATTTCATC
The DNA here is from genome assembly GCF_922984935.1 of Meles meles. Classification (NCBI taxonomy): domain Eukaryota; kingdom Metazoa; phylum Chordata; class Mammalia; order Carnivora; family Mustelidae; genus Meles; species Meles meles. The sequence continues at coordinate 49,992,853 of NC_060073.1, forward strand.
TTGCCACACTAGACAGTTGATATTTATAGTGAGATGAATATATCCAATCCCTCCAGTATTCATCTTGACCTTGTCTCTTGAAGGTATTTAGCTAAATTAGCTTTCAGATCTCATTAAAATGGAAACATTTGGTTGTTTCAATTCAGTCATTTTTGACTCTGTGTATTTAAAATGACAGCACTATTAATCAAATGAAACTTTAATCACAATTGGAAACTTCAATAACCAACAAAAGGCACAGTCAATTTTGTAATAAAAGACAGTTATCCATAGGTGTTTTGAATTTGTTTTCAAAACTGTAAATAATAAAAAAGGATATCTAGCAACATTTCACAGGATAAAATGTAGGTAAAAATAACTCATGTTTCAACCACCTATTATTGCTACTTTCATTTTAATGTTATCTTTAGAGCTTTTTCTGTCATTGTAATCAGAGTAGATCTTTTTAAAATTTTTTACTTAATATTATATCAAATATTTTTCAAGATTTCTTAAAGTAGAACTTCATAGTTATATAGTAAAAGCACCATAATTTAATTAACCAGTCTCATATTTTGGGATATCTATGCAGACAACTTGCTTTTCCTTTTTAACTTGTCAAAAACAGATTGATATGAATAGGCTTACCATATAGTTTGTTAAAGAAAACAGATGACTTTAGTGCATGACACTGAAGCTGAGCCAGCTTTATTTGCAGTGTATAGGGCAGGTAAAAATATCTAATTAGAACTTACTGTCTTCTGGGGCACCTGAGTGGCTCAGTGGGTTAAAGCCTCTGCCTTCGGCTCAGGTCATGATCCCAGGGTCCTGGGATCGAGCCCCGCATCGGGCTCTCTGCTCTGCTGGGAGCCTGCTTCCTCCTCTCTCTCTTTCTGCCTGCTTCTCTGCCTAACTGTGATCTCTGTCTGTCAAATCAATAAATAAAATCTTTAAAAAAAAAAAAAAAGAACTTACTGTCTTCTATACTGTGAAGTCATGAAAGGAGATACAGAGCTAGGATCAGACCCCGTTTTCCTGACACCAGTTTGCATACTGTGTTCTCATGTCTTACGGGTGACAGCATTTGTTATGTCAAAGTGTGTATTAGTCAGCATAGGCTACCATAACAAAAGACCATTGACTGGGTGGCTTAAATAATAGAAAAAAATTTTTTTCACAGTCTGGAGGCTGGAAGGTTGAGATCAGGGTGCCAGCATGGTCAGGGGCTGGTGAGTGCTTTCTTCTTTGCTTGCCTTCTTGCTGTCTCCTCACAATGGAGAGAGAGAGAGAGAGAGAGAGAGATATCTCTTCCTCTTCTTATAAGGACACAGTCCTTTGGAATTAAGCCCTATCTTTATTACCTCATTTAATTTTAATTACTTCCTAAAGACCTTACCCAGATACAGTCATAATCGGGTTAGGGCTTCAAAATATTAATTTTTGAGGGGAGGGAACACAATTCAGCTCATAGCGAAATGTTACTAAAGAGCCACAGTCTAACAGTCAAAGAGAATGGGACATGATTCAAGTTTAACAGGTTTCTAAAATATAATGGTTTGTTTTCCTGGGAGATCCCACACATTACTTTCTCTTTTCTTTTGATAGTCATGTCAAGTTACCAAGTGTCCCTTTGAGCCTCAGTACCAGGGAGGCCAGATCTCTGACCTTATCCCAGTGACTAAAATGGTATCTATTATTGGAATAGTTGTAGTCTGTCCTTTTTTCTGTGATTATTTCCCTGTTACTGGATTTGTCTTTATGTTAGCTAATTCATATTTTTTTTCAGGAAGATATAAAGTAGAAATTAAAGAAACAGACAATGATTCCAGCAGTCTTGAATTTTTGGTTTCCTTTTCTTTTTCTTTCTTTCTTTCTTTCTTCTTCTTCTTTTTTTTTTTTTACATAGTGTCCCCTTCTAGTGTATGTATTTTTCACTGGAACATATTGTACTTAATAACAAAGAAACAGTGGTTGAACTGTTTCTTCCTCCAGGGGCTTATATTTTCCCTATATAATATGTATTATTCTGTGTCTGAGGATTTTATCTCCTCTAACATTTAAATTACCTTAAGGACTGATTAAGCTTTATCCAACTTAAGACATTCACATTCTTTGAGTAAGAAGCCAATATAAATATAATCAATTTGCCAAAAGAGAATGTTGAACTAAGTTAAGTTGCAAGGTCCTGAGTATAATGAAAATATCTCCTTAACCATGACTTCGGTGGTTAAAATTTAATGCAACATTAACGGTGAAGTATGGCTCTTCTAATGATCTCTGCTCCTGCTTTCTAAAAGCTAAGGGAGGATTTATGTTGCAAACAGGACTCTATATTCATGGAAATATGCAGCTTGGTTTTTAAAATATCTCCAGTACATAAAAAGGCCATTTGCTCTGTTTTATGTTTTCATGTATTTATTAGTTTGTAATAATAACCGTGACCTTCAGAGGCTGGACATTTTCTGGGAGCTAATGATCTGTCAGGGTTAGAGGCCCGAAGCTTCATGCTGAGGCCATTAATCAGCCCACCAGCCTTTAACTTAACGGGTAACACCCTCTTCCATCAGTCACTGTGACTCGGGTCCTGCAAGTGAGAGCATGAGGTTTGGAAAGCCTACGCTGTGGGCTGGCTTCGCTGAATACCGCAGCTCGCTACTAAGCATACATGTGCAAACCACTGGCAGAAAATTCACACTGCAGGGGACATATTTCCTACGATTCTCACTCTTCTAAAGCCTGGAGCCTGTTTTCAAAAGTTCAAAGTTCAGAACATGGGACAGATTATCATTAATTAACTTTTCAAGCCATTGGCCAAGCAGCATTAAAAACACTGCAAAACGTTTTCATATAATTGAACCCAATTAAAAATAAGCACTTTTAATAATTTTAAAACGATGGATTTTATAAAGAGGAAAATCACAAATGAGCCCAATATTCCATTAGTTTTGTTTGCAACTGTATTATGATTATGAACTGTACCTACAGCCAGTGGTCTGCTGATTGCATTCCATACTCCTACATCTCTCTCCCTGGAGCCTTTCACAACACTGATGCAGGAAAAAAAACCAAGCGACCTTTCCTCTTAAGGTTGCTCTCTCTGGTTCTAGATCAACCCTCAGGGGCCTCTTTAGAGATCTCGTCCTCAGCAACCACTCTGTGGCATGTTGACCACTTCCTCCCTCTAGATGCTGCTCATTTATTCATTCAACAAGAATCTCTTTTGCATCTACAAAGCACTAGGCACTACTCTGGCTTTGGTGCCATCTCTCTTTCTGACTTCTCACACCCCTCTGACTTCACTCCACCTTTCCTCTTTCCTCTCCGTTTATTCTTGGTGTTATCCAGAGTTCTCTTTTGTTCTTTCTTTCTTTCTTTTTTTGTTTGCAGGATTTTGAGGTACATTTTACATACCACAAAGATCACCCATTTGAAGTGTACAGCTTGATACATTTGGGAAAGTGTACGCAGCTGTGCAACCACCATCACAATAAAGTTTTGGAACATATCCATCACCCCCCAAATTTCCTTCCTGCCCCATCTCTGGCCCCAGACAACCACTGGTCTGCTCATTGTCACTATTGATTTGGTTTGTCTAGAGTTTCATGTGCATGGGATTATTGTGTTTTCTTTTGTGTCTGGATTCTTTCTCTTAGCATGATGGTTTTGGGATTCATCCGCAACATATCAGCAGTTGGCTCCTTTTTTACTGCTCAGTAACATTCCATTGTATAACTATGCCACTTTCCCATTTATCCATCAGTCTTAAACTTTTTAATTAACCTGTACCTCAGTCTTCCAATTTGTAAAAGGGGCACAATACTGGTAAATTACTTGGAACAGAGCCTGGCACCTATTACGTTTTCTCTTAGCTCATATTATTACATTTAATCATCCACTCTTGGGTAGTACGAATGCTTACCGCATGGGGGCTCAAACCAAGAGCACCTAGGAGAGAATCTGACTTGTTGCCAGTGGGTACTGCCCTAACGGTGGGGGGTTTTCGCGCCCCTCTGGGCGGGGCCTGGAAGCCGCCGCGGAGAGCGGAAGTGCGCCGTCTCTGAGGAACGCGGAGCGGTGCGGGGAGGTAGAGGCACAAGGCGTGGGAGAAAGGGTGGGGGCGCAAGGGTGGAAGAACCCGACCGCGAGGTGAGTCGGGAGCAGAGAGGGGGCGGGCGAAGGCGGTGGCCTGGGGGCGTGGCCCGGAGCGCGGCGCGGGCAAGTTGGGCTCCCTGGTTCCGCTCAGTCCCGGCCGGCGTGGGCCGCTGTCCAGGTCCGCTTCGTCCGCTGGGCAGAGGGTACGGAGCCCAGGCCCCCTGCTGGTCCGGCGCGCCCTGGAGTCAGAACCCCTAGGATTCCTCGGGAGTGAGTGCGCCCCCCTCTTCCGGGGAAGGCCCGGCGGGGTAAGCGGAGGCGGGGCTCGGCCGCCTGTGTCGCCGCAGCTTTGCCCCTGGCTCCTCGGCCTGGTGGTGGGGCTGGTGAGCCTGGGCGGTGAGAAGGCCCCGGCGAACGAAAATCCAGGACCGCCAAGTTCTGCGCTGGGAATCCTCGCCCTCTGCGGGAGTTGCTGTGGAGACCAGCGCTCCGCCCAGCTCTTTGCTAGGCAGTTAGCAAACAGATTCCGTGTGGTGTGGTGGGCGTCGAGTTTTCAGACTTCTGACTTAAAATGTTTTTTTTTTTTAAAGATTTTATTTATTTATTTGACAGAGAGAGATCACAGGTAGATAGAGAGGCAGGCAGAGAGAGAGAGAGAGAGGGAAGCAGGCTCCCTGCTGAGCAGAGAGCCTGATGCGGGACTCGATCCCAGGACCTGAGATCATGACCTGAGCTGAAGGCAGCGGCTTAACCCACTGAGCCACCCAGGCGCCCCCTGACTTAAAATGTTAAGAGGACGAGACAGAGCCACGTCCACTCCCAGGCTGATTCTTTAAATTCACAGAAAGTGTTTAGATTTTATTTTTTTTAAATATTTTATTTATTTGACAGAAATTACAACTAGGCAGAGAGGCAGGCAGAGAGAGGAGGAAGCAGGCTCCCTGCTCAATCCCAGGACCCTGGGATCATGACCTGAGCCGAAGGCAGAGGCTTTAACCCACTGAGCCACCCAGGCGCCCCAGTGTTTAGATTTTAAAAACGTCCTCCCTCAGAAGGAGCCCTGAGCCGGAAATCAAGATAATAAACACTGTATCACGAGGGTCCCTTCCGTTACCTCACAGGGGTCAGCTAACTTTCTGGGCTTCCCGGATGATTGTCAGCTGTAGAACGAATGATCCGCAGGGCTTTCAGTTCTGGATTCCATAAATGTCTGGTATAGCTGAACAGCCTCAGTATGTGTGTCCTTACTGGTGGCTGCAAACAGTGACGAGGGCAAAGAGAGGGCAACTTGTTCGGGGCTCCGACGGGTAGACAGGCCCCGTGCTCAGGAGCTGCCAGGCAGCAGGAACTCGGGGAGCCCCCCTCAGGCTCAGAGAGAATGGATAATAGTTGTATAGTTTCAGGGGATCTGGGCCGAAGAAAGAGAAGGCTGTGTTTTGAGAAGGGGAGCGCTCTCAGACTAGGGAGTGGGAGTACAGTGTACAAGAGCTAGGCTGGTGGGTTGAAAGTGTCCATGGGACCAGTGATGCAAGCATAGTAAATACTTATGTGGTCCAACGGGACAGACGTTAACACCTTTGTTGGGGTCAGGTCAAGTTCATCTTCCTGAGAAGGCCTTTACCCCCGCCAGGTGCTCTGACTTGGATGAGTAATTCAAGGCTGCCTCATGAAAAAGACCTGTGTGATTGTGATCTGCGTGAAGAAGAGGGGATCAGGGGGCAGAGGCTAGGTTTGTGGGATTCTTTCAAGGATGTGTCTTACTCATTTGTTTTTCCAGAAATCCCTAGCAGAGAGCATTGCACTCAGCTGGTTCTCATTTGCCTTGTAAAATCCAATGAAAATCACTGAATGAAAAGCATGGCGAACTCTCTTTCCCACCTTCCTGCCATGCTCCCCCCAGTCTGATAATAATAATAATAATCGGAACCCCTTTCTTGTTCATTCTATCCTTGGTGCCTGCAATTCTTTTAATGGCAGATAAAGGCGTTCATTCCATATTTAGGCCATTCCTACACTATTTTCTTTCATTCTGGGCAAGAGGGACTCCCTGCAATATTGTCTTCCACACTTTCGAAGAGGGACTTTATTGAACTGCAGCATGTCCAAGAGAGGATGAGCGAGATGGTTAAGAGCATATAAATCATGTCATATGAGGAGCAGTTGGGCCTATTTGAACTGCAGGGACATGGTACTCAGTGGGGGAGGTGACAGATGTCTTCAAGTAAATCGAAAGGCTGCCAGGAGGAGAAGGACTTGTTTTATATTTCTCAAGTGAGGAGAAACTGTAGGGGGCTAATTTTGTTTAGCATGACTGAAAACCTTTTAATAGTTAGAGCAGTCCAGAAATGGAATGGGCTGCCCCCAGGAAGCCTTGATTTACAATCAGGGGAGGTGTTTACTCAGGCTGGATTCCATGTGTGAAGATTGTTATAGGAGAACTGATGTGGAGGGTGAAAAATTAGGGGAAAAAGACTTCTAAAGTTACTTCCAAATACCTGGTATTATATGTTACATTTTGGTTGAGAATATCTGACCTCAATTGACTCACACTGAAGCTTTTTTCTTGTTTCCAAGGCCTGAGAGTAGCGGGTTGGGGAGTATGACTGTTAATTGGGGGGACTAATAAATTATAAAAGGGAGGTAGTAGACAAGGTGAAAAATAGCCCAAGAAAGGGGGCAGTCCTAAAGGAAGATTGCCTTAGCCACTTCACAGTTTGTTTTATTTTCTGGGGTCATTGTGTTTAGCTTTGCCATGTGGTTTAGTGAGTATATTGGTGCATAGCTTTTTCTCTCTTTCCTACTAGGTCCTTTCTACAAACCGCACTTGATTTCCTTGTTGCCAACCCTGATCAGTTAGAGTGGCAGATTTAAAGATGAAATGACAAGCAGTTTAAATTAACCAGTGGAATCTAGACCTATGTTCTATTTTTATCCCTTCCCTCTTTTTGTGTAGGTCAGTAGGGAGACATTTGATTCACATACCCAATGTGCTTCTCTTGCTTTGGACTTTAGGTGGTTTTGCCAGCCCTCTTTGATTTTGTTTTGATTGGAGTCCAGCTTCATAGTCTGGAGTTTATCTTCACATAATACAGTGTACAAAAGACAAAGCTGTCGTGCCTGCAACCGCTGCCTAATGGACCAGACATTTTCCCTCTCAGTTTACATTACAGCTGTATCTGGCACATCATATAACATCCTTTTTCATTGTTATTGATATGGGATGTGAAAATATTTGAAAGCAGAAACACCATGCAAGTGTAAATTACTATTCTAGATAATATGCAAGTCTGAGGGGAGACTTTATGTAGATATTTGCTAGTACCTTCCAGCAGAGCATGGCTTTGTTGGTTTTATGACATGTTATTAGATGAATACAGCTGTTATTGTAAATTGGCACCTTTAATTTTTGGTGATTTGATGTGTCTAGTTTAAAAAGATATTTCTGCTTAGAAGCATGATCCCCAGATGAAGTTTTATCTTTGATCCTCTGCTATCTCACTCAAAACATTACATACCTCTTTGATATGCTTTACCAAACAGAAACAGTCTCTTCTTTAAACTTCACTACATTGGCAAGTTGGAAACAAACTTTTTTTTTTCTGCTTAAAAATCAAATCGCTGCCTGTACTTTGTTTAGGGAGCACAGGCTTAGGAAAGTAATCATTTCTACCCGAAGTACATCAAGTCACTACCTGTTATAGCTGAATTATCTTACGGTGTTGCTAAACATATTCAATACTAGTACTGAGATCAAATTATTATAATATGTACTATGTGTAATTGTACTAAAAGAATATTTATTGCATACTTACTCTTAGATACAACCATCTTCAGTCTGACCGCCTATTATGTACTTGCTCATATCGTGGCTTAATTTTTTTGTTTTCGAGGACCTATATCTCCCCTTCTCCAATGAACCTTCTTGAGGTATGATCATAGATAACACCTGGCATTGGTTTGTGTGCAGATAGTGGTGACTTAAATGTTTATTATGTGGGTGAATGGAGCTTACTATCATATGTCTTAAGTATCAACAGTTGCAACGTACCAGCTTGAAAACTCTGACAGCTGTAAAGGAAAATTCAGAACACATCATTTTGGAATATTCTGAAAAACATCTTATATATTTTCATACCTTGTCTTGTCAAAAGAATACAACTCTTAAAAACAAACATTCTAAAAGTGACAAAAGTGTGTAGGCAACGTCAAGCCAACCAAAGATGTCACTTATCAGGATCAAGCCTTTTCTCTTTCATCTTTATTCTTGTCAGTTATTGATGAAAAGGAAAGAAGACAAGAAAAACACGTCTAAAAAGTCTTCGGCAAGACCCGTTGTCAGACATAACTGATAAAAGATTGTACAGAAACCTCATCTCTCCCCAGGAGAGTAAATCAAACCAAGACCAAAAGAGCTGTGTAAGTATATATGTGGGCCTGTCAGGGTGAGCCCAGCAAACACCAGATAGCCCGTATTTCTAGGGAGAATTGCAATGAAGATAGGTCTTCAAACTGCTTCATACTATTTTGATGATAGGATCCTAGCAGATTCCAAAAAACAGAAAAGCACACACAAAGGAAATCATTGTGGGCCTCGTATTGTGAGTTGCCATCCCTGAAATAAACAGCTGTCCCTGTAGCATAGAGCTTCCTTTGTCATCCTGTCCATCTGTGCTGCAATTGAAAACATGTAACTCAGAAGATAAATTTGGGTGGAAAGTCTGAAAGATAAGCAGGATTCTCAAACGGGCACATCAAGCACTAGAAAAATAGGCAACAGTTTTGATCATAGTCAAGAGATCTAATTCAAAAGACTTTTTTTTTTTTTTTTGACACTTTTCCCTAGGTGTCAGAGTAGTCCCTGCAATTATTTGTCTTTAGCAACTCCCAAACATTTTAGAGACGGAAGTAGGAAGGAAGTTGCCATTATGCGATTCTGCAGAAGTTTAGCAGAGATCTTTAAGTGGAGAAGCTGTTCAAGAGCACAGCTACTTCACTCAGAGCAACTTAAGATCCTTTCGAGAATCAGAAGTCACGCGGGCACCCAAGAGGAGGCCAGTATCCAGATTTCTTGCATTCTTCAGCCACAGCTACCTCCTTGCTCTTCAGAAAGAAAGTAGATTTGGATGAAGCCCTCTGGATTTGAGTTGGACAGGAGGAAGCTGGACTTGTTAAAAGGGGCTGAGTGTATTTTTTTAACATGTTGGATGCTTGTGATGGGGCACACAGGACTCCTAAAAATGTTTTGGAGACTGTGCGCCTTATAGAAGATAATAATGAAGATGAGGGTATAGTGACTTAATGACAAGATGGAATTAATCATTTTTCTTAAAAAGGGACCATGATGCAAATATTCCTAGAAAGCTGTGAGTGAAAATAACCAGGACAAAAGTTTCAGCCTAGAAATTACGTGGGAATATGAGCAAATCCAAATTTAAAGCAGAGTTTTTTCATTTTCATGTTTCAGTGTTTTTTTGTTTTTTTTTTTAATTAAGAAAATAAAAAATCTAGAGGCACCTGGGTGGCTGAGTTGGTTAAGCATCAACTCTTGATTTTGGCTCAGGTCTTGATCTTAGGGTCATGAGATTGAGCCTGTGGGCTCAATCCTGGGTGTGGAGCCTGCTGCCTGCTTAAGATTCTCTCTTCCACGGCACCTGGTGGCTCAGTCAGTTAAGCATCTGCCTTCAGCTCAGGTCAGGATCCCAGGACCCTGGGATGGAGCCAAGCCCCGCATCTGGCTCCCTGCTCAGTGGGGAGCCTGCTTCTCCTTCTCCCTCTCCTGCTCTGCCTGTTGCACTCTCTCTGTCAAATAAATGAAATCTTAAAAAGGAAAAAAAAAGATTCTCTTCTCCCTTTCCCTCTGCCCCTTCCTCCTGCTATCTCTCTCTCTCTCAAAAAAAAAAAAAAAAAGCAAAGAAAAAAGTTGTAGCATAATACACACACGTACACACATAAAATTTTGAATTTTAGCATCTTTTTATTGCTGTAAATTGAAGAAAATGGGCTGGGGAAGTAGGGCAAACAGCAATTTCTTGGGATGTTAACATTGAGTTATCAACAATTACATAAGGCAATGTTAACTGACATCCATTTTGAATAAGAATAGAAAATAGTGTTAGTTGTCCACCTTTCCAGAAAAAAAGTTTTTAAAAAATGCAGTTATCCTCAGTAGGACTATATCTATTTATAAGAAACAACTGAATAGTTAAAAATTTGTTCACTAGTGGTTTATAAAGAGGGATTTTGGCAAATTCCATATTTTAATTTTTCCCCCCAAAGTTTTGATGTCAACAGCCTTACCATATGAGAAATACTTATTTAAACAAAACTTAGAGTCTGATCCTTAACTATTAAAACTGTGCTTATTCTAAAACATTATGCAGTTTAGAAATATGAATACTTTTGTGCAAATAGATGATTGCTTAAGTTCCCAATTACATCACCTAGTCTTTTTTGCTGTTGTTTAAGCAGTAAAGTTTATATTACTCCAACTGCTTTTTTTAAGGCTCAAAGCTTCTATTTGGGAACTCAGGATCTTAAATATTATTTGTACATTGTTCCTGTGTTGTAATAAAGTCATGCTATATTAAATTTTATAGATACTTTTGACTAGCGTGAGTGTAGATATATCATGGTATATGGTGGAATTGTTGTTGAAAGGTTATTTCTTTTAAAATATTGTTTTTATGTTTCCCACAATATACAATATTTTTCTCAGTTTGCATGTATAAATGCTAAGACAATTTAGAGGCGTGTGCAAATGTTCCTTTTCTGAGCTTACTGGAAAACTGACTTAAGTGTTTTCAATTTGTAGAATATATTACTTGCCAGATGTTTTTGATTCTTCCTACAATTTAGAAGCAACTCTCTGATTATGTTAAATATTAATTTACAAAAATTTGCGAATGACTCTAGTTGTCATACCTCATTTGAAATCAAGCTTGTAAAGGAAATAAAGTTGTTGATCTTGCCTTTTAGTATATGTGCTGCCGAAGCGAGCACTGATCTTGCCTTTTTCTTCACAGTCATTCCAAGAACGAAATACTTCATGGGTCTGGATTTCTACTTATACACAGAACCTTTGATCCCTTTGATATATGTAAAATGTCAAAGGTGGCAATCACTGAACATTTTAGAAGGGGTACTTGGTTACGTGTGTTTGTGCCATAAACACTAACAGTAGCACCAAGATGCTCTTTGTATGCGTAGTTAGTTGACCAAAGCCAAAAAAAAAAAAAAAAAAAAAAAAAGAGAGTAATGCTACACTCTTCAAAGCCCCTCTTCCTTTTGTGAGATGATTAGATCTTATCCTCTTCTGTTTTGCAGGCAAGGACCATCCACATAACTGCCACACCAGGAATCTCCAATATGCTGGGACAAGATAACATCTGTTCTGCATCAGGCCCTGGGACATCTGGCTATATACTGAGGTGAGTGATCATTGGGATTGCCCTGTTTTCCCCTATATGGAGATTGGAATCAAGACTTGGAATTTTTCCCCAGTCATTCCCAGAGACTTGCTGAACAGCCTGGCTTTAGAGACATGCTGGAGCCTCCTAGTGGTGGCCTCTGGGCATGGGAATGCTCATAACAACAGGGTGACCTGCCAAGTTCAAAGTACTTCGGCAAGAGTTATTATCACTGCAAAGGGGTTTAGGCACCTACCTAGCATCTCATAGACTGAAACATGAAGGATAATGACATATTCTGACCTGCAGGGTGTGGTGGGAATGATGAGAAAAGGGCTTTGGTGCCAGTGGATGGTTTAGCCTGGAGTGTTCCACAGGAGCAAAAAAGCAGGATTGCTGTGCCTAATGACAACTTTTGACAAGATCAGAATGGGACTCAGGTGAATCAGATCTCATGGCAATTTTGATGATTTGAATCTACTTTCACAGTTTTGCTGCTCTGAGCTCTGTGGATTTCAAATGGTCTAATAGGCAATTTGGCTAATATATGAATTTACTTAGAGAATTTACAAATTAAGCCAGTCAATACTTGCTAAGCACCCGCCATATGCTAGATACTGTGTTAAGTGCTATGGCAAATTCTGAGATGCATCACAGTTCCTACCCTGTAGGGGCTCATAGTTTGGTGGGGGATATAAGACATGTAGACCAGTCACTGGAATAGAGGGTAGGAAGTGGTAATGACTCAAGATGAATAGAAATAGACTATAAAGCAAGTTCAGAGGAGATGTGGGGGTGGTTCAGGCAGGTGGAATGGAGAGAAGTGGATAATTTAGTCATTCAGGAGTAAAATTAACACAACTTGGAAACTGATTATGAAAAGGGACTGGGGGGAGCAGAGATGAATAAAAAATGCTGTGATGTTTCTAAGCATGCATGGCAGAGGAGTCAACAGGGGACACAGAAGGTGAAGCATATTTGGAGGGATATAGGAAGGGTTCAGTTTTGGACAAGAGGAGTTCAAGGTGGAAATTCAGACTTGGAGTATGAGAGGGAAATGGCTCTCGAGGTACAGAATATGGGCTCTTTTGCGTTGGAGAGAAAACAAAGCAGCAGAATTCTGTAAGGTTTCAGAGGACAGGTAGAGAGAGACCTGTTCTCTGTGGAGAAAGAGTGAGAGGCAGTATGGGAGTGAGTCTGTGCTCAAGAGTCAGACCCACCCGAGTCTGAATTTCAGCTCTGTTTCATACTCTTTGCGGGCAAGATATTGAACCTTTCTTTTTTTTTTTTAATTTTTTTATTTTAAAGATTTTGTTCATTTATTTGACAGATCACAGTAGGCAGAGAGAGAGGGGAAGCAGGTTCCCCGCTGAGCAGAGAGCCCAATGCAGGGCTCGATCCCAGGACCCTGGGATCATGACCTGAGCCGAAGACAGAGGCTTAACGCACTGAGCCACCCAAGTGCCCCAAGATATTGAACCTAAGCCTCAGTTTCCTCATCTACAAAATGCGATAGAGGATAGCATTTTTCTCAGAGTAGATGTGAGGATTCATTAAGATGGTATATGTAAAATATTTAGGTTGATGCCTGACATATGCTCAAGAAAAGTGAATTATTTCAAAAAATGTATTACCATTAATAATAGAAATGATTGTGGACAGAAACTTGGGGCCACTGACATTTTGGGGGGTTGGAGGAGGAGAAATCAGAGAAGAAGGCGAGAAAAATCAACAGAAGAGGGTCAACGGACTATAGTTTTGCAGTGTTAGGAGAGAATTTTACAGGGACTTAGTGACTGCTGTTAAAATTCTCTCCTAGAGAGTTAACGTGGTTGAGTGTAGAGCAAATACCATTACATTTGGGGGAATATGTTAGTTTGCTAGGGCTTCTATAACAAAGTACCATGGATTGGGTGACTTAAATAATAGGTATTTTCTCATACTTCTCAAGGCTAGTAGTCTGAGATCAAGATGTCAGCGGAGTTGGTTCCTTCAGAGAGTATGAAGACAAATATGTTCCATGCCTCTCCCCTAGTTGAGGGTGGTTTGCTGGCCATCCTGGCATTCCTTGGCATGTTCTGATCCCTGCCTTTGTAAATCACATGGCACTCTCCCTGTGGGTATGTCTGTGCCAGATTTCCTTTTCGTAGTAAGGACACAGCCATATTGGATTGGGGGCCTCCTTACTCCAGTATGACTTCATCTTAACTAATTATATCTGCGATGGCCTTATTTTCAAATTTCCAAGTAATGTCACATACTGAGCTACTTGGGTTAGTACCTCAACATATGAATTTTGTTGGGATGCAGTTAAACTCATAACAGGGAAGGTGGACTTTGGAAGAATTGTTTAGGCAGAGATCAGATTATACATACAGCAAGAAAATAAGAAAGTGGATCTCTAAGATGGAGGTAAAACAGAGGAACATGGGACAAATTGAAGTATACTGACCATGAGAGCAGAGATGTTTCAAATGAGGAGAAAGCAAGGTGGATGGATGGATAATAGTCTGAGTCTATATTTAAGTCCAGTCTGTACCCTTCTGCCAGGCCCTATGCTCTTTTCTTTTGTTTTTGCCTGAATTATATGGAGAATTGGTTTATCTCTCTAGTTTTCTCATGAAAAAACAGTTGTTAAGAAATTGTCATCAAGGGGCACCTGGGTGGCTCAGTGGGTTAAAGCCTCTGCCTTCGGCTCAGGTCATGATCTCAGGGTACTGGGATCAAGCCCCGAATCAGGCTCTCTGCTCAGCAGGGAGCCTGCTTCCTCCTCTCTCTCTCTGCCTGCCTCTCTGCCTACTTGTGATCTCTTCTGTCAAATAAAAAAAAATCTTTAAAAAATATTAAAAAAAAAAAGAAATTGTCATCGAGAGAGAAAGAAAGAAAGCCCATGCCGGCGGCCCTGATTGATATTGTCTATAGAAATATAATGAGGGAGGGAGGAAGGGAGTCCTCCTTTGGATACAACCAGAGTGTATCTATTTGTAGAATTTCAGGATTTCTTAAAAAGCTTTTTTTTCCCCCAAAGAAGATATGTAGCTTAGAATGAAGAACATTTCCTTTGAGAAAAAAGCTTTAAAGATAGTAATAATCTTAATTAAATAGTGTTTCATATTCAGAAGGGAACAAAATTATAAATGTACATACAACTTTCTCAACCATATGTTCTTTTTAATGATATTAATATATCCCTTGAGATAGAAGTAAAGCTTCTTCCTAATTAGGTAGTATTTTATTAAACTGAAAGAAATCTCATGTTAGTTTGAATACCATTTTCAAGAATTAAATAACACTTATAGTCTCAGATAAAGAGGATTTTGCTTTCTTCCATGGAAATTATTGGTGCTGGTCAAAAAACAATTTTAGAATGAAGGAAAACAAGAGGTCTCCTTGCTAATTAAAGGCAATTCAAATTCTCCAAGATTTTGCCAAGCATGAATATATTATTGCTGATTCTATTTGTGCCAAGATAGCTATTTTAAGGAAAAATTCGGATAATTTAAACTTCATAAAAATCTAATTTCTGCACTTGACTAATCTTTTCAGTCAAATCAGTCAAAATGATTTACATTTACAGATTCAACCTAAATTAACCTTAAAGGTATATAGTGTGGATGAATGGATAAGGAAGATGTGGTACATATACACAATGGAGTATTATGCCTCCATCAGAAAGGATGAATACCCAACTTTTGTAGCAACGTGGACGGGACTGGAAGAGATTATGCTGAGCGAAATAAGTCAAACAGAGAGAGTCAAGTATCATATGGTCTCACTTATTTGTGGAGCATAACAAATAACATGGAGGACATGGGGAGGTGGAGAGGAGAGGGAGTTGAGGGAAACTGGAAGGGGAGATGAACCATGAGAGACTATGGACTCTGAAAAACAACCAGAGGGTTTTGAAGGGGTGGGGGGGTGGGGTGGGGGGGGTGGGGGGGTGGGGTGGGTGTGGGGGTGGGAGGTTGAGGAACCAGGTGGTGGGTAATAGGGCACGTACTGCTTGGAGCACTGGGTGTGATGCCAAAACAATGAACACTGTTATGCTGTAAATAAACAAACAAAAAAAAAGGTATATAGTGTGGAGCAAGGTCATGAACCCTGGGGCTGGAAACAGAAAGACTGAGTTCAAACCCTGGTTCTATGATTAAAGAAAAAACGGGGAGAACAAAAAGTATGTAAAATTGAAATCAAAAGAGATTAAAATAATTGTAAGGAATACTACATGTACTTCTATGGCAGTATGTTTGAAAGAAGAAAATAAGTGCTGATTTCCTCCCCAAATATAAATCCCCCAAGGGAATAAGCTGAAGTGGAAAATATGAATGTACTAGTTACTATAGAACATGTTGGAAAGGTGATTAAAAGGCTATGATTGAAGAAGAGAGCAGGCCCAGACAGAGTCCCAATTGTTTTTTTCATTTTTTTAAAAAAGATTTTTATTTATTTATTTGACAGACAGAAATCACACGTAGGCAGAGAGGCAGGCAGAGAAAGAAGGAGGGGAAGTAGTCTCCCTTCTGAGCAGACAGCCCGATGCGGGGCTCGATCCCAGGACCCTGAAATCATGACCTGAGCTGAAGGCAGTGGCTTAACCCACTGAGCCACCCAGGCGCCCCAAATGTTTATAAACTAGGTCATAGACAGTAATCACATGAATATAGGTGCAACATTTATAAATAAAACATTAATAGGGGCGTGATCTCTGTCTGTGATCTCTGTCTGTCAAATAAATAAAATCTTTAAAAAAAATTAACAGATACATTCAAATAAAGTAGTCAGGAGTAGTAAAACAAGTATAGTTTATTTCAAGAATACAACTACTGGAAATGAACCAACATGATCCATTCATCAACAAATTAAGGGGAAAATATATAAACATACCTGTTTGAAAGACATCTGATTAGATTAGGGACTATCCCTATGAAAAACTTCCCCCAAAAATAAAGATTTACTACCAAAATGCACAGCAAATATTATCCTAAATGGTAAAATAGTAAAACCATTGGTTTTAATTCATAGCAAGAACTAGACAAAAATGCCTGCCCTCGCCGTTATTATTTAACACTGTCTTGGAGGTTTATGCAAGTATAATGAATAAGTAAATTAATTGGTAAAAAAATACTGAGAAAGAGGAGAAAATAAGCTCTTTTTCTGACCATAGGACTATATGCGTAGAAAATCCAGGAAGCTGTAGTAAAAACTCCTTGGAGTTAATAAAGGTAATTTGACTAGGTGTCTAGATGCAAGATAAAATATATTAATATCAGCATTTTTTATCTACAGAAATATATAGCTACAAATGGAAATGTTAGCAACTGCTTAATAACAACAGAGTTATAATATAGGAAGAAATTTAATAAGAAAAAAACAGGACTTAATATGAAGCAAATAAATCATTAGGAGTTATATATCTTATAGAAGGTCATAAAACAAGACATAAACAAATAAAAACACCATGTTTTGGATAGAAAGACAACTTAAAATGGTCAATTCTTCTAAAATTAATATGTAAAGCTAAGGCAGTTCTTTTTTTTTTTTTAAATATTTTATTTATTTGACAGAGAGAAATCACAACTAGGCAGAGAAAGGAGAAGGAAGCAGGCTCCCCGCGGAGCAGAGAGCCCAATGTGGGGCTCAATCCCAGGACCCTGAGATCATGACCTGAGCCGAAGGCAGAGGCTTTAACCCACTGAGCCACCCAGGCACCCCAAGCTAAGGCAGTTCTTATTAGGATCCCAGGGGCTTTGAGGTGGGGAGAATAAAGAAGAAGCAATGCCCAAAGATGGCTCAGAAAAATATGGTAAGAAGACTAGTGAGAGAGGGTATAGTATAGCAGAGCATACTATAAATTAAATATTACATTGACATAAGAATAGGTAACTAGATCAGTAAAACAGAATAAAGATTCTGGAGATAGTCCTAGACTATATAAGCTTCTTCTACATTAGAAAGTTGCTAGTTTAGTTCAGTGGGGAAAGGATATATTCTATAATGAATGGTCCTGGCAAAACTGGTTATCTATCTGGAAGAAAAACTTGGATGCTTGTCTTATGTTTAGTCAAAAAAATTAAATGTAAATACTAAATATAAAAAATGATACAATAATGTCTTGCAAGATCATCTGGGAGGCTACATTCCCAATAATTGGGAATGATGGGGAAATACCCCTTTAACCAGAAGTTTAATCATATTTATAAATTCACACTTCTTTATGGCAGAGTTCATCAGCAGAGTCAGTAGACAAATGACTGATTTGGAAAGAAAATGATTATCATGCAAATGATAGGTATATAATTTGTAATGAAAATATACCAACAACTCTTACAAATGGAAACAGAAGACAACCTACCCAGTAAAACATGGCTAAGTCAGGTAAACAGGCATTTTGTGGAAGAGCAAAGCTTTTTGCCAGCAAACATATGAAAAGGTGCTCAATCTAATTAGAAATTAGAGAAATGCAAATTAAAATAATAATGAGATTAATCTTTACCTCTACCCGGCTGGTGGAAAGAAGTAGTAATGCCAACTACTGTTGGGTTATAGGCAAGGAGGTACTCAACATACTTTGCCAAAGGAAAGGTGAATTATTTCAGTCCTTCTGCAAAGTAGTCTGGGAACTTCTTTTAAAAATAAAAATATGTCTTTTCTTCAACCTGGTAGTTGCTCTCACCGACTTTTTTCCCCTAAAGATTTATTTATTTATTTAAGCTTTAAAAATTATGTTATGCTAGTCACCATACAGTACTTCATTAGTTTTTTATGTAGTGTTCCACGATTCATTGTTTATTTAAGAGAGAAAGTGTGAGCAGCGGAAAGCGAAGAGGGAGACAAGCAGACTACCTGATGAGTGGGGCGCCTGAATTGGGGCTGGATCCCAGGACACTGAGATCATGACCTGAGCTGAAATCAAGAGGCAGAAGCTCAACCAACTGAGCCACCCAGGCACACCTCATTGATTTTTTTTTAAAAATACAAGTGAACCCATTCTGATTTGAAAGGATTTTTTAAAAGATATTGTTAAATGAGAAAAAAAAAGATGCCAGGAAATATATATAATATAGTTGGGTTTTTACAAGACAAAGAATGAAAAGCCTTTGCCAATGTGAATGTGAGTATGTGAGATTTTAATATGGAGAAATATACAGACATATACAGATGCATACTAGACTATCAAGATGGGTTTTCTGTGGTATTGGAGGGAGGGCAGATGGTTAAGCCAATATAATTTTTCAGCAATTTCTTACATAAAACTTTTACTTATTTTTTCCAATTAAAATTTTTATTTTACTAAAAATACTTTATGAAGGTGAAGTTTTTCCATCAATATTTTTTGACAAAGCCTCAATAATTAGCATTTTCTTTGTATCTAGCTGGACTGACTATAACCTATGTTATTGTGAATTTTCTTTCTGGCCCTTATTTTTAACAAGTATGGTTTGCTTGGTAGTTACTAATTATTATTATTACTTGAAGGTAAAAATCAGTCTTTCTTTTTTTTAAAATTTTATTTACTTATTTGACAGGTAATCACAAGTAGGCAAAGGGGCAGGCAGAGAGAGAGAGGAGGAAGCAGGCTCCCTGCTGAGCAGAGAGCCAGATGTGGGGCTCCATCCCGGGACCCTGGGATCATGACCCAAGCCAAAGGCAGAGGCTTTACCCTACTGAGCCACCCAGGCGCCCCAATCAGTCTTTCTCTAGTTAGCCATCTTATTCTGTGTAAGTCTCTGTTATTGGGATTTAGGGAGAAAATAATCTGAAAATGCATATTTTTCAGGTGAAATCTGATATTTAAAGCATTGGTGGCTAATTTGAATTTTATGAATCACAGTGCGGGCCAACATTATTTAGGTTCAGTGAAACGTGTCTGCAGGCTGCATACTTTTTGACTTCTGGTGCGGCTCAGGTCTTGGCTGTCCTAATGTTCCTAATGCTGGAAATGTGTCACCTACTAGGAAAATGTCATCCTCTCTTTGAAAATCCCCTCCTGTCATGGAACTAGGGCTGTAATTCCTGGGACCAGATAAATCAGGTATGTGCATGTTTCAGATCTGAATGATAGTAATGAAGAGAAGTGTGCTGGGGAGGCCTCTTCTAGATACACCCCCATATGGTCCCTCATGTGTTTCAGTGCATCACCAGGAAATAGCCGCATGGGATGCCGCCTATCCAGCAGTAGGTGGCAGCAACAGAACAAAGATTGGCCACGTGAGGGCCTGTGATGCTCCCAATTTCTTCTTTATTTATATATGAATTAGGGAAAGAACAGATTGGTGATCAGTTTTAGAGGGAAGAAAATTACTTGCCATACCCTTTCCATTAAAAAAAAAATTTAAGGCCCTACTATGTGCCAGCCACTGTGCTGTGCATTTTATTTTTACATTTATTTTTTTTTTGAGTTGCCACACGAGGTCACGTTAGCTTTAGGTGTATGACATAGTGTGATTTGCCGAGTTGACACATTCTGCTATATTCACCACAAGTCTTGTGCTGTGCATTTTAACAGTTGTGGTGTTCAATCTTCACAACCTGTGACACAGGCAACTATTTCTCTCATTTTAAAGATGAGGAAATTAAGTTTTTGAAGACTGAAGGAATGTGCCCGAGGCTGTCCTGTTTCTCACAGGCAGAGTCGTGTCCGGAAGTGCTAGATCTTTGACTGTTTTTCTGGAATCATACCTATTATACCAGCCTGCAGTCCAGCTTCTGTCTCAGTTCTCCTGACTTTCTGCCTGATTAATGTTGTGGAGAAACTCGGGCTGTACTTGGGGACAGAGGAAGCCAGCATGGCAGAGGACATTTGCCCCAGATGCTGGCCAGGTGGTTGTGCCTAGAGCTGCTGATTGAGGGAAGATGGATGCTACGGCAGACGAACACCACACTTTCAGTCTGAGAAGGGATGTGGAAATTTGATGCGTTTTTCCTTTTTTGTATAATTATTCCCATGACAGAAACAGATGACCTTTTCCCTCATTTCTTACTATTCAAAGTATTGGCATAGAAAATAAGTTGTATAAGAAGTTAAATGCTTCTTGTGATAAATGTGAGGGGCTGCCCATTTGGTAATTAAAGCTGTGGGATATTTGCATGACAGACCTGTCCTTGGCTATTTCATACTGCATCAGACTCTATTTGATTGAAAATGACTAATATCATGATTTTATATAAATGGCTCAAATCTGTTAGACAATTTGCTTAATAAATGAGATCAGCCAGCAAAGCTCACAATTTCTTCCAGTGTAAGGCAGTGTGGGGGTAGAGAGCAGACTCAAGATAATTCTCCTCTGCCTGTGTGATCTTGTGTATGTAGCTCATTCTTCATCTGTAAGGGAGGGGTTGGACTAGATGACACCAGAAGTTTCTTCCTGTTCTGCTAGCCTGTGATTTTCTGGAGTCCCCGTGGATCTGTATGTGAACAGAACCAACCCCCTTCCATGCAGGGCAGCTCCAGAGGGAGCCACAGAGATTAGATAAGCCCTTGTATCTTCAAAGAAACGATCCCAAGTCACTGGCAAGTTAGGAACCAACTAAAAAGGACATAGTTATATGGCATCTAAAGAACTTGGGTTTGGAGTCAGACAGTCCTGATCCAAATCTTGGCTCCACTGATGACTAGCTGTATAATCCTGGGCAAGTCACTAGCACTCCCTGATTCTTGATTTTCTTAGTGGACACCTTAAGATTTGCTGTGGGTTTTTAAGAGTCAGAGTTTATCATGTGTTTGACTCATGACAGTTGTCCAGTAAATGGTAACTCTTTTCACTAGTGATTGTTATGGGTTGAATTATGTCACCTGAAAATTCATATGTTAAAGTCCTGGCTCTTAGTACCTTCCAAAATGATCTTATATGGAGGGGGTAATCTTACTTCAGGGGTAATCAAGTTAAAATGACGTCATTAAGAGAGTCTGTTTTCCACTGGGCATTCTTTTCTGCTTTGTTGAAAGTTAGTTGACCATAGAGTTGAGGGTCCATTTCTGGGCTCTCTATTCTGCTCCATTGATCTATGTGTCTGTTTTTGTGCCAGTACCATACTGTCTTGATTATAGCTTTGTAATAGAACTTGAAGTCTAGGAATTGCCACCAACTCTGGTTTTCTTTTTCAACATTACTTTGGCTATTTTGTTGTCTTGTCTGGTTCCATACAAATTTCAGAATTGTTTGATCTAGCTCTGTGAAAAATGCTGGTGTTATTTTGATAGGGATTGAATGAATATGTAGATTGCTTGGGGTCGTATAGACATTTTAACAATATTTGTTCTTCTATTTCATGAGCATGGAATGTTTTTCCACTTCTTTGTGTCTTCCTCAATTTCTTTCATAAATTCCCTATAGTTTTTAGAGTACAAATCTTTTACTTCTTTGGTTAGGTTTATTCCTAGGTATCTTACGGTTTTTGGTGCAGTTGTAAATGGGATTGATTCCTTGATTTGTCTCTTTTTTCTAAGGTTTATTTTGCTCTTTTACAGCTCCTTTTTAAAAAAAATTAAATTTGTTTTAGGGGCACGGGTCTGCGATTCATCAGTCTTATGTAACACCCAGTGGTTTCCACAACACATACCCTCCCCAGTGTCCATCACCCAGACACCCCATTCCTCATCTCCCTCCAGCAACCCTCAGTTTGTTTCCTAAGATTAAGAGTCTCGTGGGGTGCCTGGGTAGCTCAGTCAGTTGGGCATCTGCATTCAGCTCAGGTCATGATCTCAGGGTCCTGGGATCAGGTCCCCTGTCAGGCTCACTACTTGGCAGGGTGTCTGCTTCTTCCTCTCCCTCTGGACCTTCTGTTTGTGCTCTCTCTCTCTGTCTCAAATAAATATATAAAATCTTAAGAAAAAAGAAAAAAGAGTCTCTTAAATGATTTTTTTCCCTCTCTGGTTTCATCTTGTTTCATTTATTCCTCTTTCCTCTGTGATCCTCTGCCTTGTTTCTTAAATTCCACATATCAGTGAGATCATATGATAATTATCTTTCTGATAGACTTATTTCACTTAGCATAATACCCTCTAGTTCCATCCATGTCATTGCAAATGGCAAGATTTCATTTTTTTTTTTAAAGATTTTATTTATTTATTTGACAGAAATCACAAGAGAGGCAGGCAGAGAGAGAGGAAGGGAAGCAGGCTCTCCACTGAGCGGAGAGCCCGATGTGGGCTCTCCACTGAGCGGAGAGCCCGACGTGGGACTCGATCCCAGGACCCTGAGATCATGACCTGAGCTGAAGGCAGCGGCTTAACCCACTGAGCCACCCAGGCGCCCGAGATTTCATTTTTTTTTATAGTACCTGCACCCCAATGTCAAGCAGCAATGTCCACAATAGCCAAACTATGGAAAGAACCCAGATGTCCACTGACAGATGAATGGGTAGAGAAGATGAATGGGTAGAGAAGATCTTCTCTATATATATATCTGTATAATATATATATTATATATATTATATATATATATACTATCTGTATAATATATATATTATATATATATACACACACACACACACACACACACAGTGGAATATTATGTAGCCATCCTTGATTTCTCTTTCTGATGCTTCATTATTGGTGAATAGAAACACAACAGACGTTTATGCATTGATTTTATATCCTGTGACTTTGCCGAATTCCTGTATCAGTTATAGCAATTTTTTAGTGGAGTCTTTTGGGTTTCCTACATAGAGTATGATGTCATCTATAAATCCTGAAAGTCTGACTTCTTCCTTGCCAATTTCAATGCCTTTTATTTCTTTTGTTGTCTGTTTGCTGAGGCTAGGACTTCCAGTAGTATGTTGAACAAGTGTCGGGAGTGGACATCCCTCCTGTGTTCCTGACCTTAGGGGAAAAGCGCTCACTTTTTCCCCATTGACGATGATAGTAGCTGTGGGTCTTTTGTATATGGGCTTTATGACGTTGAGATCTTCTAGCCCTACTTTTTTTAGGGTTTTAATCAAAAGATGTTGTATTTTGTCAAATGCTTTTTCTGCATCTATTGAGAGAATCCTATGGTTCTTATCTTTTCTTTTATTAATGTGGTATAGCACATTGATTGACTTGTGGATATTGAACCACTCCTGCAGCCCAGGAATAAATCCCACTTGGTCTTGGTAAATAATCCTTTTAATGTACTATTGGATCCGATTAGCTAGTATATCATTGAGAATTTTTGCATCCATGTTCATCAGGGATATTGGTCTGTAATTATCTTTTTTAATGGGGTCTTTGTCTGGTTTTGGGATCAAGATCAACCTGGTCTCATAGAAATAGTGATTTGAAGGGACACTTGCACCCTAGTGTTTGTAGCAGCAATGTCCACAATTATGGACAGACTATGGAAAGAGCCTAGATGTCCGTTGACTGATGAATGGATGAAGAAGATGTGATACACACACACACACACACACGCGCGCGCACACACACACACACACTGGAATATTGCTCAGCCATCAAAAAGAATGAAATCTTGCCATTTGCAATGACGTGGATGGAACTAGAGGGAATTATGCTAAGCGAGACAAGCCAGTCAGAGAAAGACAAATACTATATGATTTTCACTCATATGTGGAATGTAAGAAACAAAACAGATGAACATAGGGGAAGAGAAGGATAAGTAAGGTAAAATAAAAACAGACAGAGAAGCAAACCATAAGAGAATCTTAACTATAGAGAACAAACTGAGGGTTGCTGGAGGGAGGATAGGTGAGGGGAGGGGTAACTGTGTGATGGACATTAAGAAGGGCACTTTATGTAATGAGCACTGGGTGTTGTATACAACTGGTGAATTACTAAATTCTACCTCTGAAACTAATGTGTTAACTAACTTGAATTTAAATAAAATCTTAAAAAAAAATTATTGTGAACTCCAACACTGTACCAGCAGTTTTCAGATAACGGTTGTTTACTATTTTTTAAATGTTTTTATTATTTTATTTGTAATTGTAAAAATAAACCTATAACATAAAAAAATGATGTTGTTAAGGTGGGTGTAATCAAATACGGTATCCTTACAAAAGGGGGATTTGAACACAGAGATTACCTAGAGGGAAGATGATGTGGGTAGATAAAGGGAGAAGATAGCCGCCTAGGCCAACCAGAGGGGACTGGAACAAATCCTTCCCTCACAGCTCTCTGAAGGAACCAACCCTGCTGACAGCTTGATCTTGAACTTCCAGCCTCCAGAACCAAGACACGATACTTTTCTGTTGCTTAACCTGCCCAGTCTGTGGTACTTTATCCTCACAGTCCAAGCAAACTAATACAGCTCTTTTTGCTCGGATCGCTGTTCTGCTGCCTCCTTGCCCCACTCTGAGTGTACCTTGTGTAGCACCTATACAAGCACATGTCTTGTTGTGACTTTATGTTCCCTGCCTCAGCTGCTCCCAAGTGGTCGGCCAGCCTTTGGGATGGTATTAAAATAGTTCACATTTATTGGTACCATTTTATATGCCAGGAAATTGAGGCACAGATATGTTTTTACAACTTATCTCAAGGTCACATACCTATGAACTAATAGAGCGAAGATTTGGATGGACCCAGACACTCTGACCCCACAATCCTTGCCCTTAATTCTCACAGTGACATCTTCACCACCACTCAGAGGAGCTTGGCCATGACTGGAGCTGAAAGAAGAGAAATGAATGGCTATTTCTTATTAGCAGGACAGAACTGACAGCTCTGTGTCCTCAGTACTGGCCTCCATGTATCTCTCTCATCACATCACTGGAACATACTAGACAATGGTGCCCACTGCCTGCAGATCACTCAGCTTGCTAAGGAGTTCCATTGGCCAGAGTCCAGAGCTGTTGCTCTCATTTTAAGTCCTGGACCTTTCATCTTTCAGGCTTTCTCAGAGCTGCCATTGATGAATTTTTGGGCTTCTGTTCAAGGATCTGATGCAGAAAAGCACTATGGGGAAGCAGAATGTCATAGTGGTTAAGGGTGCAGGTTCTGGTGCCAGATGCCTGGGTTTGGATACTAGCTCTGTACATGACTTAGCCTCAGGTACTCATCTGTAAAATGGGATGACTGTAGTACTTATTTCATAGCGTTGTTTTGGTGAGAATTAATTAGCAGATGTTCACTTCTTAGATCAGCACTTGGTGAGTACTTAATACACGTTGGCAGTTATAACGTGTCAGTGGGATGGACTGTAGTACTCTAATGGCAACTACCTAGGGGAGCATCTCTTCCAGGAAAAAGACTGAACTATATCCAATCTATAGTAATAAATTCATAAAATTTAAATAACCTGTCATCCATATTGCAATAGAAATACAGAGCTTGATGTATATGCAAGTTATTTCAGAACTGTGCAATTTAGTAGGAAATGTTCATAACACATAATAAATATTTGTTGAACAAATAAAGGAAATGTGAGGTGAGGCCTTGGTGCTGTGGGAAAGAGGGGAGTGCAGCCTGGCAGAGGGATGCCTGGGCAGCTATGATAAAAGAGTAGTAAATTGTCCAGTTCTAGAGGATGAGGTGAATTCTGATCCAAAACAACAGGTGGAGAAGTGAGAGGGCAGTGGGCATCTCAAGACCCTTACCATGGCCAGCAGTGGTGGAGATGTTGGGGCTAAGGCTGGGCTGAGCAAGAGGCAGCAGGCCTGGGAGCAGGGGCAGAGAGGTGCTATATTCTAGGAAGGGAAATCCAGGGAGGACAGGAGCTTGTCAGACAGGCCGAAAGACTCTTCTGTGGGAATTAGAGATGGTCTCTGTCTCTTGCTGACTCACTGGGTCTCTGGAGAAAGGCCTGGGGGCAGCAGAAGTACTGCAGACCCTGATGGCTACATGAGCTAAGCCTGCTTCCTGAACACTGAGGACAGGTCTTTGCTGCTGGCAGCCGGGAGGTGCTAGACACCTGGGCTGAGAGAGAGTGCCAAGGACTGGATTCCAGCTTCCGTGTTGCAAGGCATCAGGACAACAGTGAAGCCCAGCAAGAATGAACACTCCCATTCCGAACCTGAAACTTGCAATTATACCTGGAACTTTTAAAATGGAGTCAATTGAGGGCTTTCCAGAAGCAACAGAAAGATTTCTGTTGCATTTGTCAGTAAGAAGTATAAACTGCTATAATCTTTTTAGAGAGTGATTTTGCACTATTAATCAACATTTAAAGGATGTTAATTGCAGTGTTGTTTGTAACAGTGAAAAAGTGGAAATGATCTAAATGCCATCAACAGAGGATTGGTTAAATAAGTAATAGTACTTCTGTAGTATGGAGTAATATATTTCAACCAAAATTGATGAAGTAAACATGTACAGATAGGAAAAAGTTACCACATTAAATCATATGGAAAAAGCATGCTTCAAAAGAATTAATCAGTAATATCCTGTGTGCAAAAAAAAAAAAAAAAAAAGAATTTCATGCACGGAATACGTATGTTTGAGTAATGCATGGGACATATCTGAAAGGACACAAACCAAATGAACAGTGGCTAATTCCAGAAAAAGGGCTTGATGGGAGATGGGAGGGAGAGAAAAGGGAAGAGGGTATCTCACTTTATACTTAAAAGATTTCTGTACTGTTTGCTTATATTGTTCTGTTTTATAAATATTTATGACATGCTATTTTTAAAACAATGTAAAAAAGAACCTCAAAATAAAACTAAAGTTTGTTACCTGGGTATTTGGGGTTTTATATTTTCTTGTCTGTCTTCAGTTTTGAAACAAATTACTTGTTTTTTTTTTCTTCCATTTTGACCTCAGTTGTTCTTCTTTTTTTTAATTATGTTCAGTTAGTCAGCATATAGTATGTCATAAGTTTTTGTTGCAGTGTTTGACGTTATTTAGTTGTGTGTATCACCCAGTTGTCATTTTTTTACAAAAAAAGATTTTATGTGGCTTTTTAAAGACCGTAGGGGGCTGTGGAGAGGCTGGCAGTGGGGTTGTGGTCATCAGGAGGCCAAAGGGAGTAGTGATGGGACACTGCCAAGGGGGTTTGTGGGCAGGAGAGAAACTTCCGAGGTGTGTCATTCTCTGAAGGCCATCAAATGGACACTTGTTGGGCACTAGGCATTATATTTAGCACCATGTTGGACATCTCAGTGGGTACAGCTCTGCACTTCAAGGGAATTTTGCAGAGCATGGCATAGAGCTTGACAGATACTACGTTTTGGATGGCTGAGGTCATTTCACAACCTCTTCCCTGGCTGTAGCTTATTACCACTCACAGGGCTCAGGGCAGTCACTGGGCACTGGGCGGAATTCTGTGTGTGTCTCTCCACTGAACACACCATAGAATTCTTACTGGACTCCACATAAAATGTAACTTCCAGCATCATAGTTGGCATCATGCAGAACTCTGAGAAGATCCCCGGGAACCACATTTTGTGGGTACCCTAATAATGGTTATGGATGAGTAGATGAAGAGTTTGATTCTTGCTCTCTCAGAACAGAGCCAGTGCTAGGAGGAAACGGAGTTATAGACCCAGCAGGGCAACCACCTCTCCTCTGCCAGAGCTCCCTGAACTGACCGTGGCCATGAGGAAGGTAGACCAGAGACTGAGTCAGGGCAAGGAAAGAGTTGAGCCCACTTGCCAACTCCTTCTCGCTATCAGAAAAGCCCCAAGGGCTTGAAAGGGTCAGTTTGCTGCGTGAGACTCCAAATGAACAAACAGAATCCCCCATCATTAATACAGATACTTCTGAGAGCAGTGCAAGGTGAAGGCAAACCAAAGAGCCTGGAGGGAGAATGAAGCTCTGAGAGAAGTCACATGTCCAGCCTCGCTGCTGCTTGGATGGCAGACCCTTGTCTGCCTTCATAAATTCCCATTTTCATGTGGCCTTTAATTTCCCACATAAAGGCAATAAAACCAAATTAAATCCCTCCTGTGACCCCTCCAATTTTTCATGAGAGTTTTTGTACCCTCATTGCCAACAACAAAGCCTAGTTGAGATGGGATGCTGGGTGGCTGGCTAGGCACCTTCATTAGCTAGATTATTCCATACATTTCAGATTAACAGAGATTTGAAGTTGCTTGTAAGCAACCAAGAAAGGACCACATGCAGAGTTATTTGAGAATAATCAAAGGAATTTTGTGTATTCTTAACTTAGGAGGACCCACAGCAGGGCAGACTTCACTCCTCATAAATGCTCTCAGGGCCTTTTGGACAATCTTGGGCAGCTTCTTCTGCTGTGATTCAGAAAAACAGGTGTATGCACCTGGGAACTCTCACTCTTAACTGGAGAGTGATATACCTTTATTGAAAGCCTTCCCTTGAATCGAGAAGAGAATGTTGGCTCATCACGCTGCTAGACTTAACCCAGGCACCTCACTCTTCCCCAAATATATTGAGGGAACTCCCTTGAAATTCCCTTCTCCCTCTAGGTGCTGGCAGCCATTTGGCCCTTTATCAATAGATTTACTTATTCTGCATGTTTCACATAAATGGAGTCACATAATACGTGACCTTTTGTGCCTGGCTTGTTTCACTTAGCTTAATATTTTTTTAGGTTCATCTACTTTGTACTAATAGCTTTTCAGGGACACGGTGTGGTGTGAAAAGAATTTAGTCTTTGGTGTCAGACAGATGTGGGTTATAGTTCTGGCTCAAGCACTTAATAGCCATGTCCTAGGAAGCTTATTTACTCTTTCAGAACTTCAGTTCTCATTCATAAAGTGAAGATAATAAGCCCTACCTCAAATGTAGCTGTGAGGATTAATGATTAACATATATAAAAATCACTTGGTGTTGTAGCTTGCACATCGTAGGCACTCCTTAATTGTCAGAAGAAAAGAAATTAAGTTAAATGTGAGAATATGTGGTACAGAGCCTGCTAATTCCTTGCCTTTGCCCCCTCTTTCATGCCCTCCTTTATAAGCCTCATTATGCGGTGGCAGCTTTTTTCTCTGAATTCCTACAACCTCCCTTCCCCTTATGTAGAACATTTGCCTTGCCCTGAGCAGGCACTTCCGTGTCCCTTTGTCAAGTAGGTTCTTTTTTTCTCAGTGTGTGTATCTTATCCCCCCACCCCACCCCCACCCCAGGGTCATACATTACCCCATACCACCCCTCTTGAGGTCAGAGGCTGTTTTCTTCTTCTAGGGAACATATGTTCCAAATTCTCTGGGCCAGTCCCACTTATAAATACTCTTATTATGTAGTCCTTACAAACCACTGGGCTATCACAGAGCATCCAGGAGTCTGGCAGCCTGGCCACATCTCCCAGATGGTTCTGGCATGCGAAAGTGGCACAGACTCCTTCTTCAGCCTGATTTTGGACAATATGATCCCTTTCAATGTTTGGGGAAAGTGTCTGTTGCCCAGAAGTGCCACATCTGTCCCCTACCACCCACACAGAAATGGAGCTGGCAGCATGTGAACCTCCATCCTAATTATCTGGCCGTAATTGAAAGGTGCAAGTTGGCATTCTCAGGAAGGTGCTTCTTCAAAGGCACTTGCTGCAGAAGCTAAACTCCAAATTAAAATTGATTCCCATCCTCGTAGATGCATCAGCTATTATAGAGTAGGTTCTGGAATGGAGTGTGCTACCAGAGAATGAGGTCAGATATGGGCAGGGAAAATGTCTTTCAGAGTTTAAGCATATTAGACTCAGCTGAATTTATATGTTGGGTTTTTACTACAAGTAAAATATAATAGCGTTCACAGTACCCATTTAATGTTTTTGACCCTGTCTTTTTTCTTTTATATAGGAAGTTAGTACTTAGAGAAGGAATAAAAACAGAAACCAAGAGTCAGAGCATTTATGAAGGTGACAAATTTCTAGAGCAGTTCTTAACCATATTTTGGGTCACAAAAAACAGAAAGGGCCTATGTGCACAGACAAAAAATTCTGCATGTAATTTTGGGGAGACTTGCAGACTCCCTCGTAACCCACCTAAGGCCACCAGGTTAAGACTTCTACTAAAATGAGAGCCACTTGTCTTTAACACTAAGGTCACAAAGATGAGTAAGACACAGTTCCTGCCCTCAAGGGATTTGCACTGTGGTGAGGGGGATCAAACATATATCAGCCAGTGATACCTCAGCTAGTCAGTTGCAGAAACCTACTGATTCTTTCTGTGCCCTCTCTCCTTTCACTTTGTACTACCCTTGTCCTGGTTTTGTCTCTCCGTCCTGGGGCAGGAGCAATAGCTTACAAGTGGTAACATGTTAGTTTCTTCATCCTTCATGTGGAAGAGCAGTGATCCTCCTAAAAGTTACTCATCTGAGGAAGAATTAGCTCACTGCTCTCTCAAGAATCCTGCCATGGTGTTTTTCCAGCCCCTCCAGAATAAAGACTCGATTTCTTGCAGCAGCTCTCAAAGCATTGTGATTGGAGGCCATTACACGTTTCAGCTTTGTGTTCTCTCCAGCCTGGTCTGAATCCTGGTCTTTATCAGTACCAGACCCATCATTTTTCCCTAAGTGAAGCATTTTCAAGCTTCTTGTATGGCTCATTCTCACTCCCATCCTGGAATACTATTTCCCTTATTATCTATCTATTAAATCCTTCTCATCCTCAAAGAACCAGATCAAACACCTCCTGCAAATCTGGCCTCGATTCACCAATTCAGAATGAATGATGGCTTTTTTGAACCTATATTTAGCACTTATTTTATCCTATCTTATAGAAATGTAATGGCCCATGCCCGATTCCTTCAGAAGACCACAATATTTTGAGGCAGAGGTGGCATCAGATTTATCTCTGGGGTGTGGAATCTCTGGGGTGGTCCTTGGAATCACTAAAGATAGACTTTGTTAAAAGAGGAGGTATGATATGATTAAGGGAAAGGGGCGTAACAAAATCCCACAGATGAGAGTTCAAAATGAAAGTTTCTCAGCTCTTGAAGACAAGCCCCGGGAGGGTGAAGGATGGTGATTCTGGGTCCAAGAGAGGTGGGGGACCCCAGAACAGATCTCATTCTCAAACTGGGTTTCCAACAGAAAGATATACTGGATAAGAACTGTTCTGGGATGGGTTGAAGCAGAAGACCTTCAACCTCAGCCTCCTCAGAAGAGGACACTTGGGCAGCATGGACAACACTTTGCTGCTATGGAGGTCCTCCTCTGCCAAGCCTCTGGGCTCTCCCCATGCCCAGAAGCCAGAACTTTCCTTCATCATGGCTTCCATATCCATGTATGTCTGGCAGTTGGAAAAGATTAGCCTCAGGGTCCTGATGGTTGGGCTTGGACCTTTAGGTTAGCTTTGGGTGGAGAGGACACACCTGAAAATGCACAGGGGCTACTGGAACTGAGGACTTGAAAGCACTTTTGTGGTTTGAAAGCAACACTCCAACAGGCACTTTTGCTCAGCCACTGGTGCCTCTCCCTCAAGTTAAAACAGTGGGCCAGAGCCAAAGTGCTCTAGACTTCTAAGCTCTAAGTACTGCTACGCATATTACCAGGAGGATATGGTAAGAGAATTTATGCTGCTGTTGGCCGACCTCAAACAGGATGGAGGCTACATCCGTATCTGCCACGCCTGTATCTCCAGCATTCGGGACTTTGTCCACAGTGGAGCATAATAAATACTTGCAGAATTGAAACCCAAGTGCTTCTTAGCTGGCTCTGAGTATTGATTCTGCTATGCAAATATTTCTTCCCATTCTCCACAATACCAAATGCCACTGTTTTGGTCCCTCTCCAAGGTCTCTGTCTCTAAGCTCTTAATTAGAAAAGGGAAGCAGTAATTATTAAAGTTATTAAAATATGGAATATTGCAAAGGAGCGGATTAGAAGTCTTCATGCTAATCCAAACAAATCGTGCTAATATTACTTTGATTCTAGCAGACTCAAACCCACAGAGGAAGATAAAAGCTAGGGCTTGTTTCCTAAGTGGTGAGTTTAGCCTATTCGCTAAGCCAGGATTCATCAAGCATTCACTGGGAGCTGCAAAGGAGAAGCAGGAGGAGATGAAAGGAAGAAAGATGCGAATGTGATGGAAAAGATGAGGTGGGTAAGGAGGACAGCTATGTCAAGAGAGCCAACCTGGCAGCTGGATTCATCAAGCTCCAGCTGCAAGCTCTTCCCTCTGCTGGGAGCTATGGGGTACAAGGAGTACCTTTGCCACCCTATGACTTCACAGACTGCATTTATGAAGATGACTTCTCGAATCCTCTGCCCCATTCAGACACATCTGCTGGCCTGATTCCTACCGGGCAGGGCCACTTACTATAGAGAAAAACACACACTTCAGCCAGTATGGTCCCAGAGCTCCAAGAGTTACACATCAGATGCG
Source organism: Meles meles (assembly GCF_922984935.1). Classification (NCBI taxonomy): domain Eukaryota; kingdom Metazoa; phylum Chordata; class Mammalia; order Carnivora; family Mustelidae; genus Meles; species Meles meles. The sequence continues at coordinate 50,025,500 of NC_060073.1, forward strand.
TCTTTGGGAACCCGCCTTGGCCTGGAAGGTCCCTACAACCATCTCAAATTCAACACGTGCCAGACTGAGCCGAAAACTTACTCCCTTGCCTGTTTTTCCTACTGGCACTTCCTCTCAATCTGTGGAGTCACCACCTACTCAGTCCTCTGGGCTGAACTTGACAGCCCCTTTAGGTGCCTTTCCTCAGCCATTCACCAATGTCTTCTGATGGTCGAGAACCGGTGATGCACCCTCAGAAATGGCTCTTCTGCTCTTTTTCCTCTCTACCTTCAGCATCACTGCTGTAGTTTGGATTTTTATCCTCTCTTCCCGTACTGCTTCTCCAGTTTCTTCTCCTGCCACTTTCTCAACCTCCACGTTTCAGGCAGCCCACACTGGAGACACTGTTCCTGTCTCCATGCCTTTGTCCATGATCATTCCTTTGTCTCCCTTGACCACCTCTCAAACCTCTCCCCATCCTCCAGGGCCCAGCCTATTTGTCACCCTCTCTGGGCATCCACTGTTGGTCCTCACCAAGCTTTGGGCATTGTGGTGTCAGAGTACTGTCACTGTTGGACAGGTCTGTCTCCCTTGAGAATCAGGGACTGTGCATTCCACAGTTATCTATCCTGAGGGCCTTGCAGAAGGCTTGCTTGCACATGGTAACTCTCAGTACACCTTTCCTGATAGAATTGGTTCTAGAGGGTGATTAATCCTGTAAGATGCATGCTGCTGTGAAAGACCAAACTGCCAGTTTGAAAGCAAAAAGCTTGGGAGAGGTGACTTGAGGAGTTATATTGTGATGTCTAAGGAGGCAAGAAGCATGGGCCTGAAAGGAAAGAGAGGATAATGAAGAAGTTGTATTTGAGTATGTCCACTGGTTAGGACTTTATTATATTTCATAAGAGCTTGGTGGTTCTCAAAAAATCATTATTATAGTTAGGACCTGAAAGATTTGAAATAAACGTTTCAATTTGGAATAACAGCCACTTGATTGAACACCTTGTCTGTCCAGGTATTTTTACCTATGTTATATTTAAGCCTAACAACTCTACTTGTTAGTTATATGTACCCCTATTAGTTGAAAAAATTAAGAAAGGTTAAATAATTCTCTCATGGTCACACAAGAATAAAGGGAATAGAATAAGGATGTTTTAAGACTTAGAATGTAGATCCAATTCTAACACCTGATTCTTTTTTTTTAAAGATTTTATTTAACACCTGATTTTTTATACAAGCCTATATTTACTCTGGAAAGTGGAAACATGCTCACCCTCCAGGATCTATGTATGAATTCATCACATCTTCAGCCTTTTCTCTCACCAGAAATATAATAGGATTAATAAGAGCTGATAAAGTGGACTGAGGTTTGTGTCAATTTGCCCTCCTTCACTTCCCTTGCTTCTGGTTGGTACCAAAAAAGAAACCAAAAGATAAAACAACAAAGTAGAAAAGAAAATGGGCACAAAAGGAGTGGCCTGACTGGGGAAAGGAAGAGAAGCAAAATGCCCAAAGAATCCACAAATGGCTAACTGTATCTGCTTCAACATGCTTTTCAAAGATGGTGTTCTACTCAGTCCTCATAACAATACTGGGAATATATACTAGTAGTTCCATTTGCTAAGTGAGGAATCGGGAGCTAAGTGAGAAATCGGGAGCTAAGTGAGGAATCAAGGAGCTTAAAAGCTTTGACTAAGTGTACCAACTAATAATGGGCAGAGCCAGAATTGAAACCCAGGTGCTCATTCTCCCAAACCGACTTTGGTCCCACCCACCAGGTGGATCCATACCTTGGCACGCAGCACAGGGCTTGCCAACCAGTTATGTGTGAATATGTGAATGGTAATAACCAATTTTTATTGCACCTATCCTGTGACAGATGCTCTACAAAATGCTTTGCATCAATTTTTTCTTAATTCTTGTTACCACCCTATGATGCCAGCACTGTTAATAGTCCCACTTTACAGATAAAGAAATCGAGGTACAGAGAGATTTAAGTTACTTGTATAAGTGGCAGAGCCAGGATTTAAGTCTGGTTCTGATGACTGCTGAGGCTTGAAAGTAGGTTAACACCCTTCTGTGTCTTCTAATCATGCAGGATCTTCCAGTGATCTCGTCTCTCGTCTCTCGGAGAAAGCCGGTGTTACCTTCCTTTAGGGCTGGGCTCAGTTGGGTACAATCTTATATGGCAGGCCTCCTCAAAAATCTTTTCTCCAGATTTACAATAGCTCACTTGGAAGGTGGAAGAGAAAGATAAGATACAGCACACAGGATCATAGGGGAAGGGAGGGAAAATTGAATGGGAAGTAATCAGAGAGGGAGACAAACCCTTAGAGACTCTTAACTATAAAAAACAAACTGAGGGTTGTTGCTGGAGGGGAGTTTGGTGAAGGGCATTAAGGAGGGCACGTAATGAACACTGGGTGTTACATGCAACTGATGAATTATTGAAGTCTATATCTGAAACTAATGATGTACTATATGTTGGCTAATTGAATTTAAATAAAAAGAAAAAAGGGGAAAAAAAGAAAGATGGTTGGTGGCTGACTTTTCTTTAGTCAGAACTAATTAATATCACCTTTTGCAAGCCCTGGGGCTAAGTGGTGGATATTTCCTTGTATTTCATTTGAATTGTTCACTGAGCAGAATTCTGTGATGAGACTCTATGCAAGCAATGACCCATGCAAAATATGCTCTGTTTTCATCCTGTTCGTGGGTTTTACTAGCTCAGGACAATCCTTTTATGGTTTTTTTCTCTGATTATTTAAAAATTTTTAAATTTAAATTCAATTAGCAAAGGCATAGTACATCACTAGTTTTTGATATAATAGGGTTTTTAAAAAAATATTTATTTGAGAGAGGGAGAGAGAGAGAGAGAGAGAGAAGGAGAACATAGAAGCAAAGGGAGAGGGAGAAGCAGACTCCCCACTAAGCAGAGAGCCTGGGATCATGACCTGAGCTGAAGGCAGATGCTTAACCAATTGAGCCATTCAGGAGACCCTTTTAGGATTTTTATTTCTATTTTCAGAAAAACTCCTGGAAGGGCATTTGGAGATGTTGTGAATGTGGTGATGACTATCCCCAGGTCATGGGACCTCTAGGTTTTTGCCCCTCCAACCCGACCCCACCTTCATTTATTAGCTTTTCCTGGCCCACAGCTTCTTGAACTTTCAGTCTCCTTGTCTGCCTGGGTCCTATTAGATAGTTCTCTCATTTGCCAAACTGGGCCATGGTGGGGGCTGGGGCGGGGGAAGATAGTAAATAGTAATAATAATAGCAACACAACAGCTGCTCTAACCCTGATCTGTGTTGGGTTTCTTACTCTTAAGATAAGATGGGCTCTAGCTCCCATTCCATCTCAGTACATACCCAGTAGACTCCAAGATTTTCAGGCATTCCCTGGATGGGGTGTGGGCTCTCAGTCTCATGACCCCCTGTGCTCTAAGCTCTTGTGTTTGCAGAATTGGTTTAGTTTCACCTGACCCTGTGTGCTTCTGAGACACTAGTCATTTTATTTAATGATGCCTGGTAGCAGCCCTGGTATCTGTCTCTTTATGTAAATGTGGTGGCTAAAGTAGTTCAGTCAGTCAAAACTGATGTATCAAATAGTGTCTAACCTCATGTTGTCTTGTGTCTACCTGAATCTTAAGCCTGCTGCTCCTGTCTTCAAAATAACACACCATATCATTTATTGAGGCCTTACGATGGGTTAGGCACTGGGCTTATCATTTATCTCTATGATCACATTTTACTCTCGAAGTGGTCCACGAAGCTAAGAGTTTTAATTCCATTTTGCAGATGAGGAAACAGTAATTGAAATCACGTGGCAAAGAGGTATAGAAACTTGTATTGGAAAGACTGCCTAATTCCAAAGTCAGCTCTTGCCTTCCCCATGCTGCTTTGAGGGCTGAGTTTGCTGTATTCTCACTTAGGTCCTGGAGCAAAGAAGAGGTTCTGTTTGGTTCCATCTCCTCTTATGTCTGAGTATTCTGGTAAGTGCTGGGGCATGGTTGTCAATGAAATCGGAGGACTTTGTTCTTTAGATAGAGAACAGAGCCCTTTATCCCTTCCAAGTCTTCCGACCTCTTCCTGAGTTCTGTCCATCAGAATGTGCCCATCTAGTAGAAGCCCACTAGTCTCTATAGCACCTCCTCCTTGGGCGTGACTGCTGCCATAGATGATTACTATGAGGGTAATGTGACCTTCACATCATTGCCAAACCATGGTCTTGGTCTGTTGATGTATTTTAATGTATTTAGTGTATTTTATGCCAATTAACGCAGTCTCTACCTCAACATATGCCTGACTTACTGAAAAGGTGTATCTCAGCTCAAATGTTAGTCTTCCTCAAGAAGGCCTTCTTCTACCATCCAAAATAAAGGTGAACCCCTCTACTGCCTGGTTACTCTAACACATTTAGGTGATTCATTTAAATCATATGTTTATTCCAAATTGAAATTATTAGTGTGAGTCCACTGATATGAAGTGTCCATAAAAGGTGAATTTATACAGATGGAAAATAAATTGAAGCTGGGGCAGGAACTGGGATTAACTGTAAATGGGCATGGGGGAATCTTACTGTGGGGATGAAAATGTTCTAAAACTGACTGATGGTGATTGTTCTATCACTCAGTAAATCTACTAAAAGTCTTTGAATTGCACACTTAAAGTGGGTGAATCTTGTGATGTGTAAAATATACCTCAGTAAAGCTATTGGGAAAAAGAAAATACCCTGTTCAGTTTGCTCACCTTATTACTGTCTGTCACTCTTTGATTAGGGTGTAAGCTCTGATGGCAGGGTCCTTGTCTGTCTTGTTCACCACTCCGGCCCTTTGCAACCAGACCAGCATCGGGCACCTAGTAAGAGCTCAGTACATATTCAGGGAATGAGTAAATAAACAAACTACAATCTCCACCGTAGTTCCAGTACTCAAATGCCATTGTTCGAGCCTGTGGAAGGAGATAGGCTCAAAACAGAATCAATAACAAAATTCAGATCTACAAGTAATATGTCAAAGATAAATAAGTGCAATTGGCAAAACTCCCATTCAGTGGGTATGCCAGATTGTGTGCTGTTAACGGTCATCTTTTCTGTCTGCTTCTGCATGATCTTCATCATTGCATCATTCCTACAGAGAATTCTGCAAATGTATTTCTCAGAATTCCTCACCAGGATGGCTGTGGGTTAGATTCTGTAAAACCCTATGAAGATTGAAGGGTGGTAGGGTAGAAGTCATTATTCTCTGGCACAATTGTAGGCACAGATGAGGAGGCAAAGGTAAGTTTTGCAGAAGCTTCCAAGTGAGTTCTTGTGAACCACCTGTTACAGAGAGCTAAGATTGTAGTTTCTGTTCAATTCTTGAGCTTCATAGCACCTCCGGGCAATCTCCCATTTCACTTGATTTGAGCTGTGGATGGCAGAGACTGGTGGCAGACACTTTCCTGGTCACTTCTTGATTTCATGAACTCTGGAAGCTGCTACCCTGATCTTTGCTCAGATCATTCTGTTGGTTACATGAAAGTCTATTCCCAATGTTAAAACCTTCCCTATTTGGAAAACCTGTTTTTTTCTGGTTGAACTCTGATACAATAGGTATAGAATATAATCTTTAAAAATCCGGAGGTGGATAACAGTGGAAAGAGGAAAGGGTAGAGACTCTGGGTCCTTTTTTAGATTCCAGTTGGCCACAAGAGGCACATGCATCATTTATCCCTGGACGCCTTGGATCTTGAAAGAAAAAGTCTCCTTTCCTTTTTCCATTATGACCTCTGTCCTCTCTTTCTTCTGTTTTCTGTGCTGTGGTTTTGTGAGTGGTTCCTTTCCTCCTTTCTCTCCTCGCCAGCTCTGAGAAGCCATCAACATACCTTTCCCCAGAGCCCTGATTTATGGAACTTGGCCAGCTCTCTTGCCTTTGCAGTCTTGATAAAATCATCCAGTTGCCTGGTTACACTGAGGGAGCATAGCTGATGTCAGGCAAGATTCCCCAAAGCAGGACACATTCGGCCTACTCACCAAACTTCCCAAATCTTGTGCCAGACTCTTAAGGAGTCAAGAACTTAGATTTGCTGCCTAGAAAATGATATTGTACAACCTGTTCTATTCCTTCAATAACAACAACAAGATCAGGCCAAGATCATCTTTTAATATGTATTTAGCCAAAATGTACTGTTTTGGTTTAATTTGAGTCTTAACTACACTTGGTAGTTTCTGAAGTCTTAGTAGAAACTGGTTAGGGAGAGACTGTAGGTTTTTCACTGTTGGTGTCTTAACCTCACTCAAGTCCTCTTACCTGCAATCTAGAACCTCATAAAGCCCTTAGCCATTTCTTACTAAGACATACTTACATTAGTAGCCTGACACCCATCACTGGAGGGCCTAGAGTTAAGTCGCACTCCCAGATTTGATGTTTGAGTGGCAAGGATGAACTCTGCCTTTGTATGTGGCTGTCTGGTCCTGGTACTTTCTGACTTAGTATTAGACTTTGCCAGAATTGGGCATTTGCCTCAACCTCTGCCCTGTAGTCACCTGGCTATCCTGCCTTGTATTATAATCTCTCTCCATCACTAGGGCCTGACTTAAATTCTGTCTCTATGGTTGGGATTTACACTCAGTTCAGTTTCTCCCCTCCCTGTTGGGGATGGTGATGGAGAGGTGCTGAAATCTTCTTCTTGAATCACCCCTTCCCAAGTTACTGGCTTAAGTCCTGCCAAGAATATATGGATCACTAGAATTACCATCACCTATATGTATGCAAGTCCCTCAATACCAACTTCTTCCATATCAGTACTCCATCACCCCCTGACCTCTCTCTTCCACTATCACACTCCACCAATGGCCTTGCCCTGCCTAACTCACTGCAGAACCTGTTAGACTCTGAGTCATGGACCTTCTGGTTGCTCTTGTCAGAACCAGAATCTTTTTTTTTTTTTAAAAGATTTTATTTATTTATTTGTCAGAGAGCGAGAGAGCAAGAGCGAGCACAGGCAGACAGAGTGGCAGGCAGAGACAGAGAGAGAAGCAGGCTCCCCGCCGAGCATGGAGTCTGATGTGGGACTCCATCCCAGGACGCTGGGATCATGACCTGAGCCGAAGGCAGCCGCTTAACCAACTGAGCCACCCAGGCATCCCAGAACCAGAATCTTTATTGGAACTAACAGATTCAGCAAGCAGTCAAGATTCCTTTCCTAGGTGCTGGTAAGTCACCGAGGGGCTCACAGTATTACCCACAAAAGTACTTCTTCCCTAGCTGGCTGGCCCACATTACTGAGAGTCTACCATGCATTGCATCCAAGTTTCCATTCCAGTAGGGTAGAATTTCTCATAGCTGGAATGAAGATCAAAGGCAATGAAGAATGAAATCTTTTTGTTAGTTCAGGCAAAAGCAACACTGGGGTCTGAATTCTCCAGGTAATAATATTTTCATTTGCCTCAGAGAAATCTTTGGAGCCTTAGAATGCCTGCCTTTCAGATCTCTTGAGAGTCCTAGTCTGATGGAAATAAAAATGCAAAGTGATAATATAAGATCCATTATAAGTGTACAGATAACTCAGGGACAACCTTGAAAGCTGAGTTTTTGATGGTTTGTTGCTTTAGGCAAAACTAGTGCCTAACCCAACAGTGATGATAATAATAATGAAAATGCTGGAAAGGAATCCAGAAGAAAGGCATTCACTGTGCTACTGAGATGTGTCATTCACTGTGGAAATGAAAACATCAAATGCTAGAAGGATTCCCTGCTGCAAATCTTGAATACCCTGGGCATGGATAGGATAGTTTTTTTCCTTGTAAAGGATATGAGAGATATTTTTTGACCACCTCTGGCTTCAGTTTTTCTTTTTTCTCTGAAAAGCTATAAGCTTTTCATGCTATAAGCTGCCTTTCTTTATAGAACTATGAAAATCTCCTTCAGATGCAGTCAAATTTTATTGCCAAAGGCAGAGGATAAATTGGGGGTAAACACATCTCTGTATTCATTAAAACCTGCATCCATAAAACGGATTCTACTCTTTATAACTATTTACTCCAGTAGCGCTGGAAATGGGTGAAAGTGTAAGGGTACATATCAGGAGATGCTGCCACATGGAAATAAAACAAGGAGTGGATTTGTCTCATCTTTGTTCTCTGGTGCTGAGCTCCCTCAATTTCCCCACAGACACTGATCAGCCTGATAACGTGTGGGAGTGCCCCTGAAGGACATATGTGCAAAGTGCCCTAGAAACCTCTGAAGGAAGGCATGCTAATTTGGACTGATCATATCATAAGCTTAAAAAATGGTGGAAAATACTGGGTCCAGTGGATTCATACTTATTTTAAAGTAACAGTATGTCATCAACATATATTTGTGAACAGTGACTTTCAGTTCCACAGGTCCCCATGAGCATTGCTAAGGGGGTATATTGGTAGAAATTCTCTGATTTCGTCTTCACTCTGGATACCAGTTTCATACCTAAAGTCCATAAGCAGCGAAGAGGGTCTTCTTCCATGGAGGGATATTGTATGCACCTAATAATCCAAGATTGTCTATAAATGAACAATGCAGTTCTCAAACAGATATATGGTGGGTTTAAACCTGCTCAGACAGTATTTTAAGGACCTGAATAAAGGGAATCCATTTATTTATTCTAAGGCAATATGTTACTTAAGAAGAATTACTGATATTTTTTTTCTGGTCACGTATCCTTAATGCCAAGTAGCTAGCAGAACTTCTTGGACATGTAATAGTCATGTTCCTCAGAGAAGCTCAATTACTGTTTGGAATTGGTTATCCTGTCTCTCATTATTTATTGATAAATGCTTTTGGAAGTAGGAACATTCCTTACAATGTAAGAATTTAGGTTTCAATAAAAAGAACACATATAAATCTGGAAAACAACTTGGGAGTCCTTTTCCTTGAGAAAATTCATACACAGTGAGTGCCCTAGAAAGTGCAATTCTGTCTGGAGAAGGTCTAGAGCCAGAGAAACTCATAGTGAAGCAGAATGGTAGCTTGACTAACTGACCAATGTCCTTTGCGATGGAACTTCCTTTCCCTGCAGACCACTTGGTGGCTCTTTAGGACTTGAAAAACTCAAAAGTTCCCTCTAGCATTGCCATCTTCATTTAGCATCCTTGGGGTCCAGTCCACCCAGAGGGAGGACACAGGCTTTCCAGATCCTGTATGTACTCTAATCACCAGTCATGTGCTAGACTTAGCAACAATAGCAATAATGACCACAGTAGTAATTGCTAGCATTTATGAAGCACCTGCTATGTGCCGGGTATTGGGAGAGATGCTTTTCAAACTTATTTAATTCTCACAATGGTAATGTGAATTAGGTAATGTTTTTATCCAAACTCTATGAAAGAGGATATGGAGGCACAAAGGGTCAAAATAATTAATAATTAAGCTTGGGATTCAAACAATTTGAGCCTGGTCTTTTAAAAAATTTTTAAAATTTAAATTTGATTAATTAGCACAGTATATTATTAGTTTCATAGGTAGAGTTCAGGAATTCATCAGTCGCATATAAAACACAGTGCTTATTACATCACATGCCTTCCTTAATGTCCATCACTCAGTTAGCCCATCCTTCCCCCCAACTCCCCTCCAGCAACCCTCGGTCTGTTTCTTATCGTTAAGAGTCTCTCATGGTTTGTCTCCCTCTTTGATTATTGCACATTCCATTTTCCCTCCCTTCCCCTATGATCCTCTGTTTTGTTTCTTAATTTCCACCTATGAGTGAAATCGTATGAGTTTTCTTTTTCTGATTGACTTAGTTTGCTTAGCATGATAATTACCCTCTAGTTCTGTCCACATTGTTGCAAATGGTAAGACTTCTTTTTGATGGCTGAATAATATTCCATTATATATACACCATGTCTGGCTTATCCATTCATCTGTCAGTGGACATCTGGGCTCTTTCCATAGTTTGGCTATTGTGGACATTGCTGCTATAAACACTGGGGCACAGGTGCCCCTTCAGATCACTGTGTTTGTATTCTTTGGGTAAATTACCTAGTAGTGCCATTGCTGGGTCATAGGAGAACTCTGTTTTTAACTTTTTGAGGAACCTCCATACTGTTTTCCAGAGTGGCTCTACCAGTTTGCATTCCATCAGCAGTGTAAAAGGGTTCCCCTTTCTCCACATCCTCATCAACATTTGTTGTTTCCTGACCTCTTAATTTTAGCCATTCTGACTGGTGTGAGTGAACCCGAGTCTTAACCACTATATACTATTTTCTCTGAAATTTTGGCATGATTTGGTAAGGCAATTTTTTAAAAGTTTACCTTTTTTTCTGTTATAAAATTTATTTTCATTATTAAAAAATTGAAAGCCAGAGAAACAGAAAGTAGAGAAAAATATGGGCTACTATAACAGAAATATCATAGACAGAGTGGCTTAAACAAGGAAACATTTATTTCTCACAGTCCTGGAAGCAGGGAAGTCTAAGATCAAGGCATTGGCTGATTTGGTGTCTTGTGAGAGCCTTCTTCCAGGCTCATAGACAGCTGTTCTCTCACTGTGTCCTCACATGGCAGAAGGGGTGCAAGAGCTCTCTGGGCTCTTTTTTTTTTTTTTTTAAGATTTTATTTATTTGGCAGACAGAGATCACAATAGGCAGAGAGGCAGGCAGAGAGAGGGGGAAGCAGGCTCCGTGCTGAGCAGAGAGCCCGGTGTGGGGCTCCATCCCAGGATCCCAGAATCATGACCCAAGCAGAGGCTTTAACTCACTGAGCCACCCAGCCACCCAGGCACCCCCTCTGGGCTCTCTTTTACAAGGGCACTAATCTCATTCCTGAGGGTGCTGGCCTTATGACCTAATCACCTCCCAAAGGCCTTACCTTCTAATAGCAATACCTGGGGGGTTAGAATCTCAACATATGAATCTGAGTGAAGGGACACGAACATTCAGCCACTGACAATGTCTCATAGTCTTACCACTCCAATAATCCATGGTTAATATTTAGGTATATTTCTATCCAGCCTTTTCCCTGTATAGAATTCTATTTCCAGTTCTCACATAGTTGTGATCATTGTCTACTGAAGACTCTGCAGACTGCATTTTCCCATGTTATAGACATCATAAATGTCACTTGTAACAGTTACATATTACTGACCTAATGAATACAACATGATTTTCTTGACTCTTCCCCTCTAGTTGGACATTTAGAACCTTTTCTTTTTATGTTTTACAGTGTTATAGATTATTTCCTTTAGGAAATATAGTCTTAGCTGTCTAGAGTCAAATGGGAATGCCCACAGAGAGGGTGACGAGAGAAAAAAAAGCTATCTTCATGGTACTTCCTATTTTCTGTAAGAGACCATGCCACAAGAAGCACAGGGAAGGGCTGGGAAGCCACGAGGCTTGTGGCAACATTACTCATTCACCATGATCCGCTGCTCTCTGCCACTGTCTGCTTTTTCTCACTCCTCAGGCTCAGGCATGTGAGGGTTGCAGAGAGGTCTTCTAGAGTTTTGACAATAATAGAGTTTTCGACGGGCATCACGACACTGACAACGTTTCCAAAAAGTAAAGTTTAATTGGCTAGAAAACAATGTCACTTATAACACTGTTGTTTAGAAAGGTAGTAGTGCTGGGAGGTAGTTTAGGGGGAAGCTTGGGATAGAAGAACACTGGAACGAGAGTCTGACAGACAGAGTTAAATAATTTTTCTGGCTCTGGTTACCAGCTATATCATTTCCGGTAAGCCAACCTTTCTGGGCCTTGGTTTCCTTATTTGAATATGGTGGGGCAAGAGCTAATATACCAGCACATACTTCAGTTGGAGACTGCCCCTGTCAGGGTCACATGAAGCCTACTAGAGACACCAAGGCACCATTTGCTATGTGGGACAAGGCATTCCCCAAGGGCTCCTGGAGCCCACTTGAGTCTAGGACCTACTTGAATGGTGCCTCTGTTGACTTGCGTTAAGACCCAGAACAAAGAGTTGGTGTTAGGTAGAGGTTCTAAAAGGGCACTAGATGCATACCATAGAAAAGAGGAGTGTTCTAAGTGCAAACTTGTTCCCAGATTCAGTCCTAGAAATCCCCATGCTTCCTGTCCATCTCCCTGCTTGGGATTAGTTCTGCATGTCCATGTGTCTTCTACATCCTCCCCCAGGAATAAGAAGCTGGCCACACACAGGTCTCATTCTGCTCCTTCCATTTGGCTCCTGATTTTGGTGTTGACATTATGAATCTATCTCCTACAACTACTTTTTAGTTCTTTCTCTGATTTCTTGCCCTTTATAGCACATGATCATCTGGATTTTTGAGTATTACATGCACTTAAAAGCCCTTTTGTATATTCCTGGAACCCATAGGGATGGGCTGGGAGTCAGAAGAGCTGTATACTAGTCTTGGTTCTGCTGTTTACTGCTGAATTTCTCAACGTATTGGTCTCCCGATGTAAGGCTTTAAGGAAGTAAGAGTGGGTGGCTGGATACAATTTCCCCGGTCCCAGAATTCTGGTATTTGGTGACCAGGGATGAATTCTGAGCTTGTTAGAGAAAGAGAATCTTATAAGAAATCACAAGGCAAGGAGAGAAGGTGAGGATGGGCCAGTACAGGACCACACCTCTATCACACTCCAATGCTGGAGAAGTTTCCAGCAACATGGAAGAGTGGAGTGTCTCATATAAACCCCCCTAAGTGAGCAGTCTCCTTCCTGACATCCCACGCAGGCCTGTAACTCACTCAAAATTGTATTGAGGCTATAAACTGCAAAGAGCTCCTCTTGAAGAATTTATGAGGGGTCTAAAAGCTGTATATCTGCTCTAGAGACATCTATTGTTTGTTTATAATGTGTGCATGTTTAATTTGCAATAAAACTGGGAGGCACTACTGTACAAACAGGCAGCTCATCTACCCTCAAGTGCTGTCTCAGAAGAAGGAAGATGGGAGAGGGGGAATTCAGGGAAAATTGATCACTTTGCCTGTAAGTGGAAAGATTTTGAGATTTTGCTTCATACCTAAACGACTGTTCTATTGTTTCTATGGGATGGGTGGCCCTCTTCCTGGGGGTTTCTGAATGTCTCCTTATTCCCAGTATTCCCTTACCAGGTGGAGTTCTACACCCCTGAATCCTTCCCTAGGTGATTCTTTCCTAGATGTGGGGTCTACAGGTAAGTGATGGAGACTCAGACCAGTGATTCTAAGGATAGATACTTCAGGTTCTGCTGGCTATCTGAGGACAGAAATCGGGGAAATGGGAGTTTGGGTAAAACTGGTACCATCCTGGTAGGGGAAGGATGCCTGGGTAGGTTGCTCTGGAGGACCATATTGGGTCAGGGGGTAAGAGAAGGGAGAGGCAGCCCAAGGGAGGAGGGGAAGCCACCAAAATTTGCCAAGTGTCTCATATGCCAGGTTTGGTGAAAGTGACTTAAATATGGGACCTCTTCTGATGTACTTAGAAACTCTGGGAGATTGAGATTATTATTTTCATTTTACACACAGGAAAGCTGAGGCACATAGTGGGTCAAGTTCACACAGTCAGTAAGTGGTGGAATCAAGCTGTCTGCCTCTTAAAGTCATTGCTTTGAGCGAATGTGACGTATGGCCTTCTTGTGATTGGTCTTATGAGAAGAGCTGCTTCTTTGTGCATCAGGATGAGAGACTCAACTTTTCTCCCCAGGAAGGGCTCCTAGATGTTGTGTTAGAAAGCTGGACCTAAGTGTAGAATCTTCATGTCTTCATTACCAGGAACGCCTGATGCTTCTCAGAGCATGGCTCTAGTCAATCGGAGAAAGACAACTATCATATGATCTCCCTGATATGAGGACATGGAGAAGCAACATGGGGGGTTAGGGGGATAGGAGAAGAATAAATGAAACAAGATGGGATTGGGAGGGAGACAAACCATAAATGACTCTTAATCTCACAAAACAAACTGGGGGTTGCTGGGGGGAGGTGGGATTGGAAGAGGGGGAGGGGGCTATGGACATTGGGGAGGGTATGTGCTATCGTGAGTGCTGTGATGTGTGTAAACCTGGCGATTCACAGACCTGTACCCCTGGGGATAAAAATACACTATAGCCCTTTTATTAAAGTGTACCATACTCAGTTTCAGTTTTATTTGTCGAAGACCTAAAGGGGACTGTGAGCCCCTGGTATAATGATATTGGACATCTGTGTCCTGCTTTCAGTTCCATGTCAGTGAGAAGATGTGTTTCCCATCTTAGAATATAACCTCCATGTCAAGGACCTACTCTACTTTTCACCCTTGGTTTCCTAGCATCTAACACACATGCCATGTACTTAATCAAGTCATACTACAGAACAAAGGAAGAAAGGTTGAAGACATAGTTCTTGTTTCTTTTTTAAAGATTGATTATTTATTTATTTATTTATTTATTTATTGAGAGAGCATGAGAGAATGGGAGAGGGGCAGAGGAAGAGAGAAAATCTCAAGCAGACTCCATGCTAACTGTAGAGTCTGATGCAGAGCTTGATCTCACAACTGTGAGATCATGACCAAGATGGAATCAGAGTTGGATCCTTAACCAACTGAACCACCCAGGCACCCCTGAAGAGGCAGTTCTTTTGGAAGCTTCAGACTTCCTATGCCATGCATGGCTCAATGATTGCTTCCTTATGCTTTGATGCTGGGACTGGAGATGCCAATTTTATAGATCACTCGCCACACTAGAAATTCTTATTTCAAAATTGCATTGTAGACCCTCAGGCTTCCTCTGGGGTCAGCTGGAGTAATGTCCTTCATAATGGCTGGGGTGGAGGGCTGAAACCCTTTCCCATCAGGACCTATGCCCTTCACTGGTTCATTCCCACAGCAAACCTGTATAGATGTCATGCCTGTTATCTCTGCATCTGGGAGGGACCGACAAGACAAGATGCAGTTGAATTAGAACGTTTGGAAGCACTAGAGTCCCCAGGAAGGAGTGTCTCACTCTTATGGGGGGTGTCAAGGAAGACTGAGCAGAGGAAAGATTAGCCTATTTAGTTCCTAAGGGATCCTCCTGCCTACGGTTCACTGGGACTGTGGGTGATGATGTATTCCACTGACCTGCCCACCATTCTGAGTCTGAATGATAGTAGTTACCAAGGAGGCAGTTTCTTCCTGACCAGCCACTTTCCTTACAGGTTTCCCTTTCAAGCCGCCAAACTTTATGTCTTTGATATAGAGTAATGCTTGCATCTTCCTCGATACCCTGCAGTTTCGGTGGTCTCCAGCATGAACACTTTTCAAAGTTCTCTTATCTATCTGTTCTCTGCTCTCCAACCCCAACTCCTCCGATCCTCTGGTGACAGGCATAGTCCACACCCACAAGGCTGATGGAAAGGATTAGATACCGTCTTCAGGTTGCCTTTGTATCATGGCTTCCCCAGATAGCCTTAGGTGCTACAATAGATTAGCAAGAGTGGACACAGAAATGTGCTGTGCAAATGCTTCGGAGGTTTTCCAGGGAAACGTTGTCCAAGAGAAACTACCCAGTCAGTCCCTTGCCTCAAACTCTGAATGGGCAGTTGTTTGCCTTATGCAATGAGCTATTCACAAAAAACTGTCTATTCTGTGAGCAGATGTTGCTTGTCCACTTTCCCTAGCCTTGGCAGGTTGTTGACACTCTCAGCGATTGCAGTTTTCTATTCTTTTTATTTTTTATTTTTTGTTTTTTAACTTTTTAAATTTAAATTCAATTTAGTTAACATATACTGTTATAGTTGTTTTAAAAAATTGTAGTAAAATGTACAAAACATTAAATTTACTGCCTTCACCATTTTATGTGTAAAGTTCAATACTGTTAATTACACTCACCTTGTTGTACAACCAATCTCGAAAACTCTTTTCTCCTTGCGAAATGAAACTTTATCTTTTAAACAACACTTGATTACCTCCTCTTCCCAGTCCCTGACAACCACCATTTATTTTGTTTCTATGAATTTAATTGTTCTAGGCACCTTATCTAAGAGATACCATTCAGCATTTGTCTTTTGGTGTTGGCTTAGCATTATGTCCTCAAGGTTCACTCATACTGTAGTATGTACCAGAATCTCACTCCCTGTTGAGGTGGAGTGATATTTCACCCTGTGTGTGTATGTGTGTGTGCACACATGCACGCATAAGTGCATGTCACATTTGTTTATTACTTCATCTGCTGACAGACTTTGGCTTCTTTCTACCTTGTGGGTAATGCTACCTTGTGGGTAATGCTGCTACGAAAATGGGTATGTAAGTATCTCTTTGAGAATTTGCTTTCAATTCCTTTGCGTATGTAGCCAGAAGTGGAATTGCTGGGTCACAGGGTAATTCTATTTTTAACTTTTTGGGGAACAACCATACTGTTTTCCAGAGCACTTGCACCATCTTACGTTCCCCCCAAAAGTTTGTAAGAGTTCAACTTGTCCACATCCTCACCTTGTTATTTTCTGTTCTTTAAAATAGTAGTCCCCCAGTGGATGTGAGGTGGTATCGCATATAGGTTTGAATTACATTTCTCTAATGATTCGGGATGTTGAACATCTTTTCATGTGTCAGCCGTTGTGGTTTTACCTTCCTTTATTTGCTGCCACAATCTGTAGCAACTCTTACTTAACGATGCAGAGCCTTCCTGGTGACAGCTGGAACCTGTCCTTCCACCAGAATCATCTGCTTGTCTTTCAGTCCAGGGACCTTCTGTGCCTTTCTTTTCTGGCCTCATGAGAAGGGCATTTACTTGCCCTTGGTATCACATATGACGTTAGCCTGGCCCTCTTCCTGTGTGCCCTTTACCTTTTAGGACAAAATGCCATCCTGTGTACCCAGAGGAGAGCCAGGAGAGCTTTCCTCAAATCCCAGTCTGCTGCAGACCCATAGAAAGAAGGAATCTCAGCTCATCCTGGTTGACTTTAGGGGAGCTGGGAACAAAATTGCCTTGTGATGTGGATGTCTGAGAATTGGGAGTCTCCTTGAAATGCTTTAGGAACAACAGTTGTGACTGAGTGAATACTGAGATCCTCTGCAGGCCAGTTGGAGCCTTGTTATCCCAGGCTAGGCCCAACTGGGGAAGACTTAATGGTTTGAATTAGAATCCCAGAAGACTGGATTCTTGACAACAGCCCATCAGAATTTATTCCTGCACATCTCACTCTTTTTATTTATTTATTTTTTTTAAGATTTTATTTATTTATTTGACAGAGAGAAATCACAAGCAGGCAGAGAGGCAAGCAGAGAGAGAGGCAGGGAAGCAGGCTCCCCACTGAGTGGAGAACCTGATGTGGGGCTCGATCCCAGGACCCTGAGATCATGACCCGAGCCGAAGGCAGAGGCTTAACCCACTGAGCCACCCAGGCGCCCCCTCACTCTTTTTCTTCTCAGTGTCTGGATCAGCCTCTGCTTCCAGGCAGGGTGGGGCACAGGCTAGAGGCATGAGCCATTTTTTCCATTCCGGTGGACCTCAGGTGGCTGGTGGTACTGCTGCCACTGCTTTTGCAGGGCTTGCTACTCTTACCACCTCTTGTCTTGGGCTGGTGGCACATTCATTAACTGATCAATTAATTAAACAAAATTTGCTGCCAATGACCCAGTGCCGGATCTCATGTATTCATAAGATTTCTTTGATTACAAGCGTCAGAATCCAATTCAAGCTGTTTTACATGCAAAGAGGGTGTTTGTCCTAAAGATGGAGGGAAGTTTTATAGAACCGAAGGATAAGAATGCAACCGGTCCTCAGGAGGGGACTGGAAAAATCAGGCAATGTCTGAAAAGCCATCATGAACCCAGAGGTGCTCTCATCTGGTCCCTGGTCTCTGCTTGAACATCTGTTTCATTCTTATTTCTCTGAAGCTTGGCTTTCTGTGCATCTCAGTTCATGCGATAGGTGTAAGGCTGCTCACAGCTCCCAAGTCATCTGTGCAAAAGAGCAGCCCATGCTGCTGTTGGGTCTCAGTTCCAACAGGAGAGAGAATCCGACTCATTGAATTTGAATTAGTGTCTACTTTTTGTCTAATAAACAATGGCCAAAGGACTAGGACTGTGAACCCTTAGAGGATCACTCCTGGGAATAACAGGTCAATTTAAATGGTCACTGTGAACTGAAAGGTCTCTACTGCCTGCTGCCAGGTTTGTGCATTGGGAGAGGTAAGTACACGATATAGGAGCCCACAGTTAAGGAGAGACAAGTAAGTGTACATTAAATACAATGAAATAAAACAGTAGTAGTTGCCAACTGGGGATGGATGATTTTGTTCCCTTGGAGACATTTGGAAATATTTGGAAACGTTTTTGGCTGTCATAACGGGGGGAGAGAGAGTTGCTGCTGTCCTTAATGGGTTCAGGCCAGGATACTGCCAAACACTCTACAATACACAGGACAGCCACCACAGAAAAGTCTTATCTGGCCTCAGATGTCAAGAGCAGAGGTTGAGAAACTTTGAAATAAAATCACACACACACACACACACACACACACACACACACACACACACACACACATCCCAGCCTCTTCCTATGTGAAAAGCTATTCCCTCCATTCTCATCCCTGAGTACAGAGCTGGGGTCTGAAGGAGGAAAATGCAGCTCTTCCCAGCTCTTCCTGCTTGTTAGAGTTCCCAGGAAACTATGGGCCACCTAACATATACCTGGAGCCAAGCCCCAGTCCCATAACTTTTGGTCTATTGGTGATGGCTTTTACTTGGCAATGCAAGAAGCCCGAGATATCTACTCAGGGGTATTGGATTAGACCTTCCATTGAGTTCTTTGACCTTAGAAAGACCCTTCTCTTTATGAAGGATCTGGAAAGTGGAAATAACAACTTCACAAGATTATTTAAAGGTCCCAAAGAGGTAGTGGATGTGAAAGTGTTCTGCAAACTGAAAGCTCTAGAAAGGTGTTATCATTAATATTAGAGCTGGCTCTTGACCACACACTCTCAAGGTTTTCATTATGTGCAGGAGATGACAGCCTAGAAACTGAATGACTCACCCTAGAGGATGGTTTGCTGCTAACTCTGAGCATATTTAAGAAAGAGGAGAGAGCCCACGTCCCAGGATTTTAATTAGATAGGGACTCCATAGTCACAGAGCTACAACAACTTCCCCCTTTAAATGCAAAGTACTTATTTCAGGAAAAGCTAGGGAGAGTGTTCAGGAAAGGAACCTCTCAAATAGCATGTGAATGAGGGCAGCAGCAGAGACCTCGGCAATGAATGAAATCCATGGGGTTCTGTTTTTAAAGCACACGGGGCCATGACTGCATTTCATCAACAAAATGGTGCTGCTTAAGGGCCAGGACCCCTTGGGCAGGGTGAAGATTCATGCTTTCCCTTGGGAAATGTCTGTCAGAAGCATTCATTTTATTCCACAGATATGTCTTCAGAAGTAAAAGAGGATTTCACATGAAATGAAAATAAAGTATATTTCTGACAGACAGGTAAATGCCCCTTTGCAAAGGCAGTAATAACATGTTTGTCAGGGAGGTGAGGAATCTCAAACTTATTTTTGATACAGATTCAATTGCTCCTTTAATCCGAAATAACCACTCTGCAACTGCATGAAACAGAGAAGCCTAAGGATAACGCCAAAATGGGGAAGAGGCAAACCTACTGCTTTCTATCTTGAAAGGATTCAGTCTGCCTTTCAAAAGAGGTATGTGTAAGAACAGCTCACAGCTAGTGTAATGCCTCCTCAGCTTCTCCCTGCTGCAGACATGCTTGGAATCCAGCCATCTATCATACCCCCCGGAGAATGGAAAGTACTCTTTTTATAATCACCACTATTCTCCCCAAAGTACACAGATTGAAACATCAAAAAATCATAGACTAATATATGTCAAAGATGGGAAAGATGCACTGGGATCATGGATCCTGTCTCCAGTCATCCAGACAGCAGAGGTAATGATGATCCTTGATCCAGACAGCACCTCACACTTGCCTCCGAGCGCTTTGCACATCAATTTTTAGACGGAGGATGTTTATTCTTCCACAGCTTGTCTCTGACTGGTGTTCAAGGCTGTACTTATTCAAATAATTCCCCTTTCCTCCTCTCCAGATATTTCTTCTAGGGCCTTGAGACACATGGATGAGCAGAAACACGTCTTTGTCAATACTAGAACCATGTAAGCACATGGGAGATTTAGTCTGTGGTCAGGGTAATGGATGAAGGCCAACAGCAGGAAATCACTAGGAGATTGTGACAGCTGTACCAGGGAAACCCCCAAAGAGTCCAGATGTTAGACTAAGACCTTTAGACTAAGTGACATGCAACTACTTTCAAGTGTTCTTTGACCATTACCATTTGACCATTATATGTTACCTCCCTTTTTTTTAGGCATAGTCAAATTCTTTACCATACAATATATGCATATGTGAGACATATAATAATTATAAATATATATATGTACCTAGCAACAAAGCCCTACAATACATGAAGTAAAACTGATAGAATTCCAAAAAGAGAGAGAGAGAGAGAATTTAACAATAATAGTTTAAAACCTCCAATACCAAACTTTCAATAATGGCTAGAACAATAAGGCAGAACATTCACAAGTAATTAGAATAAATGAACAACTCTGAAAACCAACTAGTAGACATCCACATAACAAAATAAGAGATATTCTTCTCAAGGATTCATGCAACATCTCCAGAATAGATCATGCACTAGGCTAGAAAATAAGCCTCAGCACCTTTTATTTTATTTTTATTATATTAGTCACCATACAGTACATCATTAATTTTTTTTCATAGTAACTTTATTTTTTTTATTTATTTATTTTCAGTGTGACAGAATTCATTGTTTATGCACTACACCCAGTGCTCCATGCAATACGTGCCCTCCATGATACCCACCACCTGGCTCCTCCAACCTCCCACCCCCTGCCCCTTCAAAATCCTCAGATTGTTTTTCAGAGTCCATGGTCTCTCATGGTTCATCTCCCCTTCTAATTTCCCTCAACTCCCTTCTCCTCTCCATCTCCCCATGTCCTCCATGTTTTTGTTATGCTCCACAAATAAGTGAAACCATATGATAATTGACTCTCTCTGCTTGACTTATTTCACTCAGCATAATCTCTTCCAGTCCCATCCAGGTTGATACATAAGTTGGGTATTCATCTTTTCTGATGGAGGCATAATACTCCATAGTGTATATGGACCACATCTTCCTTATCCATTCGTCCGTTGAAGGGCATCTTGGTTCCTTCCACAGTTTGGCAACTGTGGCTATTGCTGCTATGAACATTGGGGTACAGATGGCCCTTCTTTTCACTACATCTGTATCTTTGGGGTAAATACCCAGTAGTGCAATTGCAGGGTCATAGGGAAGCTCTAATTTTAATTTCTTGAGGAATCTCCACACTGTTCTCCAAAGTGGCTGCACCAACTTGCATTCCCACCAACAGTGGAAGAGGGTTCCCCTTTCTCCACATCCTCTCCAACACTTGTTGTTTCCTGTCTTGCTAATTTTGGCCATTCTAACTGGTGTAAGGTGGTATCTCAATGTGGTTTTGATTTGAATCTCCCTGATGGCTAGTGATGATGAACATTTTTTCATGTGTCTGATAGCCATTTGTATGTCTTCATTGGAGAAGTGTCTGTTCATATCTTCTGCCCATTTTTTGATGGGATTATCTGTTTTGTGTGTGTTGAGTTTGAGAAATTCTTTACAGATCCTGGATATCAGCCTTTTGTCTGTAGTGTCATTTGCAAATATCTTCTCCCATTCCGTGGGTTGCCTCTTTGTTTTGTTGACTGTTTCCTTTGCTGTGCAGAAGCTTTTGATCTTGATGAAGTCCCAGAAGTTCATTTTTGCTTTTGTTTCTTTTGCCTTTGGAGACATATCTTGAAAGAAGTTGCTGTGGTTGATATCGAAGAGGTTACTGCCTATGTTCTCCTCTAGGATTCTGATGGATTCCTGTCTCACGTTGAGGTCTTTTACCCATTTCGAGTTTATCTTTGTGTACAGTGTAAGAGAACGGTCGAGTTTCATTCTTCTACATATAGCTGTCCAGTTTTCCCAGCACCATTTATTGAAGAGACTGTCTTTTTTCCACTGTATATTTTTTCCTGTTTTGTCGAAGATTATTTGACCATAGAGTTGAGGGTCCATATCTGGGCTCTCTACTCTGTTCCACTGGTCTATGTGTCTGTTTTTATGCCAGTATCATGCTGTCTTGGTGATCACAGCTTTGTAGTAAAGCTTGAAATCAGGTAACGTGATGCCCCCAGTTTTGTTTTTTCTTTTTCAACATTTCCTTAGCTATTCGGGGGTCTCTTCTGATTCCATACAAATTTTAGGATTGTTTGTACCAGCTATTTGAAAAATACCGGTGGAATTTTGATCAGAATGGCATTAAAAGTATAGATTTCTCTAGGCAGTATAGACATTTTAACAATGTTTATTCTTCCAATCCAAGAGCATGGAATGGTCTTCCATCTTTTTGTGTCTTCTTCAGTTTCTTTCATGAGTGTTCTGTAGTTCCTTGAGTACAGATCTTTTACCTTTTTGGTTAGGTTTATTCCCAGGTATCTTATGGTTCTCGGTGCTATAGTAAATGGAATCAATTCTCTAATTTCCCTTTCTGTATTTTCATTGTTAATGTATAAGAAAGCAACTGATTTCTGTACATTGACTTTGTATCCTGCCACATTACTGAATTGCTGTATGAGTTCCAGTAGTTTGGGGGTGGAGTCTTTTGGGTTTTCCATATAAAGTATCATGTCATCCATCATTAATTTTTTTTTTTATTTTAATTTATTTATTTTTATTTGCTTATTTACAGCATAACAGTGTTCATTGTTTTGGCATCACACCCAGTGCTCCATGCAGTACGTGCCCTCCCTATTACCCACCACCTGGTTCCTCAACCTCCCATCCCACCCCACCCCCTCCCACCGCCCCTTCATAACCCTATGGTTGTTTTTCAGAGTCCATAGTCTCTCATGGTTCATCTCCCCTTCCAGTTTCCATCAACTCCCTCTCCTCTCCATCTCCCCATGTCCTCCATGTTATTTGTTATGCTCCACAAATAAGTGAGACCATATGATACTTGACTCTCTCTGCTTGACTTATTTCGCTCAGCATAATTTCTTCCAGTCCTGTCCATGTTGCTACAAAAGTTGGGTATTCGTCCTTTCTGATGGAGGCATAATACTCCATTGTGTATATGGACCACATCTTCCTTATCCATTCATCCGTTGAAGGGCATCTTGGTTCTTTCCACAGTTTGGCGACCGTAGCCATTGCTGCAATAAACATTGGGGTACAAATGGCCCTTCTTTTCACTACATCTGTATCTTTGGGGTAAATACCCAGCAGTGCAATTGCAGGGTCATAGGGAAGCTCTATCCTTAATTTCTTCAGGAATCTCCACACTGTTCTCCAAAGTGGCTGCACTAACTTGCATTCCCACCAACAGTGTAAGAGGGTTCCCCTTTCTCCACATCCTCTCCAGCACACGTTGTTTCCTGTCTTGCTAATTTTGGCCATTCTAACTGGTGTTAGGTGGTATCTCAATGTTGTTTTAATTTGAATCTCCCTGATGGCTAGTGATGATGAACATTTTTTCATGTGTCTGATAGCCATTTGTATGTCTTCGTTGGAGAAGTGTCTGTTCATATCTTCTGCCCATTTTTTGATATGATTATCTGTTTTGTGTGTGTTGAGTTTGAGAAGTTCTTTGTAGATCCTGGATATCAACCTTTTGTCTGTACTGTCATTTACAAATATCTTCTCCCATTCCGTGGGTTGCCTCTTTGTTTTGTTGACTGTTTCCTTTGCTGTGCAGAAGCTTTTGATCTTGATGAAGTCCCAAAAGTTCATTTTTGCTTTTGTTTCCTTGGCCTTTGGAGACTTATCTTGAAAGAAGTTGCTGTGGCTGATATCGAAGAGGTTACTGCCTATGTTCTCCTCTAGGATTCTGATAGATTCCTGTCTCACGTTGAGGTCTTTTATCCATTTCGAGTTTATCTTTGTGAACGGTGTAAGAGAATGGTCGAGTTTCATTCTTCTACATATCGCTGTCCAGTTTTCCCAGCACCATTTATTGAAGAGACTGTCTTTTTTCCATTGAATATTTTTTCCTGTTTTGTCGAAGATTATTTGACCATAGAGTTGAGGGTCCATATCTGGGCTCTCCACTCTGTTCCACTGGTCTATGTGTCTGTTTTTATGCCAGTACCACGCTGTCTTGGTGATCACAGCTTTGTAGTAAAGCTTGAAATCGGGTAACGTGATGCCGCCAGTTTTGTTTTTGTTTTTCAACATTTCCTTAGCAATTCGGGGTCTCTTCTGACTCCATACAAATTTTAGGATTATTTGCTCCAGCTCTTTGAAAAATATCGGTGGAATTTTGATCGGAATGGCATTAAAAGTATAGATTGCTCTAGGCAGTATAGACATTTTAACAATGTTTATTCTTCCAATCCAAGAGCATGGAACAGTCTTCCATCTTTTTGTGTCTTCTTCAATTTCTTTCATGAGTGTTCTGTAGTTCCTCGAGTACAGGTCCTTTACTTCTTTGGTTAGGTTTATGCCCAGGTATCTTATGGTTTTTGGTGCTATAGTAAATGGAATCGATTCTCTAATTTCCCTTTCTGTATTTTCATTGTTAGTGTATAAGAAAGCCACTGATTTCTGTACATTGACTTTGTATCCTGCCACGTTGCTGAATTGCTGTATGAGTTCTAGTAGTTTGGGGGTGGAGTCTTTGGGGTTTTCCATATAAAGAATCATGTCATCTGCGAAGAGAGAGAGTTTGACTTCTTCCTTGCCAATTTGGATACCTTTTATTTCTCTTTGTTGTCTGATTGCCATTGCTAGAACTTCTAATACTATGTTGAACAAGAGTGGTGAGAGTGGGCATCCTTGTCGTGTTCCTGATCTCAACGGGAAGGCTGCAAGCTTTTTCCCATTGAGGAGGATATTTGCTGTGGGTCTTTCATAGATAGATTTTATGAAGTTCAGGAATGTTCCCTCTATCCCTATACTTTGAAGCGTTTTCATCAGGAACGGATGCTGGATTTTGTCAAATGCTTTTTCTGCATCAATTGAGAGGACCATGTGGTTCTTCTCTCTTCTATTATTGATTTGTTCTATCACACTGATTGATTTGCGAATGTTGAACCAACCTTGCAACCCAGAGATGAATCCCACCTGGTCATGGTGGATAATCTTTTTAATGTGCTGCTGGATCCTGTTTGCTAGGATCTTGTTGAGAATCTTTGCATCCATATTCATCAGTGATATTGGTCTGAAATTCTCCTTTTTGGTAGGGTCTTTGCCTGGTTTGGGGATCAGGGTAATGCTGGCTTCATAAAAAGAGTCTGGAAGTTTTCCTTCTGCTTCAATTTTTTGGAACAGCTTCAGGAGAATTGGTGATATTTCTTCTTTGAAAGTTTGGTAGAATTCCCCAGGGAATCCGTCAGGTCCTGGGCTCTTGTTTTTTGGGAGGTTTTTGATCACTGCTTCAATCTCATTACTAGATATCGGTCTATTCAGGTTGTCAATTTCTTCCTGGTTCAATTTTGGGAGTTTGTAGCTTTCCAGGAATGCATCCATTTCATCTAGGTTGCTTAGCTTATTGGCATATAACTGTTGGTAATAATTTCTGATGATTGTTTCTATTTCCTTGGTGTTAGTTGTGATCTCTCCCTTTTCATTCATAATTTTATTAATTTGGGCTTTCTCTCTTTTCTTTTGGATTAGTGTGGCCAATGGTTTATCGATCTTATTAATTCTTTCAAAAAACCAGCTTCTAGTTTCATTGATACGTTCTACTGTATCTCTCGTTTCTACCTCATTGATCTCTGCTCTAATCTTGATTATTTCCCTTCTTGCATGTGGAGTTGGTTTGATTTGTTGTTGATTCTCCAGTTCTTTAAGGTGTAGAGACAGCTGGTGTATTCTGGATTTTTCAATGTTTTTGAGGGAGGCTTGGATGGCTATGTATTTCCCCCTTAGAACCGCCTTTGCTGTATCCCATAGGTTTTGGACCGAGGTGTCTTCATTCTCATTGGTTTCCATGAATTGTTTAAGTTCATCTTTGATCTCCTGGTTGATCCAAGCATTCTTAAGCAAGGTGGTCTTTAGCTTCCAGGTGTTTGAGTTCCTTCTGAACTTTTCCTTGTGATTGAGCTCCAGTTTCAAAGCATTGTGATCGGAGAATATGCAGGGAATAATGTCAGTCTTTTGGTATCGGTTGAGTCCTGCTTTGTGACCCAGTATGTGGTCTATTCTGGAGAAGGTTCCATGTGCACTTGAGAAGAATGAGTATTCTGTTGTTGTAGGGTGGAATGTTCTGTATATGTCTATGAGGTCCATCTGGTCCAATGTTTCATTCAATGCTCTTATTTCTTTATTAATTTTCTGCTTCGATGATCTGTCTATTTCTGAGAGAGGCGTATTAAGATCTCCTACTATTATTGTATTCATATCAATATGGCTCTTTATCTTGATTAATAGTTTTCTTACGTAATTGGGTGCTCCCATATTGGGGGCATAGATATTCACAATTGTTAGATCGTCTTGGCAGATAGTCCCTTTAAGAATTATGTAGTGTCCTTCTGTATCTCTGACTACAGTCTTTAGTTTAAAATCTAATTTATCTGATATGAGAATTGCTACTCCGGCCTTCTTTTGAGGCCCATTGGCATGAAAGATGCTTCTCCATCCCTTCACTTTCAGTCTGGGTGTATCCTTAGGTTCAAAATGGGTCTCTTGTAGACAACATATGGATGGGTCCTGTCGTTTTATCCAATCTGCAACCCTGTGTCGTTTTATGGGCGCATTTAGGCCATTCACATTGAGAGTGATTATTGAGAGATAGGTTTTTATTGACATCGTGTTGCCTTTGAAGTCTTTCTGTCTATAGATTGTTTCTATATTTCTGTTCAATGATATTCTTAGGATTTTTTCTCTTTTATAGGACCCCCCTTAATATTTCCTGCAGTGTCGGCTTGGTGGTTGCATAGTCTTTTAAGCCTTGCTGGTCTTGGAAACTCTTTATCTCTCCATCCATTTTAAATGTCAGTCTTGCTGGATAGAGTATTCTTGGTTGCATGTTCTTCTCATTTAGTACTCTGAATATATTTTGCCAGCCCTTCCTGGCTTTCCAGGTCTCTGTGGAAAGGTCTGACGTTATTCTAATGGGCTTTCCTCTGTATGTAAGAAGCTTCTTTGTCCTAGCTGCTTTTAAGAGGGTCTCTCTTGAAACATAATTCCCCATTTTAACGATAAGGTGCCGTGAGGACTTTCGAGAATCTAAAATCTTGGGAGGAGATCTTTCTGCCTCTAGTACATGAACATTGTTTCCATTCGTGAGATTGGGAAAATTTTCATAGACAACTTCTTCCACTATATCTTCTAGACTTCTTTCTTTTTCTTCCCCTTCAGGGATTCCAATAATTCTGACGTTGGAACGTTTCATGGCATCGTTTATTTCCCTGATTCTGTTTTCGTGGCTTCTGAGCTGTTTGTTCCAGGCTTCCTCCTGATCCTTTCTCTCTATCTGTTTGTCCTCCAGATCACTAATTCTATCTTCTGTCTCAGTTACCCTAGCTTTTAGAGAATTTAGATTGGACTGGAACTCATTGAGAGCATTTTGAACATCATCCCTGGTGGCTTTCAGTTCTGCCCTAACATTGTGAACATCATCCCTGGTGGCTTTCAGTTCTGCCCTAATCAATTCTGTTTGGTCATCCATGGCTTTCTCCAACCTAGCTATTGCCTGGATAATTGTTAGTCTGAATTCCTTTTCTGACATATTGTCTATGTCGATAGCCATTAGCTCTGTTGCAGAAGGCCCATCCTCTGTATTTTTCTTCTGTTGGGTATTCCTCCTCCTAGTCATTTTGGTAAGAGATGACTAAACAGATGCAGCTGGACTTATCGATTGTGGTGCAGTCAATGTGCACCCTGGAACGCTTCTGTGCAATCAGGATTCCCCACCCAAATGAGAGAAAAAAGAAAAGAAAAAGAAATAGAGAAGAAGAAAGAAAAAAAAAGGGGAAAGAAAAAAGGAAGAAAAAAAAAAAAGAGAGAGAGAGAGATAGGAAAAAAAAAGGGAAGATATAAGAGAAGGCTCAGCCCAAATGGGCCACAAGGTAAGATTTGTGGAGTATACAAACAAAAACAGACAGACAAAGAGTGATAAAAGTATATGACAAGAGAAAAAATATGTATATATAAGCAAAAAAAAAGGGAAAAACCTCCTCAGAAAGAACCCCAAGTATAAGATTTATATATTGTCAGGACAGACACAAATTCACAGAAACACTGACAGAAGGAAAAATTGGGAGAATGGTTATAGATTCTCAGTGTGGGTGAGGAAGGTTATTTTGATTCTTCCTGAAGGTATCTTGATGTTTTTGTTAAGGGACTCAACTTTCCTAAGTTACAGGGGGATTAGAAACTGGTTTGCCTATAGGGGTAGCATTGATTGGGGAAAGGGGGTTACCTTGAAGTTTAACTCTATATGTATAGTAGAAAATAAAAATTAAAAAAAGAATAAACTAGACTAAACTAAGTTAAAATTAAAAAAATAGAAAAACAAAAGAAAAACACGGGTGTATGTATCAAAAATTTCAGGTTAGAAGGTTATTAAAGAATTTGATGTACTGGACATCTCGGTGTGATGGTAAATAGGTTAAAAATTATCTGTATGTATAAAAAAAAAAGAACCAGAATATTGGTAAAGAGTTAAAAATAAAAGTTGTATTTATGAAGTAGTGGTGGTTGTTCTCTTGTAGTCTTTTTTTTTTTTTTTTCCTTCCTTCCTGGTTGGTTTTCTGGGGGAGGGGCCTGCCACGTGGGTTTTCAGACAATGATGTTCCCTGAGTTAGGTCCTCCTGCTCCCCTCAAGGGGGTGAGCTCTTTTTTTTTTAGGAAACTGTTTTTTTTTTTTTCAGCCTTTTGTTCTCTGGGGGTTTTTATGTTCTTTCATCTGCTTTCTCTCGCCTTGACAGCTTTTGATGGTTTTTGGAGGTTTAGAGGAGAGCAAACAGCACCCCAACCTCCCTCTCAGAGAGAAGCCTCAGACTGTTTTGCAAAAGCTGCTGGCAGAGTTGGTTCTGGGTCACTGTCCCTGGGGATGCAGGGGCTCCTCGTTGTGCCCAAAACCAGGGCAGCTGTGGCTGTCTAGGCAGCTCCAGACCGCCAGAGAGGTTCCGAGCAGAGATCGCGCACTGAAATTTTCCCGCTGTCCCGGTCTGGGAATGTCTGGTTTTTCCTGCTGCCAGAGCTCCAGGCTAGCGCCTATGAGCACCTTTCCCAAGGGAGGGTGTGGGACGTGCGCGTTTCAGGATTGCCGTCAGGCCAGGCTCCCAGCCCCTCACGGGAGACAGACCCCACTCGTTCTCAGGCGCGCTGGTGTTCAGGTGCACTCGCGGCTCAGGGACCGAGACCTGATTTCTCCGCCGCACTCTCTCTGGCTCCGCGCCAGGGGAGGCTGTCCTGGGTCTGGGGACTTAGGTCCCTGACCCTAACCGCCCAGGTTCCCACTATTACCCCCCTGCCACCGCGATCCTTTGCTGTTTGTTTTTTGAGTGCTTTCAACCAGACTCCAAGTTAATGCTGGTCCCCAGACGCAGAGCACTCTCGTGTTGGGGTGTTACTTTCCAATCGGTCACCTCTGGTGGCTCCCTCCCCCTTTTGTTTATCTTCCGATATCAGTCCGATGCTCCCAGTCTGCTTTACCTGCCACTGGCGTCTTCTGCTCCAGTAGAGATCCAGTAGAGATCTCAGGCTGATTTCATGGGTGGTCGGAGTTCTTTGGTAGGTAATCAGCTCACTTTAGGGTACAGGTTGAAATGGTGCCTCCTCCTACTTCCCCGCCATCTTGCTCCCCCCCTCCATCATTAATTTTTGATATAGTGTTCCATGATTCACTGTTTGCATATAATACTCAGTACTCCATGCAATATGTGCCCTTCTTAATACCCATGACTGAGCTTGCACATCCCCCCACACTCCTCCCCTCTAAAACCCTCAGATTTTTTCCCAGAGTCCATAGTCTTTCATGGCTCATTTCTCCCTCTGATTTCCCCCCTGAAGTCCAATCTATGCTAGACCCTGTGCTAGGCTGGTCCTTGGGATATAGAGATGAATGAGACAGATAAGGGACCTAGTCCCTCCTTATAGGAGTTCACCATCCAGTGAGGCTAATAAACAGGGTGTTTAAAAATAACTGGACATACACTGACAGAAAGATATATGATGCATCATGGAGCATAGGGAAGTGGCATCTGACCCAGCCTGAAAATGAGGGTTCACAGTCATAAGACCCAAGTTAGAAAAAGTGGACAAGCACTTAAGGACTAATATGGGGAGAGAAGGAAAAGGAGGAAGAACCTCAACTACTTATAGGAGGGTGCTATAGGAGGGGAAGGGGATTATATTATATCGTCTTACATGTTGGACCTTGTGAGCTTGTATGTGGCTTTGCTTCCATCTTCTAGCCTATTGATATAGGACTAATAAATACATTAACACCTGAAGTGATTGCTTCTAATTATTGAAAACTTCAAAATGTAAGAAGGGCTTTATTAAAGAGCTGAATCACTGCAGTGAGGGGACTTGTAACAGATGAAGGTGGTGTGATATAATTATATGACCAAAGCATCCCTAAGACATTTAAATGTGGCAAAATTAATAAAAATTCAGTAAGTACTGGTTTATATTCCATTTAGTGAAGGAAAGCAGATCTAGGCAGTGGTTTATAAACATGATGCATTAAGAAAAAGAACGTGTGGTTCCAGCAGTTGAGGCATGAGCATGTGGAAATAAGAAGCCAAGGCCATAGTGTTAATTCATCTGGCCTGCCTTTGCACATGTGTAATGAACCTCAGTCTCACTTTGCTTTCCAGTGAGTCCTACACTCTCTGCCACAGTATGGATCTTTCTACTGATATGCTCTTCCTTGGCTATTTTTCTTGATGTCTACTATGGCATGGGGTTTCTACCAATAGCTTTACCCTACTTTGGTGTCCATGACTTCATACTCTTCCTGAACTCCTGTTTTGGGCTTGATAATTCAATTGACCTGTCTTCACCTGAACTTGTCTGTGAGGCAAGGGAAACTAAAGCAAAAATAAGTTATTGGGACCTCATCAAAATAAAAGGCTTATGCCCAGCAAGGGAAACAACTAAAAAACTAAAAAGCAACCTATGGAATGCGAGAAGATATTTGCAAAGGACATACCTGATAAAGGATTAGTAACCAAACTGTATAAAGAACTTACACAACTCAACACCCAAACCCAAATAATCCAATTTAAAAGTGGGCAGAAGCCATGAACAGACATTTCTCTAAAGAAGACATCCAGATGGCCAACAGACATATGAAAAGATGTTCATCATCACTTACCATCAGGGAAATGCAAATCAAAACTACAATAAGGGGTTGTCTGGATGGCTCAGTTGGTTAAAAATCTGCATTTTGGCTAAGGTCATGATCTCTGGGTTCTGGGGTTGAGTCCCACATGGGGTTCCTTGCTCAGTGGGGAGCCTGCTTCTTCCTCTGCCTGCCACGCCTCCCTGCTTGTGCTCTCTCTAGCAAAATAAATAAGTCTTTTTTAAAAAAAAAACAAGACTACAATAAGATATCACCTCACACCTATCAGAATAGCTAAAATCAAAGACACAAGAGACAAGATAGAGAGAAAAAGGAATTCTTGTGCACTTTTGGTAGGAATGTGAACTGGTACATTCCCACAGAGTACTCTGGAAAACAGTATGGAAGTTCTTGAAAAAGTTAAAAATAGAACTACCCTATGATCTGTCAATTGTACTTCTAAGTGTTAAAGACTACAAAAAGACTAATTCAAAGGGATACATGCACCCTGATATTTCTAGTATCATTATTCACAATTGCTGAGCTATGGAAGCAGACCAAATGCTTATTGGTTGATACATGGATAAAGAAGACATTTAGATACATGCACACCATGGAATATTATTCAACCATAAAAAGAGTGAAGTCTTGCCATTGCAATGACATGGGTGGAGCTAGAGAGTACAATGCTAAGTGAAATAAGAGAAAGACAAATACCATATGATTCACTCATATGTGGAATTTAAGAAACAAAACAAACAAGGAAAAAAAGAGAGTGAAATCTTAGAAACAGACTTTAATTATAGAGAAGGAACCGATGGTTGCCAGAGGGGAGGTGGGTGGGGAGATGGGTTAAATAGCTGAGGGGGATTAAGGAATGCACTAGTTGTGATGAGCACCGGGTGTTGTATGAAGTGTTGAATCACTGTATTGTACACGTGAAACTGATATAATACCGTATGTTAACTAACTACAATTAAAGTAAAAACTTAAAATCCACCCCCCGCAAAGAAACTGCTTTAGAATAATACTTGGCTAGCCTGTGCCCTTTTCTCTCAATTTCTATGAATACAGGAAAAAGGAAAAATCTCTCTTCTTGAAGAGAGAGAAAAGGTATAAAGAGAGTGTGTGTAGGTGAGGGTGATTGTGAAAGACTCCTCAGTGTCAGTTCCAAATTGGTTATGAAGGGAGGGTCTATCATCTCTAGAAAATATGGGGGAATCTAAGAGTTAATGGAATTCTAGAAGATGACAGTTTTTTAGTAATTCCCATGCTGCCATGGGATGGGAACAGGGAATTAAATTATAGGCATTAGAGGCAGGGAGGGCCTTAGACAACCTGCTGAGTTTCTGCTGCCCTGAGAAGTATGGGAGAGCAATTCTATTTTCTTATACTCCCAAGATGGATATGGGAGTAGGTTGAGAGCATGTCAGAGATCCACAAGATCCAGAAGGTGCCTCTTAGTCAGAACCAGAAAAAGCGCTTTTTAAACATTTGTTCACTCATGCCTGCTCACATTCACTTTGGTAAAGCAAGTCAGATGACAGAACCCAAGTTGGGGGCTCAGTAGAGGTGGGCTGGGGATATTTGACTTTTTAGTAGGAGGAATTGAAATGTCATAATGAAAGGAAATGGGCCCAGGGGGGATGAAGAATTGGAGTTATTGATACAATCTACCACAGCAGGTGAGTAAGAAGATGGAGCACTTGGTGAGCCATTTTTAAGTGACTGCTACATCAACTTATGTTGGACCACTTCAAAGCCAGGCTGAGAGCTCAGTATGGGGCAGAAATATTTCAGGAAAAGAATGGAATAGAATAAAAATATGATTATGGATATACACATGGCCAAGCATTTTGCTTACTCTTTTTTTAAAAAAAATTTTATTTATCTGACAGAGAGAAATCACAACTAGGCAGAGAGGCAGGCAGAGAGAGAGGAGGAAGCAGGCTCCCCGTGGAGCAGAGCCCGATGTAGGGCTCGATCCCAGGACCCCGGGATCATGACCTGAGCCGAAGGCAGAGGCTTTAAACCACTGAAGCCACCCAGGCGCCCCCATTTTGCTTACTCTTAAATTGCTTAATGCCTTGGGATAACTGCAAGCATGATGCCCCCAGTTGGGAGTGTTGCATGAAGTTGCTTAAAAAGTGGATTCATAATAGCCACCACCAGGCTTTTCAGAGTCCACAGTCTCTCATGGTTTGTCTCCCCCTCCAATTTCTCCCAACTCCCTTCTCCTCTCCATCTCTCCATGTCCTCCGTGTTATTCCT
Source organism: Meles meles (assembly GCF_922984935.1). Lineage (NCBI taxonomy): Eukaryota > Metazoa > Chordata > Mammalia > Carnivora > Mustelidae > Meles > Meles meles. The sequence goes on from NC_060073.1 coordinate 50,058,987, forward strand.
TATGCTCCACAAGTAAGTGAAACCATATGATAATTGACTCTCTCTGCTTGACTTATTTCACTCAGCATAATCTCTTCCAGTCCCGTCCATGTTGTTACAAAAGTTGGGTATTCATCCTTTCTGATGGAGGCATAATACTCTATAGTGTATATGGACCACATCTTCCTTATCCATTCGTCCATTGAAGGGCATCTTGGTTCTTTCCACAGTTTGGCGGCCGTGGCCATTGCTGCTATAAACATTGGGGTACAGATGGCCCTTCTTTTCACTACATCTGTATCTTTGGGGTAAATACCCAGTAGTGCAATTACAGGGTCATAGGGAAGCTCTATTTTTAATTTCTTAAAGAAGTTCTCCAAAGTGGCTGCACCAACTTGCATTCCCACCAACAGTGTAAGAGAGTTCCCTTTTCTCCACATCCTCTCCAAGACATGTTGTTTCCTGTCTTGCTAATTTTGGCCATTCTAACTGCTGTAAGGTGGTATCTCAATGTGGTTTTGATTTGAATCTCCCTGATGGCTAGTGATGATGAACATTTTTTTCATGTGTCTGATAGCCATTTGTATGTCTTCATTGGAGAAGTGTCTGTTCATGTCTTCTGCCCATTTTTTAAAAATTTGTTTATTTACAGCATAACAGTGTTCATTGTTCTGCCCATTTTTTGATATGATATCTGTTTTGTGTGTGTTGAGTTTGAGGAGCACTGGGTGTGGTGCATAAACAATGAATTCTGGAACACTGAAAAGAAATTTTAAAAATAAAAATTTTTTAAAAAGTGGATTCATGCTTACCACCCTAGGAAATTTAAGATACTAGCTATCATTAAGTTTTCTAAATCCGTTTCCCTTGTATGACTGATGAGTGGTCATCCCATCTGTTGAAAACTGCATTAAGGTACTTTTGGGTACTTAAAGCTATATAGGTTATGGATAGTATTATGCTATTCTATTGGTTCAATCTCTTGCTTGGAGATACTGTCTTTAGATCAACACACTAAGTAGAATCAATGTAGTGGTCAGCATAAATTAGGAGATTGGAATTCCCTAGTAGCCTTCTGTCAAACCTCATTCCTTTCATCCTTCTGTGGGCTTAGGCCCACTGCATTTATTAGCCAGTCCTGACAGCAAGAGTGAAATTTGTATTGTGTCCACCCAACTCTGGATGGAATTTATTGCATCCTGTTGCAGAACTGCTATTCCAGGGAGGTTGTTTATATTGAGCACCTAAGCAATAGCACTTCCAACCCTAGTCCTCTTAAGAGTTGTCTAGAGAGAGCCTTTTATTTTTAGACCTGTTCATTGTCTGGGCAGTGGGGTGTCACACAGCAGGTAAAAGGATTTAGCAGTTGTATTTTTAAGACTTATTTCTAAGTAGGCCCACTCCATATCCACACCTCCTCTATCTTTGCCTGTTTGTAATACAACATTTTACATCTCTGAAATGTCTTTTCCTTCTATGTCATTTCTTTCAGCATTTGACCAAGCATGTCTTTTCCTGGCTCTCAGCTAGTCTTCTTCTGATTGATTCAGGCATGACCTGGATGGACTTGGCATATTGTTCTTTTTTCCAGGGCCCTCACTTATGAAATACTGCATGAGCTTCCCCATTTTGATGAGGCCTTGTGTATGTCTATGTGTATATTGCTTCTCTGACTCCATCCATGGAAAGATGAAATTCAGAAGACATTGAGGCTTCCAACTTAGTCTGAGGCTCTGATTTGAGCCCCAGTCCAGTCAGCAAAATTAATGGAAACATCGTCAGTTCTGTCAGTTTCTTCCCCTGGCGATTGAATAGACCTGTTTCTTGGGTCCTCCTGTGATTGGCTGGGGTCTTGCTGTGAATGAACTGTTTGGCCACAACTTGATGTTGCTGCTACCTGCATGTCAGTTGTCACCTCCATCAGAATTTCCTCCCATCAACTTTCTCAATTCTCCAACTAGAGTCTCTTTGAGTTCTATGCTTGAGATAATCCAGATATGTCAACTGGACAAACCACTATAGCCAGGTTATTTCCCCAACGTCCAGCCAAATTAGTGCTAGCTTTGTCTACCTCTACTCTGTTTGTGTTGATAATATTCCTCACTCTGCCCCTCCTGGAGAGATGATACTTGGTAGAGGGATGATCAGGCTGAGACCATGACATTATCTCTTTCCTGATTTATACTCATGTTTCTATCAATAACAGTAGTGCAAAGCTTGAGCAGATGCCTCAGGGAAAGAATCAGAGCTGCAGGTGGAGAGGAAATCTGAAAATAAAAGATTGCAAAATATTTTCTTAAAAACCCCAATCTACAGAGAGGATCACTCTGTAACATTTACTGAAATGTCAGTGTTCTCTAAAGCTTTCAAATACCCATCCTGGTGATTAAGAAATCAATAATTAACATGCAAATCTGAAAGCTCTAGGCAAATTGAATATTAATTACTGACTTCATAAGTGGAGGCTGCTCAGCAGTATGAAAATAGTTCAGGATAATTAGGATTTAACAACCTTCAGACATAAAGAAAATAAATACAGGGTTCTTGATGAATGACTTTATTTTTATTTCATTATTGTATTATAAACATTCCTGGTTTTTCAAAGACCAAGGAGAGACAGAGAAAGGGTTGTTTTGAATATTTAGTATATATCAGAGTGACAACTCCCTTCCCCCTCCTCCACTGAAATCCTTTGGGAATTGTCAGATAGAAGTTAAGTTCTATAGTCTAAGATTGCAAGGTGACCTGTGTCAGTTGGGAACCTAGACTAAAAAATGACAGGGATGGATGGTTAAAACAAGTCACAATTTCAGATCATCTTGTTGCTCTTTAATGTCTGTCTTGAATGCTTACCTGGGTGTTACTTCCTTCATTTTAAAATACTTTTCAGCTTCTGCTCTCATATTTCATCCACTGATTTTAGGGAACTTCTAACTTCACTTCTTCTTGGTCTGGTATCTTGGCTTCCTCTCTTGGCTCGACCAGCTCTCGGTTCCTGGCATTCACTCTTGATCAGTTCTTCATTTCCGGGCATCTGGCTCCCTGCATGGTTGGAATTTCCTGGCATCCTCCCTGGGGCAATCTATACCTAAAAGTTTTTGCCCCTTTTGTGTCCAGTATTTGCTGATCATCACTGCTTCAAATTTAACTTTTAAATAAAATTTTTGTTGAAAAGTAACATTCATTAAAAAAAGCACATAAATTTTTAGTAAGTTCAGTGAATTTCTCCAAGGGAGCACACCCATGTAACCACTAACCAAATTAAGGAATAGGACATTAACAGCACCCCTGGACACCCAGTGCCACCCTCTAGTCATTCTTCCTTCTGTCCTTCCTAAAGATAAATAGAACTTTGAACGTAACATAAAGATTTTTAAACCTGTTTTTGCTCTCTAACTGTATAAATAGAATCACCCAATATTGTTTGTGCCTTGCTTCTTTCATTCATTTTTTAAAAAAGATTTTATTTATTTATTTGACAGACAGAGATCACAAGTAGGCAGAGAGGCAGGTAGAGGGAGAGGAGGAAGCAGGCTCCCTGCTGAGCAGAGAACCCCAGGCAGGGCTCGATCCCAGGACCCTGGGATCATGACCCGAGCCAAAAGCAGAGGCTTTAACCCTGGGATCATGACCTGAGCCAAAAGCAGAGGCTTTAACCCACTGAGCCACCCAGGCGCCCCTTTCATTCAGTTTTATATTGTGAGATTCAGCAATGATGTTGCACATGGCAAGTGTTCACTTGTTATCATTTCTGTATTCTATTGTAGGATATACTGCAATTTGTCTATTCTATTATTGATGAGCATTTAGATTGTTTCTACCTTTTGAGGAAATTGCTAAATCATGGATTCTGAATACAGTTAAATTACATAGACACTGCCAAAGAGTTTTCTATAGTGGTTGTACAAATTTACACTTCCTGCAGGAGAATCTGGAAGTTCTAATTGTTCTACTTCTTTGACAACAACAGAAGCAATTCCACTTCTCGGTTTTTATATAAAGAAGACGAAAACACTAATTCAAAAAGATATATGCCCCCCTATGTTCATTGCAGCATTATTTACAATAGCCAAGATATGGAAACAACCTAAGTATTCATCAATTGATGAATGTATAAAAAATTATGACACACACACACACACACACACACACACACACACATATATATATATATATACATGCACACATACATACACACAATGGAATAATATTTGACCATGAAAAAGAGTGAAATCCTTCTTTGTGCTCAGGTAAGGAGGAGCCAGGCTGGGATCGGAGCAGGTCAGATACTGGGTTGCTCTTGTTTGCCCAGCAGAAGGGCTTCCGGGACGTCTGATCCACAAGCCGAAGTCAGAACCCTGAATTAAGGCCCTCGGTTGGCCAGAGGGCAGATCTCGCGAGGACGGTACAAGGCACCCTGAAATGATCTAGTCTTGGAACACGGTAAAAATACTGCTTCGGTGGGCGACGTGGTACTGGTTCAGAAAGGCTTTCGTTACAGTGATGCCAAAGCGTGGGAAAAAGGGAGCCGTGGTAGAAGACGGGGAAGAACCCAAGATTGAGCCAGAAGCCAAGAAGAGTAAGGCGGGAACAAAGAAAAACGAAAAAGAGGCAGGAGAGGGGCCAGTCCTGTATGAGGACCCCCCAGATCAGAAAACCTCGCCCAATGGTAAATCGGCCACCCTCAAGATCTGCTCCTGCAATGTGGATGGGCTTCGAGCCTGGATTAAGAAGAAAGGTTTAGATTGGGTAAAGGAAGAAGCCCCAGATATCCTCTGCCTCCAAGAGACCAAATGTTCAGAGAACAAACTACCAGTTGAACTTCAAGAGTTACCTGGACTATCCCATCAGTACTGGTCAGCTCCTTCAGACAAGGAGGGGTACAGTGGTGTGGGCCTGCTTTCCCGCCAGTGCCCACTGAAAGTCTCCTATGGCATTGGTGAAGAGGAACTTGATCAGGAAGGCCGAGTGATCGTGGCTGAATTTGATACATTTGTGCTGGTAACAGCCTATGTACCTAATGCAGGCCGAGGTCTGGTATGCTTGGAGTACCGGCAGCGCTGGGATGAAGCCTTTCGCAAATTCCTGAAAGGTTTGGCTATTTCCCTTCTAACAATATAAATCCTTCAACCAGCCTACTACTGATGCTTTTCTTTAAACCCAATTTTTTTTTTACATTAAAAAAGCTACTAAAAAAAAAAAAGCTACTGATGACTTCCTTTGAACTGTCCACATGAAAATAAAGAGCCATAGTTTCAAAAAAAAAAAAAAAGAGTGAAATCTTGCCATTTGCAACAACATGTATGAACCTCAAGGATGTTATACTAAGTAAAATAAGTCAGACAGAGAAAGACAAATGCCATATGATCTCTCTAATATGTGGAATCTAAAAATAAGACAAAGCAAAACAAAATGTCAAGCTCATAGATACAAAAACAGACTGGTGGGTTTAAGAGGCAGGGAAGGGGTTGGGGAAAACTGGTGCACTATGTTTTTTAGTTTAAATAAATTGAATAAAAATTTAAAAAAAATATGAAAGACTCTTGAAAGCAATAAAAAATAAATCAGCTGAGCTACATTTCTTGTTCATGATTAAAAGGCACAATATTAAGATTTAAAGATCCTCCAATCCCAATAAAAATCTCAGCAAGCTATTTTGTAGATACCAACAAACTTAGTTTAAACATTGAGTACTCTAGACAGTACTGATGAAGAACAAGTTGATGAAGTTAAACTCCCTAACTTCAAGATTTATCATAAAGCTACAGTAATCAAGGGACCATGATTTAAAAAAAATTTTATTTTTTAAAATAACATATAATGTATTATTTGTTTCAGAGGTACAGGTCTGTGAATCATCAGTCTTACACAATTCACACACTCACCATAGCACATACCCTCCCCAATGTCCATCATCCAGCCACCCTATCCTTCAGGACCATGACATTCTATGACAAATAGATACATAGGTAAATGGAACAGAGAGTCCATGAATAGAACTATACAAATATAGTCAACTTGACCTTGGTCAAAGGAATAAAGGCATATCAACACAGAAAACACAATCTTTTAGTCTTAATCATCATCAATAAATGAAGAAGTTACAAATGGATTAAAATAAAGAAATAAGTGAGCAAAAAATGCAAACTTTGGGGCACCTAGGTGACTCAGTTGGTTACGCAACTGCCTTTGGCTCAAGTCATGATCCCAGGGTCCCGGGATGAAGCTCCACATCAGGCTCCCTGCTGAGCAGGCTCCCTGCTCCCTGCTCAGCAGGGAACCTGCTTCTCCCTCTCCCTCTGCAGCTCCCTCTGCCTGTGTGCTCCTGGTCTCTATCTGTCAAATAAATAAATTAAAAACATCTTTTTAAAAAACCACACAAACTTTGTACGTTAGATGCAAATTCACTCAAAATCATTTATCACCTTAAATATAAAATGCAAAACTTATAAAAATTATAGAAAGAAACTTAGGAGAAAATCTACATGAGTTAGAGTTTGATGATTAGTGTTCATGTACAACACAAAAAATATGACCCATGAAAGAAAAAAATTTGATAATGTGGACTTTATTAAATTATGAATGTCTATTCTGGGAATGACAAAGTTCAAAGAATGGATAGACAAGCCCATTATTATGAGAATATATTTTCAAAACATGTCTGAAGAAAGATTACATGTGAAATATTCAAAGAACTAATAAAATTTCATAATAAGAAAAAGTCCCCAAACTAAAATAAATTGGACAATATGAGCAGACAACTTACCAATTAAGATGGTAAATAAGCATGTAAAATTGCCCAACATTGGGGAATTATTAGAAAAATATGTGCATTGTACATTAGGGAAAAGTACACTAAAACAACAATGAGATAGCTTTCCCATGTATTAAAATAGCTAAATACCAAAAACTGATAATACTGGTTTCCAGTTAGGTTGTCGTACAACAGGAAATCTCATCCATTGTTGATGGAAATACAATTGGTACAACCTTTTGAGAAGATATCTTGCCAGATTCTTGTGAAGCTGAGCATAGTGTCATCATATGGTGCAGCCATTGTCCCCCATGTATTTACCTAACTGGTATGAAAACATATGTCCACACAAAAACCACTAAGAACATATATAAAGCACATTTATTGCCACATAAATATTCCAGTCAAAAATCTGGAAGGAATGAAGATATCCTTTAATTTAATCAAGGTAAATGGCAAGCAAGTGAGGCAATAGTAGTTAAAGACACCCAAGGCTCACATGGACTGCTGGAACAGGGTGAAGAAATACACAACTTTAGACAGAGGCTAGAGAAAGAGTAAATGAAGGCACTGGTTTCCTAGAAGGAGTAGAGACAGACAGAATGTAGACAAGGGTGAGCTGGTGTAGGCTGAAGCACAGGGGATAGACAAGACTTGCAGGCTAGAATGGAGATACTTAGAGTGAGACCTTTGAGGTCTGGTATCATATACAAACACAGGAGGGTCATAGGGTAGCTCTATTTTTAATTTCTTAAGGAATCTCCACACTGTTCTCCAAAGTGGCTGCACCAACTTGCATTCCTACCAACAGTGTAAGAAGGTTCCCCTTTCTCCACATCCTCTCCAACACATGTTGTTTCCTGTCTTGCTAATTTTGGCCATTCTAACTGGTGTAAGGTGGTATCTCAATGTGGTTTTGATTTGAATCTCCCTGATGGCTAGTGATGATGAACATTTTTTCATGTGCCTGTTAGCCGTTTGTACGTCTTCATTGGAGAAGTGTCTGTTCATGTCTTCTGCCCATTTTTTGACGTGATTATCTGTTTTGTGTGTGTTGAGTTTGAGAAGTTCTTTATAGATCCTGGATATCAGCCTTTTGTCTGTAGTGCCATTTGCAAATATCTTCTCCCATTCCGTGGGTTGCCTCTTTGTTTTGTTGACTGTTTCCTTTGCTGTGCAGAAGATTTTGATCTGTTTTTTAAATGGTGAAAGTGAACAGCCTTTCCTTCTTCCCAGTCTTAGGGAGAAAGCATCCAATCTTTCACCATCTAGTAGAAGTGGTGTAGTAGGATTTTTGTAGATGTTCTTTATTAAGTTCAGAAAATTCTCCTCTGTTCCTCTGGGTGTATATGGAAATAAACACAGAAAAATGTGTGTGTGTGTGTGTGTGTGTGTGTGTGTGTGTGTGTGTTAGAGCTTGCATCATAAATAGGTGATGAATTTTGTTAAGTTTTCAGTTGTGATCACGTGATTTTCCTTCTTTGGCCTCCCTTTAATATGGTGGGTTATACTGACTGATTTTTGCAAATTCCTGGAATAAACTCTACTTGGTCATTGTGTATACCTCTTTTAATATATCATTGAATTGATTTCCTAACATTCTTTTGGTAATAGTATATAAACTGTATTTATGAAGGATATTGGTTTGTTGTTTTCTTTCTTTCTTTCCTTCCTTCCTTCCTTCATCCTTCCCCTCCTCCCCTCCCCTCCCCTAGATTGGACCTGGAGATTTCTTTTCAGAGAATTTTAAAACTACAAATTCATTTTCTTTAATTATTATAGAAGTATTTACATGATCTACTTCATTTTGGGTGAGGTATGGTAGTTATTATCTTTTAGTGGCTATAGGATCTATAGTGATGTTCCGTTTATGCTTTGTTATTTGTTTTTCTGTTTTTATTTCTTGATAAGTTTAATGGGGATTTATTAATTTTATTAGTCTTGAAGGAACCAGCTTTTGGCTTTGTTGATCTCTATTGTATGTTTATTTCCTTATTTACCATCTTATTTTCTTCCTTCTTTTTTTTTCTTAACACTTGAGATGGATGCTTAGATTAATACAATTTTTTCCTTTTCTAATAGATTTTGTTAAGGGTATAATTTTTCTCTAAGCATGGTTTTAGCTATAACCTCCTGGTTTTGTCTGTCAGGTTTTTGGTATCACTTAGCTCAAAGCATTAAAACTTTTCATTAGGATTTCTGACAAATTAGTCAATTTTTATTAGTTTAAAAATATGGTAATTCTGCTTGTAGTTTTGGAAGATATTTTTCTGTGTATAGAATCTAGGCTGGCAGTTATTTTACCTCAGTACTTTGATGATTACTTCATTGTTCTCTAGCTTCCATTGCTTAGCATGATGTTTTTGAGATTCATTCATGGTTTTGTGTATATCAGTTTATTCTTTTAAATTTTTGAGTAGTATCCCATTGTATGGATATACCACAATTTGTTTATACATTCATCTATTTACGAAGAACTGGGTTGTTTCTTGCTTTTGGCTACTATTAATAAAACTACACAAATCTTATGATACATATTCCTTGAAGGCAAAGAATGAGCAGCAGAAGGGAAAGGAAAACCAACTACAGCAGGGCAAGGGTGAACTGGGGGATTTGGATGTAGACCTTGGCAAGCGAGGGGGAATTTCAGGTGGAGGTGGAAGACCTTGGTCTGACTCTGCCTTTAGGTGGGTACACAGAGCTTGCCTGTATTTTGTTGGTCAGACTGCACTATCTCTCTTACACTTCACATTTCTGTAAAACCAAATTGTATGCAGTCTCTCGAACATACTATATTCTGTCACATCTCTCTGCTTTTTAATATCCTGTCTTATTTTCCTGGAATGCCATGGAATGCCATTTATTTATTTAATCTTTTTTTTTTTTTTTTTTTTTTTGAGAGCTACCTATGTTCTTGGCACTATTTTAGGTGCTGAGTATAAAAAGAACTGGGTGTCTGGTTTTGCTGAACCACCATATCATTGCAGACCCAACTTCCTCCATCCTGTCCCTTTCCTGGCACTGCCCCTGGGAGCATTCTCGTATGTGACTAATCGGGGGTTTTAATGCTGGAGCTGCAAAAATAACCAAGGCCTCTTTAATAGACAGATGAAATCTCAAGAGGCCACCCTGTCTGCACACTCAGAATGGTGTTGGACTTTTTGGCTTTCTTTTGGGCCTATAAACACAAGAATGCAAGATCAGGGGAAAAGGTGGCATCTCTTTGGCTCAGCTTGGGTGTTTCTCCAAACTAGCAAGTGAGACTTTGAGCCATGGTGGGGAGCACAGCGTGGTGTGTCGGGCCGAGACTCTTGCAAGCTAGTAACTCCATGTCTACATGGGCCTGCAGAGTTTGCCTGATTGTTTACATTTGGAGAAGAAAGGCATGAAGGAAAATAACAGCCATGAGAAGCTGAAAAACTGGTCCTTTTGTGCACCTTATGTCTTTTAACTGTTAGTGCAATTGGGAAAGCCAGATTTTTTTTTTTTTCAATCTTCCCATTCTTTAAAAAAATTTTATCTTTTGGGGCGCCTGGGTGGCTCAGTGGGTTAAAGCCTCTGCCTTCGGCTCAGGTCATGATCCCGGGGTCCTGGGATCGAGCCCCGCATCGGGCTCTCTGCTCCGCAGGGAGCCTGCTTCCTCCTCTCTCTCTGCCTGCCTCTCTGCCTGGTTGTGATTTCTCTCTGTCAAATAAATAAAATATTTTAAAAAATTGTTTATCTTTTAAATTTGAGCCAGTCAAGCTTTGGGGGGTTGGGAGAAGGGTGTTAAGTAATTTGTCCAAAGTCACACAGCTAAACAATGGCAGAGTCAGGACACAGACTCAAGTCTGGATACCTAAAAGCCAGGGCTTTTTCACCATATCAAGCTGCCAAACTTAATGCTGGTTGGAGTGTATTGTGAGCTGGAAGCTGAACTAGAATTTGACTTTATTCCATCCTTTCTGTTCCTCAGGTTGTAAAAGCGTATCTTAAGAAGTTTGGGAGAGCAGTGCCTCCCAGAAAGTCAGGGAGATGTTGAGCCAGTCACTGGGGCAGAACCAGTAATCACGCCCAGTGCATACATTGCTTGGTGTCTGAAGGGGAAATGCCACAGGAGAAGTAGGTGCTCTGACCCCCCACCTTCCCTCAGTTTCCTTATCTGACAAATGACTTAGGGAGGAGGCTTATCTCAGAGAGGGCTACTTTAATTACGCGCATGAAAGAGGAGCAGCTGGAAGTGTCTCTCCTGGATTATTTATGAAGATGGAGAGGAAAGAGGCTTGGAAATAAGGGCTTGTAGAGAAAAGGAACCAGGTGACACAGAGGCAAGGGGAAAGAAAGGGATTGGGGGGGGTGGTAAGAGACAGAGGCCAGGGCAGTTGTTGCTGTTGGGTTGTGGGGTGGGGGCATCAGTAAGGTCAGGGGGTAGGTAACTAGGAGACGCTGAGTGAGCAACACGGACATGGGCTGCTTCCTGTCATTACCCTTGCAGCTGGGATCCCAGCTTCTGCTGAACAGAGACACGTTTCTGTAGATGCTCATGTTCAGCTCGACCCCAGCTGATAATGGAGTGGCCTCCTATCCGCTCTTATGGTTCCTGCATTGGGGAATTCTACAATGTGAATCTAATTCTTCACCTTCTGCTTGATGTGTAAAGTACAACTGTCTTGTGGGAATCTGTTCTTCTCAGGTGACCTTCACGTGTACTCTCTGGGACCTTCCTCTGCCCATCATATTTTTCCTCTCTCTTTTTATTTATTTTTATTTTATTTTAAAAAATTTTTTTAAAAGATTTTATTTATTTATTAGTCAGAGAGAGAGAGAGAGTGAGCACAGGCAGACAGAGTAGCAGGCAGAGTCAGAGGGCAAAGCAGGCTCCCCGCTGAGCAAGGAGCCCGATGTGGGACTCGATCCCAGGACACTGGGATCATGACCTGAGCGGAAGGCAGCCGCTTAACCAACTGAGCCACCCAGGCATCCCTCTTTTTTTTTATTGGGGCATTTTAAAAAATTAATTTATTTTTTCAGCGTAATAGTATTCATTGTTTTTGCACAAAACCCAGTGCTCCATGCAAAACGTGCCCTCCCTATTACCCACCACCTGGTTCCCCCAACCTCCCACCCCCGCCCCTTCAAAACCCTCAGGTTGTTTTTCAGAGTCCATAGTCTCTTATGGTTCGCCTCCCCTTCCAGTTTCCCTCAACTTCCTTCTCTCCATCTCCCAATGTCCTTCATGTCATTTGTTATGGACGGGACTGGAAGTGATTATGCTGAGTGAAATAACCCTCTTTTTTTTTTTTTTTAAATCTAAGCTGTTTCCTCACTTTAGGCATGTCCTCTCCCTATTTAAAAATAAAATTCCCTTTTTCATAACCTTGCTTAACGTCTTTCAGCTTCACTTTACTCAGATGTCAAAGTGGAGCTGGTGCCATCTGCCTTGTAGGGCTTTGTGAGGTGGACTAAAGGTAGTATTGGAAAGCATGGCCAGCTCACAGGACGTTTCAACTGGTGGGTGTCTTTCTGTCCTTTTTTTTTTTTTTCAGTCATCCTTCTAAAACTGTGTTGTCCCAAATCCTAGCCATTTGCCATCAGGGGCTACTCGCACTTGAACTGCAGCTGGTCCCATTTGAGATGCGCTGCCTCTGCAAGAAGCATCATGATCGCATATGTCCACCTGCAAGCCCCACTGCTCGTTCTTGAGAGTCTCGCTCTGGACTCACGTTTGGATGCACTGCTCTTCCCCCATCTATATCATCCGAATTCCTCTTGCATGTATTGCCTCCTGAGATAGATCCAAAGTGGATTTTATATGTGCCACTTGGCACACACACACACACCTCCCTACATACACATTTAAATAGGATAATTCACATGCGATAAACTTCATCCCTTGAAAGTATACAATTCGGTGGTTTTTAGTATATTCAGAGTTGTATAACCGTCACCATGATCTGACTCCGGAACATTTTCATCACCTCCAAAAGACAGCCTGTACCCATTTCAGGTACTTCCTCTTCCCCTCTTTTCCCAGTCCTTGGCAACCACTAGTCTGTTTTCTGTCTCTGAATTGACCTATTCTGCATATTCTGTATAAATGGACTCCTACAACATGTGGCCTTTTCACATGCCAGATATATGTACATATTTTAATTTTTTAAAGATTTATTTATTCATTTGAGAGAGTGAGCAGGCACACATGAACAGGGGGAGGGGCAGTGGGAGAGGGAAAGGACAGAATCCCAAACAGACTCCCCACTGAGCATGGCTTTAGGAGTCTGACGTAGGACTCGATCTCATGACCCCAAGATCATGACCTGAGTTTAAACCAAGAGTAGAATGCTCAACCAACTGAGCCACCCAAGCGGCCTGCATGTGTCTTATATTTTATGTGAGATCATCCCAATTCTAATCTTCACATCTGGTGATGATCTATGCAGCCTATTTTGAAAAGCAAGTGTATGGAAACTGTGTTTATATACATGTTCTCTATGACCACTTTAGGAACTTAGGATACTGTCTCCATTTCACAGGTGAGGCACCTAAAGTGCAGAGAGGTTATATAGCTGGCCTGTGGTCACATAGCTATTAAATGGAGGAGCTGGGACTGATTTTCTTTTTATCTCCAGTGTTCAAGGGGAACTTTTTTTTTTTTAATTCCTTTATTTGTTTATTTACAGCATAACAGTGTTCATGTGCTCCATGCAGTACGTGCCCTCCCTATTACCCACCATCTGGTTCCTCAACCTCCCCCCCCCCCCCGCCCCTTCAAAACCCTCTGGTTGTTTTTCAGAATCCATAGTCTCTCATGGTACATCTCCCCTTCCAGTTTCCCTCAACTCCCTCTCCTCTCCATCTCCCCATGTCCTCCATGTTATTTGTTATGCTCCACAAATAAGTGAGACCATAGGATACTTGACTCTCTCTGCTTGACTTATTTCGCTCAGCATAATTTCTTCCAGTCCCGTCCATGTTGCTACAAAAGTTGGGTATTCGTCCTTTCTGATGGAGGCATAATACTCCATCGTGTATATGTACCACATCTTCCTTATCCATTCATCCGTTGAAGGGCATCTTGGTTCTTCCACAGTTTGGCGACCGTAGCCATTGCTGCAATAAACATTGGGGTACAGATGGCCCTTCTTTTCACTACATCTGTATCTTTGGGGTAAATACCCAGCAGTGCAATTGCAGGGTCATAGGGAAGCTCTATTCTTGATTTCTTCAGGAGTCTCCACACTGTTCTCCAAAGTGGCTGCACTAACTTGCAATCCCACCAACAGTGTAAGAGGGTTCCCACAAGGGGAACTTTTAAATCTTTTTCTCTCCTCTAGACCAAGCAGAATATCTGACACTCATGTATATGTTTATAAAATGGATAAGTGACGCAGGCAATTAATCAGCTGAGCTATCAGGTGGTGGGGAGAGGGGAGTGGCCTCTGAACCCCAGGTGTTAGCCTGCCAGACCTCCAGCTGGCTGATACTGTTGCTGACAATGAGCAGTAGCATAGACCAAGCAGGCCTTACCTCTGCAGGGTAATGTGTGCGGCCTGCCAGCCCTGGGGACATGCTGCTGTCAATCCTGGCACTCCTCCTCACTGGGCCATTAGTGTGCCACTGGGCCATGGCAGTGAAACCTCCCAGGGTACTCTTGGGGTCTGCACGTTCCAGGAGGACAACTTTATACAAATCAGGATAGATGGAAATAGGAACCCAGTGGTGACGGGGGTCACCCAGAGCAATTTAAAGTATGAATTGATTTCTCAGCTGGAGACAGTGTCGATGTCCTGCTTCTCATTTGTGCTTCATTGTGCATATTACCTCATGTGGAAAATTAACAGGCAAATTAACCCCTCGGCACAGCCCAGTGACTGGAGGAACAGACAGCGCTCCTGTTTGGAATGCAAAATTTTGGGGATAGGAAGGAGGCTGGCTACAGAGCCAGGGCAGAGGGGAGACGCATATCCCAAGTATCTTGGAATATCTCCTAGCATGGGGCGCATGAGCCCTAAGGGCACTGGAAAGGGAACACTGTCATTCACTGAGGTCTGTGTCTGCATGGTGGCTACAGTGTGACAGCTGGGTGGGAGAGTGAATTAGACACAAACAAGCCAGCACAACCAGAGCCCCATCCTCTCGTAAGGGTGCCCTCTTTTTCCCAGAACTCTAGAAATAGCTTATTTATTCTGTTTTCGATGGTCTCTTCCCAACTGCTTGTGGTGTCATTTTCTGGCTTCTGATCATATCACTTTCTTAACCTCTAGTGCAAAAGATCCTGCTGCTCTGCCCCTGCTTACAAACCCCTGCCTTTCCCAGCTTATCTCATAGTGCTCTTCTCTTATTCTAGACACACTCCTTTTTCGTCTTTCCCTGTTTCGTTCTGTCTCAGGGTCTTTGTACACACAGTTTTCTCTGCCTTGAATACTTGTCCCTTACCTTTTCTCTGGCTAAACTCCACTCAGTGTAAATGTCACTTCCTTGGGGAAGCATCTTCTGATTCCATGCCTCCCACCTCAAACCATTATATAGCCTCAGTTGCCTGTATTTCTCAATCAATAGCATTTGTCAAAACTGCAATTAAATAATTAGTCTGTAATTAGTTGTGTAATGATTGCCTTTCCTGCTATAGTGTTAGCTCCAAGAGACTAGACTGTCAGTCTTGTTCACCTTTGCATCTCTAGGGTTGAGCACATTGCCTTGGATAGAGTAAGTACTCAAAAATGTATTAGATGAATGAATAACTTTCTTGTTTTGTTTTGTTATGTCTTGGCAGGTGGTTCTTTCTGAGATTTAAAGTTGGCATTTCCAGGAAAAATTAGAGAGTGCTAAGTAAATTTAGTCCTGGAATCACATTATAACCCAAGATGCTATATCACATGCAAAGAAGCACAGTTCAATACCAAGATAAATTTTCCTTCCATTTCCAGCTCATTTTCTCTCTCTGCCCTGACCCCCGGCTTCCTTCATTTTATTAGGTAGATTGACTTTGCTCTGGCTCCTTGATTGAGCTGGTTGTGCAATGATAGTTCCTACTCACCAGCAACTTATAGATAGATTAGTTAGGAGGCTCTTGATATAGTCCAAGCATGAGATTATGGTAACCTGGAAACCAATGAGGTAGACAAATTTAAGACATTTTTTAGGAGGTAAAATCAATAAGGGGTGTCAAGGACAATGGGGTTATTGTTCCACATCAGCCTCAACCTGGGTGATTAGTCTAAGTTGTCCATGGTAATTTCATCATTCCACTTTCTGGGGGTTAGTTTTAAAACAGTCATGTGAATGTCTGGTTCTGAGACATGAGAAGTCCAAAAGGAGCTTCTGGGGAAAAAATTAATTCCCTCTGAAAGAAAGAACCATAGAGGAAAACATCACTCCTTTGCTGGTTGTGAACAAATCACTTGTTCTCTGACTGCTCTCTCTCTGACTACTTGCATCTCTGAGTATTACTGCTACCAGATTGGAGGGGACAGCCATGGGAAGTCAAGGGATGTGGGGAGAAACCTGAGCCCTTCCTGACATCATTGACTTGTTGATTGTAGCCCTCTGGATCCCACCCTACCTGGAGTTCTGGATACTTGAGATAATGAACTTTTCCAAGTATTTAGCCATTTGGTTGACTTTTCTGTTACTTGCAGCAGAAATCATCCTGCTTGATTCAGTGGGGTCATTGATAACTCAATGCGCAGAGGAGTGCTTCTGACTTGCTGGAGACTTCTCAGTAAAGGGGACCGTGGAGTGACAGTGCCATGGCTCTTAGTTACCTTGTAGGGCTGGAGCTTCCAGTTTCCCTTCTGACCTACCTGCTCAGTATTGGTGCTGAGGCAGAGGTGGGGGTCTCAATGGGCCTCATTGGGAAGGAGTAGAAAGTGACCCACATCCAAATAGCAGAAAGTGAATTTTTCTTTTGGGCTTTCAGTCTGCATTGAAATGGGAAGGTAATTACTTACTGACTTATTTATTTTTAATCAGCTTATGTTCTACTCTTTACTCTTTTTAGATACTATATTTTGAGGAATCGCCTCCATGCTGTATGACAGTAACAGTAATAGAAATTAATATGGAGGAAAGGGCAACCCACAACCAACACACTCAAATTGTTTTCTTTGCCCATGCTTCCTTGAAATTCTTGTTCAAATTCATGCAAAGCTGTGATCATAGCCCAGGCTTCATTAATTTTTTTTTATTGAGGTATGTCATCTGTGCTGTCAAGTACCCATATCTGTGTAGCTTGATGCTTCTTCACATGTGTTCGCTTTTGTAACTGTCCCCTGGTTCAACATGTAAAACACTTGGCTGGGTATCATTTTGTAGTTTGCTTTTTGAATTTAATATCACAGCAGAATCATGCTACCCTGCTGTTTATCCTATGCATTTTTAGTATGCTACATGGTCTTCATACTTCAGTATGCTGATTGTTAAAAGCTGTAAAAAATCAATCAGATGGCTGCATCACAGCCCCCATCACTGGACATTAAGATCGTTTAAAATTCTTCCAGATCATAAATAATGCTTCAATGATCTGTACAGTAAAGGCCAGAAGCTGGCAGCCTGTAGGCTAGATTCTGCCCACATACCTATTTTGTTAGGTTTGTGTGGTATTGGCAGACACAGTACTTTTAAGAATATTTGAGTTTTGTTGCAAGCTTAAAACTTGAGGAGCTCAGGGTGCCTGGGTGGCTCAGTTGGTTAGGCGACTTCCTTCAGCTCAGGTTGTGATCCCAGAGTGCTGGGATCGAGTCCCACATCGGGCTCCCTGCTCCACAGGGAGTCTGCTTCTCTCTCTGACCTTCTCCTCTCTTATGCTCTTTCTCACTGTCTCTCTCTCAAATAAATAAATAAAATCTTAAAAAACAAAACAAAACTTGAGCTCACATGGAAATCTGGATTTCTTGCTTACTTGATAAAGCGAAGGTCTGGTCACACAGGCCACATTTCTAACAGTGGCAGTCATGTGGGGATCAGAAGGGGCTGTTCTTTGGAAGGGGTATGTGCTCCCTAGTTTTCCCTGTGACTCCCAATTTTCCCTTCTGTCAGGCCTGTTCACTAATTAACAGCATCTGTCTGGGTCCAGTAAGCACTTCAGTTTGCTATCCCTGGCATATGGATTCTTTTTTTTTGATGCTTATAAAGATGTCATCTATGCACAAGGTCAATGTTAACCCCAAGGAAATCATAAATAGAAGCACGTTCAGAAGAGCAGAGTGGAAAAGAATATGCCTGTTGTGGTACCTAAGTGGCAATCACTGCTCATGACTTTGGCCCAGTCATGTCCTCTGTGCATCTTAATTTTCTCAGGCTTCAAGTGAGAACAATGACCCCCACCTCTTGGAGCAATTACGAAGATCTAATAGTGGCTGGTACACAGTAGGCAATTAATAAATGGTGGCAAAGTAAAAGAAATCTATATAAAATTATTTCTTACTGTTAATTTAAATAATTCTAGTTCTTGAATAGCATTCAAAAGGTCTCCAGAGTTACCTGTAAGGATTTAGTAACAGTAACAATAATAATTACAAGTGGATAGGGTTTCATAATGTTGTGTCTGAGTGTCTAAAGACTGACCTTAATATTCTGATTTAATTGATATGGTAAATTAAAGATGTGTAGCATTGCTTCTCCATACTAAGGAGGTTAAAATGGGAGAGAGAGTCCATCCTTAACATTGTTACTTGAGCTGGTGTTTCTTTAAGAAGATCATAAATGCCTGCTACTCTGGCCTTTGTAGTTGATTTTAATAATTCCAAATATTTGGCATGGGGGAGAATTTTACTAATGTATACAAAGTCTTGACTCCAGAATTCCAAATGCATAAATTACTGACCTTGGTAAAAGAAACCTTTCCTAGAAGATAATTTGTCTTTCTCTTAGTTAATGGTCCCACCACCTCCTGGAAACCCAGGAGTTATCCTTATCTTTACTCCTCCTCCAGATGCAATTCATCACTAAGTCTCTCAATTCTCCTTCCTAAAGGTCTCTCAATTCAGTTTACTTCCTTCCATCTAGAACAACACTACACTCACCTAAGCCACAATGCATGCTCAACACAGCAGCCTGGGTGATCTTTTAAATACTCAACTCATATCACATCACCCTACTTCTTAAATTTCTTCCATGACTCCCATTTCACTTCAGATAAAAATCCAAACTCCTTATCATAGCCCACAAGGCTCTGCATGATCTGTCCCCAGCTTCCTGTCTAACTTCATCTCATACAGTTTACTCACCTTGCTCGTTACATTCCAGCAACGCCAGTCATCTTTCACATCTAATTTTTACGCAGCTCAGAGACTTTGCACATACCTTGCCTTTGCCTGGAATCCCAGTCCCTGCTACCCATTCTCCATCTATCTTTGTAAGGTTGGCTTCTTCAGGTCACAGGTTAAAAGTCACATTTTCACCCCGTCTAAGGAGGCCTTCCATTTTCCTCTCTTGCAGCATCCTATGCCTTCATACACCCCATGTACTCTGTAGTGATTTTGTTGTTTTTATGTTGGCAGTCTGTCTTCCCAAATAATGTAATTTTCATAAGAACACTTAACAGTTACATCCCCAACCACTAACACATTGCTGGGCATGTAGTAGGCATCAGTAAGTATTAACTGAATGAGAGAAAGAGTGGGTAGATGTAACTGCTGTGAGAATTCAGTATAGTCTCAGGAAGGTTCTTCTAGAACATGAAGGTCAGTACGAGATTTAACTTAACCAGCTATACCAGGTTGTAGTATGTGTTTGGTAGTGCCCACAGAGGGAAATGTTCCAAAGGATTTAGAGGAGTTGAGAGACAGACCAAGATATTGTCAGTTCATTTTAGCCACTGTCCAGGGGAGGTCCTGGGTTCCAGACCAATGACCACTTAAAATTTTCTCTGAATTTAATGACTCTGCATCTGGTTTATCAACTAGTGTCTTGTATGTTTGGTAAGCATGAATTAGATTAGTTCTGAGAATGTAAATAGATCTAATCAGCGAAGGTGTGATGCCCTTGGACCTCTCACTGGTGCTCAGCCTGGTGACTGACCCAGTTTGGCTCTGACCCAGCTCTTACTCTGCTCTCAGGATGTTTGGTTCTGGCCCTGCCTAATCTCTCACTATTTTCTGGCCTTGGCCCCTCTTCCTCTGAGCTTAACTTCTACCAACTCCCTTCTTCTCATTGTATGTCTTAATAAAGTAAATTCAATGCACACATTTCAAATTTACAAACCATTAAGCCAGAACACATTTTCATTTCAATAAACTGAAAGTAATTTTTTTTTTTTTTTTTTTTTTTTTTTTTTTTTTTTTTTAGGTCTGACAACATCGTGGACACATTATAACAAAATAGCTGGCAGCCCCTACTGGTGAAGTGTGATATTACAACCCAGCTCTATTAGCTGTTGTAAGTATCCAGGTAAAAAAGCAGGAAGAAGGCAAAATTCTGGGAGATATGAAGTGGGACTTGGGTACTACTCACAAATAGAACAATACTGATTTCTGGAAGAAAGGAACAAGAAAGAATTAGTCAAATGAAAAAATCTTCATGAGAAAAGTAGATTTCTAAGTGTGGGGAGTATCCCTCTTAGGGTCAGTGCCAGCTAGTTTCTTTCCATTTATCTGAGAACTATGGAGGAAATTACTCTTTCTGTCTGCATTTTCAGCTCCTTGATCTGGGGTTAGTCACTATTTAAAGTCACTTCAGCAAGAAGACAGGGTCATAGGGACCTTGTCCTAAGAGCTTTTTCTGTGATCTGATAACTTGTAGCTTATCAGAATGAGAGTTCTCAGAATCCCAGACCACACTAACCTATGTGGCTCTGATGGTTCCCAGCCACTTTCCCAACCAGGTCTGCACTGAAGCGTAATCTTAGGGAAAGCTGTGGAGTTGAATATGCTTACTATCTGCACACTTATTCTGTCTTGTCTGCACCATTCATAACTCGCAGAGCCTCTACCACCTTCTCTTCCCTTGGACCCACTACTCTCATCTTTGTAAAAAGAATAAAAGAGAGATAGTGGTAGTAACAAGAATGATGATGGTGTCAGTCAGGGTTCTCTCAAGAGAAAGGAAATTACAAAGACATGGGTTCAAACCCCAGCTTCACCACTTATTACATGTGTCTCTCTCTGAGCTTCAGTTTCCCCTTAACAATATTGAAATCATTTGCAAATATCTTCTCCCATTCTGTCAGTTGTCTTTTGGTTTTGTTAACTGTTTGCTTTGCTGTGCAAAAGCTTTTGATCTTGATGAAATCCCAATAGTTCATTTTTGCCCTTGCTTCCCTTGCCTTTGCCGTTGTTCCTAGGAAGATGTTGCTACAGCTGAGGTCGAAGAGGTTGCTGCCTGCATTCTCCTCAAGGATTTTGATGGATTCCTTTCTCACATTGAGGTCCTTCATCCATTTTGAGTCTATTTTCATGTGTGGTGTAAGGAAGTGGTCCAATTTCATTTTTCTGCATGTGGCTGTCCAATTTTCCCAGCACCATTTATTGAAGAGGCTGTCTCTTTTCCATTGGACATTCTTTCCTGCTTTGTCGAAGATGAGTTGACCATAGAGTTGAGGGTCGATTTCTGGGCTCTCTATTCTGTTCCACTGATCTATGTGTCTGTTTTTGTGCCAGTACCATGCTGTCTTGATGATGACAGCTTTGTAATAGAGCTTGAAGTCCGGAATTGTGATGCCACCAACTTTGGCTTTCTTTTTCAATATTCCTTTGGCTATTCGAGGTCTTTTCTGGTTCCATATAAATTTTAGGATTATTTGTTCCATTTCTTTGAAAAAAATGGATGGTATTTTGATAGGGATTGCATTAAATGTGTAGATTGCTTTAGGTAGCATAGACATTTTCACAATATTTATTCTTCCAATCCAGGAGCATGGAACATTTTTCCATTTCTTTGTGTCTTCCTCAATTTCTTTCATGAGTACTTTATAATTTTCTGTGTATAGATTCTTAGTCTCTTTGGTTAGGTTTATTCCTAGGTATCTTATAGTTTTGGGTACAATTGTAAATGGGATTGACTCCTTAATTTCTCTTTCTTCAGTCTTGTTGTTGGTGTACAGAAATGCAACTGATTTCTGTGCATTGATTTTATATCCTGACACTTTACTGAATTCCTGTACAAGTTCTAGCAGTTTTGGAGTGGAGTCTTTTGGGTTTTCCACATATAGTATCATATCATCTGCGAAGTATGATAGTTTGACTTCTTCTTTACCAATTTGGATGCCTTTAATTTCTTTTTGTTGTCTGATTGCTGAGGCTAGGACTTCTAGTACTATGTTGAATAGCAGTGGTGATAATGGACATCCCTGCCGTGTTCCTGACCTTAACGGAAAAGCTTTCAGTTTTTCTCCATTGAGAATGATATTTGCGGTGGGTTTTTCGTAGATGGCTTTGATAATATTGAGGTATGTGCCCTCTATCCCCACACTTTGAAGAGTTTTGATCAGGAAGGGATGCTTTTTCAGCATCTATTGAGAGTATCATATGGTTCTTGTTCTTTCTTTTATTAATGTGTTCTATCACATTGATTGATTTGCGGATGTTGAACCAACCCTGCAGCCCTGGAATAAATCCCACTTGATCGTGGTGAATAATCCTTTTAATGTACTGTTGAATCCTATTGGCTAGTATTTTGGCGAGAATTTTTGCGTCTGTGTTCATCAAGGATATTGGTCTGTAGTTCTCTTTTTTGGTGGGATCCTTGTCTGGTTTTGGGATCAAGGTGATGCTGGGCTAGTATCCAAAATCTATAAGGAACTTAGCAAACTCAACACCCAAAAAACAAACAACCCAATAAAGAAATGGGCAGAGGACATGAACAGACATTTCTGCAAAGAAAACATCCAGATGGCCAACAGACACATGAAAAAGTGCTCCACGTCACTCGGCATCAGGGAAATACAAATCAAAACCACAATGAGATATCACCTCACACCAGTCAGAATGGCTAAAATTAACAAGTCAGGAAATGACAGATGCTGGAGAGGATGTGGAGAAAGGGGAACCCTCCTCCACTGTTGGTGGGAATGCAAGCTGGTGCAACCACTCTGGAAAACAGCATGGAGGTCCCTCAAAAGGTTGAAAATAGAACTACCCTATGACCCAGCAATTGCACTACTGGGTATTTACCCTAAAGATACAAACATAGTGATCCGAAGGGGCACGTGTACCCAAATGTTTATAGCAGCAATGTCTACAATAGCCAAACTATGGAAAGAACCTAGATGTCCATCAACAGATGAATGGATAAAGAAGATGTGGTATATATACACAATGGAATACTATGCAGCCATCAAAAGAAATGAAATCATGCCATTTGCGACGACGTGGATGGAACTAGAGCGTATCATGCTTAGTGAAATAAGTCAATCAGAGAAAGACAACTATCATATGATCTCCCTGATATGAGGACATGGAGAAGCAACATGGGGGGGTAGGGGGATAGGAGAAGAATAAATGAAACAAGATGGGATTGGGAGGGAGACAAACCATAAATGACTCTTAATCTCACAAAACAAACTGGGGGTTGCTGGGGGGAGGTGGGATTGGGAGAGGGGGAGGGGGCTATGGACATTGGGGAGGGTAAGTGCTATCGTGAGTGCTGTGAAGTGTGTAAACCTGGCGATTCACAGACCTGTACCCCTGGGGATAAAAATACATTATATGTTTATTAAAAAAAAAAAATTTGGAAGGGGAGGCGAACCATAAGAGACTATGGACTCTGAAAAACAACCTGAGGGTTTTGAAGGGTCAGGGGTGGGAGGTTGGGGGAACAGGTGGTGGGTAATGGGGAGGGCACGTTTTGCAGGGAGCACTGGGTGTTGTGCAAAAAGAATGAATACTGTTACGCTGAAAAAAATAAATAAAATGGAAAACAAAACAAAACAAAACAAAAAAAAATATTGAAATCACAAGGTCATTGCGAGAAATTGACAAAGGTATACAGAGTGCCTAATGTACTATTTGCACCTAATGAATATTCCTTACCCCCTTCTCAAGTATATTAGCATGTTTTAAAGTCATCTGGAGAGGTAAGGATTAAAACCAAGAAATGCTGCTTTAATGGTATAATTTCAGGCAGTGGGTGGCATAGATATTTTCGGATTGCAGCTCCTCCATGTGCTCCTGACATTGTAATATGGAGGTGACTTCCTACTCTGCCTACATATAATGGCAGCTGGGCTTTGTCACTATGATTTCAGTATGATTTCCCAGTCCTTGGCTCCAGCTTACATCATTAATCCTGTTCAAAGCCATGGTGGAAAAAAGATTCTTTGATTAAGTTTTGTTCACTTCTATTAAATATTTCTTAAATTCCTTCCTTCCCTGCCAGCCCCATCACCACTGTCATGGTTCAGGGACTTATTTCCTACGTGTATCACTGCATTGGCCTCCTAACAGGTCTCCCCGCTGCTCAGCTCTTCCTCTCCTGTCCTTCGCACAGCAGGTGAAGTGATCTTTCAAAAACATGCATATGATACTGTCAACTTTTACTTAAAAGCCTTAGTAGAAGCATGCTTTCTGGCCACAGTGGCTCTCAGCCTCTGGTGGCATAACACATTGATTTGTCACATCAGTTGTAAGGCAAATCTGTGCATCCATCCATCCATCCATCCATCCATCAGCCATCCAATAAGTATTTATTGAGCATTTATTATGTATCAGTTACTGCTGAAGATATTTGGGGAGGATACATCAGTGAACAAACACAGGTAGAAATCTCTGCATGTTGTCAGAAACTTGTTAGTAATGAGTTAAAGTCCTAAAGATTGTGAATGATTTATCTATTTCAATATTATAGTGGATACATGTTTATTCCTACAATAACATTATCCTAAATCACTTTCATGGTGAGGTATTCCTTGATGGAGAGTGAAAAGGGGAATTTATAGAAGGTAGTTGGGGAATTATGTGTGAATCTGGGTATGCCTTTGGCAGTGTGCATCTGAACAGCATCATCATTTGTCTACAGAAAAAATGTTAAGTATACTACTTGTCTATGGGATAGAGCAAAACCTTTCAGCCTTCATTATTTGGTCTATGCTTACCTCATCAGCCTCATTCTTTGCCACCCCTTACATTGTACTGTACACTCACTGGTCCTTACCTATTAAAACTTTTTTAATATTGAATTAAATTTCTACCAGTAGAAGAGTTTAGATCACAGATAACTGAAATGTGTAAATAATTTTCAGATGTCATATTTTTGTGGGAGAAGGGACTAAGTCTATATTGCAAACTAAAAATGAGGAATGAAAGGGAAATTTGGTGGGACCCTCAGATTCCTGCTAATAGATTACCATTATAGTATTTTAGAAAAGTACACTTCTTGGACTTTAATGAAAATGGACATGCTCTTATGGTCATAAATCTGAATTCATTTATTAGTATTGGTATGTTATTATTCAATCAAAAGTATAGCAAACATTGGAGGAGGGGATAGTTTTGGAGGATTAAAAAGAAGTAAAACTTTGTGTATGAGTTTTGTCAGTGTGTGAGAAGGGAGTGGACAAAAGTGAACTGGAGAAGATGACTTTTACCACCTATAAGACACAGGAAGACTCTCAAAAGATGCTTAGGAGCTAAGACCTGGGTAGATTTCTGCAACCAGTTGGAATTTCTCCCATTTACAAATGGACTTCCAGGGGTGCCTGGGTGGCTCAGTGGGTTAAGCCTCTGCCTTCGGCTCAGGTCATGATCCCAGGGTCCTGGGATCGAGCCCCACATCGGGCTCTCTGCTCCGCAGGGAGCCTGCTTCCTCCTCTCTCTCTGCCTGCCTCTCTGCCTAGTTGTGATTTCTCTCTGTCAAATAAATAAAATATTAAAAAAAACAAAACAGATGGACTTCCAGTCACTTCATATGTTCTGGCCTTAACTCTGAGCCACATACCCAATTCACCTCATGCTCAGCATAAAGATTCTTTCCCAATTCTCCCAGTTTCTGATGGTGGGACTTGTCTTCCCATTCATGACATCACAAAATCATGCTTGCCATAACTTGTGGCAACTTGAAGAGGGAGAAAGTATTGGAGCTGCTCTTGCCTAGATTTTTATAGAAAGGTATAAAAGGGAAAACTTTAAGGTAGCACAGATATGGTTTGTTGAAAAAGATCTGGCTAGGATTCACAGATGGTGCTGGATGGATTCTCATATGCTGCTTTTCCCCAGGATCCTCAGTATGACTGGTTGGTGGTTCTTTATGGCACAATCCACGAAGAGGTATGGGAGAATAGAATAACATCGAAGACCCCCTTCCCCACCCCCACCACCGGATGTGTTTCAGTGTGTTGAAGCAGGAAACGGAAGTAAGGACTCAAATCCATGAGTCATTCAAGGGCGCATAAGGAGGAAGAGAATGGCAAATTAACCAAGGGATCTAGAGCGTCTGATTCCTCTGCTATTGGAATGACCTTGAGGAATTATGCCACAAGGTTCTCAGGGATGGAAGAACAGTAACCCTCCCCATCTTCTTTCTGTTCCCATAAATAGGGCTTGGCAATCCTCTCTCCAAAAGGTCAGTTATTTTGTGCAGTTATTTTGGTCCTTGCAGCCAAGGCTTTGGTTCCCGGCCTCTCTCCAGCAGTGGGTGAAATGCAGTGAGGGGCCATTCTGGGGTGACCTTCTCTTTGTAATTAATCCACCTCATTAGCAGCTCACTTGCTTCTGATGGGGCAGTGCACACTTGTTTGTGGTTTTGTAACTGCCAAACAGGGCTGGGCCAGCCATTTGTTGGCATCCTAATTGTCTCCAGTCACAGGGAGATGAATTACACTGAGAAAAGTAATGAGAAGTGGAACACACTGGCAGCCAGCCAAGGGATCCACACTGTCAGCGGCACAGCCCAAGAATCCGCCATCAAAGCAGGACACTGGAGGGCAGGCTGGGGCTAGGTGCCAGCCTGCTTAAGGAGGACTGTGGGGGCAAGGGGAGAGGGTTAGGACCGCAGGAAAGGGAGTACTTGAGGGAGAGAGGAGGAGAAAATGGACTGCCTTCTCTTGTCACCTCTCCTTTTTATCTTTTCCTCTTTTCTGATCCCCAACAGCCTCCAATGCAGTGCTCTTGAGAGCACAGGGAAGTGAAGAGAGGGGAGGGCAGGGAACAAAGAGGAAGGGAGTTGATAAAAGAGGTCTGTGTGGATTTAAATGATGAAGAAGAAAAAAAAGATCTCAATGAATTGTTATTGTCCACCCTGCCTGGAGTTTGCTGTTGCTACCAGCCCTGTGGTCATGGCGCTGCTGGGGAAGCCGGCCCCATCCCTGTGCTGTGGCTGCCGCAGTGGCTGCTGTAGTAATTTCAACCACAGGGATCCCGGTTATGAGTGATAACAGGCATGAAAACCCTTGAACCTCAAGTCAAGTTTACCTTTGTCCTACGAGTGAAATTAGGAGGAATAAAAATGTCATAGAATGAGATCAGTTCTCTATAGAAATGCCTCAAGAGTTCATAAAATGGGAAGTTACTAAAAGGCAGTCAGTAAAAAGGAGTGTAGGAGTACCGAGGCTATCAAGCCACAGCCAAATGGAGCATCTCCCATCAGTATGTGCATTAACTTACCTTCAGCTGAAACTCAGCTGCGGGTCAATGCTTGAAGGAGGTTTGCGGATAGAGAAGGCTGGTCTGCAGTGAGAGGTCAGGGGAACTTCCTTAAGGCCAGACTTTTCACTGAGTGCCCAGCATTGTCCAGGGCAGAGGGTCTGAAAATCTGGGAGACAGTTTTCTTGACCTAGAGAAGTGCTCCTGTTTCAGGCAGGGATGTTCCTCAGGAGCTCATAGTGGTTGGGTGAAAAAATTCTTCAGGACTCTTCAGTTTCTGTTGATGTATTGACTCACAAAGTCATTCCACAAATATTCATTGGGTCTCAATGGAATGACAGACACTTTACTCCTCTCTGAGAATAAAGAAGTGAACAAAAGAGATACAGCCCCTATCATCTTTGGGCTTCTGGTTGAGAGTTAGGCAAGAAGTCCTGAGGAGAGAGTGAGCATGGTGTATTCTGGGCACTGAGAGAGGGAAGGTGGTAGGACATGACATTGGTGAGAAAGGTGGGGTCCAGGTCAGGCCGGGGCCTTTGCTCTGTGTCAAGGGGCTGGACCATTATGTTGAGGGCATCTGTGTCAAAACTGTTTTGGTTGTAAGTGAAAGGAATTAAACTTGAATAACCTGTAGTCAAAAGAGATTTATTGGCTTGGAATCCAAGGAAAAGATGAAAGCTATACACTGATAGGAGGTTCAGAGATGAGGTTGGGCTCAGGACACAAGGGGACCAGGAGCTTGAACATGGCTAATACTTTTCTTGTTTCTCCCATGGGCTGGTTTCTGCCTCTCTTTCTACACACTTTCTCCAAATGGTGGAGACTTCTAAAACTTCTAAGTTTTGCGTTATAGTCTTCACCACTGCTGGGGGACTCACTGACCTTTCTCCTGTCCCAGGTTATATATCCTAAGGAAGAGGCTATGGCCCATTTGTGCCAAGTATGCACCTTGACGAATCAGGTGTGCCTAGAAGCTGGAAGAAGTGGAAGAACTCTGCAACTGCTCTAAGAACTAAGTCAATTGGGAGGTTAGTTAGGTGGGGGCGCTAGATACCTCTTGCATTCTACAGTAGTCAAAGCCCAACAGGCAATCTCTGGACTTCTAAAGCAGGTTCCCAAGGTACTCTGATTCTGGAACAGATGCAAACACTAGTGTTAGGTCACTGAGAAATGCTATCACATTTGGCAAGTAATTGATTAATAAGTGATATATATATATGACTTATGGCTTAGACAGTGCCTGGCACATAGTAATATTATATAAGTGTTAGTGATTATCATGATGATGGTGTTGTTGATGATGATGATGATAATGACGATGATGATGATGGTGATGATAATCCACCCCTTTTAGGTATATGAGCATAATTCAGTTCTGGATCCACACAGCTAACAACCAGGGTTACGGTGACCCCATCAAGGCAGGGTTAGCCTGAGCCACCAGCCAGTACCCTCCACATCTACATTTCATCTCCTTATAGCTTCACTCCCACTGATAGCAATTTTGATGGATGCTAAGGATCCCATTACCAGGAAGTAATGACTAGTTTCCAGCAGGAGCCACATTTTCCTTCTGCTTTTCACTGCCAAACACATGGTATATGCTCAATAAATAGTTGATAAAAGAAAGTGATAAATTAAGTCTGACTAGAGAATTCTCCCTGTTGTTTGCATGCCTCTATTCAAATAAGCTAGGGTTTTCCACCAAACTTTTTGTTACCAGCAAAATCTCCGTGGATCCTCTAATAACAACCTTGACAGGCAAAGCTCTAAATAAACATTAATTAAGTCTCTTAACACCCTTGTAAATCAGTGAGCCATATGGCAATTATAAAAAAAACTGAAAAAAAAAAATAAAAAAACTGGATAATTTTAAGGAGCAAGAAATTTTAAAATAATTGTTTACTTTATCATAACAGAGGAATAATTTACATATACGCAAAAATGAATATTCAGAACCATAGGTAGGACAGAAATGCTTGGCTAATTTCTGATGAGCCACAGTCAAGTAGGTTAGATGTTGATCTCCCTGAGGGTGAAGGTATATGTATTCTCTACTTTGTACCCCCAATTCATATGCTTTGTTCTAGACCAGGATTGTCTAATAGAACTTTACATGATGATAAAAATGTTCTATATCTGCACTGTCCAGCATGATAGCCACTAGTGGTTAGTGTGACCAAGGAACTAACATTTTACTTAATTTTAGTATAACTTAAAGACCACATGTAGCTAACAGTCACCAGCTTGGACATTGACAGTGGTTTATGGATTTGGGGATATACGGGAGAGGTTAATATAGGATTAACCAGGTCATAGCCTAGTTGCAGCTTTTAGAAATTGCCATAATAGTGAGACTACTCATTATTTCAATCATTACAGGCCACTTATTCATCACTCATTCATTCAAAAACCATATTTAAGCACCAGCCATATGCCAAGCTCTGTACTGAGTAGGAGGGCTACAAGGAAAGACTAATGATTGTCCTGGCTTACAGGTAAAGAGGAGAAATAAGCAATTTAAAGGACAGATACAGAAATTTGTGATGTGTTGCCTGTATTAGAGGCAAACATATGAGGTGTAGAAATGTAGAGAAGAGACCACTAATTCAGCCTGGTGGATTTGGAGTGGGGTGAGCTGGTCACAGAATAGTCCCCAGAGAGGGGATGAGGGTGGGGGAAGGGGCCATCCCAGGCAGAGGGATTGGCACAGACAAGGGTATACCAAGGGGGGGTGGACCTTTGGGGAACTCCCAGATATGTGGGACATATGACCTGGGGGCCAAGTGGTGAGTGTCAGCCA
Organism: Meles meles; assembly: GCF_922984935.1. NCBI lineage: Eukaryota > Metazoa > Chordata > Mammalia > Carnivora > Mustelidae > Meles > Meles meles. The sequence goes on from NC_060073.1 coordinate 50,089,015, forward strand.
TGACTCCCAGGGAGAGGTCAGGGGCAGTTTGAGAAAGGAGTTTAGATTTTACTCTAAAGGTAGCAGGCAGTCAAGCTGGTAGCAGGAGAGTAGCAAGATTATATTTGTGTTCTAGAAAGACCCTTTTGGCAGCAGTGTGGAGAATGCTTTAGGAGAAGTGAGATTGGAGACAGGAGCACCTGGGAAAGACAAGCTTTTGTTCCATGGGAGACCCAGAAATCACATTTAAGCAGTAAGGGTGCGCTGGCTAGATACAAATGTAACTGCTCCTTTCTGAGGAATGGTGGGAACCTCTGGGGTATAGGTGCTGGGAGGTCTGAAGTTGGCTTTGGGGAGAGCAAAGAGCCTGGCATGGTACCAGGGGGGCCATCCTCTGGGGAGAAAAACGTGTTTCTTTGAGCAGCCTAGGTTCGTGAGGGAGGGCTGCTCGTGGTCTTGGTGAGAACCTTGAGGTGAGAAAGCTGACACCAGCACTTTTCTCCATGTCCTTTGTGTGTGTGGACTTCTTTCTGGGTTGCCCGCTGTGTATTAGTCTGCTCAGGCTGCCATAACAAAATACCATACTCAGCGTGACTTACACCACAGCAGTTTATTTCTCGCAGTTCTGGAGGCTTACAAGTCCATGATCAAGGTGCTGGCCAGTTTGGTTCTTGGTGAGAGCTCTCATCCTGGGTCACCAGTGCCTGCCTTCTCACTGTGTCCTCACATGGCCTTTCCTCAGTGCAAGCATGTTTGGATCTCTCTCCTCTTCTTCTTCTTAGAAGGCCACTATTCCCCTCATGAGGGCTCCACCATCACAACCTACACTAACCCTAGTTACCTCCCACAGGCCCCATCTCCAAATACCATCATGTTGGGGGTTGGGTTTCAACCTGTGAATTTTGAGAGGGACGTAAACATTCAGTCCATAACACCTGTATTGGGCAAACGACAGGGTTTGAGGCTTGGTATATACATTTGAACTCCCCAAAGTATATGCAGGATTTGTCTCTCTTTTTGTTATCTCAAGAACATTCACAAAACCCTGTGCAGGATCAGGGGGGCTTCTGACTCCAGACATTGCATAGCTGATCGTCTGCTCCTGAGTCTCCCTGGGACCCAGACCCAACTTCCTAGGCTGGGACTGGAAGAGATTTATTTATCCCTCCTGTGGTTTACCTTTCTTATCACACATCTCTCATTCAGAAAGCAGGAATCTGTATTCCCTGAAAATACACAGCTGACCAAAATACACGGCTGACCTGTCAAGGAGATGTGAATACAGGAAAGATTGGGTGGTTGGCAGAGGTCAGTTTGGGTTGGGAATGTTAAATAATTCTGAGTTGCTTACATCTAACTGTCATTCTGAAAGTGGCCTCTGGTGGTAAAGCCAGGACCAAGAGGAAATTATAAGAAGAAAGATTGGGAGTTACTATTAGGGTACACTTTGAACTCTTCAGCAATAAGATGAAGATCTTAAAATGTAGTGGGTTCATTATTGAAGGTGTGAATGTAGGGGCACCTGGGTGGCTCAGTTGTTAGGCATCTGCCTTCCACTCATGTCATGGTCCCAGGGTCTTGGGATCAAGCCCCGCATAGGGCTCTCTGCTCAGTGGGAAGCCTGCTTCTCCCTCCTGCACTCTCTCTGCTGTTTCCTCTCTGACTGTGTCTCTGTCAAATAAATAAATAAATAAAATCTCTTGAAAAAAATGAAGGTGTGAACGTAGAGATTTGATGACAGTTTGGTGAAGATGCTGTAGGAGGACAAAAACAATCGTTTTGGACTGGGAAAACAACAGATATAAGAGACTGGATCAGAACATTATTCAAATTCTCTGCTACATCATCTAAGTAAATGGACCATTACACCATTCAATTGGAAGCACACTGGAGGGAAGCACCAGAATTCAGGAAGACTGGGAAGACTATCACAGAAAGTGATGTTTAAGCAGGAACCTGAAGGATGAGTAGAACTTAGCTAGGGGAAGGGGTTTAGGATTGGAAGACCACTCTGCTTTGTAACTCTTACTGAGAATGATCTGGCTCAAAATGGCAATAGTGCCAAGGTGAAGAAACCTTTATCTAGAGTCCCTTTGAATTCCTATCTCATGAGAGATGGCACTCCTCTTAACACTATTAGCTATTTGCTCAAGTTTTTTTCTTTCTCTTTCTAAAGATGCTCTACAATAATAAATGTAACAATTTTGGACAGAATCAAAGACACAGCAGTGTAAAAAAGAGAGTAGGGTCATTCTTTGTAATACTGAATTCTTTGTAGTACCCTAAGTTCCATGAAGGCAGCAGTGTAAGTGTGGAGTATAAGTGAAACATAGCCATTACCAATAAGCCACAGAAACATGGCTTGTCCTAGTGCCTGGTACCTCCTTGGGGATGAGACCATCCAATCATGAGTCATTGCCAATCTCCTTCTCACTGGCACCTGTGATATCACCATCCTCCAGACTATCAGGACTCTGAAGGGCATAGCCTGAGCCTGTGTAGTTTATGGGAGAAAGGAATAGAGAGAGAGAAACAGAATAATGAGAGGCATGAAAGTCCTCTGGGCATTTTGGGGGAAGAAATGGAATCTTGACCTGGTTTCCACACCAAATTCCAAGAATATACTTATGAGTTTAGAGTCTCTCCCTAGAGTAATACATTTAGAAATGTCCAGTGAAATGTTGAGAGAATTGAAGCTCAGGCTTATGACTAACTAACTCTAACTTTATTTGTCATAATCTTTTATATTGCTCACTTGCAGATTTTATGGTCACGTCCAACACCCTCTTCTCTGTGGTTGTTTGAAAACTTACCCTGCTTTAACGTGCTGGAGAGGCAGCACGATGTAAAAACATTAGCATGGAATTTAGAGACAGATTATGAATCCCAACATCCACATAATTAGCAGTGTGACCTGGGTTACTTATGGAACATCTCTGAATGTGTTTCCTTATTTGAAATTTAGGGGTGACATCTGTCTCACAGAAAATGTCCATACAATACCTTATACATAATAGGCTCAATAGGCATTTCCCTTTACTCAATGCATAGTCTTTCCTTCTCTTTTCTGTGCACCTTAAGCCTGTGAACTTTGTTACATTTGATAGACATAAGTCGTATTTAAAATAAGGAGGAAAACCCCTTAGCCATATGGCTCATAGTGTCAAGAGTTATGTATGTCTTACAAGACAGGATTCCAACTTGACTCCAGATAAAATATACCATGTGTCGGGGCACCTGGGTTAAATGGGTTAAAGCCTCTGCTTTTGGCTCAGGTCATGATCCCAGGTCCTGGGATTGAGCCCGGCATCAGGCTCTGTTCAGAGGGAGCCTGCTTCCCCTCCCATCCCCCGCTCTGCCTGCCTCTCTGCCTACTTGTGATCTCTCGCTGTCAAATAAATAAATAAATAAAAATCTTTAAATTAAAAAAAATACCATGTGTCAGTTTTCAACACCCATTTCCTTTCAAAGATTTGTGTAAGAATGAATGAATGGAAGATATAAACAAATTACAATCTTGACCCTGAAAATTGTCAAGTATACAAACTTTTCATTTTAAAGTAATTTTAATTAAAAAAATCATGGCTTGGTTCATTTTTTCCATAAGTAATTCAGAGCTTACCTCAATAAAATGTAGATTTTTTGAGCTAGAAGAAATCTTTTTTTTTTTTTTTATTTGTTTATTTACAGCATAACAGTGTTCATTGTTTTGGCATCACACCCAGTGCTCCATGCAGTACGTGCCCTCCCTATTATCCACCACCTGGTTCCTCAACCTCCCACCCCCCCCCCCCACCCCCCTGCCGCCCCTTCATAACCCTCTGGTTGTTTTTCAGAGTCCATAGTCTCTCATGGTTCATCTCCCCTTCCAGTTTCCCTCAACTCCCTCTCCTCTCCATCTCCCCATGTCCTCCATGTTATTTGTTATGCTCCACAAATAAGTGAGACCATATGATACTTGACTCTCTCTGCTTGACTTATGAGCTAGAAGAAATCTTAATGACAGTCTGTAATAAATGCAAATGACAGTGCTGTGGGTTGTTATCAGACCCATAAACTGGTCTGGTAAAGGACACACAGACTCACTCTGATAAGTGAGTAGAAGTGGCTTGCTTAAGATGTGGTCACAGGGTTAGTGACAGGGACATTGTATCAATCCACCTGAGGCTGACTCTCCATAGAGCACTTGGAGGTAACCTGCCTCTCCCTTGACCAAATGGCAGTGGCAGGGCATGCAGAGAGACTGGATCCTCTGGCCTCTGACCTTTCCCCCATGCCTTTCTGTTGTGGTCTAGATTCATTTGTGCAGTGCAGCTAGAGTGGTAGTTTGGGAGTTGACCATATCTATCAAGCTACCATATTTATCTCTAACTACTGGGAAAGGGTCTGGCACAGACCAAGGTCAAAGCAAAGGAATGTCCTGGTGGGGCTCACACATGTTGGGAGCTGGGATAGGGTAGCTGTACACTAGGCTTGGGGGGAAATACGTATAACTTAGAACTCTAGATGGTCTCTTGAAACAGACTCAGCCAGGAGATAATTGAGGGTCCATACAGCAGCGGCTGAGACTTGTCACTCAGCAGCACCGTGGTTACCTTGACAGAACATTGCTGACTGCAAATTAAAATGCATGGAATTGTGTGGGGAGTGTTTTCCAGAAGAAACAGAATCAACTTAGTGGCACCATTGAGGCTCTTACAGCCGAACACCAGATGCAAGGATTTTTCAAGGAAACCACAATGCTCTCTTCTTTCCTGGAGCAGAAGGTTTAGTACTTGGGTTGGTTAGAGTACAGCTGTTTTAGGAGACATTGTCGATGCCCAAGCAAGGTGGTGTCAGAGAGCTGTGTCAAAACTGATGTAGTATGGTTTCACTTATTTGTGGAGCATAACAAACAACATGGAGGACATGGGGAGATGGAGAGGAGAAGGGAGTTGAGGGAAATTGGAAGGGGAGGTGAACCATGAGAGACTATGGACTCTGAAAAACAACCTGAGGGTCTAGAAGGGGCGGGGAGGGGGGTGGGAGGATGGGGAAACAAGGTGGTGGGTATTAGTGAGGGCATGTATTGCTTGGAGCACTGGGTGTGGTGCAAAAACAATGAACACTGTTATGCTGAAAAGAAATAAAAGAAATTAAAACAAACAAACAAACAAAAACAAAACAAAACTGATGCAGACCCAGCCCTGGGACCAGTTTGGACAAGTGGCCCTTTGATTCTATCTGGATATGTTTTTCTGACCCACAGATGGAAGCGGGCTATTCAAGTTGCTCAGCTGTCCCAGGGCAAATATCTGCAGTGCTCTGGGGGCTCTGGAGACTTGTGTGTCCAGTTAGTCACTCTTTTCCCCTAACCTACTGTGCTGGACTAGATCAGTGATTCTTAACCTGTGGACAGACATGACACCTGACCTCCTGCGGCCCTCATCTCTGGAGCAGGAGGCTTAGTCAGATTCCCTTGTCCTGACCTCAGATTTCTTCCTTTAAAAAAAAACTATATTAATGGAAATACAGTGTGTGTTTAATGTGCTGTGAAGGCAAATGTGCTATTTGTCAGTATACATATATATGTATAATGTGTGGCTAATATATCAGATTTCCTCCATTAAACACTGTGTGAGTGTGTGTGTGTGTGTGTGTGTGTGTGTGTGTGTGTATTCTGTCTGATACATGGCCCTCAAAGATGACCATATCCTAATTCTGAGAGTCTGTGAATATGATACCTTATATAGTAAAAAGTCTTTGCAGATATGATTAATTTAAGGATTCTGAGGTAGGGAGAGTTTCTTGGATTATCTGGGTGGGCCCAACATAATGACCAAGTCCTTGTAAGAGGGACCTCCTTGTAAGAGGAGGAGTTAGAGTCAGTAAAAGGAGATGTGGTGATGAAGCCAGAGGTGGGAATGATACACTTTGAAGATGGAGAAAGGGAACATGAGTCAGGAGTATAGGCAACCTCTAGGAGCTAGAGGGGGCAAGGGAATGGATACTTCTTTGAATCCCCCAGAAAGAATACAGCCTTGCCACCATCTTGGTTTTAGACTTCTGACCTCCTTAACTGTTAAAAATAAATTTTTATTGTTTTAAGCACTAAGATTGTTGGTAATTTGTTATAGCAGCAATAAGAAACTAATACTACATATATACACACACATATACATATACACATAGGTATACATATATACACATATATATTCTAAGTTATAAAATTCAAGGATTATAAAACTTACACAAAAAACTTATACATATTTGTACGTGATACTTAAAGTGAAAACAATAACTTACATTTAGAGTACTGTTTATGACTTGAGATTATGGTCTCTTTTTTTTTTTAAGATTTTTTTTTTTTAAATTTTTTGACAGAGAGAGAGAGAGATCACAAGTAGGCAGAGAGGCAGGCAGAGAGGAGGGGGAAGCAGGCTCCCTGCTGAGCAGAGAGTCCGATGTGGGGCTCGATCCCAGGACCCTGAGATCATGACCTGAGCCGAAGGCAGCAGCTTAACCCACTGAGCCACCCAGGCGCCCCGAGATTATGGTCTCTTGAACCAAGTCTGCCACATTCTAGCATTAGAATTTGGGCAAGTCACTGATTTCTTTGCATCTCAGTTTCCTCATCTCTGAAATGGGGGTATGATCCTACCTCATAGGTTGAACTGAGAGAGAGGGAGAGAGAGAGTAAATCAAGTACTTATAAGAGTGCCTGGCACGCAGTAATCACCATATTAAGTAACAGTATTATCCTGACTTTTCAGATGAAGAAATTGAGGTTGACTTTTACATGTCCATGCTGCTCTGAAGTGGCACAGGTAGGGCGAGAATCTAACCAACTCCAACTGCAGTATGAGCTCCACACCATACTTTCTCATTAACAGAGAGAAAGTATCTGTTACGAACTGATGTTTGTGTTGCCTCAAAATTCATATATTGAAGCTCCAGCCCCCAGTATAGCTGTATTTGAAAAAGGGCTTCCAAGGTTAATTAAGGTTAAAATGGGGTCATAAGGGTAGGGCCCTGATCAGAGAGGATTAGGGTTCTTAGGACTTGTCCCCCTTGACTCCCTCCTCTCTCTTCCTCTTCTTTGGGGAACACATTGAGAAAAAGACCACGTGAGGACGCAGCAAGGAAGTGGGTATCTACAAGCCAGGAAGAGAGCCCTCACCAGAAATCAAATTTGCAAGCACCTGGGTCTGTTTACAGCCTCCAGAACTTTGAGAAATAAATCTCTGTTGTTTAAACCACTTACCTGGTAGTTTTTTGTTATGACTGCCAGAGAAGACTAATATATTATTCTTTCACAGGCCATAGTTCCCTTTCCACAATTGTATAAACCCGTTAACTGTTTGGTATATACCTTTCCAGACAGACAGACAAACGGATAAGACACACACATACACAAACACACACAAAAACAACTTGTAAAAATTTAAAAAATAAAATATACATACAATATATATGGTTTTGTAACTTGGATATTCATTTAATGTATCATGAATTTTTTAAAAAAATTATTAGTTGCAGAGTTAGAATTTTGTGATTCACCAGTTGTACATAATACCCAGTGCTCATTACACCAAGGGCCTTCCTTAATGCCCATTACCCAGTTGCCCCTCTCCTCCACCCACCTCCCCTCCAGCAATCCTCAATTTTTTTCCTAGAGTTTAGTTTCCCTGTGTTTGTATCAGGAACACTTGAAATTAATTGAAAATTTATTTATTTATTGAAATTTTATTTAATTTACAGGATAATACATAATTATTTCTTTTGAAAAAGGTGGAACATTATGGGTAAAGCTAAAGTCTTCTTGATCTACCACTTCTAATTCTGGTCTTCTCTCCTATGCTTCAAGGTAAGTACTTTTTGAGTTTAGTGAATATCCTTCCAAATCTTTCTTTAAATACCCCAATGTTTATAGCAGCAATGTCTATAATAGCCAATGTATGGAAAGAACCCAGATGTCCATAGACAGATAAATGGATAAAAATGTGTATACATGGGGTGCCTGGGTGGCTCAGTGGATTAAGCCACTGCCTTCGGCTCAGGTCATGATCTCAGGGTCCTGGGATTGAGCCCTGCGTCAGGCTCTCTGCTCTGCAGGGAGCCTGCTTCTTCCTCTCTCTCTGCCTGCCTCTCTGCCTACTTGTGATCTCTGTCTGTCAAATAAATAAAAATAAAATCTTTAAAAAAAATGTGTGTACACACACACACACACACACACACACACACACACACACACAGGAATATTACTCGCCCGTCAAAAAGAATGAAATCTTGCCATTTGCAACAATGTGGATGGAACTAGAGGGTATTATACTAAATGAAATAAGTCAGAGAAAGACAAATACCATATGATTTCACTCATGTGGAATTTAAGAAACAAAACAGATAAACATAAGGGAAGGGAAGGAAAAATAAAATAAGATAAAAACAGAAGGAGGCAAACCATAGGAGACTTTGAGAGAGCAAACAGGATTTTTGGAGGGAATGTGGGTGATGGGTAGGGTAAATGGCTGATGGGCATTAATGAGGGCACTTGTGGTGAACACTGGGTGTTATATGCAAATAATGAATCACTACATGCCACTCCTGAAATTAATACTACACTATATGTTAACTAAATTGAACTTAAATAAAAATAAATAAGTGCCTTTATATACATGTACATATACCTATAATAAGAGTATGGTTTGTTGTTTGTATCTAATTCTTACCTAAAATGTATCATACTGTAAGGATTGTTCTGAAAGTTGGCATTGTATTTCTGAGATCTACATATGTTTATAAACATAGATTTGGTTTACAGCTCTTAACTGCTGAATTGTACTTTGTCACATGAATGTATTGCATTATATTTGTCCATTCCATTATTGGGGATCCTTAGGTTATTTTCATTTTCTTGCTATTATAATGCTTTAATTAGTTTCCTTATTCAATCTTTTTGAACACATGTGAACATGGTTCTCTGGGGTATAGACCTAGAAGGGGAAATGCTGGGTCATAGGATATGCACATTTACAGTTTTAATGGAATCTGCCAAAGAAATTTTCAAAGTGATTGTCCTTATTTATATTTGTTCTAACAGTGTATCAGAGTACTCTTGTCTCTACAGTATCACCAGCTCTTGATTTTGTCAGCATTTTAAGCTTTGCAGATATCTTGAGTACAAATAGAATCTTCTTGTTTCAGTTTGGATTTGGAAAAGTTAATTAGTTGAGCAACTTTTTAAACTGGCTATTTGAATTTTCTCTTTTATGAATTGCCTGTTCATATTCTCTCCCCAATTATTATTGTGTTGTTTACCTTTTTCTTTCTTTTTTTTTTTCTTTAAAGATTTTATTTATTTATTTGACACAGAGAGAGAGAGAGATCACAAGTAGGCAGAGAGGCAGGCAGAGAGAGAGGGGGAAGCGGGCTCCCCGCTGAGCAGAGAGCCGGATCTGGGGCTCGATCCCAGGACCCTGAGATCATGACCTGAGCCGAAGGCAGAGGCTTAACCATCTGAGCCACCCAGGAGCCCCCATGTTTACTTTTTTCTTATGATTTGTAGGAGTCCTGTGGATATCTTTCTGTCCTAATACATGCCAGTCTACTTATATAATTAAAAATGATAATTATCATTTTTAATAGTTGTATAGTATTCAGCCATATATACCAGAGTTTGGAAAACACTGAAGCCAAACATGGCCATCCATCTATTTTTTTTTCCATCCATCTATTTTTCTAAATACAGTTTTGTTTGTTTTGTTTTGTTTTATTTTGAGACATGTCCAGGTCCATTATTTTACCTTTTGTCTGTGGCTGATTTATTACTATAACAGCAACACTGAGCAGTGTCACAGGCTGCATGGCCCACAAAAGCTGAAAATATTTGCTCTCAGGCTCTATACAGAAGAAGTTTGTCCTGATATAGATAAATCATAATTTATGTAGCCATTATTCTTTTGATGGATATGTAGATTATTTCCCATTTCCCACTATTATGAAGAATTCTGTAATTCATATCATCACACACACACACACACATCCTTTTCTGCAGTTATGAGCATTTCCTTGGGCTGAAATCCTGGAAATGGAATTGCTGGCTTATCAGACTTCAGTGCTAGTGAAATTTGCTTATTTGAACAGTAATATCTCTGAATCAGAGAATATTTTAAAGAAAGGTTATTTCCCAGGAATGATGATAGTTTCCCATTATTTAGTAGTACCAGACACTGGTACCTTATATATGTTATCTATGTAATTGTTGCAGTGGCCCTGGAATTAGTATTAAAAACTGCCTTTATGTATGAGGAAATAGAGGTTCAGTGAAGTTAAGGAGCTTGTCCAAAGCCACAACTACTGCACGGTAGAGCCAGGATTTGAACCCACTTTTCTATGGAAGTAATTTTCTACTACAGGATGATACTTCTTTACTGAAAAACTAGCTGATGCACGCTATTGGCATAGCACAGTATTACAATTTGCATATTTGTTCTTTAAATGAATAGGTAACAACATTTGTAATTATTGCAGTAAGTTTCTGTAGACAGATGGGTTAAATTAAAGTAATTTTATAGAGTCTTAAAAACTGTCGGCTTTCATAAGCAAGCTAAACATATCCATTGCAATCTTATTTATATTTCTATAAATAAAAGCGCAGCTGTTATATCGTGGAAAAAATACTGGATTTAGAAACCCAAATTTGGAAAAACCATGATTTCTGCCTCCTTCCAAGATTGCTGTGTGACTGTGGACAAATTTTCCAACCTCTCTGTGCCTCTGTTTGTTCACAGAATTGTAAGAAATCAGTGTGAGTAGCTGGAAAGTGCTTCATACTGTATCTGGCGTGTAATAAGTATACAATCTGTGATGGCCTTCATGCCCTGGGGATATTTCCAGAAGGAGGATTCAATCTGATAAACCCTGAGTACACTTCAGTGAGGTTGCTTCAAGGCTCAAGCTCTGCTCTGCTCTGAAATCCTAATGCCATACCCTTGGCATAATAGTAACCGAGAGATGGCAGATACTGTCCATTGCCAAGAATGTACCTAATGCCTGTAGTATGAAAAAGAGAGGCCAAGTCTTGGCTTCCATGCTTTTTTACATACTGAGAACCTTCATACTAATAAGTAACACTTATACAACACTTACTATATACCAAAGACTGTACCGGTGATTATCTTCTTTAATTCTCACGTCACTGCTGGTAGACCAGTACTCCTATTCCTACAAGGAATCCACTAGCTGAGGAAACAGAGGCCTAGCCAGACAGGTTACAAAGTGAGATGTACTGAGTAGGTGGAAGAGCTAGAATCTGAGTTCATATCTAACACTTAAGCCTGAACATTAAACCACTCTACTAGACTTTCCCCCCCAGCCAGGAAGCCTTCAAAAGGAGGATTCCTTAGGGGGACTCTATGTGTGTTTATTTCAGCACAGGCTTTGGGTTGGGAGGATCTGCCCTCCTGGGCACGCAGGGCATCAGGCTTGTGCATGCTAAATGGTCCTCCGTTAACATCTGGAAGGTAGGATTGCCTTTGTTGACTGTCTGGCGCCACGCATCAACACGTCCACCGGAGACATATTGATTTCTTTGTCATTTCAGGGAAGCCTCCCCAAGCATTAGAAAGTAAGGTCTGACGGCTGACCATTTTGCTTTTATCATTGCCTTTCTCTTATCAACAAAGGAGTCTCTTTGACCCCAAACTGATGCCTAGCTCAGAACCAGATCAATTTGTCTGTGCCACTCTGTTGGGATTTTTGTCCTTTCTTTTTTTTTTTTTTTTTTTTTTTTTGGTTTTAGCGGACACCCAGACCATCTTGTTCGCAATTAAAGCTCCAAATGGCTTGGAACTCGTCTTTTATGGCCTCTGCCAGATTAAACATTTAGAACATAATATACCCAGTTTCAAAAACAATCGTGCAGCCTTCCAGCCAAGCAGCATATTGATTTTAATTTAGGCAATTGCACACGTTTTCAGGTCTTAGGAGGAACACTGGGGCTTCAGACAGCCAGTGACTCAAGGCCCTTTTCCCTCCCTCTTATCACTTCTTTGCTTGGGGCTAAAAGAGCCTTGAGATCATAGGGTGGGAGATATAGGCCTCCTTCTGTGCATTGGTGTTTTCTCTTTTGGAACTGAGACTATCTCAGCCTCAGTACTAAAACTGCTGTGAAGTAGAAAGGAAGCGAGGTAATGTAGAAGTAGCGTGGACACAGTCTGGCTCAGATCCCCGCCTTACTGTGGAATGGTACATGACCTCATTTCACCCTCTGGACCTTAGGCTTCTTACCAGTAAAATGGAGCAACGAAGACATTGAACACACAAAGCAGATGTTAGGGGTAATTATCAAGCACTAGAAGATCCTCAGGAAATACCATGTTTTTTTGTTGAGTAACTAATCATGGTGGAATATTTTAATGCTCAGGAAGGGTTTCTTCTCACCCCAAGGAGGCATCAATTCAGCAACCACTCTGTGGAGACAATGAGGCCTGGTGCATTTTGCATTTTGATTTAAAATACTGGCATCCTACATATAAGACTGATGGTGCATAACTTCATCAGTTAGCTAATTCCAGGGATTTGGTCATTAACACAAGATCCCCAGTGCACCTTCCACTTATTTATTCAACATATTTTTGCACAGTTCTTGCTTTGTGCCGGGTCTGTGCTCGGTGCTGCTCCACAATCATGAATA